>NC_056734.1:181632850-182265350 GCF_019279795.1 Protopterus annectens
ATGTGCAACTTTTAGGGTCTAAATTACACACAAGTGGAATTGAATCAGGAAGGTTTTCTTTGCTTTAGTGTTTTACGGACTTCCTGTAAGTAGGAGAAGTAATTCACAAAGTGGTTTATTGATGGAAGACATGCTACAGCCTTACAACAGAATTACAAACTGGGGAGAACAGGATGTGTGGGTGGGTATTAAGAGATGCAGCCACTGAAAGGTTTATTTTTTTGTTTTTGTTTTTTTGCTTTATCCCCCGTCTCTTGGTCAGCCCTGTGGTTACTCCTGATTTGTACCCATTTAAGCATTTTGATCTTTTCAAAGTGTGAGATCCAGCCTAATTCACTTCTTAGGCAAAGTGAGGGCTCTAAGACCCTTTCATTCCCTGATCGAAGTGCCGCATTGCATGTCCTGATAGACCTTTCTGTTCATCTCTGAGGCAATAATCCTGGAGTTAGGGAGAAAGCCAGCCTGTGGACCAGGCTGGCATGAAATCTAATCCCACCCAAGTGATAGCTACAAGCCGTACTGTACCGCTGTCTCGGACATCTGTCTCCTTCTGCCTGCCTCCACCTTCAGATAAGAGAACCTCCTCAGTTACTTGCAGCAGGCGTTGTTCCAGGTTAATAGCTTCTACCTGCAGTACCCAGACACCTCTTTTAGAGAGTCAGTAATGCAGTGAGTCCAGACCATCTCCTTTCCGTAAGACGGCTGAGCCCATGATGGCTGATTACTCCAACTGCCCTCCACCACAGTTTTTCTATCACCTGGAATGCTGATTTCAACCCTAAGACTCTGATGATCTGGGTGCAAAGTTGTTTTGATTGCACTTGCTTCCTTTTTCTCTGAAATGTCAAGATTCATTGTCCAGTGAAAGGGTATCCTTTTATGGACTCTGTTACAGTCAAGGTTACATTACAAAGAAGTGCAGATGATAAAAAGAGTTCAATATGGAAATGTTTTTGCACCACTGCACTGCAAGTGTTACATTGGTTAGTGTTGTTGCCTCACAACAAGAGGTTCTGTGGTTTGATTCTCGGCTGGGGTGCTTTCTGTGCAGAGTCTGCATGTTCTCCCTGCATTTGTGTGGGTTTCTTCCATGTACTCCAGTTTCCTTCCACATTTCAAAGACATTCATCTGGAGCATTTCTCCCCAGGCCTCTGCTGAAAATAGGATCTGTCCTAGTTGGACTTTCCTGGTCAACAAATGTTAAATAAAATGCATTTGTTGGTGGATTTTACTGTTATGCATATGTTAAAGGAAATATACTTACACTGGCTATGTGGAAGCAGCAGGAAATAAGCTTGCAGTAAAATTGCATTTTCATTGTCCCTGCCCTCTAAACAGAACATAACTTTTAAGTATTTGCATCTTGTAGTGGACAGTACAGAGCTGTTCTTGGCTATTTATGCACTTCAGTTGAATATTTAAGATGGGCGTTGGTGATCAGATGCAGTAGGTTTGTTTGACAATGTTTTATACTTAGGCAGTTGGTGTAGAATATTAAGAGTTCTGATTTGTTCCCCTACAATATTACTTAAAACTTCTCTTTGCTGGTTTGTAGAAAAAATTTCAGAGGTACCTTGAAATTAATGGTAAAGGAGAACTGGAAGTTGTTTTGCAGCTTAATTATTAGGGTGATTGGTTATATGAAGTTTATACTTCTTAGCTGGGCTGGTTAAACTGTCAAGGTATTTTGGGTAACTACAACAGCGGTGGTGGTGCTGTGGTAGCGTTGTCGCCTCACAGTAAAATGCTGTCCGGGTCGATTCTCAGCTAGAGTGTCTTCTGCGTGGAGACATGCGCGAATGGGTGTTCCTTCGTTGAAGGTTGTGCGTCAGGGCTGGTAACTCTGTACATAAAAATCAACTATCAATCATTAGCGGACCGGAGTTCCGCTGTGGCGACCCCTAACCGGGAAAAGCCGAAAGACACAAACAAACAAACAGCTTTGTAAATGCTTTCAGATTATTTGTACAGTAAGGCCTGGGTATTAATTTGTTCTGGGGAACTTTACATCATACTAGAAATATTTTGCAATTTACATGTCCTTCTGCAGAAAGTTTTTTTTTTCTTTTTTGTTGACTGTAGTTTATTTCTGAAGAATATTTCATTGTGTAATGTAGACTTTCAGTAAAGTATATTGTGTTATTGAAATGCATTATTTTCTAATTTCAGTCTCCCCAGGCAGGCACAAAAGACAAGACTCTTTGTTGCTGGTTTTGTACCTCAGGCCCAATATCCTTAAGTGCCAAAATAGAAAGAAAGGGCTATACTCCAGGTAAGTACTTTGATAAAAAATTATTTATTGCGTTGTGTTAATGAAACTTTAATTTTAAGTTTGGTGAGGGTTCGTTTGTATATTTATTTACCAGGTAACTTATTGGATAACTTGACTTACATTAACACAGTTTAGCCATGACTCAGGTGACTCTTTTCAGGCATAACATAGGTACAAAGTCCAGCATAAATGTAATGTTTATATATATGTACTTTCATATGAGGTTTTATGATTTGGAAGGAACATGCATTCTTCACAAAGACAACAGAGGTCAGGACTTGAACCCTAGATCCTGATGCTATGTGGCAGAAACCTTCACCATTGTTAGCAGGGAGAAAATGTATAACATTTGCTTAGCTGCTGAAACAGTTTTTATTCTTACTGTTTCCTTGTTATTATAACTGCTACTATTAGTACTAGTAATTAATATCAGATATTTTGTGATTGTTTAGTGTTATTGTTATTATTATACATAACACAGTGTCACATCATACAGTATATTCAATCAGCAAAAGAAACAACAAAACTGCATTTACAGCTGTCCACATCAGGGGATGTTGTTCTTTATTATTCATTGCAGAGATGACTTAGTCTCTTTTAGAGGTGTTATTTCCTGCTTCTGCTGCTTCTGAAAGTACAAATTGACCTTTACTCCTTTTTATAGAGGTTCTAGAATTGGGCAACCTCTAATAGGTGGGAAATACTGATGTTAGCGAGATAGTTGTGCATCAGATAAAGAGCAGTGCATGCAGATATTGGTTCAATGAACTACATTTTAGTTGTTTAGTTTAAACATTGCATTTGTTTGTCTGTTCTATATTCCTAAGGCTTTGGCTGAATTGTAACTGTTACAAAAGTATGACAATGTAATATAGTTTTAAACTGAATAATTAAACACACAAGCAGTTGTCTGAGTTGTGCTTTTCCTTTTAGTTCTGTCTTCTCTGTGTGGTCACGGCAGACTAGGACCTCCCCCCCCCAAAAAAAAAATCTTTATTTTCTTCATTCACCTCTTACTTCTTCCTCATGTCTTGTATTGAATTTCATAGTAATTTAAAGTTTTTGTTAAAAAAGTGGATTCTGCCGTTTAATTTTGGTCCATTTATCATGCACATTAAATGTAAAAAAAATCCGTAATTTAAGTTCTTATGATATCTTTTTTAACTAATGAAGTCTTTATCCCTGACAATGTTTTGAAATGCCATATTTGTGGTAGTGTCCCCCATCTACTGGGAATGTTTTTGAACAGCAGGTTTTCTTGCACAAAATGAATGAAAACCACTGCTGAAATGTGGCTTAGTAAAATACGTGGCACATACTAAATAGGGAACGTAGAGCCTGTTGTCATCATCAAAAACTAATACACTCTCCAAAACAAGGGGTAATAAAGTTCCTCTTCCACTTAAATTCGTACACAGCTTGCATGACTTCAAAACTTCGCTTAAAAACTTTTGCCTTCAGTTCAGTATATCAAAAAAATGTGTCATTTCTGAACTCAGGCCTGTGAGATGGAGGGATAAAGCCCATATGTCAAAAATGTGTAATTTCTGAGCTTAGTCCTGTGAGATAGCGGGATAAAGCTATCTAAATGACTCAGACAACTGGCATTAGATTAATCGCATGAGACAGTAGAAGAACTGGGCAGGGGCAGAGGGGCAGAATGGATGGCTAATGCCAGCTTGCCCATCTTGGGGAAGAAGATGCTCCAGCTTTGTTGAATTTCTTGTTATTGCAGTATTCCCAAAGCTTTGGGAAAAAAAAAAGCTTTGGGAAAAAAAAAAAAACAGCGAATTAAATGGAGAACAGCATATGTATGCATTTTTATTTATTTTACATTTGTTTATCAGGAAAGTCTGACTGGGCTATTGGCCTGTTTTCAGCGGAGGCCCAGGGAGAAAAGCTCCTTTACAAAGAATTTAACAAATGAGGAATTATGTTATATATACTTACATGCATAGGTGAGGTGATAAAACAAAAAGTACTAAGGACATGGATGGTTCAGATAGGTGAGGTGATAAAACAAAAAGTACTAAGGACATGGATGGTTCAGATATAAAGTAAATAACATGAAATAGAAAAAATAATAGTCAGTCAATACATAACATACAGCAGGGAGAGATCACTCAGAGTGGGGGTATGCATAACGTCATGAATTTGGTGCAGACAAGCATGCTACTGAGTACTGCTGCAGTACAATATGTATTGACTTGACATCTTATACTAAGATGTATACTTGAAGCTGAGTACTAGAAAAGAAAGAATGGGAGGAAGATGGGGTAGTAGAAACAGAGAGAGTCGTGGTGAGGATGGGTGAAAAGTGAAAAGATGTTTGTTCAGCCAGGTGAAGTACAAGAGCAGAGTCAGTTGTTGGTGAGGTGTTCCTTCAGCAGAAGTTTAAATTTGGAAGTGTCGGTGGTATCAATTTATTGTTTGGGGTAAGGAATTCCAGTACTTAAAAAACATTGTTTTTATAACAGTGAATCCCTGTAGCTGTTGTAGGATTTGGTTATTTTTAGTAGGAGTTTGTCGGAAAATCTAAGGATTAACAGCTAGAGTAGGACTGGACTAGGTCCTTGAGAGCAGGGCAGGGCAGTTGTTTGGATGGTAGAATATATTATGAGTAAAGATTAATTGGTTGAGGTTAGAAGATTGGGTAGTTCAATCCATTTTAGTTGGTGCAGTGAAGTGCATTATAAGGGAGGTTTGTAGCGAATCTTATTTTGTTATAACAGGACTGGAGTTTATTTAAATAGTTTTTTCTGAGATTCGTGAATATTGGTGAGGCTTATAGCAGGGTGGAAAGTAAACTAGTCTTGGCTGTAGCATTTCTTTGGAGTCAGTTACAAAAGGCTTGACCCTATAGAGTGAGTCTAGTTTGATGTGAACCTTTTTGATAGTTACAGTTAGGTGTTTATCAAATCTAAGATTGTCATTGATTCTAACTCCGAGGAGCTTGGTGTGTTCAACAGGTTCTGTTAAGAGTTTTATTGGAGAAATAGATTGTGAAGGATGAGGGGTGAGAGAGATTTGTTATCAGTAAAGAGCATGAGTTTTGTTTTATTAGGATTAAGAATAATTTGAGAGTCCGAGAGGTACTTTTCAATGTCAAGGGAGGTTTTCTGGGTGGTTTGTAGGAGTTCTGGCATGGAGGTAGCTGAAAACATGAGGGAGGAATCAGCTTATTGAACAGTAACATGTTGGGTGGCTGTGAAGAGATAATTGGTGAAGATGGTGAAAAGTAGTGGTCCCAGTATTGATCTTACAGCACACCGACTGAGACAGGTAAAAGGCTAGAAAGTTCACCTTGCAATTTGACTGCCTGTTGGTGGTCAGATAAATAGCTAAGAAACCAGGAGAGGGCTGCGTGGGGAAAGGTTTATTGAGGCTAGCTCATTGAGCAGTTTCTAGTGGGAAACTGTGTCAAAAGCTTTTGACATATTGAGAAATATTGAAGTACAAGGTGGCTGGAATAATATTGAAGATACAAGGTGGCTGGAATTTCTAAGCTAGTTAATTGAAGTAGTAAAACCTAATCAGAGCAGTGGTAGTGCTATGCTTTGGTCTAAAACCATATGGGGATGTAGATAGGAGGTTATTGTTTAGGAGATGGTCAAGTAGTTGTGTATGGATGCATTTTTCAAGAATCTTAGCAATGTGGGGGAGAATAGCAACTGGCCTGTAATGAGAATTCGGTAGAGGTGCTACCTGTATGCAAAGAGATGATGAGAGAAACTTTCCACAGTTTTGGGATGCATTGTTCAGCAGTGGACTATTTGATTAGGATAGATATAGGGAAGGAGATGGCATCAGATGCCATTTTAAGAAATTCATTGGGAAGCTGGCTTGAAGTGATAGATGAGGACTTTAGTTTGGAAAGAAGTATGTTTATAGTGTTGGTTTATATTGGCTTTATTGAGAAGGATTTGAGGTTTTCTATTGCCTTTCTAGAAAAGTACTTCATGCTCTTCAATCACTAACTGCTTAACCTCTTCTGTAGAGTTGTAAATAGCTTGTGCACTACATTAGAACACACTGCACTGAAGACCTAGAGTTTATATCACTGAAGTGCAGACCCTTCTACCTAACAAGGGAGATTAACAGTGTCAGCATCACAGCAGTATACATATCTCTCAGTGCCAGCACAAACAAAGCACTAGCTAAATTATATCGGTCTATAAACAATTTGCAGAATCAAAATCCTGATGGAGTACAAATAATAGCAGGGGACTTCAATCAGGCAAACCTGAAAACAGTCCTACCTCAATACTTCCAGCATGTAGACTTTGCAATCAGAAGGGAGAATCCACTGGACAAGGTCTATACAAATATTAAGCTAGCATTTAAGGCAGTACCTCACCCCCACTTGGGTAACTGAGATCACCTTGCCATTATGCCGCTTCTGTTGTACAGACCACTGATGACCAGGGGGAACCATCAGTGAAGCAAGTGAGAGTGTGTCCAGAGGGTGCAGTCTCAGCACTACAAGACTGTTTTGAGAGTACGGGCTGGAACATCTTCAAGGCGGCCACAGTAAACCAACACATCAAGCTGGAGGAATACACTGAATCAGTGATAGGTTACATCTCAAAATGTGTTGACAAATGCGACAGTCACCAAAAGCATCATCACAAGAGCCAACCAGAAACCCTGGCTAACAAGTGAGGTGTACGAGCTCCTGAAAGCAAGGAATACTGCATTCAAGTCTAGTGATAAAGAGGCTCTTGGATTGCCAGATGTCAATTAAACAAAGGGGTGAGGGAGGCCAAAAGCAAATATGATCAAAAGATCATGAGCCACTTCTCTGAAAAAAAGGACCCCAGGTGCCTATGGCAGGGCATCCAGTCTGTAACAGATTACAGGTCCCCGTCTTCGCAGTGTGATCGTGATAAAGAATTCCTAAACAACCTCAACATCTATTTCAGTAAGTTTGAAGAAGAGAACAAGACAGCAGCAGAGAAAATCACCAACAACCAGAGTGAGGAAGAGCTCAGCCTCAACCCTGCTGATGTCAGAAGGACCCTATGAAGAGTTAACTCCAGGAAAGCAGCTGGACCTGATAACATTCTTGGAAGAGTGTCCAGAGACTGTGAGGACCAACTAACAAATGTACTCACAGACATCTTCCAACAACTCACTGAGTCAAGCCATTGTGCCCAAATGTTTCAAGTACACAAACATTATACCACTGCCAAAGAAATCACCATCTGCTAGCCTAAATGGCTGTGGTCCCGTAGCTCTTACTGCACAGTGATTAAATGCTTTGAGAGACTGGTCAAAGATGTAATAACATCCAAACTACGTACAGACTTCAGTCCACTCCAGTTTGCATACAGACCCAGTCGTTGCACAGGAGATGCCATTTCTTTGGCACTCCACTTATTGCTGGACCACCTGGAGAACAAGAATAGCTACGTCCTGCTACTTTTCATTGACTTCAGTTCAGCCTTCTCTACAGTCATCCCGCAAAATCTGATCAGAAAGCTGGTTCAGCTGGGCATCAGCACTCCACTATGCAACAGGATTTTGGACTTTCTTATAGATAGACTCCAGAAAGTGTGCATAGGCAAGAATACATCGGAGAGCATCACCCTGAACACTGAAGTCCCACAGGGATGTGTCCGAAGCCCCCTGCTTTTCACCATACTAACCCATGACTGTACTGCCAATCACAGCTCAAATCATATAATCAGATTTGCAGATAATACTACAGTTGTGGGCCTCATCAGGAATGATGACAAGACAGCCTACAGGGAGGAGGTGTATCAGTTCATAAGTTGGTGTTATAGCAGTAATCTTGCATGATTATTTCTGTGGTCTTGTTGACATTTAGTGCACTAAAATAATTGTGGACTACAGGAAGATCAACAGAGAGTGCTCTCCACTCATAATCAATGAAGCAACAGTTGAGAAAGTAAAAAGCATAACATTTCTGGGAGTGCACATTGCAGAAGACTGGACATGGTCAGCCAACCCAAATGCCATCATTAAGAAGGCGCACCAATGGCTTCACTTGCGAAGGTTGAGGAGAGCAAACCTGCCATCATCGGCTCTCATAACCTTCTACAGGGGCACCATCGAAAGTAGACTGACAAACAGCTTTACAGTCTGGTATGGAAGCTGCTCTGCTTCTGAGCATCAGTCCCTCCAGGGGGTAGTGAAAGCAGCTGAGAGGATTATCAGGAACTCCCTCCCTATAGAACAACTGCACACGTCCAGATGTCTCAGCAGGGCAAGGAAAATAACCAAGTATTGCACCCATCCTGCTTACAAGCTGTTCTCACATTTAACATCAGGACGGTGCTTTCAGTGCATACGCTGCAAAACCATGCGATTCAGAAACTGCTTCTTTCCACTAGCTATCAGGTTACTGAACTCATGGAACAGTGTCCTTCACACTGGACGTTAAGGCAGTAGTCCAACAATACTGAAATGTCTCTATGGTGCAGTATGTAACAAGGTCTTACCCACACCCAGACAGCAAAGTCAGCAGTAATCAAACTGCGTTGTCTTACTGTGTAATATAAATGTAGACCTTAAGTCAATCACTTAAGTGCAATTTTTCCAGTGAACATAAGCTAATAACCTAGTAATGAGTGACAATCTGTTAAATCAGTGCAATAATGCAAATATTTATTATTGTTGTTTCTGTTTCTGTAGAGTTTTGTGTATTATCATCATGTTAAATAGTCTATGTATTGCATGCACATTGAGTCTGAAGAGACTTAATTTTGCTAGGTTCGCACTTGTGTCAGTTGAAGTGACAGTAAATATTACTTTGACTTTGACATTAATGGAGTATCACTTTATAAAATCCGTTTAAGGATATGTGTAAATAGAATCCAACATTTTTTCCATAGTGATTTTTATTGTACTCTACTTAGTTGCATTTTATCCTTTTTTCTAATTATGTGGATTTTTCTCCTTGTATTCTACCTGTAAATAGACTTTCTCTAGTATGTTGAGATGTAAATAGATATTTAAATTTGTATGTTTATTTGGAAGAAAACAAGGAAATCACTGCCTTCACTCTCTGTACTTAAATCTTGTTATTAGTTGATCTGGAATTCCACTTTTAATGATGCCATTGCCACCTTCTAGACTGCTGCTGTAGACTGAGACATTGCTTGTTGCAGGCACCCTACAACAAAATGCTGCTGCCAAGCTAACTACCTACATTGGCAGTACATGTTGGCAGGTTTGGCTTAGTCTAGTCTGTATACTTCTAAAGACCTTCCTAAGCATCTAGATGAGGCAGGTTTCTTTTAATTTCAGATACTGGTCGATCTTTCCTTAAAATTGTGTAATTGTCTGCTTGTTTAACTTTGGTTTCTTTCCGGTAAATATGTGTAAACGTTTTCTTAAAATGGTTTTGTATTGTCTCTGCAGGTGAATCAGTTCAGATATTTGCCGAAATTGAGAATTGCTCTTCTCGCATGGTTGTGCCAAAAGCAGCCATTTACCAAACACAGACCTTTTATGCCAAAGGGAAGACGAAGGAAGTGAAACAGCTTGTGGCAAATTTGAGGGGAGAATCACTTTCCTCCGGGAAAACTGAAACGTGGAATGGCAAGCTGCTAAAGATACCACCAGTGTCGCCATCTATTTTGGACTGTAGTATCATCCGTGTAGAGTACTTGCTTATGGTAAGCATTACAGCACTTATTGATTTTGAATAGTTATAATGAATTATACATATCTTTTGCAGAAGGGGTGTAATATAACAAATGTTAACATGCCTGCAGTCAAAATTTTCCCACTAGAGCTGTTCCAGTAAGTCGGAACATGTCAAATTTAATAGAGCTGCTTTGGTCATTGCTGGAATAGAACGAGTTGTGGAGTATGCTCGTGAGATTAGTTTCACTAAAGATTCACTGACCTTGCATATTTCTATGTTGTATGAATGAATGCACACAGTACTGGGTACATTGTTTTAAAACATGCTTTGTCATGTACGTGGATTAAGATGTATTGCTTTGGAAGACAAGTTCAACAGGTGGCATTTTTGAGGATGAAGTGGGAATAGTTATTTGCTCAGTTGGACAGCCTGGGTGTCCTGCTGTGAAGAAATGTGGGGCAGCACGTGTAGGATTTTGTTTTCAATTTATTTTATAGAACCTTATATGGGGAGCTAAAACATAGCTGTGTTGCAGATTGCCTGTTATGAAAAGTTTCATTATAGAAAATGTAGGCAGCTTAGGGTGCCTATTTTATGTTCTGCCACAGACAGCTGTGAAAACCTAAACCATGTTATTTTGTAGTACACATTATAAAACTCAAGTTGATAATTTTAATATTCACATCTGCACAAATGGTGCAACTGGTTTGCCTTTGGCATTCACATTAAGAAAATAAATAGAATTACTTAGAAAAAATCTCAACAGTTGAAACTGGGCTGAAAATTGTATTTTAAGTGAAAATGTAGTAATGGGTTGAGGAAATGAAGACGGCAATAATAATAATAATATTAGTAATAACAGTAACAGCCATTCCTAGTCATAGAAACATGGGGTGTAACCTGTTGAAGTTTGCGAGCCTTCTTTCTCCTTCCTGTTATATTAAGTTTGGAGTGATAACCTGATCACCACACTCCAAAGTGTTGTTATTTCTTCAGAGTTGTTTCTGTTGCAACAATGTTTAGCATTCATAGAGCTTCCCAACTGAGTGCAGAATTATTCAGGTTACAAACACATAGTAAAATGTCTTATCATTACATTATTTTAAGTTGTGTATGTTACATGTATTTAGTCTAGGAGTTTCATTTACAAAACCAAAGTTCATACCACCATGAATTGTAGAAAATGGCCTACACCCTTAACATACCACATGTGTACTTTGACTCTGGAGCAGTTATGCCAAACTACCTTCAGCATGTCATACACCTTGCAGTTTTTGTGAAGTTCTTGGTTAAATTGAAAGAGCACAAGTTACCACCAGCACTTCTTCCATGTGTTACAAAAAATGGTTGGTTACAACTACATCATCATTGACATACTCTATAAATATTGCCTTCTGTACACTAGCATCCAAAGTTTTTTTTTGTAGTTTTGTTATAGTTCAGAGTTCGGTATAGAGAGCTGTCATCTCCATGTGACAGCCCATACTTCAGAATGAATGATGTTAATCGTGTTTCACTGTTGCAGTCATTACACTTGAGTTATCCTGCTGGCAGGCTGTCTGCAGTCGGCCTGAATTCCAAAGTCCTGGTCCGGCATCGGTTGCTGTCGCCTCTTCCCTGACGTCAGTGCGCCAGGGGTATATAAGATGCAGCCGACCCCATTTTCTTCAGTCTTTCTTGCCACGTGGTGCCCGAAGCAAAAGCACTACGCAAGTGCCTGTCTGCCGACTCCTGAGATTTTCGAAATCAAATTTCAGATCCAAAGTCTTCAATAAAGCTAAGTACCCTGTTGGGGAAACTTTTTTTTCTTGCTCCAAACCGATGTCAGAAAATTAACCATTGTATTTCTTGTGGGAAGCAAATACCTCATAAGGATTTCCAGTCTTACTGTATTCCTTGCCTAGGCCCTGACCACGATGTTGCTAGTTGTCTGTTTTGTGCTAGATTTAATCAACACACTATTAAGCGTCGGTACGATTTTGCATTTCATTACTTTGGCCGAAGGTTTAATTATATAATGCCATCGGAACAGCCAATGACCGGAGTTCATAAAAAGCGCAAGGAAAAAGAAAAGGACAGGCATCCGAGGTCCAAAATCGATGACGAAGTCTCCGCTAGGCCAGTCGCCAGTTCGCCAGTTCTCATTGAGGCGCTTTTGCAGCCCCTGACACCCGCTACCTCAGAGCCACAAGCCACTTCTGACTCCCACGTGGAGACAACTAGACCTCTGGATACTCACGGTATTGGACCTTCGGAAACTATTCTGTCAGATGGGTCCGGAACTGCTGAGCAGACATCGGCTTCTGAGTGTGTTTTCAGACCAACACAGTTATACATCAAGCCAACTTCAGCTTCCAAGGCAAAGACCAAAACAGCTTTAAAGACAAAGAAACAAGTACAGCATTCTCCTGGACAGACTTCCATGCCTAAGAAACAGATGCTCAAAATGGCTGAAGACCTAATTACTTTGATCAGGGGTTCCCATCCCCCTCCTGATAAGAGGCCTAGGCAAGACACTGAATATGATTCTTCTGATCAGGTTTCAATTTCTTCTGATTCCTCTTCAGAACAGGAATACTCTCTTCCTCCCTATGAGGATTCTGATGCTGAAGAATCTATCCCTCCAGTCTCTCCTCCTGAGGACTATTCTTTTGGGGAAACTCTGCATACCATGAGGGAGCATTTTCACTGGGAGAGCCAAGATTATTCAGAATCTGAGAAAAGGCTCAGAGATTTTCTTTTACTTCCTCAGCACAGACCTCTTGCTATTCCACCTGTACTAGACATTGTAGATGTATTTTCAGTGTCCGTCCTGTCTCCTGACCCTCTACCCCCCCTGCACCTGTTAAGCCAGACAGGTACTACAGGGTTCCAGACTCACACACATTTCTTTATAAAAACTCTGCTGCTGACCCATCAACTATTTCTCAGGGTCCCAAAGGGGTCAATGCTTCCACTGCAAAAAAAACCCCTGTTCCCTCTGATAGAGATTCTAGAGCACTGGACAGATGGGGGGGGAGTTTACACTTCTGCTACCTTGGCTGTAAGGGCTTTAAATTGTCAGTTTCATATGCTTAAATATCAGCAATACTTAATGTCACTGCTAAAACAGCAAATGTTGACAAATTCTGAATATGCTGAAAACAAGGAAATGCAGGATTTATTGCATGCGGCTGAACAAGTGGGAAAGCATACTTTGCAATGTGCTTTTGATTCACTGGAGGCCTCTTGCAGGGCCGCTGTTACAGGCTCTGTCATTCGAAGGCATGCTTGGTTAAAGGAACAGAATCTGCCTGATCATGTTAAAGCAAAATTATTGGATGCTCCATTACAGAATGATACTCTGTTTGGTGTTAAGGCAGAAGAGATGTTAAAGAAAATGGAGGATAAAGCGAAATCTATGCAGACAGTAAAGGATTTTTTACAGGTTCAGCCACCTAAATTTAGCAGGAACTAGCCTTCTAAGAATTGGTCCTTTCCTGTGTCAGACAGGCCACAAAGAGGCAGATACAGATGCCCTAGAGGCAGATCTCAGTCCCAAGGCTCATACAGGCCTAAACAATGGGGTGTTCCTTTCTCCAAAAGCAGAGAAGACAAGTCACAGCCATATAGGAAACAGTCCCAATGACTTTCCACTGCCAATGCTGAGCACTTATCTTTTGGCAGCACCCTTAGGGGGAAAGCTAGCACTTTTTTCACAAAATTGGTACATGATCACCCAGGAAAAATGGGTCTTGAATATAGTTTCTCAGGGCTACAGGTTCCACTTTCACACTCCGCCAAAGACAAAAGCTATGCCAGACCTGCTACGCAATCAATTGGCAGAGGCACAAAAGCAAATGTCCTCTCTCTTGGACATGAGGGCTATTCAGCCAGTACCACAGCAAGAGCAGGGACAAGGATTTTACTCAAGACTTTTCTTGGTACCCAGAAAGGACAAAGCTTGGAGACCAACACTGGACCTGTCTATTCTAAACACTTTTCTGGACGTTCCAACATTCAAAATGTTGACACTACAGCAGCTTCGGGCCATGCTGGGCAAGAAGGCTTGGCTAGTAACTTTGGACCTCAAAGAGGCATACCTGCATGTCCCAATCAGACAAACGTGCAGAAGAAACCTCAGATTCATAGCTGGCTCAATGCACTACCAATTCTCTGCACTGCCCTTTGGCTTATCTACTGCGCCCAGGGTCTTCACAAATTGCCTGGAACCATTAATTGCATTTTGCAGGCAAAGAGGAATTCAGATATATCCCTACTTGGACGACTGCCTTATTCAAGCAGAGAGCAAAGACATAGCATCTGGCATTTGTCAAAAGATTACTAATTTGTGTAGGGTACACAGTAAACAAAAAGAAATCAAAACTAGTACCCTCTCAAGAGGTAATATTCCTGGCTGCAAGCTTAAATACAACTGCCCGGATGGCTTATCTCACGCCAGACAAACAAAGGCAACTGACTTCTTACTTCGAAAAGATGGGGACAAAGACCCAGTTACCTGCAAGAAAAAATCTGCAGGCTTTGGGGTTCATGGTATCCTGCATTCTGCTAATTCCATATGCAAGACTGCATATGAGGAAGCTACAATGGTACCTAAAAAGTGTTTGGACTCAACATTGCCACAGTCTGGAAACATTAATTACCCTCATTCCCTGCCTGCAACAGGAGTTTCGATGGTGGGCACTGGCCTGTCACCACAACAAGGGACAGCCATTCACTTTACCCACAGCCAGGCAGACGCTAATGCATTGGATTATGCCTGGGGGGCCCACATGACAGGAAAATGTATTTAGGGCACGTGGCCCGCAAGCCAAATGCATCTTCATATCAATCAAAAAGAGATGCTAGCCGTACAGAATGCCCTGACAGCCTTCAAGGACCTACTCCATCCAGGACAACTGTTGATAAAGATGGACAATACTACAGTCATGTGGTACATAAACAAGCAAGGGGGCACACATTCCTACCCCCTCTGCAGACAAGCCATGACTTTGTGGAACACAGCATTGACTTATCAAGTGCACCTGCAAGCACAATTCCTGCCAGGGAGGACAAATACTCTGGCAGACGAACTAAGCAGAAACCTCATGGACCCTCACGAGTGGAAACTAGATCCACAAGTCTTCAGCATGATAACAAGGAAATGGGGATGCCCAGACCTAGATCTGTTTGCCTCCCCATACAACTGCCAACTACAGAGAATTTGCAGAAGGACTATCACAAACAAGCATGGTAGGTGGATGCTCTATCATTCAGCTGGAAAACCCTTATAGTATATGCCTTTCCTCCTATGCCTCTCCTCCCCAAGGTACTCCTAAAGGTCAGACAAGAGAAGCCAAAAATGATACTGATTGCCCCAGACGGGCCACGCCAGCACTGGTATCCAGTCCTAAAGAGCTTGTCTCAAGGCCCAGCCTGGACTTTACCTCAAATTCCTCATCTACTGACCCAACAAAACAATCAGATCCTGCACAGCCAACTCAGAACCTTAAATCTGGCTGCATGGCAGATAATATAAACTCAAAGTACACCTCTCTCTAAAGCAGTTATGGATGTTATTTTGGAGGCCAGGTGGCCCAGCACCAGAAAGTCTTATGCAGAAAAATGGAAAATATTCTGTGCTTGGAACCAGGCACAAGGAATTGACATGCTTGTTCCAAATATTCCTCAGATTTTACAATACCTAACTGAGATGCTGGACAAAGGCCTATCCTTCTCATCAATTAAGATCCACGCCTCTGCCATTTTCAGCTCATTACAATACGGAACCGCCTATTTTTTCACATCCACTGCTAAGGCAGTACCTCAGAGGGGCTAAAAACATAACACCTCCAAGGAGAGCAACGATGCCTACATGGGACCTCAATTTTGTTTTGGAAAAACTCACACTGCCTCCTTTTGAGCCAGTCAACACAGCCAGGATAAAATTATTATCATGGAAAACAGCTCTGCTCCTAGCAATTACTTCAGCAAGAAGAGTCTCAGAGTTACAGACATTAATGGCTGTGGAACCTTTTATTATTTTCAATCCGGACAGGATTTCTCTAAGGACGAACCCAACATTTATGCCTAAGGTAGTGTCCAGTGTGGCTCTTAATCAAACCATTCGTTTACCTACTTTTTTATCCAAACCCACAGAATAAAGGGGAGAGACTTCTGCATTCTTTGGACATACGCAGACAGCTACGCTTCTACTTGGACAAAACTAAAGCTTTCAGAAAGACTGAGCAACTTCTAGTGGCATATGCTGCAGGATCACAAGGAAAGTCTATCTCTAAGCAGACTATTTCAAAATGGATAGGCCACTGCATTTGTTTCTGCTATTCACAACATGGCAAATCAGTGCCTAAGGGCATTAGGCCACACTCAACCAGAGCAGCAGCCACTTCAGCAGCCTTTCTCAGAGGAGTACCAACCAAGGATATTTTGGAGGCTGCAACTTGGACTTCAGTTCACACATTTACAAAGCACTACCACTTACCTCTTTACTCTAAATCCAGAGCAGGCTTTGCCACTGCAGTTCTGCAGGGCCTCATAGCCACTCCTAATTCTATTTAGACCCAGCCACCCAACCTCAGCTTTGGGATTCAACCCAAGTGTAATGACTGCAACAGTGAAACACGAACATAGTACAGTTGTGTACCTACCGTAAATGTAGATGTTCGAGTGTATACACTGTTGCAGTCCAGGTTACCCACCCATCATCCCCCTTTCTTTGCTGGGACTTATCTGTACTTCTCTATTCTATACGACCTATGCGGTGTATTTGCTTGTAGATGAAGGTAATGTTTATGTTAGTGCATGCTTTTTTATAAGCATTATTTTTAGCCTACCTTTTTGGGGGCACCTGGCATCTGGGGCAAGAAAAACTGAAGAAAATGGCATTGGCTGCATCTTATATACCCCTGGCGCACTGACGTCAGGGAAGAGGCGACTGCAACTGACGCTGGACCAGGACTTTGGAATTCAGGCTGACTGCGGGTAGCCTGCCAGCAGGAAAACCCAAGTGTAATGACTGCAACAGTGAATACACTTGAACATTGACATTTATGGTAGGTACACAACTGTACTTTCAGAATCCTCACAAGCATTTGTTTTGTCCGCTGAGGTTTTCTCTACTCCCACCTGGTAGTAGTGCCACCTTTGGGCAGTTAGCAAGCTGACCACATTCAGCAAGTTTGGGGTTGCTGTCTCACCTACACCATCCTCAGCGCTTCCTAACTCATCCATTGTGTTTTTAGGGCTACAACATTAATACTAAATGTTTTCTACACAATATGTCATCAGACTGATTTAGTCTACCTTCATAATGCCTACAGCAGGCCCTTTTAAAGCTTTAATAGCATCACCTACTCATCTCATCTTTCCCAAAACCACATTGATTTAGGTCCTTCAGTTTCATGGCATAGAGTACTTTATATGGAACATAGAACCTAGTAAAAATTCAGCTTAAATTTCCCTCTCGTATCTAGCTACAGGATCTCACAGTATTGTCAAAGATTAATTACCACTGTGGATTTTATTAATACAACTTGCTTATACAACATATCTTTTACAGTGGTACAGACATACTAATAGTTTATCATTATTGGTAGTAGAAATCTATTTCCTGAGATGGAAGGTCTCTTCTACACTTCATTTTGGCCTGGCAGTATAACACAGAGCCAGGGGTATGATGAGCTGCTAATACATTTTATCAGGTAGCCCTGGGGTTGATTCTCCCCTTGTCTTTTTGGGCATTGAACAATTCAGACCATATTTTATAAGCGTATGTGTTTGAGTTCAGTAGGCTTGCATAATTTTAACAAATGAATGAACTAGGAAAAAAGAACTTGCAATATTAACAACGCATGCAGTTGTCTCAGTCTGTATTAGTGCTTCTAAGAGAGCACCACGTCCTCCCATGATTTTTTAATGTTGTGTCATAATTCATCACAGTTGCTGTTGTATAACTCATACCATCCATCCATTTGTCTTTTTATATGGTTACTGCTAGATGCATTAATTGTTTGAAGGCAGACCATGTGCTTCCGCAACATTTACCCATCATCCTATTATGTGGCAGTCCTCTGTCTTCCCTTGAACAAATTCTCAAACGTTTTTCCAAATGATTTGTTTTCTGAGTAACTATGTAGAACCAGATTAGCTGCATACTATTCCTTTCTCCAACTCTGTATTACAATGTATGTTGCAAGGACAGAAATATTTGGGAAATTGTTAGTGACTTCCTTAAAACTTATATTCTGAGCACTCGGGAGGAAACTGCTGATGGATGTTAAGATACAATTCTGTAGTCATCAACATGGGTGTTATTTTAATGTAATTAAATAAACTGTCTGGTCTCCATAAAAATTGGTTATCTGCACAATTGACAGACCAGGAGACCCGAAGGTGGTCATCCATTTATCTACTCAGGAAGGGGTAATAATGTTACATTTAGTATCACGCATGTGGTAAGGTCGGTGATTACATGGTTATGTTTGGTTTCAGGTGTATGTGGATATCCCTGGAGCAATGAATTTGTTCTTAAATTTGCCACTTGTCATTGGTACAATACCCTTGCATCAGTTTGGCAGTCGGACATCCAGTGTTAGCAGTCAGTGTAGCATGAACGTGAACTGGCTCAGCCTGGCACTGCCTGAAAGACCTGAAGGTAAATATATGTTTATGATACAATATTAGAGAGTCACACTGTTGGTTTATGCTGGCCATGTGATTGTGAAGCATGAAGTATAGCATATTTGTTATATGCTAACTGTGCATTAAAATCTGATAACGCATTGTAAAACTTTGCAGGTGTCAGCATTGTATTTATCATTCCAGATTACAGTGTACCACTGAGGGTTAAGGCTTTTACATGCTACCAAGTTTCATCTTATAGTTCTAGGTTTGATTCCTGCAATCTGTTATCTGTATACTGTAAGACTTTGAGCAAGTCACTTAATCAAGCCATTGCACAATGGTTCCTCATGAAAAGAGGTGTGCCTTCCCCAGAGAACAATTATTTAATATTTTTAGTATCCAGTCAGTTTCATATCAGCCACAGTAGCAAACGGTACAGCTAATTGAATTTAGTGTGTGCTTTAAAAGCATTTTATTGTTACTTTTATTTTTCCCATCAATGTTTACACTTTTTTTATTGTATACCAAAGAAATGCCGAAAGGCAAATTTTGGTTCCTCTAAACTACCTGTGGATTTACTTGCAGTGTGCATGTTAAGTGATGGACAAGCCATCCCATGCTGCGCTAGTTCTTTACCTTACATTTGCTGTGCCTTTGTCTGGCTTCCCATAATTGACCAGGATAAACTTGAGTATTGGAGAAATGTCATTTCCACTGTTATTTTCACCTGGAGAAACGGGATGACATGCTTCATTTGTTTTTCTTTTTTTATTACTGTTTTACTTATGTTTTGGGTTACTGTAAATATCCCACTGTTAATTTCAGGAGCATGTTAAGGGTACTGAAATATTAATTTACCTGCTCAAAAGTCCTGCACTATGCAGAGGCTGTGATAATTAAATGCACATTTTATGTAGTCAGTTCTTATACAACCATTCTGTGTGCATCATTTTGCAAAGCTTGCAGTGTGTGTGTATTTGTTGGTATGTGTGTGCGTGCATTTGTGTGTGTGTGACTTTATTGTGAATTGTTCAGTGTTTCCTTGACTGTTTATTGCATCTTTTAGGTATGTTATTTAGTATCAGCAATGCATTACTTATTACATTATTTCTTATTTATAATATTACACTGTTTGTTTTTATTGTTAGTATGTGCATGTGTTAACAAGTGCTTAATTTGTTTAAGACTGCTGTCTAGGCATCTTATTGAAATGATTGTCCCTCTTTCACAAAAAAGGCTGATGTGCAAAAAAAAAAAAAAAGAATTTTTAGTGTGGAACTTAATGAAGCATACGTGTACTAAATACTTTTAAGTGAGTGTCTTGCAGCTATATTTACCATTCACTTTCTTCATCAGTTATCCACATGCATATTTTTTTCTATTATGGCCATTTCATATCTTCTGCTACACTTTTTTTTTAACCCCTGAAGTGTCAGTTTAATATGAGAAGACATGCTTGTTGCTTCTGAGAGTTAATGCATGGCAGTGTCAGCACACTCTGTTACATTGTTATAATTTTATGGTAACTTGGGCCAATGTTTTCATACTTGGTGCTTGATCTCATCAGAAACTCCTTTAAGAGCAATCTTTTTGACTTTGACAACATACACCATGCACAAGTCTGTTGCACATTACGCTTTCTAAGCATTTTCCAGTCTGTACATTCTCAGCCTGTATGGCTGTAGTGTGTACTCACAAATACTCTTGTGCCAGTTAGCTAAGGTTTGGGATTTAAATGCATCTGTAAAGAAGTCTGTACCATTTCTTTGAACATTTTCTTTTCTTTTCAGATAGCTTAGTACTGTGAAATGATGCAGTAGTGTGTGAGTTTTGGCAACCGTTACCCTTGCAGCACATGTACTATCATTTGGGAGTCGGTGTCTTTTTAATACAGCCCTACTCAGTATAAGATGTCAGGCCTTCCCTGGTGGTTTTAGAATCATTAATATGGTAACCATGCCCATCCATTTTGAGTTATATCTGTTCAGCCATTTTACTTAGTCTTTTCTGTCATATCCAGTCTAGTATTTAAGTACTTATTCCTGACGTCTTAAGGAAATAACCAAGGCTTTCGCAACAACATGGCATCTGCCCATAATTCTAAAACAGTTTTGTTTTTTTGTTTTTTTTGTTCATGTAGCTACAAATCACATAAAATGGTTTTATCACATTTGCATTCAGTTGCCTTGGAAAGTTACATTATTTACCTTTATACAACAGATTGAGTCTCATCTGCATCAAAACTTTGATGTGTTTTTATTATTTGTTTAAATAGCCACATTTTCTCATGTAATTGTTTCAACTAAAGTTTCAAAACTTTTTTTTTTGTAAAAACAAAAAAAAAATGAAACACAAACTGTAGAAATCACAAAAAAAAATGTCCAGAGTGCAAGCAAAACTCTTATTTAATGAAATACAGTGAAGCGTTTTTCGTTTGTAAAATAACGAACTTCATCAGACTAAAACAGTGTTAAACCACAACAGAACTTCTTAAGTAGCATTTTATTAGCCAACCCTACACTAGGAATCGTAGTAATAGTAATAATAACATGGATAACGGCAACGATTTTCATCCAGGTTCCAGGCGGGATTTTTACATGCCATCCAGGAGGAATCAGAGGGGTGGGGGGAGGGTTTCAAGCATGGGGTCGGTTCAGGAGGGCGAAATATTGACTAATTTAAGTAATGTTAATACTAGTCACAGTAATCATGGTGGTGCACATGTTCCTTCTATTATTACGAATACAGAGAGAGATTTTAAGGTTTACAATTTCTCTGAAACAATTATTGATGAAGAACTTGTCATTTTATTAAGTAAGGGAGTCACGTTTGTTCCAGCTACTGGTGCCAGTTTGGCCTTGGTGCTCATTGATCTAAAAGTTAAATTTCAAAATCTTGTTCGGGGAAGGACATGGTCAAGATAATGCAGAATTCAGTATCAGCAGTACCTTCAACCCACCTCTGCATCCGGCTTTGGTATTTTTTGAAAAAATATGTGAGTTGGATATTAAACACTTACTAATTCAGAAAAATAGTACTTTAAAGGATAATTTAAATGGGAAGGAAAGGTATTTACTTACTTATTTATTGCAACACAAGATCAGGATCATGAAGCCGGATAAAGGGAGTGGGCTTGTAATCATGGACATCCATGATTATGAGAGTTTAGCACTGACACGTATGAAGAAGTTACTAGAAATGAGTTGAATATGGCCTATAAGAGAATCCCTATTGCTCTGAATGATATGTTTTTGGAAAATAATTACTATTGACATTTATAATTATTTGAACATTATTTCATCCAGTATTCCACCTATATTTGCTACTCCAAAAATACATAAGGATGTAACCACTCCACCTGTACGACCTATAGTGGATGGTCGCAATTTCATTACATATTCTTGTGGATTTCTTGATAGTAGATTAAAGAAGTTTTTGGATGGGCAAGTACAGATATGCAAGGATTCTTGGCACTTTTTAAGCTTGATGAATGGTATTGAATATATCAGGTTTTGTTCTTGACAGTGGATGTAAAGGATCTGTTTTCTGTCATACCCCAACAGGAGGGTCTTCAGATTGTAGAGCAGTTTCTATTTGAACAAGCCGTGCCACAATCAGAAATCAGTTTATATGTTGATCTGTTTGACATTGTATTTTCCAATAACTTCTTAATATTTAATAACAGCTACTGTCTTCAAAAGGTAGGAGTTGCGATGGGATCACCTTCTAGGACCATTTTCATCAATTTAGTTATGGCAGGATGGGAAAAGAAATATGTCCTGGGAGGCAATTATGCTGATAACATTATGTTGCATCTCCTTTATCTGGATGAGATATTTATCGTATGGAAAGGTGACCAACAATCTTTGGAACAATTTTTAGGATATATTAGTAACACGACACAGTATTTAAAATTCACACATGCCATAGATGAGCAAGAAATAAACTACCTGGATGTTAACCTTAGTAAGGATAGAATTAACCAAAGATTTATTGCAAAAATACACAAGAAACCAACTTACTCTAACTCTTTCCTGCATTTCATAAGCTCCCATCCTTTATCGAATACGAAAGCAGTAGTTAAAAGGACAATTTGTCCGTGCTGCTAAAATGGTTAGCTTGGAAGCAGATTTTATTTTTGAGTGCAGGCATCTCACAGAGATGTTCATAAGTGGGGGTTATTCTGTTTATTGCATGAAGTATATACTGAGGTTAGCCGTAAAAGGAATAATGGACATTTTTTACCAATCCTAAATCAACAGGTGAACCAGGTGTATATATACAAAAGGAAGATAATCATATAGATTATAATGCAACCTTCCTTACAACATTTAATACTCATTTTTATGAGATAAAACCAGTAATTTTAAAGAATTGACATTTAATCGAGGTTGAAGCACCTGTTATTAATAAATTTAAGGATGGTGTAAAAATGATAGCCAGGAGAGGCACGAATTTAAAAACTCTTCTTGAAATGTGTCAAATAACAAAAAAAACACCAAGTAAAAGGCATAAAAATGTGGAATGTGTAATTTATGCAAGCATATGTATGAGGATAAATATGTTCAAATTAATGGTCAGAAATGTATATGGTAAACTAAATTGTAATTCGAAAGGGCTGGTATACGTGGCAATGTGTAAGCACTGTCCAGCTTATTATATAGGGAGGACTACTAGAACCCTAAAAGAAAGAGCATATGAGCACCTATATGCCATTAGAAAGATGACTTATTGCACTTGCAAAATATGGTGAACATGCATTAAAATTTTGTGCTGTCCAACAGGTCCATGAGCAACTTTGGGGGGGGGGGGGCATGGATGCTGCATTTAGAAAGAGCAGAATTAATCTGGCAACTAAAACTACATTCTTATGTATGGCCAGGTGTGAATGACTACTGTGCAGTCAGTAGTATACTCAGGCTAAAAGCATTACTTAGGTGAGATAATTTGTAAGCTGGTGTTAATTATTGCTGACCTGTGTTAGGGGAGTGATTTAATAAGTATATTTACTTATATATATATATATGTATATATATATATATATATATATATATATATATATATATATATATATATATATATATATATATATATATATATTTTATATATATTTTCATATAACAAGAAATATTTTAATTAATAATCAACTAGGATGTCTTTAGATTATTTATTGATGAAGGAATTTAGTTAATGTATTTTATATATGTGCTATATATATATATATATATATATATATATATATATATATATTTTTTTTTTATTTAAAATTTTGTTATGACGTTTCCTTTCTAGTCTAAGGCGGGCTTATAAAATGCTGTTTAAGAAGTTCAGTTTTGGTTTAATACTATTTTAGTCTGAAGTTTGTTATTTTACCAACGAAAAGTGCTTCACTGTATTTCATTAAGTAAGAGCTTTGCTTGTACTGTAGCTTTTTTTTTTTTTTTTTTTTGTGCTTTACTCCATTCTTGGTTCATTTGTTCTCAGTAAGCAGCCCCCGCTTAACGGTACAGAGTCTAGACATGCAACACAAAAACTTTAGTGGAAGAATTTGCCACCTTGCTCAGCGATGGTTATACTAATTGCCCCAAGATTAAATTTGTTGGTACACTTCCATTTGTCAAGCTACGGCTTGAAGGATACCAGTGTGTTACAGTGTTTGAAATGCAAGGGGGGCTTGTTCCATAAACATGGGATTCTTTGAGTGAGGAACATTGGAATGGTCTTGCTTATGGTGTAATGAAGACTGAGGCCTGTGAAACAATTGTTTTTAGTGTCTGCAGTGTTTCTGAGGTGGCGGAGGTCTAGGCTTTCTCATTAGCCAAAAGACAAAGCAGAGATTGCCACTTGTCAGTACAAGACAGAGATGTAAGAAATGGTTGTAAAGTCTGTCCATGTAGCCAAGGCAACAGTCTTGCTTTTTCAAGTTAGAAAATGTTGTGGTCTTTCTAGTTATCCAAGGAGTTTGGAGGGGTGAAGAATTTAATGAGTTTAAGAAGGCAGGTTATGCTTCTCATGAATTCAAATTTGATTATCACCACTTTCATGTTTTAGGAAATAGACTATGATTTTACAGATAATGGTGGTGAAACTAATAGGACGGCAGCTGTCAGGGACTGTGTTGGAGTGTGGAATGACAGAACAGCATCCATTCTGCAAGAGGACGGGTGCATATCCCGTGGAACAGATAAGTCTGAAAAAGTTTAGAATGCGGGTCAACAAAGTAATAGTTTGTACCTTGTATATTGTCTAGGACCATAGAGCTTTTGTGTTTGGTTTCAGATAGTTTCTAGAATATTTTTCATGTTGGTTTGGGGAAAATAAGAGTTTAGTGTTTAAAAGGAGGTAACATGAGTGAACTGAATGGGTGAATTGGAAACTGAATTTTCAACTCTTAAGGGGTGAAATTGGACTGAATTTGTCAGCTAGGACATTCACTGTGTATTCTTTGCTAGGATATTTACTATTGCTTTCTGATCAGAATAGGTAGCACCTTTCTAATGGAGCATGGAGCAGTGGTTGGTGTTACTTTTAATACTCCTAATGTAGATGGAGAAAAATCTTATGGTTATCGATGGAGTTAGAAGCTACTTTTACGTTCATATGCTCCCGATATTACCCTAATGGTGTACTTGAGTTGTTTTCTGCTAGCCTGTTTGTCTCTTACCATGGTGGAAGGGGGAATCATTTATTTGGGGATTCTACAATAGGGATTTATCTTTGAATTTCTCTTAAAATTAAAATGGGAGCAGTGTTCTCTATTTGTTGGTGTAGATGGACAGTCAGATGTACGTGTGGCGATCTTAATGACGGAGTTAGTGGTGCATGCTTTTGAATTTCTTCACCCTGGAATAATCTCTGAATGTGGTAGCAATGAGCAGGATAGTGGAAATGTAGAGGGTGAGGATGACAGTTTGGTGATCAGATTTGATCAAGAAGAGCACGGCATTAGTAGAGGTGCAGGTAGAGGCAGCATTTTCATGGGCAAGGTCAAGTAGGTTGTCACTTCTGGTGGGAACTTGGACTGTTTCCAGTTAATGGATGACTAGTCTGGCACCCAGATTGTGCAAATTTGGAATTTATAGGTATAGAGCTCAGCTTACTGAGGTTATCATGGTCATTAAGAGACACTGAGGAGGATCTTTTGGCTGGCAGTAGTGTATTTGACTTTTATTTAGTTTGGGAATTACTGAACAGTTTATTCAGTCTGTGACATGACAGAGATTTGGTGCGAGGCAGTAGTGGAACAAATACGTAAGGATACTTTACCACTGCTCCCAGATGGTCTGAACAAGTGACCGGCATAGTCCGCTGGTTAGCAGTATATTCAAAACAAATTTCAGTAATTACCCAAGTATGTGAGAGTCTTGAGTGTTAGGAAGACCACAAGATCAGGTTGAGAGTGCGCAGAAATTCACTGTGTTCATTCATTTTAACAATTGATCCTTAACCTGCCTTTTTTAGAAAAAAATCATTGTATAATTCTATTAAAATAGTCACTTATTATAGTTATTGTATAATACCATTTTGTTAATGGAAATCATTTAATACTGTCATTTTATTTTTTGTAATAATTAGTTCATTGCATTTTGATTTGTCATATTTAAGCCTTGTTAGTTCCCTCATATAATTTCAAACTTATTGCCTTGCAAATGTTTGTATTTATTGTTATCCAAAAGTCATAATGTGTGATCATTACAGAGTGAAACTGCAGAAGTAATTTTAAAATGCAAGTATCTCTGAAAGGCTGTTACTCAGATATTTCCTTTTCTGATTAATACCGTACTCATGCAATACCCTAACCTGCTGGGTCTATATCACTTTATCAAAGACCCTATTTAGCGAATCGCCATTTGTCAAACCCACTTAATTGAAAGCGAATTTCAACCGAAGCATCTCTTCAGTGAATTTTTTCCCTGGGAAAGTAGTTGGCCATCATCAAGAATTTGCCCTTTTCTCCACTGTTGTGCAGTCTCTGATTTGGTATATTTAGTTAGGGGATGTGTGGGAGGTGCAGCCCCTCACATTGGGGGGTGGGGGGGGCAAAGCCCCCACTTTACTGGGTTTTAAATTTTGTAGTTTTTGTGATGGTTGGTAGGTGGTTGACTAGTTTCTTTCCCAGGGAAAATATTCGCTGAAGAGATCCTTTGGCGAAATTAGCTTTCAATTAAGTGGGTTCAACAAATAGTGATTCTCTAAATAGTGTCTTCAGTAAAGTGATATAGACGCAGTCTTCTGTCTTAGATAGCTTAAGGTTATTTTCTTCTCATCTACTGCACCGATATACTTTTTCACCTTACCTTTTTTTTTTTTTTTTCATTTTGCTCATTTCTGCTGCTTCTCAACTGGAGATGTCTGAAGATGTTGTTGAAATCTTGTTATCTCAATGTACACCTTGTCTAGCAACATTAGTAAACAGAGTTCAGAGCTGTCATAAAACAGGCATCTTCTGTCAGTAAATGGGTACTTGTCTGTGTAGTCTGTATTTTCAGATCTCTATCTTAAAGGTATTTTCTTAGGCTGGGTATAAAACAATGCAACTCCATAATAAATGTGGTGAATAAACACACAGTCAGTCTGACATAATTCCCCGCACAAGAACTTTACTAGTAGGTCATCCAGTTAGAAAGTTTTACAATGGAAAGAGTTTAATGGTGTTTGTGTGTGTGTGTGTGTGTGTGTGTGTGTGTGTGTGTGTGTGTGTGTGTGTGTGTGTGTGTGTGTGTGCGTGTGTGTGTGTGTGTGTGTGTGTACACGTGAGTGCCAAGATTGACAAGACTGTCTGTATACAAGAAATGGTAGTTGTTGGCAGTGGCATGAGGTCCTTTGATGGCTGTAAGGCGAGTAGTATCTTATTAAGGATTCTTGTTAAAAGATGGGACAAGCTTTCATGCATTAACATGGTCCTGCTTTACTTTTTGTTTTATCAGCACCTCCTAGCTATGCAGATGTTGTT
Organism: Protopterus annectens; assembly: GCF_019279795.1. Classification (NCBI taxonomy): domain Eukaryota; kingdom Metazoa; phylum Chordata; order Ceratodontiformes; family Protopteridae; genus Protopterus; species Protopterus annectens. The sequence continues at coordinate 181,660,314 of NC_056734.1, forward strand.
ACAGATGAGCAACGGTTGAGTAACTTAGCACCATCAACTCTTCGTGGTGACTTGGATCGGGCACCAGAGGGACCACTCTACCAATATATCCACGAATTTCGGTATCAGCCCCCACCTCTGTATTCAGAGGTAAGATGTTGGCAGTTGTTTTGTAAAATTGTAAGTTCCTTAAACTAAATGCTTTTGAACTGTACAGTTTGTTTATACCGTAATTCATACTGCGTAGATGTGTTTTGTACAATGTACTTTGTCATAAGCTACAGGTTGTAAGGACTGGGTTAGAGAGTCAGGTTTACCTCACTAACATTCTCTACAGAACTGTGATAACCACACTTTTGAAAGTATCTTTCAAATGCAAGGAAACAGGGTTTGTTTTAACTGACTCACTGTTACTGTAGCTTTCTGAAATCCCAGTTCCTTTTTCCCCTCCTACATGGAATAATTTTCTTTTTCATAGTAGTTTATTTCCAATGGGTGTACATTATGGAGACTGTGGCACCTAAGGTGGACAGCTTAAAATTTGTTTGACTTCTTTCTGATGCAGAGCAGGAATTGGTTTTCTTATGAGCACGTCTTGCAACCAGGTAAAATGTAGGCTTTTCAAGCAAAGTTGATGGCTTCTCAACCATCCAAAACAGTACCCTCACAAAAGAGTAATTTATACTTTTCTCAGTAGGAGCAAGCCTACTCTTTAATAGTCATGTCAGTGGTGATTCCCCACCCACCTCTATATGTATATACTGACCCCCCACCCGCCCCTTCATGTATATACTCACCCCATGGTTGCACAGCCATGGGGAAAAGTGAAGCTGCCTGTAACAGCAAAAAAAAAAAAAGTTACAAAAGTAATGATTTTGCTGTTCTATTCAGACAACGGGAATAACATTTGGAGGATGGTAATATTACAGAAAGAAAATCCGACTGGAAATGGCTAACCAGTTACAAGATGACCACATGCAGAACAGTAAGTTTCATGTGCTGTGTAGTACAATGAGATAAAAAAACACCTCTAAAATCAAGGTGTGCAAATTTTCCTTTCGTGAATAAAACAACCAAGACATGTTTGGGTCTCCTGTTCGGCATCTACTTTTCTGAAGTAAAAGTAGAAAACAGTCATCGAATCCCTAAATGATTTAGCCAGTCTGCAGGAAAATTTGTCCCAAGTAAATAACTGGTGCCAGAGTCATGGACTAAAACTAAATGCCAAAACGTGCATTATTGTATCCTTTGGGAAATCGTGTATCCCAGGCAATTACCACATTAACAATACACCCCTAAGAGTTGACCCAGTTGTTTTGGGATTTGGAAACTTGTGTGGACAGTGACCTGATTTTTGACCAACATGCATCCTTTGTCCTTCTATATTGTACAGCTTACAAACAGCAGGATTGTGTCTAGATATATGGATACTTGTGTCCCTTTACCTAGTCCTTATTAGGCCACTTACTGAGTGTAGTGCCTTCTTCGGCAAGTGTCTGTCCAGTACATGCAACAGTTGGGATGCCCGCATAGATACCTTACTATTACCTAGTCCTTATTAGGCCACTTACTGAGTGTAGTGCCTTCTTCGGCAAGTGTCTGTCCAGTACATGCAACAGTTGGAATGCCCACATAGATACCTTACTAAAAGGCTACATGACTTAAACAACATGTCCAACATGGACCGACTCAGTCTCATCACTAGACTCGGTATCCTATGGACTGGGAAGAGGTGACCTGAGTCTGGCATACTTGGCATCCTCTGTACCCATACAGATGGATTTACTGCACATCAGCAAGTCAGATGACATCATAAATATTCTGTGTAGGGATATAAACCTCTTCTGCAGCATCAGCAGAATGGTTTGGAGGGACAGCTATATCTCACAGAGGATACCAATGTTGTGGAAAAGACTGCCCTTCTACATAAAACAAAGGTTCATCTCTGTCCATATTCAAGCGCAACTTGAATCTATGGATGGGAAACAGAAAATTTACCCGAGGACCACCTGATGCACTACTAATGGACAGAAGCAGCTTCATGGGTCCCTTCAAATTGTCTATGGTATGATCCCAGTTATTCTTATTAGGGAGTAAAATATAATTATCAGCCATGGGATGGGATAGACAATTAGAGCACAAAAGGGAAACTGGCTAGGCTCAAAATATCCCACAAGGCCAGCTAGCCTAGTACTTACCTGTGAACCTATGAATCTGTAAGACAATTGCTGATGAATATGACCTTTGTCCATAGATAATATATACTTGCTGTTTTAATTTACAGTGTCTTGCCTGCAAAGAAATAGATGAAGTTTGTATCTTTAGACAAAGTTGCCTTTCTGAAGGGTATCTCATCTGCCTCATCTTTTATAATTGATGCATTATTTACATTTTTTTCTTTTTTTCTTTTTTTCTTTCATTCATTATGTACATGTGTATGTATGTATGCATTTATTAACTAATTACATTTGTTGACTGAAATATCCAATTCAGAAAGCTCATTTTCAGTGGCTTCCCAGGGAAGCGCTCAAAGCAGATATGGTATAGCATAAATTATACAGTGGTATTGATACAAAAAATACAGGCTACTAAAGAAAGTAACAAACTGACATATAGACATGAAAGGTATAGAGATATACAGCAATTTGGAACTTAATATTTTAAGAGAAGATTATAGAAAACGTGATAGAAACACGTCTCTATATGAGCTTGGTGTAAACATTGGCTGCAGGACTGCCACTATTGATGTGACACCCTAACCCCATGTGCAAAAAAAATAGGAGAAATGGGTTGCGGATGGATGGATTGACAGATGGGTGGATAGACATGACACAGGTAATATTTAAAGGCATTTGCTGAATGTCCTTAAAGCTAAATCTTCCCCGCATTAAAGTATATAATCAGGTTTTCCTAGCTTTAGTGCAGATTTTCCCATAATAAATCTGGTAGTTGTAGATTTAAGTATGTACTGTGGGCTTGTATGTGTTTCCAGTACTTAAACGTAATAAGATGAGCACAATTATGCCTAAACTTAAGATACAATCTTGTTGACTGTCCATTTTAGCCAAAGATGGGCTTTAAGGAGATTTTCTTAAGGACTGTTTATGGGGAATCATTCTTATGTTAAACAGTAATTTGTTCCATTGTTTGCCAACATATACAGCAAATTTTGAGTCATCATATCTGTTATTGTCAAGTGTATTCACTAGAGACTAGTCAATCACAGGTTTTTTTACAGCAAGTGGTAGTAGGAGATAGAGATGGGCAGATGGGTAATGTGAAAAATTTGAGGAAGTCAGCGTGTTGTGCGGCATCAAGCTTGTGACTGCAGTCCAGCCAGCTAAACCGGTGGGGAGACAGTGCTAATAATGAGGTACATTTTGGTGACCAGCAAGAAGTCTAGATATTCTGCCATGTCCCAGTTTGAGCTTCCACTTTATGGATGGCATAGTAAAAAGAACAGGGAAGTATTTTAATGTAGGAAGAGTGTATGACCTTGCTATGGCAACTCTTGTATTTTTTTTTATTTGAAATGTTTTGCAGTGTACAGTTTTCTCTAGTTGATGCTGACTTTACTTTTATATGTGCAGGTGACATTTTAATTGGTTATCAAGGGGAACTCTTAAAAGTTTGGAAGGTGGTACTCCTGTAATTCTGATGTTATCAAGTGAATCAATTAGTATGTTATGTTGGATGAAACAATGGTACCACGGCACAGCAAGGACGTATTATTAGAAGTGAGAATAGCACCAGATTTAATTATTAGAAGAGGACAGGGGCCTGATTTAGGAAAAATAGTATTGGGTTCATTTTAGAAGTATTAAGAAGTAAACCCATGTTGTTTAGTTTTATTTGGAGTGAATTAAATAAGTTTGGAAGTGTGGAGCTTACTAAATGAGGTCCATTATTAGGCAGTGCAGTTGATGAATCATCCACATACTGTATTTGATCCAAATTCCCAGGTATGGTAAGTCATTTTGTTTGCATATAGAGTAAACAAGAGTTGACATTAATGTTTGTAGAATGAATATCACTTTGACACACTACTGTTGTATTTATTTATGTATATATATATATATATATATATATATATATATATATATATATATATATTTTTTTTTTTAATTTGTTAATTAACACTTTTGTCACAGTGTTATTTACATATTAGAGCCTGATGGTAAAATGTACTGTAATTATAGTAAAATAATATAAGAAATGTGCTTTGCGTACAGTATGCCATGAGGGTTTGCTTTTCTTTATTTCTGAAGAGGCATAATACGTCAGGACTGATGTCACCTGTCTCTTAATTGAATGTGAAGTCAGAAAGTGGAAGCTTTATTTTTCTGTGCTTCTTCTTCCAGTCCAAGTACAATAGTTTTATGTAGCATTATAAAACGCACAGGTTAGTTTGCACTGTTTGTCATCTACTGTCCTTCATACAAAATTAAGGAATCCCTGCCATTTCATCTGCTTAAACTGAATTTAAGTTTTACCTATTTATAGTTGCAGTGATATTTTGTAATTTCAGTTTGAGATTAAATTAGCTGTGCCTAGAAAGATGATTGTTGTTCTGAAAGTATCTGTAATGTCATTTCTTTCTAGGTTGACCCAAATCCAGACCAGTCTACAGAAGAGAGGCCAATCTGTCCATCCCGTTGAAGAGTGGTCTGCACCAGATGGCTGAAGTTCATTGCAGACAGAAGCGCTTCTCTTCCGAGGACAAGAGAATGTGTATTGGAGATCCGCTTTTACAGGAATTCATGTTTTTCCTGATATTGTGTGGATACATGCATACAACCTGTGATCATGATAGTGCTTGTGTTCTAAGCAAGTAACTGTTTCGCATGCCTGAAGAAACTAACTTGCTCCTTTCATGAAATACCATTGGCACATATTTGGAGCAACAGTTGGTGTATGGTCGTATGTGTTGACATTTGCAGCATTCGTCAGATGAGGAATGGATAAACGCCTCCTGTTCATGCAAAAATTTGCACGCTTTCTTCAGTGCTTGTATTTTATGGTTCCATTTAATATCACTACAGCGTCTTTGAGGCACTCAGCTGTAAACCACAGGCTCTTCCTACCTGTGTAGCTCATCTGTGGACTGCAAGAAGAACAAACAAAAAAAAGTCATAAACTTAAAAGACAGTGCACTGACGTTTTAAATTTTACTTTTATGTAGCCAGACTGTGCTTGCACATACATTTTCTCACTCAGTATTGCTCTAATATGCTGACCTTCTATCACTTCCGTCAGTCTGGATTCAGTTATGTGGACATTCTTGCAAACATCAAATGCCTTTAAGCCAGTCTGCTTTGTTGTGCATTTCTTTTGCTTCCTTTTGTAGTAGAACAGCAACAGATTATAAGGAAACTGGCTGATGGTGTATAAAAACAGAGCAGAGAATGTCTGTGGGTTCAGTAGTTCTTAACATCTTTTATACATTTGTTGCCTTTCTACTGTCACTGCACAGCAGCGTTATGTTACAGGCTGCCTAAATGCTCAATCTCAGGTGAACTTACCACTTGCCAAACTATCGATGGCTTTTTGTTTCATTAAATTGCACTTCTTGAAAAGAGGGACTTGCACAAAATGCAATAAGCGATACCAGTTCCCTTTTTATCCTGTCTTAGCTGCAGAACAGATACACTTATTACCAGATAACCTAGTTTTAGTAAGCTGGGGCAGGCAGAATTCAGAAAAATAGCACCAGCAAAATGCAAAAGTCAGAGGAATAATGACGTGGCACTTTTGTATCCTGTTATCTTTTTAAATTCCATGTTCCATCCTCTGACAAGAATTTTTTTTCTTTTTTGGTGTTCTCTTTTCCGTTCCATCCTCTGATGAGAAATTCAGTGATTTAATTAGGAAGGATCATGAGGGGCGTTTTTGTTAAATCGAAAAACAAACAGTCTGCTACAGTTATTGCAGTGAAGTTAGTGTAACAAATGGTCTTTGGTGTGGTAGCTGATTGTTTTGTTTACTAGACTGAGAGAACCAGGAAACATTTCTGGGACTGATGTGATATTTAATGTGCAGTAAAATCTTAGTATGCATTGAAAGTTTTGAGAAAAAAGTGATCACATTAATGCTTGTGATCTAAATAAGTAACTGTTTGCATTCATCTGAGGCCTTATTAAGAAATGAACAAATGCCAGCTGAACACTTAAAAGAGCTTTATGCTCAGTTAACTGTAGCCAAATCTGGCTTCTGTTCTTTACCAAGGAGTTTGACTTTTCAGTTAAATCACTGCTGCCTGGTGGGATAAAAAGGGAAAGGGGACAAAATATCATTTAAAGGTTATAAAAAGAAATGTGGATGCCCATGACTTTCCCTGATTCCTCTTACAATGAACATAATATTCCTGCTTGGCATCAAAGGGCATTTGTTGTTGTTTGGTCAGAGAAATCCCTCTTTATTAATGTAGACTAGGGAACAATTGCTAGCACCTAAAACATAGGGTAGCTATTTGCATCACAGTGTGATTAAAGAAGTGAGATCAGCCAACATATTCCAGTCAAGTAAATATCCGAAGAAAATGTGATTAGAATAAAGACCTGTCCCGTTTATCTTTAAAAGATAATTCCATATCTTGGTGGTTGTTTCTGTGCTATATAATTGCATCCACTTCTTAAGGACATTGTTGATCTGTATCATCACAACTGTCTATGTATTTGTCAATACATATATTGTAGATGTACATGGGACGTACGTAGTAGTCCAGTATTCAAGCTAGGTTCCTAATTTTAAATTGGGAACAACAAATTCAAAAAAAAAATCCAAAATGTTCTAGGAACAATGTGCAATATTCAATGTTTTCTTGTTTGTTTTACAGACTTTATTCTGTGGTTGTTTGTACATTTTACTTTTATTTTATTTTTTTTTAGTTTGGTGCTGTTAATTGTCTTTGTAGATTATGTTATAAAAGAAATGTTTGCAAACAATGATTGATTGTTCCTTGAGCTCTTCCTTGTGGAAATAAACATGTTTTTGTAATAAACCTTTTAGTTGCGTTTTGTATTTACATAAGTTGTCTAGTCATTAGCTGATTTTGTTGAGTGTGTGATCCAAGCAAAAATATTGCAAGTATATAAACTATAAAAGTTTCATACCTTGAAAAAAATGGAATAGTTTTGTAGCAAAACAGATTTGTCTATGAAAAGCTTCTTAGTGCAGTTGTATCTGTTTTTGAATTTAAGCATTTTGATGTCTGAAGTATCTGTAATTAATTTGAAAAAAGGATAAGAAAAGAGTGCAAAATGATGTTTATTTTGATTGCGCAGATGAGTAGGTTAGCTGCAAGTGTTCATTACATGAATATAGGGGGGGGATGCTGCGCACCAGGTGCAAGAACAGTGTGGTTATTGTAGCAGTTTCTACTCTTCTGACATCAAAAATACATCTGATGAGCTATCATAACGTTGCAACTATTTCTATGGATGGTATGTGAATAATGCTGCTAGTTCTCTCCATTGCACAGTATCTTATCTATCATTGGATGTTACTTCCCAGCAAGTGAAGTGTGTTCTACCTTGAATTAAGTCTGATAGTGTGCAGGGAATATTTGACTCTGGTGATAAGGACATTTTTTTGCTATGGTGTATCTGGTTTAATTTCCCAACTCTTTTGGGTTCCTAATACTATGATGGGAATGGACCCCATTCCTAAGTCAAAGGATGATAAAAGTTCATGAAATTAGTATCATTTCAGTCTTGGTCAGAAGGGCTCTTCGCAGCACCCACAATGTGCCCAGAAATTACTCCTCCTGTAATTCATATGGAGTTCCATGTACTGGTAACATGCCTGAGTACGACTGTAAATTCTTTTGTATAATGCTCCTTGCTTCTACTACGGTTGGAACTGTCTGGGTATCCTTCTTCCACATTCCCCTCATTTCTGTCTGTAAATACTGTTATTTTATGACTTTGCGTCTCTCTATGTAAGACACTGTTGTCATTGGAAGTAGCAGTTTCAATTATATATGCTACTTTTGTCTTTGTATGGACTATGGATTTTCTATAATGCTTTGTGGTTCATGTTTCAGTGCTTCTCAGCTACTTCAATATTATAATGTTTGCACAATCCCAAATGCAACAGTCTTGCCACATTATTATGCCTTTCAGTATACAACCCTTCTGCCATTAGTGTGTCACACCCAGCAACAAGATGTGTGAATGTTTCCAATTCTATTTTACAAAACCTGCATTTGTCTGTTTCTTCCACATGTTGAATTAGCCTTGTAAACCAATGTGTATGTAGTCCACTGTCCTGTGCCGCCAATATTAACCTTTCGTCTTTTGGTTTAAATTCATCTCTCCTTAATCATTCTTGCATTTGGTCCTGATTGACATGAGGTTGTTCCAGTAGTTTTCTGTGCTTGCAACTATATTTATGCATTTTCCACATTTCTTGCCTTCTCATCTAAATCTACACCTTATATTCTTTCTTTTGTTTTTTGGCACATTCATTTGGTGCCTGATTTTTATCTACTTCTGGTTTGATTTCCATTCCCACTTGACACCGATATACTTCTGCTAAACTAAACAAGGAAGTCATCTTAGACATTCTCCTCATGTTTTAAAACTTTCACTCTATTTGGATTTTGAGAGTACAGCAGATATGTATGCAGTCCTACAATTGCAGATCTGTACATGTAATTGGTTTTGAGGAGGCCCATACCTCCTTCAGAATAGGGAATATATAATCTTGGTACACACTGACTTTTATAAGTCATTTGATAAGCATGAAGCATTTTTCTTGTTTTCCTGTCCAACTGGTCCAATGCCTTTTGGACCCAGTCAATCATTCCAAAACTGTAAGTAAGGACAGGAAGAGCAAATTAGTTTATAGTTTGGACTTTGTTCCTAGATGTCAGAGCTGTTTTCAGTATTAATTTTAGTCTTCTAAAATATTCCTTACTACGTTTTATTTGCATTTGTTCATTTTTATTGAGTCTTCAGCAGTTCCCAAATATTTATACACTCTGTCTTGCTGAAGTTTTTTTATATCACCTACCTGTCCCAGACTGATATTTTCTTGGTACTGCAGCTTTCCTGCTTTAATGGTTGCTTACACATTTATGAAGCCCAAATGACATCGTTATATCAACTGAGAAAGTTTTGACCACTTGTAAGTTATGCTTTAAGTTCCTCATCTGACAAACTGTACAATTTTAAATGATCTACAAAAAGAAGATGAGACGTCTTTACACTTTTTTGTTTTCTGGGAGCCAGATTGTAGAAATGTTGAGTAGACAGCTTAATGGGTTAAGGGCAAGACAAATGAGCAGTGGTGACAAAGTGACCTGGAATACCCTCCCCCTTTGAATTTTTATCCCTGGAATAATCATTTGTAATTTATTTGGCTTAAATGCATAGTGGTTTGCTACAGTTTATGGTCCCTGTAATGTAATCTTATCAGTGTTGGGTGTATTTTATTGTAAGCACTCTTATTCATGAATGTGGAGTGCTGTCAGATGCCTTTTTGTAGTCTATCCATGCCATACTTAGATTCTTCCCCAGTTCACAGTTCTCCATTATTACTTTATTTACAAGTGATCCTTTGTTCCATATAACTTTCTTTTATTACACTTTTGTTCTGTTGCCATGATTGATATTTCTTGTAAATGGCTATAAACTCTGTTGGTATCAATTCCAGTGTATCGTTTATGCGTTATCAGAAAAGCAAGTTATTGGTCTATAGTTTTTAGGATAGCTTACAGGTTCACTCTTAAGTAGGAGTATTGTTTTTTTTTCTGTTTTTAACATGGTTGTTGTCATCTGTTTGGGATCTGCATGTATATAGTTCTTATTCATGGCTACATCTTTATATAAAGATGCAAATACTTTTAGCCAGAAGCTGGGTACTGCATCTGAGCTGTGAGTTTTCCAATTAGGAACCTTTCTTAATTTTGTTTCGATTTCTCTGGCTATTACTTCATCCCATTTCATATCCTGTACATTTGAACTTCTTACTCTTTCTTTTACTTCTCTCCATTCAGCTTCTGTGATATGTTCCACAGGATCTTCATAGATTGTTCTCCAAATGTGTCTACTTCTTCTTTTTTTGGTGGTGTTCAATTCCTTTTGCCTCGTTTCCCAGTTCTCTGTAAAACCTTTTGGGTCATGAATAAATTATCTTGTACTTTTCCTTTATATACATCTGCATATCCTGTAAGTTTTTCTGCCTGTACTGATATCTTTAGTTTATTATTTGCAGTAGTGTATCCTAATCCGTTCTGATGCTGCACGTTGCTTTTATGATAGATCCTAATCTGTTCTGGTACTGCACATTGCTTTTATCACGTCTATATTTCTGAGTATTTTTTTTTATCTGTTCCCTCTTCTGTGCTCTCTAACAGTGACATTACTTGTCTTAATTGCTTTATAGTTTTCTCTGTTAGTATTGTGGGGATGGACTGCATTAATACAGGATTATTTCATTTGCATAGAGAGTGATGTTTGATGCTGAGATAGTAGAGGTAATGTCACTGAACAGTGAAAAAAAAGAACAGGCCTAAGAATGGAGCCCTCTGTAAGTTAGTAGGTAAGTACTAGGCTAGCTAACAGGCCCAAGAATGGAGCTGTCTGTAGGTTAATAGGCAAGTACTAGGTTAGCTAAGCCTATTCAGTTTCCCTTTCGAAGGTGAGACTCAAACCCTGTACCTTGGGTCTGTGAAGTAAACACCTTACCCATTATACCTTGTCTCCAAATGCCCCGGTGGACACCTGATGAAAAATGCCTATAGTTGTGGGGATTTTGCTTATGGATGTTTTGTTTGCCCACTGGTGATAACATAGTATGATGGTTCAGGAACTAAATCCAGCTTAGTTAATCTTCTTTAGTAATATGCCATGATTTATGCCCTCCAAGACTGTGTATAACTAACGTTTCAATGGAATGACCTTTTCCCACAGATTAACATATTTTGGCATTGACTGTGTAAATAAAAGAGATATTGTGGCCATTTGAAGCAGTGCAGAGAGTCCGTAAGTAAGCTGTATTTGTTTCAATGATCTGCTACTTGAGCATTATTTTTTGAATGTCTTGGTTATAGGGCAGAGTATAGATAGTGGCTGGAATTCCTCATAGAATGATGCAGCAACTATTTTGAAATGGGACGTTTGAAGGATTTTTTGAATGGGGGGATTATTCCCTGTGAGACCGAGAAGTTGAAGATGTGTGCAAGTGGTTTAAGTCAGCAGCTTGACTGCCATCATAAAAAAAGGGTGGTAGATTGAGTTCGGATTATTCTTGCAGTCATGTTTTTCTAGGTTTTTTTGAGTAGTTTTGGCTAAGATTTCTATGAAGTAAAATGTAGTTGCAAATAGTAGAGAATGTAGGGGGAGGAGGAATCTGAGACAGATGTGTTTATATAGCTGGAAGAGAAAGTTTGTCATGTCAAGGGTTGTGGGATGGGTATTTAGTGAGTTTTGAAGAGCAGTGGTAGCAGGGGTAAGAGGTATATTTGTTGAGTTTAGATGGGTAGTGGGAGGGATAAAAGAAGACCTTATCCCTGTTTACATTTTTTTAATGGGTAGATTAGCTGTTTAGGCTGAAGTATTGCAATCATGCTTGTGGAATGGCCTGGCATAATGTTACAGAGCTTTCTTGGTTAAAAGTAGGTAATCTGTAATTTATTTTGTAAGGGGGAAGATTTGGCTTATTTAATTTCTAGCTTACATCTTTAAGTTAATGTTATGAAGGAGATTCTTAAGCTGTTTGTTTAATGTGACTTTCTGCAGTACCCGGGATTTGTCAATGTGCTTGAGGAGCTTTTAATCAATGGCTAAGCCGTGGCAAGTTTTGTTCCTTTAGTCATCTTTTAACAGTGTCAAAGTGGTTATTTAGTACAGAAGTGGTGATGATATTAAAAGGGTGGAAAGCAGTGAAAGGGTCTTTAGTATCTGGTAAAGACAGTTCCTGTAAGCGTTAGAGGGACAGTAAGTCATCCTCTCTGTATTCAGAAATAGGTTTGGTTTCTTCCAGTATAGGAGATGATCTTGGAGCTTTGAATGAAAGGTGGTCATAAATGAGGAATTGTTGAGGAAATTAAGTGATAAGGATGTTTCTACAACTTTATGGGGTAGTTTGGTGATGAGCAAGTCGAGAAGGGAGTCATTTCCTTGTTTTGTGTAAGGTCTGCAAAGGGTAGAGGACATTCATGTGAGGTTATATTGGTAGAGAAATGTACACACTGGGTTTTCTTAAGTTGAACGGTCATTGAGGCTAAAGTCACCAGGAGTTGTGATTTTATTTTTGCTGCATAATTGAAGCATGTTGTCACCATGTCTTGGAGTAGGGCAAGGAAGCTGAGGGAAGAATGTGTATTGCCATTACCAAAGATTTTATGTGGAAACCTATACTACTGAGGTAAGAAACCAGTTTCAGTAATTTTCTGAAAGGGTGGAATTATAATGTCCTCTGTAATATCCATTTTGATTCTCTGAAGTGCCAAAACTTTAGGAATTTTTTAACACTAGTTCTGTTGGGCATTTGTTAGAGAATTTGAGCTATTTTATGTTCATTTGGGAGTTATCAGGGAAACTGTTGCCAGTTGATAATGTGCATTGATGCACAGTTAGGGATGAGATAGCTGGTAGCTGGATCCTGAGGATTATTGGTGGAGGTGTTGCAGGGTTTTGTTGGAAAAGAATTTCTGTATTTAGAGGTACAATATATGGTTGGAAAGTACAGTTTGAAGAATGTGAATATGTTGCTGCTGGAAGTGATTCCCAATCTGATATGTGAAAAGGTGAGGGTTACTAGGTGACATCAGATTATTAATTCGAAGGTGGGAAAGATTCTGAATGTGTGTTTGGAGAAGTTCTGTAATGGAAATGGAGAAAGTAGAAATAAAGCCAGCGTAAGGTTTCATGTGCTCAAGAGGGAGCGGAGAATAGAAGGGAAACAGAAAAAAGGAAGTAGGTCCCAGGTTAGGGATAATGACCCAAAGGGTAACCTGTTTCAGTTGAATGATGAAATGGATGCAGTAGCATTTGTGAAAATGTTTTGCTGAAGAGTAGAATGATCTAGCCAATATTAATAAACCATGTGTTTTAATTGTTTACTGTGTTTTGCCAGAGTATGTTAAAGTATGTATGATAGGGGATTAAGGGTTTTTTGTGGCTTCATTGGAATTTGGTATGCAGCATGTTAACTAGAGGGGTCAGATTGGTGATGGTTTTGAGTTTGAGAATACAGTAAGTATCTGTAGCTTCAATGATTGATATAAAGATAAGGAAGCTTAACAGTGCAGCTGTGAGAGTATGTTTGTGGCAGGTCTTGGTCGTTTAAGGATGAATTAGGATAGATTAAGGTATAGATAGAAACTTGAGTAAGGGGTGGTTAAAGGATGAGGTGAGTTATTTATGGATATGAAGAGTCTAGATGGGGTTATAGGTTAGGGAGAGGTGAGAGAACATAAAGCAACTAGAATAAGTTAAGTGAATGAAGATAATAGGGGAGGGGTGGAAAAGGTTTTAGGCAAAGCCTGGCTTTATTAAGGTAGATAGTTATGGTATGTCATGGTGTAGTATTAGGGTTTGTTGCTAGGGTTATACAAGTAATGAAAGGTTTGGGTTGAGGTGATATAAGCAGTTGTAATGTTTCCACTCCAGAAGCAGTAAGAGGGGAGAGGTATGTGAGAGAGAGTGGTTAATGTTTTGTGTTAGTGTGAGGTATAAAGTTTGAAACACAGGAAGTGATATTTGTGGAGGGTTCTAGATGTGGACAGCAATTGTTGGTTTTAAACAGGAGATCATTAGTGGAGGGTAAAGGAAATGATGCTGCTGGTGGGTCAGAACTGGGGCTGGGTACAGGAGGGAAGCGAAGTCAGTTCACAGAGGGAATACAGACCCAGAAATCCCAATGACAGAACCCTGCAGAAACGATAAATAATCTAGCCACCAAAGCCAGCAAGCCCAGTGAATGCAGGCTGGTCAGCTAGAAACTTAAACACGTGTGGCATTTTCTGTAGGCAAAGGCCTGAAACTTAAAAATGTGTGGCACCTCCTGTAAACAAAGGCCTATACTGCAGGCAACCCATAGAAAGGGTATAATATAAAATGAGCTATGGAAGAGAGGAAAGGTGACAAAATAAGGGAGTTAAGTAGCAAATCATTTACAAAATGCATAAAATTTTCATGGGTCTAGCAAAAGCACTGTAGTAAACGTATTCACTTTTACAGTGTTTTTCTTTGAGGGTAGCCGTTTTTAGAGTGCCTGTCATTCAAGAGAAGGAAGCTGCAACAGTACAAGAAATGGCCTGCCTACTTTCATAAACCTCATTATTTTTAAGGTTATTTTACTACTGCTTGCTTTCTTGGAATGAATGTGTGGCTCCCACCTAATACAAATGGGATTTCTCTTCATTCTGCTATGAAGGGAAATTCAGCTGTGTGGAACCTGTTAAAAGAAAACAGAGAATTACAAAGGGAAAGATTAGAACTGTGGAGAGGCATGCAGCATTACATAAACAGGAGGCAGCACAGAAATACTGAAATAGGTAAAATATGGTTATTCAAGGAGGTGCTTAGGAGACATCCACAAATCCCAGATGCATAAATTCAAAGCAATGTTTAGGAACAAATGAAACAAAACTATACATAGCACATTAACAACTCTAAGAACAGCTGTATTTATACAAATGTAAAATACCAATGCAAAAGTAGTAATTTGTTTTCTTCAATGCCTTACTACATCAACTAGGTCTAAAAGTGTCCACCTTGTTGGGAAAGCAACAGAGATATGTATCCTGCCTGAACTGGGAGAATATTTAAGGACTTTACAGCTATAATTGAGGGAACACATATAACAATGGAAGGAACTGCTGAAACAATTTAAACATGCACACCGTCCCAAAGATGGAACCCTCTAGAAACAATCTGACTGTTATAGGCAGCAAGCACAGTATGTAGAGGCTGGCAAGCTATAAACTTAAAAAACATGCAGCACTCTTCTAGTGAAGGCCTATAATGCAGGCAGCCCAGAAAAAAGGATCAATTTAAAATGAGCTGTGAAAGAGTGGAATGGTCATACAATAAAGAAATTAACTAGTAAATTATTTGCAAAGCGCACAGCACATTTTTATGGGAGTCTAGCAAAAGAAAATGCTTTCACAGTTACTATGTTTTCCTCTGAGTACTTCACTACTTTCAGACTGGCCATCAGTCAAGGAGGAAGCTAAAATTCCAAGTAATAGTAAAAGAACTGGCCTGCTTGTTTTCAGGCATGACAACAGTTTTCTGCGGTATTTCACTCCTTGGAATGGATGTGTTGCTCCTATGCAGACATAGGTAAGCTTTCTTTTAATTCTGTTATGAAGAAGAATTCATGTGGGTGTAGCTTTCAGGCACTACAGTGTTTTTCAGGATTCTTTTGCCACTGTAGGCTTTCTTGAATTTGGAGATTGAATACAAATATACTGAGACTAATTATCATTTCATCTGCCAAACCTGCACATAAAATGTGAAGGACCATTATAGGCACTGTACTCATATTTCCTCTTAATTTATTTTATATTTGTTTACCAGGAAAGTCCAGCTGGACATGTGTCCCTTTTTCAATGGAGGCCTGGAGAGAAATGCTCCAGTGTCATACAGTAACATAGTATAGTAAAACATAACTTGAAACTTATAATGTACATGAATACTTTGAAACAATAGGAACTATAACAGCAACATATACATTGTGTAAATTTGTAGTTATGTTCAATGTATATAAATTAAGGAGAGTCAACAATTCAAATAGAGAATCCAGGTTGACAGTTAAGGTGCCATAGATAGTATTGTACAGGGAGTAATGAAAGTTAAGCTCAGGTTTTAGAAGTGGTTTAATACAGTAGCACATGAAGGGTTAGAAGGAGGGAATTCAGGAGCAGGGGGTGGGGGAGGGGGCTTATCCTAGGGTGTTACAGGAGCAGAGCCAGAAGTTAGCAAGGTGGTTTTTTTAAAGCTTTTTAAGCTGTTTGGATGTGGGAGTGGTCACTAGTGGGTTTGGCAGGCAGTTCCAAAGCTTGGAAATGAAGTTGGAGAAAAAGGCTTCACCTGCTGAGTTTTTTGCTTTGGTGACTTGGAGGAGAAGTTTATTATTAGAGCAAAGGGCTCTAGAAGCAGAGTATGGTTGAATAGTATCTTTGAGGGCTGGGGTCTTTTCCTGTGTGGTGGAGAATTTTATGAGCTAAGGTTTGTTAGCTCATAACAGAGGGAATTCAAGCCAATTAAGTTGTCTGAGTGTTAAACAATGTGACTTGTAGGAAGCATTGGTGGCAAATTTAGAGATTTTATTGTAGCAGGCTTTAGGCTTGGCAAGATTAGTTTTGCAGAGGTTTGTTAGGACTGGGGATGCATACAGGTGTGTTGATAGAAGGTGTGTCCTGCCGATTGTCATTTTTGTACTGCTTGTTAGAAATTGGTTATTTCTATGTAGGAGGCTGAGTTTCTTGTGAACTTTTTTGATGGTTTGGTCTATATGGAGATCTAATTTCAGGTTATTATCAATTATAACCCCTAGCAGTATGGTATAGGGAGTAGGAGAAATCATGGTTTTGTTTTTAGAGAAGATGTGGAAGATTGAGGAGAAGAAGTATTTCTAGTGGGGTAGAAGAGCATAAGTTTTATTTTACTGGGATTTGATATAAGCTGGGAGTTAGTTAACCAAGTTTCTACAGCTAGGAAGGAGTCTTGCATGATGGATTGAAGGTCATTGAGGGAAGAGGCAGAGCAGATCAAAGTGGAGTCTTCTGCGTATTGAATTATACTGGCATGGGGAGTGGCAGAGTGAAGCCAGTTGGTAAAGAGAAAGAATAGTAGGGGTCCAAGGATGGAGCCTTGTGGTACCCCTATGGTGACTGGGAAGAGGGTTGATGGGGATTGTTGCCAACGGACTGCTTGTTGTCAGTCTGTTAAGTAGCTTTGAAACCAGGCAATGGAAATATTTTTAAGGTCATGGGAGGTGAGGACATTAATAAGTTTGCTGTGGTTAACCATGTCAAAGTACTTTGTCAGCTCAAGGAAAATGGCTGATACAAATTGGGAGTTGTTTCTGTACCAATTAACTATGTCTGTGAAGGATAGTCAAGCTGTTGTGGTGCTATGCGCAGGGACAAAGCCATGCTGGGTAATGGATAGGAGATTGTGTGATAGGAGATATTCTGAGTTGGGAGTGTACTACTCTTTCCAGGATTTTAGACAGGGGAGAAAGGTTGGCAATGGGGTGATAATAAGTTCACAGAAGCTACTGCCTTTGTGGAGAGGCAAAATGTGAGAGATTTTCCATATAGTGGGGACATAAGCTTCAGTTAGTGATCTATTTGTAAATATGGTTATTGGGTAGGAGATTGCATCTGAGGCAATTTGCAGATATTCAGCATGGAAATTATCAGCAGATAAAGTGGTTGGTTTTAGTTTTTCAGTAGTTTTTTGATATAGTGGGTGGGGACTGGGGTTAACTTGAAATGGTTTATTATTTTGTGGGGATGTATTATGGTTTGGTTTAGGGGGGAGGGTTAGACTTAGTCTGGTTGTTGCTTAGGGTTTGAATGGATTCTGTGAAGTAAATGTTGAACTGGGTGGCCACATTCCCACAGCTGTTAACTGTTTTGGAGTGGGGGTAGTAGTTATACCAGGTTGCAGTAGGTTGTTAACTATAGCCCAGAATTTTTGGGGGTTGGTTTAATGCTTGGTTTGGATGTTGTGGTTGTAGTTGGATTTGTCAGCTTTAATTAATTGTTTAGCTTTGTTTCTAAGTTCAAGGAAATGCTGTTTAGTACTGCTGGTTTTGTTCTTATGGAACATCAACCAGACCTTATCCCTGGCTTTGAGTATGGATCTGGTTTCTTTGGTTAACCAGGGTGCGTAATTGGATTTGATTCTAATGTCTGTAGGACGGGCATGGGTGTTGAGAATATCAAGGAAGATGATGTTGAAGGAGAGTACTGCCTCATCCAAGGGCAGTTGTTTAAGATGTTCCTAGGAACAAATTTTAAGGGCAGAGATAAAATTATTAGGATGAAACTTTTTTTGTTCCTAATTGTACGGAAGGTGGTTTGAGGTAGTGGATGGCTGCAATCTCTTAAGAGGTAAGTTGGACAGTGGTCACTCAGATTGTCTGGAGGCAGCCTGACTGGAATGATAGGTGATGAGAATTAACTAGAATCCAGTATAGTATGGATTTGTGTTGAGGTTTTATCAGTCCTGGTGGGAGATGTGATCACTTGGGCAAAGTTGTATAGGTTAATGTGTGTAGTGGGAGTGGGAGAGGATGACAGAACCAATAAAGCCAAGCAGGCAGGGCAACCAATAAACAATTTCAAGTAAATCCCAATAAATTTCAAGGAGGATGACCACTGTAATTGAATGTTGCTTTAATCCAAAATTAATGATACAACAGTGTTCGTTGTACTGTTGTATCGCTAATTTTGGATTAAAGCAACATTCAATTACAGTGGTCATCCTCCTTGAAATTTATTGGGATTTGCTTTAAATTGTTTATTGGTTGCCCTGCCTGCTTGGTTTTATTGGTTCTGGTGGTACAGTGTTTTCCTTTGTTGTTCAGAGGATGACAGAAGCCAATCATTATTAAAGTGTCCCATTAGGATGGTCTCTTGGGGGAGAGATGTGGTACACCATTGAAGTAGGCTTTCCAGAATGGCAATGTTGTTGCCTGGTAGAATGTATCCACCTATTATATTTTGATTCTTACTGGAGTTAATGGTTAATTTGGCTAGAATTAGCTCAGCATTTGCAAGGTCTGGGATGGTGGTATCAAGGAGATTAAGTGATAGGTGGTGTTTGTGTAAGATAGCAACACCTCCTCCTTTTTTGTTTATTTTTATTTAGTAAGATGTAGCCTGGTGGAGTGATTTCATTATTGTTGATGTCTGGTTTTAGCCATGTTTCTGTTAATGTAACTATATCTGTGGAATAGTGGGATAGTACTGCATGTAGATTGTGGGTTTTATTAGCTATGCTTCTTATAGTTATATTGAGGAAGAGAAGGGAAGATTTTTTTCTTTGGTGAAGTAGTGTAAGGTTAGGTTGAGATTGGCTGGGTAATGATTCATGGGAGAATGTGGGACCAGGATTGGGATGAATGTCTCCTGTGAGTTTTAACTGTTTGGTTATGTGATAAAGGAGTTTGGAAAGTTTGTATAGGAGCTTAGAGAATCTAAGGGAGCTTGGAGAATTAGTTAGCTGTGGAAAGAATTTGAGTGTGTGAAAGTCTGTATTAGTGGTGTAGAAGAGGGCTGGAACTTGAAGCAATGTGTAATAGTTGAATATTATGAGGTGGTTTAGGTGTTGAGGTTTGGCATGGAGGAGAACATAGTGTGTTTAAGAGGAGTCTTATATGAGGAGAGGTTATATAGTAGGAGTAGGAGAGAGTAGGAAGTAAGGAGGAGTAGAGTTATTTTTAAGGATGTCATACTTAGGAAGTTCTTGTATGGGTACTTGGTAGTGGTTGTAGGATGTGTATTGTGGGTTAAGGGGTGATGTGAAGGTGAGGGGAGTGGTTGTCTTAGATGGAACAGTGGGAGGGACTAGGTTGGATTGGTTGATGGGTTGTAGGTGTGGTTCTGGTTAAGTATAACTCTGCGAGTAGTAGGGGTGGGTGGGAATTGGGGGTAGCGTAGGGGAGGAGAGTTAGCCCAAAGGGAGAACGGAGTGGGTTAAACCATGAGGCAGGTGGCAGAGCTAAGAAAAACAATCAGCCATGTATTATACAGACAGGTAAGTTATCTGATTCAGAGGCCTGTTCAATGCTGCCCTTAATTTTAATAAAGAAAATCAGGACTGCTTAGGATGTTGAATATCATGTCCTGTTAGACTGGGTAGAATAATTTGCAGATAAACACAGTGTATGGACCAGAATATGGGGTGGGTTTAAGAGGGAGCTAGCAACTGGGATGTGTGCACGCAAAGAGGCTTCCTTAAGAGATAGCAATAATCTGCTATGTTATCAGTTAAAATATAGAAACATACACTGCTTCAGGTTGCAGGATTTAATTGTTCCTTTCTGATAGGTGTAGAGTGGACTTCCTTATCAAGAGTGGATTTTGTTGAAGGGTCCGCGCAGTTGAGAATAACGGGAAACTGCTGCTGGGCTAAAACCTTCAGGTTGCAGGATTAAATTGTTCCTTTCTGATAGGTGTAGGGTGGACTTCCTTATCAGGAGTGGATTTTGTTGAAGGGTCCAGACAGTTGAGAATATTGGAAACTGCTGATGGGCTAAAAACTTCAGGTTGCAGGATTTAATTGTTCCTTTCTGATAGGTGTAGGGAGGACTTACTTAGCAGTGGACTTTGTTGAAGGGTCTGTGCAGTCAGTCTTCCCAGTAAAAAACTAGGGCACAGTTTACACTGTGCCATATAAATTACCCCCTTTGTCTTACAATTATTATTATTATAACACCTGCTTTTATCTACTCTATACCACTACTTTAATGTATGCACATTGTTTACAGGTCCCACATTTGTAGGTCTCTTATTTCCCACTATAGATTGGAGCAACACAGCAAACTGGCTTTGTTTCTCAGAATGAGTTGGGAAATTTAATGAAGTTGATTGACCAAATTAATTCAACAAAAAGAGGGGTCACCAGATCATACCTTTTTATGCATTGTACTGGAAAGGGTTAGGCAAGACATGATGGTAGGTTTGTGGAAGGTGGTATTAAAAATAAAAGAGATTCAATGGCAGTTAAAAACAAATGCTGTTAATACACCTGTATTAAATTAGAGTGTTTCAATCAGTAGTATATTAAAATGCAGTCTCCTTGTATTTAATTTTAATGCTAGACTGATTCATAAGGAACTTGGGCTTATTTACTAGGAATGAGTTAATGTGTGAATGCTATTAATTTTAACATGTTTTAACATAATGTGATATATAGAATTTATTTTTACACATTTTAGCATTTGTATTTTACATATTCACAGTTTCATTATATAATATTTACAGAGTTATGGAGTGTGTGTTGTTATAAGATATTCCTACAGTACTGTTGGATTATGGATTTTATATTCTGTACTACTTCCATAGTTTTTGGTAAAAAGGAAATATTATTGGAATTTGGTTTTGAGCATATGGTTGTTAATACTGATTTTGAATAGAATGGAGTTATTATTCTATTGTAGTGTTCTGATGAAGTTCAGGATGTAATAAGGGGGCTAAGGCTCATTATGAGATCATTGTTAATAAAGTGTGGTTTTCTGTGAGCAGTTATGTTTTTTATTATGTTTGTGTCACCGAGCCTTCAATTTGTTCAAGGATACCATGTGTCTGACCAGTGTACAAATCTTTATTTACCTTCTGCACATGCCGTACATCTGTCCTTAACATAATTGGATGTGCCATTTTGAGAGGGACATACAAACGTACCAACATTCAGAGTGTTCTTGTCACTGGCATGGGAGGCCGAAGACTATTGCTTTAAAACTAGGCTTGTCAGAGAGAAGGAGATTGAAGACCACACCCTGGGCAGGGAAGGGCTTATACAGGGAGATGTAATGTATTCAACCATGTACTAGTAATGTCTTTTGGCTTTTCCCGGTTAGGGCTGCCACAGCAAAACTTGAGTCTGCTAATGATTGGCAGTGGATTTTTACGGTGCCGAGTTGCCAGCCGACACAACCTTCAAAGAAGGCACACCCATTCATGCATGAACCTACTTGCATGTCTTTAACATCACTTGACCGCTGGGAGGACATGCAGACTCCACACAGAAGGTGCTCCAGCCGAGAATCGAATGGGAGAGCCTCTTGCTGTGAGGCGACAACGCTAACCACTGCACCACCGTGGCAGTATATTCAACCATGTGCTATTATGGCAAATTACCTTGACAATTGTACTATGTTCTTTATAACATCACTTATGCAGTATTAATTACATATGCAACAGTTGCCAAAATTCAAGAAGACGTGGTAGATGGAATTGAACCAGAGCTCAGAATACCCTGATGAACAGCTTTAGTGAAAGCAGCTTAAGCTCTGGAGACTACATCTAACTTGTAATGCTTGGCAAATAGATTAATTGTATTTACTTCCAAAATGGATCTAGAGTCCACAACATTCCAAAAAGCCCCAGATGTGTCAACCACCCTAGTAAAATGAGCCTTTACAAACTTATGAGGATTTTTGCCATGGATAGAATAGCAGAACTGAATGAAAAGGAAAAGCCTTCTGGAATAGTTTCTTTAGAAACTGATTGTCCCCTTTTAACATCACAAGATACAAAGAGTTGATCGGTTTTTCTAAACGCTTTTCATTTGTCCAGATAAAATCTCATTTGTCTGTATACATCCAGCCAATGAAAAGTTCTCCCTTCCTTATTTTGTAGATTAGGGAAAAGAAGGGAGATGGATATTTTAATTGAGTAAACTCAGAGATCACCTTAGGCATGAAGGAAGGATTGGTTATAAGATTCACCCTGCTTGTGAAAGACCAAAAAAGGCTGAATAGACCTAAGAGCCTGTAATTTAGAAACCCACCTAGCCAAAGTTAAATCTATTAGTGAGGCAGTCTTCCAGGATAGCAACTTCAGAGAAGAACTGACTTCAGGTTTAGGGTGGGATAGGGACATTTTGAGATAATGTTTACGAAGCAAAACTCAAATCCCGAAAAGGAGACACCTTCTTTCTAGGTGGTGTAATATGTAAGAATTTTGAAATAAAGTGTATCTGGGGGGTTCTAGTGGCAGGCAGGCTAAAATAGCATAAAGTGTACCTTTATTGAAGAGTACACACAACCAGTATTGACCCATTCACACAGTACTGGAAAATGGGGTGCTCCTGCTTTAGGCAGATCATCCTCTATTTTTGGCACCAAAAAGAAAATATTTTAGATTTGGATAAATAATATTTCCTAGTAGCAGGTTTTCTTGCCCCTTTCAATACCTTTTCTACAGCCTCAAAAAAGTGTGTAAAGGGTATCAAAAACCTATAATCCTCACAGTTAGATTATGATTTTGGATATTGGGATGAATCAGAGATCCTTGTTCTGTGTATGCAAGTTCACTTTATGAGGAAGTTTCTGGTGATTGTGCTTGGTCATTTGCATGAGAAGGAATAATCAGTACAATCTGTGGCAAAATGTGATCACCAATAATATGGTTGGTAAGTCTTTCCTGATCCTTTGAAGGGCTCTGGTGATGAGAAGAAGGAGGGGCATAAAGGAACTTCTCTGACCATGGACCATGAGATTGTAAAGACATCCATCTTCCAGGTCAATCTGTATGGGGTCCTGGAGCAGAGGAGGTTCAGTTGTCTGTTTAGAATGGAAGCAGACTGATCTATTTGAGTGATCCCCTACTGGTGGAATATTTTGCAGGAAGATCTCCATATTCAACATTCACTAATGAGTATCTGACATGAATCTACTCGAGGAGGCTGCTACTGTGTTCTGCTCTGAAGAAATGTTAATTGTCTTCAAAAATATGTTGTGATGAATTTCTGTGTCCCAGGTCAACCTACATAGATGGTATGATCTTGATTCTCCCTGTTTGTTTATGTACCATAGTATAGTAGTATTTTCTGTTCTCACTTAGAGTGCTTGGAGACCAAAGTTGATTCAAAAGTTTCAAGACATTTATAAGAACCATCATTTCTTTCAGGTTGAAGTCTTTGTACCAGTGCTGAGATTCTGAAATTCCTTTTATCTTGATATCCTGTGAAACAGCACCCCTACCAAAATCTAAAGCATCTGTGGCCACTGTCTGAGTAGGGCTGGGGGAAGAAAAGAGGACTCCAGTGTTGGATAGGACTTGTTTGGACCACTAAATGAGTTTTTCTTTATAAAGCTGAGATTGGAATTTGGAAAGATAGATGGTGAGAGTTTTGAGTCAAACAGAATTGTGAATCCACTGAATCTTTCTCATGTAAAATTATGTCATGAGGAACAGACCTCTCAACTGTACAGATTTTTGCAGAATGTCCAGATTTTTGCCTCATATTTTTGGTCCATTTTTCATAAAATTTTGTTTTTTCTGGCAAATTACTGGCTAATCATTAAAGATCAGAGTTAGAAAATAATGACAGACATTTAAGTTTCAGACCTCATAACCTTCAGGAAAATTCATACTAATACAAAATCTGTTATTCTATCAATGTTCTAAGTTTCTACGATCAGTATTTAAAATGTCCCTATTTTTGGGCCTTTGTCCCCTTTTATTTATGGCTTTGTCCAGATTTCTTGCTCTAAGAGTTTGAGAGGTATAATGAGGAATTATATGGATGAAAGAGGCCATGAAAACTAGAATTTTCAGAAATGATCTTGCAGTGGACATTTTCTACTGAGAAAAGGTTGAAGAAGTGCTGATGATAAAATTGCCTCCTTTTGGGGAAAGAAAGCCATCAGGCAAGTGCCTTGGAAAACATCTCATAACTACCACTGTATGAGATGTAATCAGGGATGACTTTTTTTTAAATTTTATGTTCAGTGTGAAGCCTGGGTTTTGAAAACAATTCATTGTGAATAGAAAGCTGTTCTTTTAACTGCTTGAGGCTTATATGAGGTAATCATTGAGATAAGGAAAGATGTGTAGGCCTTGAAGCCTGCAATAGGGTATCACTGGGGCAATGCATTTGCCAAAGACTCTTGGAGTGATAGAACGTCCAAAGGCAAAGATGTAAGTTGATAATGTGATCCCAAGACAAAGAATCTTAACAAAAGTATGAGTTTTTTTGTAAATAGGTGTATTGAAATATTCATCTTTTAGGTCTAAAGTAACTTGTGAATGGGTGTATTTAAGTAAGCCTCTTTGGTTCATAGGTGTGTAGTAGGGTATTGACCACAAGGGCCTATTTAAGCCTAGCCATGTATCTCAAATCTCTGACAAAATTCTGGTACCCTTGATAAAAGTAAGCAGGGGCTTGGGAGATGAAACATTTACAAGCAGGGGCCTGGGAGATCAACCATTTACAGGCTGCCTATGTCCATTAGAAACACAGGTGCCAGACAGGGATGAATTTCCTGTTTCCCATCCTATTGTCTAAGTTACACTTAATTGAGTTAGGGAGGAACTCTGCTTTACATGGATGGGGAGCATGTTCCATCGAAGGGGTAGTCTCTGGGATACATACTTGTCTCTCCAGCAGGTCCTATTTATATCACAAGCAATGTTTAAGTCTTTTGCAATGGGTAATTCTGGTGCTGTTTGTTTTTGTGGATATGCAGGAGGTCCATCAGGGTGGACTCTGACAATACTTTGTGTGCTAGGCATAGATCTTACTTCAACAGCCTGTAGAAGACAGACTACAGGGATAGGACCTTGAGGCGGTCTGCATAAGACATGTTATTTACATCCTGTATTCTTTCAGTGAGGAACCTCTGTGGACATTCCAATTGTTGGATGTGTCCGGTTAGGTACATACCAATGGGGGCATTGTATTTGATAGGTTAGATGACTCCTGAATACAGTGAGACAATGACCTCCTTGGACCTAGATGCCATACCTTTGTTTATAAGTTGCACAACATAGAATGATTTTCTCACTACTGCAGATGCATGATAGTGAAAGGCTAGATTACTGTCTATGTGTAACTCCAATCCCTGACTACTGGCTCAACTCTTAGGGGTATGTTGACAATATGACATTTACCAGGGATGGATAACTTCCCAAATACTCATCCATTTCTTGGCATTTAGTTTTAGGCCATGGCTCTGACACCATTTATTTACCTATGACAGCCCTTCCAGGAGACCATTTGTGCTGGTGGGGGATTATGTGACTGCTCCTAATTTGCAATCATCTTCAAAATTACTCAGCTGGAAGCTACTGACATTAGCCTTGACCTCAGAGAAGTAAATGCCAAAAAGGAGTGGTCTCAGGACCAATCCTTGAGGGACTTCACTTGTGACTGGCTTCTTTGTAAAGATGGACTCCCTAATTCTAATTCCCAAGTCCTGTCTGTGAGCCAGTGGCTATCCATCAGATAAGGCTTTATACCTAACCTTTTGAGTTTGTCAACAAATAAGTGTGGTATTGTTTCAAATGTCTTGGTCAGGTCAAGGTATTGAGTATGAACCATTTTCCCTCATTCATTGCTCTGGTAACCTTCTCAAAGAAGTCTAGCAGTTTGACTAAGCATGACTTTTCCTTGACAAAACCAAATTGGGTTGGGTCCAGTGTCTGGGGGTTTCCTGTGTCATTATTGATTATTTCTATGATAATTCTTTCCATGGCTTTGCATGTGAGACTCATGGGTCTGTAGTTTCCAGGGTTTGTAGATGGCCCAAGTTTGTGCAGAGAAATGGCTGTTGCTGATGTCCTTCAAGGATGCAACTGCAGTCCTGACATATGGGTTGTCCTGCCTCAGGCAGCCCTTCGGTCGGCCGGATTCCAAAGTCTGGGCCCGGCGTCGGCTGATGTCGCCCTTTCCCCGATGTCAGAGCGCCTGGGGTATAAAAACGTCAGCCGACGCCATCTTCCTCAGTCTTTCTTGCCGCGTGGCGCCCGAAGCAGAAGCAGTTCACAAGTGCCGGTCGACCAGCTCCTGTGTTTTCAGCTACTGAAGTCTTCAAAAAAGCTAAGTACCCCGTTGGGGACCTTTTCTTGCCTCAGCCAATGTCAGATAAAAGTGAAAAAGTTAATAATTGTTTAACTTGTGGGAAACAAATACCTCATAAGGATTTCCACTCTTACTGCCTACCCTGCCTAGGCCCAGAACATAACGTCTCGGCCTGTGCAGCTTGTGCCTCTTTCAATAAATGCACTCTTAGGCGTCGGTCAGAGTTTGCACAGGATTATTTTGGGGAAGATTTCTGTTATATCATGCCGTCGGAGCTTCAGACAGCACATTTACCTAAAAAAAGGAAGGATAAGGACCGACACCCGCGGTCCGCGGTCTCGGCCAACACCACGCTTAGGCCTACCGCGAGTGTCTCAGTCTCTTCTGAGCCGGTTTCGCAACCGCTACAGACCGACGACACCGCTCCACTGGTTACTTCGGTACCGGAGGCCAGCCCGGTGCTGGTTTCTGTTCTCCCCTCTGAGACCGTAGCCCAGGATATTTCTGACACTATTCCAGTGGATAAGACTACTCCAGCACATGGGGCTGCCAGGCCTCCAGTGTCTATGTCCATTAAGGCCTTCACACGTGCTAAGGCTGCCAAACAGGCTAAGTCTCTCCCTCCAAGATCTGTTTCTCTGGGATCCACTTCTGGTTCTCAAATTTTAAGTTTAGCTGAGGACCTTATTTCTTTAATTAGGGGTTCACAGCCTCATCCAGATAGAGGCTCTCAGCCGCCTTCTGACAAGAGGCCTAGGGTTGAGCAGGTAGACTCCCAGTCCTCCGATGAGGCCTCAGGTGACTCTGCACATTCAGACTACCAGGAGGAGGCCTTCCCGGCCTACGAGAATTCTGATGCGGAGGAATCTATTCCCTCTGCTTCTCCTCCTGAGGAGTTTTCCTTTGGGGAAATGCTTCATTCCATGAGGGAACACTTCAAATGGCAAGGCCAAGAATACTCAGATTCTAGAAAAAGGTTAAGGGAATTTTTAAAGCTACCTCAGCATAGACCCTTAGCTATTCCTCCAGTTTTAAATGTTTTAGATGATGTGTACTTAGAATCTAGTGTCTCCCCTGACTCCCTCCCCCCTGCTCCTGTCAAGCCAGACAGGTACTACAGGGTCCCAGACACACATCAATTTCTGTTCAAGGGCCATACTGCTGACCCTGAAACTATTTCTCAGGGGCCTAGAGGGGTTTCCTCCACTACTGCTAAGAACCCACTCCCTTCGGAAAGAGATTCTAGGGCTTTAGAAAGGTGGGGCAAGAAAGTATATACATCTTCCACCCTTTCTATGCGAGCATTAAATTGTCAATTCCATATGATTCAGTATCAGGAATACATGTTGGATGACTTGCAAAAGAAACTGGCTTCCCCTGAAACATTATATAGAAAGGGGTTACAGGAATTGGTTCATAATACTAAGCAGGTTAGCAGCCATTTCCTTCAGTGTGGATATGATGCATTGGAAGCTTCAAGTAGAGCAGCAATGACAGGTGCGGTCATACGGTCATATGCAGACATGCTTGGTTAAAGGAACAAACATTGCCAGACCATGTGAAAATTAAGCTTTTGGATGCACCACTAGAGAAACATAAGCTATTTGGTGCTACTGCACAAGAGGTTTTAAAGAAAATAGAGGAAAAGGCAAAATCAGTGCAAACAGTCAAAGATTTCCTCCAGGTACAGCCTCCAAGATTCAGCAGGAATTGGCCTTCTAAGCATTGGTCCTTTCCTGACACAGACAAATTTCAAAGAGGCAAAAACAGATGTGGCAGAGGTAGAGGGCAAACTCGAGGCTCCTACAGAGGACGTCAATGGCAGCCTCCGAACCAGAGAGGTGGGGCAGTACCTTCCACTGCTCTGCCAGGACAATCTCAATGACTTGACTTTGACTCCGCCATCCAGGGCTCAATTAGAAGCACCTTTGGCCGGAAAATTATCTTTATTCTCACAAAATTGGCACAATATTACAAAGGACAAATGGATACTGGAGATAATAGACAAAGGATACAGATTCCATTTTCATACACTGCCGACAAGACATGGCAGGCCAAACCTGCCACCAAATCAAAGGGCAGAGGCACTCAAACAAATAACAAACCTACTTCAAATAAGAGCAATAGAAAAGGTTCCTTCTGCAGAACAAGGACAAGGATTTTATTCAAGACTGTTCCTTGTTCCATGAAAAGAAAATCAATGAAGACCCATTCTGGACTTGTCCGCACTGAATACTTACCTCATTGTGCCAAAATTCAAAATGCTGACTTTACAGCAACTCCTTCCCATGCTGGGCAAGGGGTCTTGGCTGGTAACTCTGGACCTCAAGGAGGCATACCTGCATGTCCCAATCAGACAAAGTTGCAGAAGATACCTCAGATTTCTTGCAGGCTCAGAGCATTATCAATTCTCAGCATTGCCCTTTGGCTTATCTACTGCGCCCAGAGTGTTCACGAAATGCCTGGCAACAGTAATTGCACATTATAGACTTTAGGGGATACAAATATACCCTTACCTGGACGACTGCCTTATACAAGCGGACAGCCAACAAGCCTTGTTAAAAAACTTGGACTATGTCATTCACCTACTGCAGGCCTTGGGATACACAGTCAATATTCAGAAATCAAGTCTTGTACCATCCCAACAAATACCTTTCCTGGGTGCCACACTGGACACAAACACCCAGATGGCATTTCTGACAAAAGAAAAACAAAAACAATTACCAGAATACTTCAGAAGATTGGCAACACACACCCAGATGACTGCAAGGAAAATCCTGCAGGCCCTGGGTTTCACGGCATCTTGCATTCTTCTGATTCCACATGCAAGGCTGCATATGAGAAAACTACAATGGTATCTAAAAAGTCTATGGTCTCAGCACAGCCACAGCCTGGAAACATTGATCCCACTCATTCCATGCCTTCAAAGGGAATTTCTGTGGTGGGCTCAAGCAAGCCAAATAAACAAAGGTCTGCCTTTCAGCAAGCCTCATACAAGTCAAACCATAACAACAGATGCCTCAGACCATGGATGGGGGGCGCACATGGAGGGCAGATGCATTCATGGACAATGGACACAAAAAGAAAAGCACCTGCATATCAACTAAAAAGAAATGCTGGCAGTGATACATGCAATCAAGGCCTTCGAAAAGTTCATGCATCAGGGCCATCTACTAATAAAGACAGACAATACCACAGTTATGTAGTACATAAACAAGCAAGGAGGTACCCATTCCTACCCTCTTTGCAGACTGGCAATGAATCTCTGGGATATTTCCCTACAACTGAAAATAGAGCTACAATCCCAGTTTGTACCAGGGAAGGACAATGTTCTGGCAGACAGCCTAAGCAGAAACATCATGGATCCACACGAATGGATGTTGCATCCAGACATTTTCGTACAAATTGCTCAAGCATGGGGAAGGCCGGATATAGATCTTTTTGCCTCCCACTTCAATCACCATCTAAAAAAGTTTTGCACAAGGACATACCATCCTCAAGCATGGAAGGTGGACGCTCTCTCCTTCAGTTGGAACTCTCTAACACTATATGCCTTCCCACCTCTTCCTTTGATGACCAAGGTGTTACTAAAGATCAAGACAGAGCAACCAAAAGTCATACTGATAGCTCCAGACTGGCCAAGACAACACTGGTACCCAGGTACCCACTGCTACGGAGCTTACACACACCAATCCGTGGCTCCTTCATCAATGGCCACTTCTTCTGACACAGCACAATTACAGGGCACTACACCCCAACTTGAAAACATTGAAGCTGACAGCTTGGAAGATTCCATGACTATTATTCAGGATACACTTTCCAAAAGGGTAAAAGATATCATCCTGGAGGCGCGCAGACCTTCCACTAGAAAAACATACTCAGCAAAATGGAAGAGATTTCTTATCTGGAACAGCAAAAAGGGTCAAGACCCATCATTGATGAGCATTCCACAGATCCTGGAATACTTGGCTGAAATGCTCCACAATGGCCTTTCATATTCTTCCATAAAAATACATGCTTCAGCAATATCTGCCAAATATAACACTGATCCGCCTGTATTTTCTCACCCATTGCTAAGACAGTTTCTAAGAGGTATAAAGAACATCAACCCTCCAAGGAAACCACCAGTGCCTGCATGGGACCTCAACTTCATGCTGGAAAAATTAACTCTTCCTCCCTTTGAACCAGCAGCATCTTCAGAGTTGCAATTTCTGTCTTGGAAGACAGCCTTCCTTCTGGCAGTAACCTCAGCAAGAAGAGTCTCTGAGCTACAGGCCCTTATGGCAATACAACCATTTCTCATTTTTCACCAGGACAGAGTTTCTTTGAGAACCAATCTGTCATTCATGCTAAAGGTGGTATCCAGGGTGTCCCTGAATCAAGCTATTCACCTGACTACCTTCTTTCCCAATCCTCAAAATAAAGGAGAGAGACTTCTGCACACCTTGGACATTCACAGACAGTTGCGCTACTACTTGGACAGAACAAAGTCTTTCAGAAAATCTGACCAGCTTTTTGTAGCTTTCGCTGCTGGATTGCAGGGAAAAGCAATTTCCAAACAGACAATTTCTAAATGGATTGGAAATTGCATTCAATTCTGCTACTCTTTTCAGGGAAAAACTGTGCCAGCTGACATCAGGCCACATTCCACCAGAGCTACAGCCACATCCACAGCTTTTTTAAGAGGAGTGGCAACAAAGGACATTTTAGAAGCTGCTACATGGAGCTCCGTGCATACATTTTCCAAACATTACAACCTGCCTTTATACTCCAGGTCCAGAGCAGGGTTTGCCTCTGCAGTCCTGCAGGGCATTTTAGCTACACCATCTTTGTCTTAGTGCCTACCACCCCCAGGTTGGCTATGGTATTCAACCCATATGTCAGGACTGCAGTTGCATCCTTGAAGGACATAGTACAGTTTTGTACCTACCATAAATGTAGATGTCCGATAGGTATGCAACTGCAGTCAGATTTTCCCTCCCACCTACCCATCTGTGGTATACTTTTGGGTTTCTACCCCTCATTTTAGCTACCTGGGGTAATCGTTTATGGTGTATTTGTTTTTATGCTGTTGTACTTGTCTGGAATTTTTTCTCTATTTTTCAAAATTTAGCCTTCCTTAGAGGGCACCTGGCATCTGGGGCAAGAAACACTGAGGAAGATGGCATCGGCTGACGTTTTTATACCCCAGGCGCTCTGACGTCAGGGAAAGGGCGACATCAGCCGACGCCGGGCCCAGACTTTGGAATCCGGCCGACCGAAGGGCTGCCTGAGGCAGGACAACCCATATGTCAGGACTGCAGTTGCATACCTATCGGACATCTACATTTATGGTAGGTACAAAACTGTACTTTCTCCATTCATAAGGCATGAAGGCTGTTTGAAGGCTACAGTCAAATAACACTTCCAGAGGGTCTGATAGGTCATTTCATGCTATTTAGAAGGCATCCTGGGACATTGCCTAGGACCACTGATGCAGTTTTCTTGGCCTTAGAGGGAGCATTAAGGATCTGGTCCCTAGTGATAGCAGGTGGAGTTATAGTGGATGGTATTTCCTGAGTGGAAGTTGAGGGGGAGACAGTGGTAAAGTTGGAGCTGAATTTGACAGCCAACAGGTTTGCTATATCTTCTGGCTCAGTATAGGTTCCTCCATTAACAATGAGTTCTGCACACAATTATGTATTGCCTTTGAGGTTGTGGATATAACTAAAGAATTCCTTGTGGTTGTCCTTGGACTGGGAGGCTAATTGTACCTCAAATTTGGCTTTGGTAGACTTTACTTGCCCTTTGAGTTGTTTGTTTAGTTTGATGAGAGTACTTTCATCCTTTTGGGTGCTTCACCTTCTGATTTTTGACAAAATTTCCTTCCTTTGGTTTTACAGCCTGTTTATGTTGTGATTCTACCAGGGCGGCCTTTTTTTGAGTCAGCTCTGTAGTTCTACCTGGTGGATACAGCTGCTCAGTGCAGCTATTAGCATGCTTGTATATGGTTTCTGTGAACAGTTCTGCATAGTTCAGCAGTGTTCTCAGGGTTTGTGGGAGTTAAAATTTTGCCAGGGTATCACTTAATAGTAGGAAGTTAGCCTTAGAGAAGTTCCTGAACATTCCAGACTTAGCTGTGGCTCCAAGTTTTATTTTTATTCAAAGGAGACCATTTTGTGGTTTGATCTTACCAGAGAAGACATTGCATTAGGGGTTGTGCAGCACACTATCATTCTAGTGAAAACTAGATTCAGTATGTTTGCACCTCTGGGTGGTGTATTGGCAATCTGGTCCAGGGAGTTTGTGGTTACAAAATGCAGGAATCTTTATGCCTGTATGTTTGGTGTCATATATGATTCCCAGTTAATAGTGGTGTAATTAAAGTCACCCATGAATATAGTATTGAGTTGGATGATGAGTATTTACAATAAGTTTAAATACGTATTATGAGTTCCCTGGGTCATAGAGGGGGACCTATTGCTTGCAAGGCACCATTTATTTACCTGTGGATTTTACCTATGGTGATTTGAATGTGGAGAAGCTCAAGTGGATTGTCATGTTTGACTAACCTTGAGGTAGACTTCTTTTTGTTGTATATCGAGACAACTCTGCCTTTATTCCCTGAGTGTGTAGTAGTTGGTCTAAATGAGTAGATGACATTATAGCCTTGCACTGCTGGTGTGATTTCCATGGCTTTATATCATCTCTCAGTGACCGCACAGATGCCATCAGTCTCTAGGGTGAGGAGAGCCTGTAGGGAGTGGAGTTTTTTGTTTAGACTCCTAGCATTGAGCAGGTATCACTTTTAGATTTTTTTTTGGTTTTGATTTGCTATGTTAGAAGTACTTTAATTTTGGCATTGCCTAAAAAGGCACTATGGGGTGGACACTGTTTTAGATAATATTCAAAAGTCTATAGGAGAGGCGCAGACCATGACAAAGCAGTATGGTCTGTTGACCATCTCCTTCCACGTTGACAAATATTCCACCCGCTTAAAATGACACCAGAAACTAAGCCAATTATTAGAGTCAGTCATCTTCTGTTCATATTGTGACACCATCCTTGAAGAAGGTAAAATGCTGCGCAATGCTAGCTCATACCAGCCTAGAAAACATTTTCCAAGAGCTCTGTGATGTCTCTCATCATATAGTCTAGATAGGTACATTTCAGGTCATTTGCAGTCACGTCATATTGGTACTTGAGGTCCAGTGACCTGAGTGCATGTGTAATGTGGCAGATTCAGGGCCCCTGATAAGGAACTGACTGCGACTTTCTCATTACTCAGCCTGGTAAGAGGGATATCAATGTGTTTCACAATGAAGTCCCCAATAACTTGAATGTTGGACTGTGTGGTGGCTTGTCTTATGGGCTTAGAAGTAGATGCTTCATGAGATGTTTCACAACATAATATATCAGTTTGTTTGAGAATTAACTGGCTGTCAGTAATTTCCACATATCCTCAGGATGCCCATATCCACCAAGCTGGTAATGGAGATAGTGGAAAAATTCATATCCATGGGAAAAGGCCATTTTTTATTGATTAGACAGCTGTAGTGAGAATATAAAGTAATGTCAGGCGTATCTGATTTGCAACTCTCCGAGCAGTGCTTATCACTGCAAACTAGATGCCATT
Source organism: Protopterus annectens (assembly GCF_019279795.1). Classification (NCBI taxonomy): domain Eukaryota; kingdom Metazoa; phylum Chordata; order Ceratodontiformes; family Protopteridae; genus Protopterus; species Protopterus annectens. The sequence continues at coordinate 181,694,409 of NC_056734.1, forward strand.
TGTGCAACACTGCAACTAGGTACTGGCAGAATTTCAAGGGTGCTTTTATGTCTAGAAGAAATAGAAAAACATGAGGAGACAAGAAAGAGAAGAGTGTTTCAGCAGTCAACATTTTGAATTTTGGAAAATACAAAAATATGTTTAAACTGGATAAATCTTAAATGAGCCTTTAGGCTCGTTCTTTACTGGGAATCAGAAAAAAGTTTTAGAAAAAAAAAATGCTCATTGACCTGAGGGCACTGGCTTTATGACTCCACAAAGCAGTAAGTTTGAAATGACTGGAGGTATAAGATGATGGTCTTTTGGGGGTTGGGATACCCTATAGAGTAGAAAGAGATGTCTACTGAGGTCTGTGACCCTTTTATATAACATTTAGAACCCAATATTCTGTGGCTATTGATTGTCATGCAGGAAACCAATGAGAAAGGTTCCATGTAATCTTCTGAGGAAGATAAGGGTATGGAGGGCAGGGAAGAAGTAAGTAGCAAGGATAGTTACAAGTGTTTTCTTTCTTTTGGGAGTCTCCTTTTGACTTTCTTTTGAACTATTTCCCAGACTTCCGAAGACTAAAAATAGAACCTTGAATTGAACCTCCTAAAATGGAGAGTCAATGTGGGCACAAGTGCGAGCAACTAGACATTTAAGAGAATTGTAAAATTTGATAAATGCAGTCCAGTCCTTTTGTTGAGAATTTACAATCAGAGGAACTTAAGCTTCATGAAAAATCAAATACGAGTAAATAGAATATAACTTTCCATAGTGTAAAATAGTATATCGTAACACAGTCCAGACCTTTTGTTGAAAATTCAATAACAGAGGAACCTAAGCTTAGTGAAAATCCAAATACAAGTAAATAAAGTAAAAGATAACTTTCCGTATTGTAACTTTCAAAATGTATTTAATCTCTAGTACAAAAAACAAAAAGAAAGTGCAAAGTGCATGTGAAGATAGGTGAAGGCTGCCAGCTTATCTAGATAAAATTTTGTAGATAATTCTGTCATTTGTAAATATTAATGTAAGCCACAGGCTTGTTCTCTTAAATGTGAAAAGACGGTATTGAATGTTGAACTGAAAAAAATGTAACAACAGTGCTATCTGCTGTAAGAAAGCTGATAAGTCAAGCATTGTGAAATTCTTTGATCTAAAACTCAGAACCGAGTTGTCTAGAAGGAGGCATTCTGCCTATTGTTTTGAGGCCAGACTTAATGGCTAGAATTTACATGTATAATTTATTTTATTGCTCTGGCTTCCTGACCAGCTGCAAGACCAAAAGGGTTATTAACCTCTGAGTTTTAGTTAGCCTGGAAATCTGCAAAAAAATGATGTCATCTGAAATGAGTTAGTAGCACTGTGCTATCAATTTAGGGACAGAGAGACTCAGAGCATTTTGCATTTGTCTTGAGAACATCCAACTCACCAGCACTGTCTTGCTCTATATGTAAGTTCATTTTAGAACTGTTACACAAAGTAATATACTCGAACAAGCGATGATAGAGTGATATATGTAGTTCTTTCAACAAAACAAATTTCCGATAAATCCAAGCCAAGTAATGTTCAACATAAATGTATTTGTTAAAACGATAGAACGATAAGCGCTTTCACTAACCATCACTATTATACACATATATTACAATATACATTCCTTTGACATTACATTACATATCATCTTTCTTATACACAGTTTATCAGTTATATATATGTTTTTAGACGAATTGTATTTATATCACATATTTATATCCCTTTTTTATATACATTTTATATATATATATATATATATATATATATATATATATATATATATATATATATATATATATATACACATTTTTTATTCATATTTATAAGTATTTATAGATAGTGTTTAATATATAATACATGCCTCCATATATCTACTATATACATACACATATATTTTAGAAATTTGATATACATACAATGATATTTATATATATTCTTATTTAATTGTTTTAGAATAATAAATATCACATAGGCTATTCTTATTGTTTTTATTGATTTTATGCCTATGAGAACAGTTTAATTTATGATAATTTCCATGCTGCTATTTTCATTTAAAAGTGTTTTTTTAATGAATGTGTTTTAACGAATGTGTTTTTAATGAATGTCATTTGATATGTTAGCCATTCTCATAAAATGCATATTGTTATATCTTTTATTGATTAGCTTAATTAATTGAGCTTATGCATATGAGACTATTTCATATTGCTGTGCTTTAGACATATGCCTGGGATAAATTTTATGCTGCTGTTTATTATTAGATGCGATGTTGGTAGGTTAACCATTTTTATAAAATATACACTGTTATATATTCATCATTGAAGTTCTAGCTATTATCGTGGTAATCAGCTTAATTAAGTAATTACTGATAGATTATTAGGAGTGTTATTAAGTATATAAGGCGCATGAATTTCATGTTTGTTGTTTGCGATCTGAAGAAGCTAAAAGTTAGTGAAAGCGCTTATCTTTCTATCGTTTTAACAAATAAATTTATGTTGATCATTACTTGGCTTGGATTTATCGGAAATTTGTTTTGTTGAAAGAACTACATATATCACTCTATCACCGCTTGTTCGAGTATATTACTTTGTGTATCAGTTATTTAATTTAACAAGCGTGCCACCAGGCTTGTAACCAGGAACCCCATTTATACTTTACTTCCATTTTAGAACTGTGTTTTCTCTCAGAAATAGTTAGGAAATAGGAAGATTAGATTTTTTTTTCTGTATTGATGTCAGAACTATTTTACTGTATTATTTTAAGCATTTTCCTGTGATCTCTGAATTCTTGACTAGCACTGTGTAGTAAGAAGTATTTTCTTGTGTGTTTATTATTTATTATTAAATATTTTTAAACCTTTCAACTGTGGCTGTTTTGTGTAGAGATAATGTAAGCATACAAGTACATTTCATGTATTTAGTGATACTGGTCAAGCCACTCCAATAAGTCTTGACTGTTAGTTGCACTTATAATAATATTGCACAGTAATAATTGGACACCCTTTGTTAAGGGCCTTTTGGTAGCTGATAAATATTAATGGGTGGTGGCAATTGGTACAACTGTATAGTCTGGGTAAAAGGGGCACAGCTGGAGAACCTGAGCCAGCCTTCCCCAGGAGTGTCTGTGTGGTTGTATATAACTCTTATCTCAAAGTGTGTGTGTGTCAGCTACTTGGGCAGGGACACAAAGCACTGGTTGGACAGAGAGGGTACTGGAGGTTTTAGTTTGTCCACTAGGCTGAGATCTGGACCCTATAGCTATGCCAGTGGGGTGTCTTATTGGGGACCTAGAGAGAAAGGGAAAACACAGCCCCAGACTGACTGTGATCTCTGTGTGCTCTTAAGGAAAAGTGTACTTTATTGTGTGTGTATTTATTATCCTTTCCCTATATGGACACCCCTCACTGGTGTTACTGGTGAGGATTGAGGCTCCTTGATTGCTGGGCCAGTGCACGGGCATCACAGTGTGGTAGGTGAGTGCAGTAGAGAAAATTGGATAACCAAAAAACATTCATTTTTATGTACATAAAAATTGCTGTAAAACATTCATGTAAATCATTCCTTAGTTATGATTGGTGGCAATACGTTGGAGAACTGTTCACATTGGGTACCAGGGGGGAGAGGAGGAGGAAAACAGGAAGCGCTCGCTTGTGAGGAGGCTGCCAATGGGAATCAGTTTGGTGGAAGCATTGGGCCAATAAGTGTGTGAGTGTTGTAAATCATGTGATAGGTTAGTGTCTAGAAGACTAGCTCCCTGAATGGATGGGTCTAAGCAGCCTGTGTAGTGGATGACATGGGGGGCCATGGGAGGGCCAGGGCCTGAGATTGAGCAATGAGGAATGGGTGTAATAAAATTGTATGATTGGATACAGGTAGTGATGTGTGGGTGACCAGTAGTGGGAGAGACTGGGTTGCATATGTAATATGTAATTAGTAGTGGGAAAAAAGATGGAGTAGAAAAGAAATGTGAGGAAGGCCATAATAGGGTGGTGGGAAAGCAAGGGAAGCGAGGATGGCCAATCAAGAAGTATATAGGAATGTCTAGAGGTGTGGAGGTGAGAACATGTGATTGGTTCTGAAATGGGTGTGTGTGTATCTAGGAGGGGAAGGAGAGAGGGATAACTGGAGGGTGTGGTGTTACAATAGTGGTAAGCTCTGGTTGGTTGAGTGCCGAGAAGTCAGCCAATAGGGGTGGAGAAGGTATCTGTGAAGTGTGCATGATGTGGAAGGGCTATGCAATGGCCAAAAAGTGTAACATGGGCTAGGGCAAGCAACTCAAGGATGTTGACCATGTGAAAGAAACAAATGTACCAGAATCAGAAGGAACAATATTATCTCAAAATAGCGTAAAGGATCTGTAACTCTGTATCATATCCACCACTGTTAGCTTGGTGATCCTCAGCAAGGCAAGCTTAAGGGTGTTACTCATAGCAACTGGCTAAACAGAGTACTAAATTGCGAGTATTGTCGCAGACTTCTGTAGACCAGATTTACATAAATATATCTGGACTGGATGGAGATGTCATTTGAAATTTAGGAACTTGAGATAAGATAAGCTATTTAACTCTTTATTTGAGTTTTCAGTACTTACGTATTATCGTAACCATATTTCCGCACTAACATAATTCATTATGTGTGTGCGGAAACAGGTGTCCTAACCTAAAAAAGGGTCTGTAAAGAAGTACCCTTTACTCTGTCACAGTGGGTATGACCGAGGAAGAGGAGTAAGGGTAAAACTTTGTACTTGGGGGTGACGCTCCTCATTGCTCCTGTAAATCCACAGTGGCACACTGCTTGACAATAGTTGAATTTCTCAATAAGATGTTATCAAAAGGAAAGCGAGTCCCGAAATACACCGTTATCGTAGAAAACTTTCAATCTGTCAAGGACAAATTTTGCATACTTCAATAGAAATGACTGCATTAAACAATGTAAACTGTTATTCAAAGTATTCTGGACAGCTCAGTTAAAAATGTAATGGACTGCTGTACAGCTGTGGTTCAGAAGTTGTAAGGCAACGGAGTTGATAACTGAGGTGAGCTATGATCAGAAGTGTACATAGCATTTTTAATAAATTAAACTGCTTCTTTTTCTTTCCTGCTGTTAGCTGGAGTACAGCAGTGATCCACATATACCCTTTTACATCAGTGTAGAAGCAGTTGCTGTCTGTTTAACAGACTTGCTCACAGTTGTGATGCTTAAGAATAATTTTCTTGATAGTGATGTCATTGCTGCTATAAAAATGCTAACAGTGCTTCAAATGCATGCAACAAAAGTGAAGCAAACCTGTATTTTCCACACAATGGTATAGCTACTTTGATAATACATAACTCCCAACATTCTTGACACCAGTTTTATGCAGTCATTTCTACTGAACTATGCGAAATTCACAACCACAAAAAGGTGGTTGCGATAATACGTAAGTACCAAGTTTTCTTTCTTCTACTTTTTTGTGAAATTTTCAGAAGATGCATTACCAAATAGCAAGTCCCTGTCAAAAGGGGCATTTAAAAAGTGAGCTTTTATATCCTCATGGTAGAAGTGTAGCCAAGCATGCCTTCACATAACAGTACCAGCTGCAGCTGCTCTAGATACACCATCCACGGCATTGTAGCTACACTGCACTTTCTGTTTCGTTACCTGAGAGGCAGAGTTAAGCATGTCCATAGCAGATTTCATGTCAGAGTTAGCGAGATTTGTTGAGGTTTGTACCATGTTGAAAATAGGTAACAAGAGCTTAGACAGCAATTAATGGTCCTAAAAGCTAAGGTGGAAAAGTTCTGCCCTACTTATTATTGGGAATTGGATTAGAAGAGGAAGAGGTCCGTGTGCTGCTGTCATCATTAAAAAAAAAAAAAAAAAATTACAGTATGATTAGCATATCAATAACCCTCTTAACCCTGTCAAGCTTCTTAGGTGCTAGAAAATGAGTGTCAGGAGACGCTGAAGTTTCTATAGACATCCTCTACTGCCTCCTGAATTGGAGGTATAGTAACAGCCTTTGGGATGTCAATGTACTACACCACATAGTACCCTTTCTGTGACTGAGAACCTTCTTTACTCTACTAATTGAAACAGTCATTCAGTTTAGCAACAGCATTCCTAAATTATTTTTTTCCTTGGGGTGTCAGAGAATAATGTGTCTCTTGCCTCAGATTCACATCCAGTAAAAGAGGGAATTTGGGGGGGGGGGCATAATCAAAAGATCTCCCTAGTCAGATTCTGAAACTTTCTCTATACTTTCTTGTAATAAATGTAGAAGTAGAGGAAGAGGTTGCAGGCAAGGAAGGCTGAAAAGAATGAATGGCTTCTAACAGACCTTGTGCAAGGTGAAACCAGGTCTCTTCAATAACTTTATGACTGTAATGGGCGAGGATGAGATGCATTTTGTTTTCTGGGCATAAGTGTCCAGATGTATGGTCTTGTGAGTGGAAGCCATAGGTCTGACCTCCATGAGTGAGTCATGGATGTCCCCTCCCTGACTACAAATTGCTGAATACCTACATTACCCTCAGATAAAATTATGCTTGATTCGCCCTTCGAGGGAGTCTCGGCCAAATGTTCTGTCTGACTGGATGAGTGAGTATCCTGAGCGATGCTAGATGGCTCAGGAGAAGCAAACAAATGGTCCGTAGGCTGTGAGCATGCTTTGCAGAGTCAACAGTATCGGACCAAAAGAGAGAAGAGAGCATCCAGTTATTATCAACCACCACTCTTGAAGATTTTCTTTTCTTTTTTACTGGAAGGGGGGGTCTGCTGAAGAGGAGGAGGAAGACAATGCCATAGCCACACTCACAAAGCCCTGATAGTGCTCGTTCTCTGTGTTAGACTGGAGGGGCTTTAGTCTACTTCTAATGGTGTTTGGGGTAAGCAATTGGCAAATGGTACATGATTTCATGTCATGCTCAGGAAGTCCTTGTATGGTATTTGGTACCTACAATCACACTTTCCTTTTCTGACAGACATAAGGAAGTAAAAAGCCTACCTAATGTGGTATTTATCAAGCTGATACCTTAAAGCTGAATCTGACCACATGGATAACTAGATGCAACGCCAATGAGAGTGTGCGTATGTTGACTCTCAGCAAGAAAATTCTGAGTTTTGGTACATCCTTACCTTTCTCTTATACTGGTATGCCTGCTCATGCTAAGGACAGATACACAACATGTGAGAAAGATGCCTGAAGCTTTGTAGACTGGCAGGATCCATCCCATATGTAAGAAGTACTGCAACAGTTCATAGGTTCATAGGTTCATAGGTTCATACTAGGCTATCTGCCCAAGGGCATTTATAAGCCTAGCCCATAGTTATGTGGCTTTCGCCACCCCTTTAGTTTGAATAAAAACTATGCCTATCATTTTGCTGTGCCTCTGTCAAGCAGTGACACTGAAGCAATCCCTGGGGTATATCTGCAATCTCCCATCCATTGGTCAAGATTCCTCTTGAACAAGGCCAGAGAGGTGCTCTGCCTCACATGTACCGGGATTTTGTTCCACAGCATAGGGAGTCTCTGGGTGATGAATCTGTCCCTCCAGCACGTTCTATTTATAACCGTGTCAAGGTTTAAGTCTCCTGCCCTTGTGGTTCTGAGGGATCTAGATTTTTTGAGGTGAAGCATATTCATCAAATCTGGGTTTGACATGGCCTTATATGTCAGGCACAGGTCACCTCTGAGCAAGCGGTATGAGACTGAATAGAGCTGGAGTTCTTTCAGTCGGGCAGCATAAGACATATTTTTGAGACCCTTTATCCTTTTGGTGAGGAACTTTTGGGGCCTTTCAAGCTGCAGCAGGTGTCTGGTCAGATACATTCGAACGGGCATTGTACTCAATCATAGGTCTAATGAGTGATGAGTACAGAGGGACGATGACCTCCCTTGATCTAGATGTGAATCCCTTCATGATCAGGTGGGTGATATAGAAGGTTTTCCTAACTACTTTAGCAACATGAGTGTCAAACGAGAGGCTACTGTCAACCTGGGTCCCCAGATCTCTGATGACCTTTTCTGTGCTCAGTGGATTGCCACCTATATGGTAGCTAGGGGTAACCTTGTTTTTCCCGAAGGGTATGACTATGCATTTTTTGGCGTTTAACTTCAGGCCATGGCTCTGGCACCAGTTATCCGTTTCTGTGAGGCCCTTCTGGAGGATATCTGTGTCAGATGTGTTTTCGACTATGGCGCCCAGTTTGCAGTCATCTACAAACTTTGTCAGCCATAACCCTCCTGTGTTTGCTTGTACTTCAGAAAAGTAGATGCCGAACAAGAGTGGACCCAGGACTGAGCCCTGTGGGACACCACTTGTGACAGGCTTTGAGTCTGACATGGCTCCAGCAACTCTGACCCTGTGGGTTCTGTCACTTAGCCAGTTTGCAACCCATCTTGTGATGTATGGGTTTACATTCAAGCTGATGAGTTTTTCGATGATACCTGAGTGAGGTATTGTGTCGAAGGCCTTTGCCAGGTCGAGGTAGGCTGTATGGACTGCCTTTCCCTCATCAATGGCCTTGTTGACTGTCTCGAAAAAGTCAACCAAGTTTAAGAGGCAGGATCTGCCTTTGACAAAGCCAAACTGGGTTGGATCCAAAGTCTGCAAGTTCCCTATGTCTTTATTTATGAGTTCCATTATGATCCTCTCCATGGCTTTGCAGATAAGGCTTGTCAAGCTAATGGGGCGGTAATTTCCAGGGTCTGTGGAGGCACCGCCCTTATGAAGTGGGACCACAGTCGCCGGCGCCACTCCTTGGAGTGCGTATCCTGAGGTGAGGCTAAGATTAAACAGCTGTCCTAACTGTGGGTTTAATTCCTCGTTGAGTTCATGAAGCACACAGCCGGGGACACCATCCGGTCCCATGGATGCTGTGTTTTTTGCCTTAGTGAGGGCAGTTCTCACCTGGGTGTTGGAGATGTTTGGGGGCTACAATCCTCTGGAATAGATATCTCTCCTTTTGGGGGGGAGGGGGGGGAGAAGTTTGCACTGAACCTGTCAGCCAGTATGTTGGCAATGTGTGTAGGTTCAGTAATTTTCACATCATTTTGAACTAATTCTGAGCATATCTGGGAGTTTCCTCCTAGGTTTCTAACATAGCTAAAGAAGGCCTTATGATTCTCTTTAGAGTCCTTGGCGATTTTTCTCTCAAAATTTGCCTTGGATGATTTTATGAGAGCTCTTAGTTTTTTACTTATAATGATCAAAGGTGTCTTACCTTTCAAGGATTTTGCTCTATCTTGTAGTAGCTTCCTCCTTTTGTTGTAGAGCCTGTTTATGGCTTGGGTCCACCAGACTGGACGCTTGCCTTTGGTACAGAGAGTCTTAGTTTTGTTTGGGATTGCCTGATCCATGCAGTCCTGTAGGTGCTGGTAGAAGGCATTTGTAAGTGATTCAGCGGTTTGAGTAATGTTTACCACTGGCTCAGGGGCCATAAAGGAGACCACACTAGTTTTTAGAAGTGTGAAATCGGCTTTTGAGAAGTTTTTCACTGTGGTCTTTTTTGTTTCAGGTGGGGGCGGGATGAGGACCTCCAGCGAGATTAGTTTATGATCTGATCTCACCAGTGAGGGGTATACTTCGGTGTTGAACATTTTGATCCCATGTTCGTGATGATGAGATCAAGTATGTTTTCTCCTCTTGTGGGGATGGTGACTAGTTGTTCCATGGCATTTGAGTTTATGAACTCCAGGAATCTTTGGGTTAGAGTGTTCGGGCTTGAGTAGTGTTCCCAGTCTATATTAGGGTAGTTGAAGTCACCTAGTATGATGGTGTTTGGAGATACATTTATCCCTCCAATGTTTTCAGGAAGGCCATGTGAGGTTCCTGAGTTTGAGAGGGTGGCCTGTAACATGCTACAAATTGCAGAGCAGTCTTGCCTATGGTTAATTGCACCTGGATGGTCTCCGATGCATCGTGCGTTGCCACCAACCTTGAGGTGTGGGTGTCCTTTATGAATATGGACACCCCCTCCTTTCTTGGTGTTGTCCGGATTTTGGGGCGGGCATGATATGAGGTGAAACCTGTTAGTGCTGGGGTGCTCTCAGGAGCCTTGAACCAGGTTTCTGTCACAGCACAGACATCGATGTTCTCCATATTGAGAAGGGCCTCGAGTGCGTGCATCTTGAGATTGAGACTTCTGGCATTGAGCAGCATTACCCTTAGTTTTTTCCTTTTGGTGTTCTAGGGTGGTAGGTTTAGAATTTGAGCCTTGCCTAAAAAGGCACTATGGGGGTGGCAAGAGCCTTTGCCAATATCCGGAAGCCCAGGGTGACAGGTGCAAGCCGTCCCTTAAGCAGCGTGGCTTGTCCAGCATGTCATCCCAGGCAGACAGACATTGGATCCCCTTTGAATGACACCAGAATTTAAGCCAATTATTAAAGCTGATCATCTTATCACTGTATTGTGGCATCATTCTAGGTGAAGGTTGGATACTGCTCAAGGTCAGGGTCATACCTGCCTGGGCTACATAATCAGAGAGCTCCTCGATGTCCCTTTTCATGTAGTCCAAGGAGGTACATCTCAGGTCGTTGACACCACCGTGGACAATGACTGAGTCGTACTTGTACCTGCTGTTGAGAGACCTGAGTGCTTGCATTATGTGGCGGATTCTAGCACCCGACAGGCAGCTTACTGTGACCTTCTCTTTACTCAGTCTGGTGAGCGGGACGTCAGTGTGTCTGACTATGGAATCACCAATGACAAGTGTGTCTGGCATTTTGTTTGGCCTTAAGGGCTGTGACTGTTTGACACTCTGACTGTGTGGTCTATGTGTTGCATGTGTTGGGTCGTGAGGTGGTAGTTGTTTGGGTGTCTGCTTTGGTGGCCTCTGCTGTTTTGGTAAATTTTTGATCAGAGCCTCCGAGTATGTCTTTGTGTGAGTATGTGTATGATTTGAAGTTGTGATGGTACCATGTGTGACTGGGTATGTATTGTGTGTGGTTACCTTCTCCTCCTGTCTGGTCTTGCCAGTCCTATGTTGAGAGAGCTCAGCCTCCAGTTTGGCCGTATAGTTGCATCTCTCACATGTATTTGTGTTTTGTGGGAGAAGGAGAGGATTGTCTGTGTACATGAGGCAGTTGTAACATTGCCTCAATATTCCCAGGTTCACCAGTTGAGCTGGAGAGGACACTAGCAACTGATCCCTCGACATACTAGAAGTAGTAGATAAAGAGACTTTCAAAGGACTCCGGATGAAGTGGGTTTTAGGCTGGTGGGGTACTATCTATAATAAGAGTGCTTTATCAAGGTGCAAGTACTGTAGGAGTAAGTGCTAGGCTTTACAGATAGAGAATAGTCTACTTGGGAATCAAGTAGAGATGAACTTTTCAGTTATAGGATATGCTGGTTAGATCAGCAGTACAGCTCGAGGAAGGTAGTTTTAAGGGAAAATTGGAAGAGTGGAATTTAGATGGCCCAAATAGTTTAACCTTGTTTAACTGCCGCTGCTCTTGTGTGCAACAGTGGTAACTCCGTGCTAAATCACGCTTACGCGCGTTTAGCGTGTTTTATAGCAGGGGGCTGAAGGGAGCTAGGAATTGGCCCAAAACTACCAATGGACTAATAGTTTCTGGCTGAAACTTCACCAAATCAGACAAAAAGGCCGCTCAGTGCTTCCCACTCCCACTGATAAGCAAAGAAACTTCCCTCCTTCCTAATAAGGCAATGGATCAGTAACAGGAACTAAAAACAAAGCCCAGGGATCAGCAACTCTGAAACTGGACTACTCTAGTTCAGTAAGGCGGGAAAACAAGAGATTTTTTGTTTTTTTACATAGACAAGGATAGTGAACAGACAGTAAATGCTATAAATGCTGTAAATCGGCTAGCGCACTTTAGTGTGTAGCCTACAGAAACAATTTGCAACAATTAGTAACTTAAAGTGCAATAAACAGTGTAAAATGCAGAAATCACTTAAAGTAGCAATAAAACAGGCGAAATGCAGTCGCTAGCTTAAATAACAGTGGGAAAGCCACAAAAATACTTATATCTGGTAGAAAGTCACTCTTTTAGCTCTCTGCTGCTTGGATCACTCTGCAGGCCACCACGAGGATCTGTGCTGAGTTGGTACAAGCTGGAAAACGCGTGTTTAGTGTGTTTTATAGCAGGGGCTGAAAGGAGCTAGGAATTGGCCCAAAACGACCAATGGACTACTAATTTCTGGCTGAAACTTCACCAAATCGGACAGAAAGGCTGCTCAGTGCTTCCCACTCCCACTGGTAAGCAAAGAAACTTCCCTCCTCCCTAATAAGGCAATGGATCAGTAACAGGAACTAAAAACAAAGCCCAGGGATCAGCAACTCTGAAACTGGACTACTCTAGTTCAGTAAGGCGGAAAACAAGAGATTTTTTTTGTTTTATTACAGAGACAAGGAAAAAACAGACAGTAAATGCTATAAATGCTGTAAATCGGCTAGCGCACTTTAGTGTGTAGCCTACAGAAACAATTTGCAACAATTAGTAACTTAAAGTGCAATAAACAGTGTAAAATGCAGAAATCACTTAAAGTAGCAGTAAAACAGGCGAAATGCAGTCGCTAGCTTAAATAACAGTGGGAAAGCCACAAAAATACTTATATCTGGTAGAAAGTCACTCTTTTAGCTCTCTGCTGCTTGGATCACTCTGCAGGCCACCACGAGGATCTGTGCTGAGTTGGTACAAGCTGGAAAACGCGTGTTTAGCGTGTTTTATAGCAGGGGCTGAAAGGAGCTAGGAATTGGCCCAAAGCGACCAATGGACTACTAGTTTCTGGCTGAAACTTCACCAAATCGGACAGAAAGGCTGCTCAGTGCTTCCCACTCCCACTGGTAAGCAAAGAAACTTCCCTCCTCCCTAATAAGGCAATGGATCAGTAACAGGAACTAAAACAAAGCCCAGGGATCAGCAACTCTGAAACTGGACTACTCTAGTTCAGTAAGGCGGAAAACAAGACATTTTTTGTTTTATTACAGAGACAAGGAAAAAACAGACAGTAAATGCTATAAATGCTGTAAATCGGCTAGCACTTTAGTGTGTAGCCTACAGAAACAATTTGCAACAATTAGTAACTTAAAGTGCAATAAACAGTGTAAAATGCAGAAATCACTTAAAGTAGCAGTAAAACAGGCGAAATGCAGTCGCTAGCTTAATAACTGTGGGAAAGCCACAAAAGATACTTATATCTGGTAGAAAGTCACTCTTTTAGCTCTCTGCTGCCTGGATCACTCTGCAGGCCACCACGAGGATCTGTGCTGAGTTGGTACAAGCTGGAAAACGCGTGTTTAGCGTGTTTTATAGCAGGGGGCTGAAGGAGCTAGGAATTGGCCCAAAACGACCAATGGACTACTAGTTTCTGGCTGAAACTTCACCAAATCGGACAGAAAGGCTGCTCAGTGCTTCCCACTCCCACTGGTAAGCAAAGAAACTTCCCTCCTCCCTAATAAGGCAATGGATCAGTAACAGGAACTAAAAACAAAGCCCAGGGATCAGCAACTCTGAAACTGGACTACTCTAGTTCAGTAAGGCGGGAAGACAAGAGATTTTGTTTTTTTTTTTTTTTTTGTTTTTTTACAGTGACAAGGAAAAAAACAGACAGTAAATGCTATAAATGCTGTAAATCGGCTAGCGCACTTTAGTGTGTAGCCTACAGAAACAATTTGCAACAATTAGTAACTTAAAGTGCAATAAACAGTGTAAAATGCAGAAATCACTTAAAGTAGCAGTAAAACAGGCGAAATGCAGTCGCTAGCTTAATAACAGTGGGAAAGCCACAAAAAATACTTATATCTGGTAGAAAGTCACTCTTTTAGCTCTCTGCTGCTTGGATCACTCTGCAGGCCACCACGAGGATCTGTGCTGAGTTGGTACAAGCTGGAAAACGCGTGTTTAGCGTGTTTTATAGCAGGGGGCTGAAGGGAGCTAGGAATTGGCCCAAAACGACCCATGGACTACTAGTTTCTGGCTGAAACTTCACCAAATCGGACAAAAAAGCCGCTCAGTGCTTCCCACTCCCACTGGTAAGCAAAGAAACTTCCCTCCCTCCTAATAAGGCAATGGATCAGTAACAGGAACTAAAAACAAAGCCCAGGGATCAGCAACTCTGAAACTGGACTACTCTAGTTCAGTAATGCAGGAAAACAAGAGATATTTTTTTATTTATTTTATTTTATTTATTTTACATTTGTTAACCGGGATAGTCCGACTGGATACATGTCCATTTACAGCGGAGGCCCGGGGAGAAAAGCTCCAAGCAAGACAATATGAGACATTTACAGAAGTAACAAAAAACATAAACATTTAAAGCAAGGTGAGGTTAGTCATTACATGATATGTAAATTAATAGCTTAAATTTAGTTAGTTTACTTAATAATTATACATGATGACAGCAAATTATTATAATAAGGATTACTCAGATAACCAGGATCTAGGAGTAGTATATTCAGAGAGATAGCTAGCCAGGGTTAAAGCAATGGCAGGTAATATCAGACCCCAGGTAGACAAGGAGAAAAACAGACAGTAAATGCTATAAATGCTTTAAATCGGCTGCACTTTAGTGTGTAGCCTACAGAAACAATTTGCAACAATTAGTAACTTAAAGTGCAATAAACAGTGTAAAATGCAGAAATCACAGAAATCAGTGGTCTTATAAAGAACATCTGCTACATCAGACATTTTGCTACATACTTATCTTGCTTTCTTTTTATCTATGAACTATTAATAAAGATCATAAGTAAGTTACAGTTTTGATAATTTGTTTTATTTTGTTGTAAAATTGTTTAGGGATAGAAAGAAAAGTAGAAATCACAAAGTAAAAATTATTTGATTTCATTTGAAATACTTTAAATTTAATATTCTTTCCCTGAGTATAAATGGTCTCATCTTACCCCACAAGAAGAAGAAAGTTCACTGAATATTTAAAACTTTTGTTTCTAGGAATTTTTCTTATGCTAGCAACCATCTGCAAAAAATGCAGTCCTAGTCTTAGGACCAGATAACACAATTATATAAATTGAGTTCTATAACAACTGATTTAGAGTTGCAGCGGCTATACTAATTAGTAACACTAAAGTAAATTGCTAATGCCAGTTGTCTGGAAAGCTGGGTAGCATGGTAATGTATGAATGTTCATACTATACAACATCTGAACAGACAAACCTAAGCATATGTGGCCATTAAAATCCTAAGCATATATAGCCATTACGTGTACACACCTTTTGAGTTCTATAGGAAATCCACAGCACGCTGTGCTACTCTGTTAAGTGAGTAGAGCAGAAGTGTATTCTCACATCTCATTCATACATAGTTATAGATTATTCAGTGGGGTGCATTTCTGCAGTTGCTCCATAGCCACTTCATAAACACTGGTCAAATATTTAAAGGGATTCAGCAACATACAAATTATACTTGTGATTTACACTTTTGATCAGCAGCATAACTCTAATGAAGTGATGGATAGGATTTGCTTTTCTCTGCCAAATATTATGAAACCAGACTCAAATATTCATGCTGTACTTTCCATTTCTAGTGATTCATCTGATGTTAGGTTACACCTGGAAGGAAGTAAGAAAATGTTGGATCATGATTTTAAATGAAAAACAAAAAAAAGATCAAGCAGAGCACACCTAAAGGCTCTTTGGGGGTGACCAAGAATTCTGTCATCATTTTCACCTTACTGGAAATTACAATAACCATTTAGCTGAAAAGAATAAAGCAAACTTTTGCACTTTTTTTTTCACCTGAAGTGTTTTCCCTGTAACAAAATGATTAGTTCACAGAAAAAAAGGTGATTAAAAAGGATCTTTTTTTGTGTTTTAGAAAAGAGAATTGTTCTGTGGAATTCTCTGCTCTTAGCAGTATGATGATCACCTTAGTGTCCTGATTTTACGTAGTTTATTTAATGTAATATGTCAAAGAAGTGTTAATTTAGGGGAGGTAGATCCCACATTCTTCAGAACTAAGACATGCACCAGGTTTCTGAAACGGCCTTATATTGCTCCTACAACTGTGCCCATGTCTTCCACTGAGCTTCAGTGACTTTTTCCTGGGTTCCCCTGGCTTCCGAAAATACATTTTTGGCTACACAGTACTTGAGAACAGAGACTCCTTAAAGCCCTGGTCCTACCTATTATATGCTAACTTCCCTCATTTGTACCACATTTATGAGATTTAAATACTAGTCAACACATACATAACATATCCATGAAAATGGATGAACTCAGCCTGATCTAAGGGAATTATGATGTGACGTTATTTCTTTTATTTCCATTTGGAGGGAAAGGGATCCATTTAACGTAAAATGCAATTTATAGTATCACAATGGCCCCAGCTTGCTGATATTAAACCAGTGCTATAAGCAATCAGTAATGCCTGACTGAGAAGGAGTTGCAGGGAAATAAAGGGCCACCCCAGGCTGTTGTGAGGCCCTCACTCCGCATCCCAGGTCTGTTATTTCCTTCTAATGCCCATTGTGTTGGGCATTGCTGCATTTAGAAAATGGGCTGTTAAATTCTTTTCAGTTTATTTTTTATATACATTTTTGTTGCAAAATAGTCTCTCTGCCTCAAGTTGGTGTAGAATATGTAATTGCTGATTAGAAAGCATTTTATATTCAAAATAAAACAGCTGGTCTAGCAAACATAATTGTTTTTGGAGGAAGTATTTTACATCCAAAATGCAGGTTATGTAAATATTTAATAATGTCTCATCACACACATACACACACAGTCATATTTATTGATGAATATGTACTTACATACATATATATATATATATATATATATATATATATATATATATATATACATATATTTTTTTTTGACACACACATGTAGAGGCAGGGAGATAATAGGGCCAGATTTCAAAAGCTAGTTGTGGACTGTGCAGCATGCTGAAGGAAGACTTCAGTACCCCAGCTGTGGATGTCATTTAATTATTCAGTGTAGCATAATTATGGATTTTGCACATGCCCTTTGGATTCTAAAGCATGTGTGTGCACCCAACACAACTTAAATGTGACAAACTGCAATACTGACTCTGTTTCTGACATCCTTGGCAAATGCCATACTGCAACACAAGGAAAGGAAGCTATTCCCATGGAATTCTAAGGAATCAATAACAATACCGACCAAAAAAAAATGCTACCTGCAGTGAATTAACTGCAACAGGCTGTGGTACTGCAAGCTATGGAGGTGGATCTGGCTGTGGAAGGCAGCCAGCTAGGCAGAGAGCCAGGCTGCAATTAAGCCAACTCTCAGATTAAGAAATCATTGACAGGTACTGCCAACAAACACAGCTGGTGCAGGCTGTATGCAAAATGTGTGCCCCACACATGCTTGTGCAGACATTGCGAGTCAACTCCTATCACTTTCAAAACAAAAGAATGTCTGAGCCTAGGTGTACTGGGACATTCCAACAACATATGGGAGATGCTGTAGAAGTGTCACAGATAGCTGCCATCCATATCCAGGCACAATTCCTTGCAGCAATTTGCAACAAGTTAGACGAACATACATACACTTTCCATCTACCCTCATAGAGCGGCAACCTGGCATGCACCAGTTCTATAACATTGCAAACTTCCCTGATGTACTTGGTGCAATAGACTACACGTACATCCCTGTTAATACCCCCATGCACCCAGAAGCAGAAAGATATATTAATAGAAATGTCTGGCCATCCCTGAACTGCCAGGTAGTATGTGCAGCAGATGGCAGCATAACAAACATCATGGCGACACACCCTGGAAGTGTCCATGATGTTGACATATGGAGGGAAAGCGGGCTCAGGTCTGCATTCCAGTAAGGTTGAAATACCTGAAGGACTTCTACTAGGTAAGTACATGAGCTAGGATATAAGCTACAAACATCCCTGTCAACATTATTTATGATGATAACATATGTGTTTCTACTCCCCACAACAGGTGTGGTTATCTACTCAAGCTGTGGCTAATGACCCCGTAGAGAGAACCATCAAACCCTTCACAGGAGGCCTACAATAGAGGGCACATATAAACACAAAATATTATAGTTTGTGTCTTTGATGTACTGAAAGCCAGGTTCAGATGTCTGGACACATATGGGGGTGCACTGCAATATGTATCTGAGAAGGAAGCACAGATGTTTACTGTGTGCTCCATAGTACACAATATGCTAACAAAAACAATATCACATGGCAGTCTTCCAGTGGCAGGTGTGGGTGAACTACCCCAAGAACCCCAAATATGTCGAGACAACATTCTGCAGCTATCAGAGGAGGAGCAGAATGAGACAAGGGGCAGAATAAACAGGCATGGGTGACAGAGGATTGGACTACAAGTCCAGGCCCAAGTGACACGGCAACATCTGACACACATCTTTGAGTCATGAAAAGCCAAACATACAGAAGTACACACATTAAACATTGATGTTTAGATGTCCTATCACAGTAGCACAGATAGCATCTAATGGCAATTACCCAGTAGATGTAGACACTGAGCATCAGACATAACAATATAATTCTAGCAAACAACAGTATAAACATATACAAATCTGTTATGACACAGGCCATCAATTCAGGGCACAAGTAACACAGGTATGCGTACAGACACATACTGTGTACATGTGTATGGCAGACAACAATGGGAACACCTCTATGAAACATATTCCTATCTGTCCACTATCAAAAGATGCAAACAGGAAACAAAAATCAAGCCATTCTGCAGAGCTGTTGTCAATATCACAAGTAACATATTATAAATGTAAAATATGGATAAAGAATAATGTACTAAATGGAGTCACCTGCAGTTAGTAAAAATGTCAGACTGCTGTGGCATCAGACAACAATCGCAGGCAGATGACATTGATAGTGATTTACACAGCAATCATCATCAACACAGGGTGAGACTGACACTGCAGGACATAGCAGATCGACTGTCAGTGTTACTGTAATGCAGTCCAGGGTGCCCAAGCTGACAGCTCACACTGCTGTTGTGTCTGCCTATACTGCATATGTAAACCCTCAGACCAGGTTGCTCCACAGAGTACAGTGATAGGGTGACACCAGCATGAGGAGACACATTATGGGAAGAATTATGGGTGTGAGATGACTGTCTGGTTGTGAATATCAGGCCCACAATGGATTGGCCTGCAGCAGACATGTGTGCATATTACAACATAGACATTGATGCTCAATGGACAAGGCTTGGTCTGCTGAGAGGGGGCCTGGGTCTCTCATGTGGCACTTGACTAAGCACATTCAGGTTATGCAGAACCCTGCTCGTACTACGGCACTGTTGTAATACTGCTGTAACCAGGGATTCAACACACTCTGTCACAGATAACATGCTTTTATTCTGTGCAGCCAGTGCTGCCATGACCTCATCATGTCCGAGTTCCTGTCCTTCATGCAGCACACCCAGCTGGTGTGCATCGTGATCCATGGCACGTGCATGAATATCATATCCATGACATCACTGGGATGTTCATTTGCCTGTAGGAGTAGGCACACACCCTCTGATATGTGCTCATGTACACCAGCTACACACCTGAATCTACTTTGCCAGGCAGTATCACTGTGTTGTGGGGAAGTGTCACCTTCACCAGCAGACTCAACATTGGGCTGAGGTCTCCAGGCTCATCCTGTCTCCAGCTGATGTCCCCACATTGTCAGAATGGATGGAAAAGTTTTCCTCCACATCTGAGAGTACAGTCTCTTCCACATGACTGTCACCATCTTGGCTGGACTGTGTCATCAAATCTGTGTCCTGTGTGCCAGGGGCCATGCTACCATACTGAGACACATCAGATCCCACATCAGCATCAGTGGACAGGCTAATGGATTTTGAAGGCAGTGGATGTGATAAAAGAAGAAACAGATGATACATCAGAAAATATTGCTTATATCACATACTGGATATCATTAATGGCATATGCCACATATATATCACTACAATGTTACAGATAATAATGACTTACCAGGAGGTCTTGACCAGGTATGGCCCATGGCACCTATATAATAGAGAGATGACAATTATGTTCATGTGCAACATACATGACATTTATGAGGAATACAAGCATATCACACACCTAACGTATTCTCATGGGAATGCATTGCTGAAGGTGAGAGATGAAATGCAACTGTTGTAAGGAAACAAAGACATAAACACAACATTATTAATCACATACTTGCCAATATATACCATTCCAACTGAGGTAAAACACACAGTAGGTAATACATACGCATACCAGTTGGTTGTGGCTGAGATGTTGATGGTGGCTGTCCTATGCAGGGGGTAGAAGGACACAGTATTAATGGAGGACAATAGGAGTAGCACCAATGACACGTATGAATAACAGGTAATAGCATATCAATGATACCCTCCTGACATGGTGATTTTCTCTGTCGTAATATGGATCCTGCAGTGGGCATTAAGGACAAAGCAAAGACAGTTATTTATGCATGCAGCAACACAGGTGCATTGTGACATATACAATGACCTAACATATCATGGTGATAGTCACATGAAATATGATGCACATTTTGGCAAGATGTCCCTGTGTAGTAAAACAGTGATATTAATTTCATACAACACAGTTATACTACACAGTGCAGCAGCCTAAGAACATGGTGGGGAAACAGTGGAAACATACCTGGTCTTTAGGTAGATATATCTGCACAGCTCATGTCCCCAGAAGATATACCTGTAGTTTACAATGCCAGGTAAATATCAGTATGACAATACATACCAGTGGCATGACAAGAGACAGAGGCAATAACAGCTAATGGTCACAGTAACAGTATAAGGAGACATTCACCTGTTGTGACCTGCTGTTGTGCAGAAGTGGATGGACTGTGCAAATGAATGGCAACAGCAGTATACATGGTTGTTGTACTGTCATGTATATGCTGAAGTTGTATGGCAACATATCATTACACTTGCTTAGGTCATCATCAACCCATGTACATGATGGAAGTCTGTTGCTGCAATGCAAAAATAAACATGTGAATGTGCATGCAACAGCAATATGAGTTAATCTATATTATCAGTGTTATGCAAATGAACACATACATATGGAGCCTGAAACACTTGTATCAATATTACCTCTTGGTATGCAGCGCTCCCCTCTTTCCGTATGCAGTAATGCAAGAAAATGTATGATCTCATCAAGGGGTGCCAGTGGTGGCCCACCACTGGTAGCATCCCCGGACCTCTCATACTGGAGTACTCAGTTGGATGCACGAAGGATCATGTCTGAGCACTGTCGGTGACAGGCCTCTAGAGATCTATTGTGATCTCACACAGCATTCATCACGTTGGTGAGGCCTCACCACAGTTAATTCCTCCATACTGTATTTCTTGCCTGTTTAAGGAGACTTCATCAATGTTATCAGAGAGCATCTATTAAATTTAATTTCCCTATGGTGAGCAAAATTGTCACCCCCAGGACTGCTTTCCCCCTGAAAGGCAGTTATATGCGCAAGTTTAAATTAATATGGGAGGCCCACATATGGTGATGATTATGTTGACATTTTATGCTAATAGTACTGTGAAATATAAAATCATACCTGAGATGAAAGCAGTGCCCAAATACTTAACACTTGGAACAGCAACATAACTTGTGATATTTATAGAGGCTGTTTGCGAGATTTGAACCCATTAGAGTGGCTATCACAGTACTGGAGGTCCAAACAGAACAGCATAGTGTCACATAGCCTGTACCCTTTACATGCAGTTCATATTAATGTACTATTCATAACCTATGCCTTAGAAATGTTTGATGGCTGTCAGTAATGTTTTGAGACCCTAAACAGACAACTGTGTAAAAAAAAAAAAACAGTCATATTAACAGGAGCTGATGTTCATCGTGCATACAGCTGCAGTCATAACAGATGGGTTATCCTGCTGTCAGGCGGGTCCACGGTCGGCCAAATTCCAAAGTCTAGGTCCGGCGTCGGTTGTCATCGCTTCTTCCCTGACGTCAGTGCAGCAGGTGTAAAAAAGAACCAGCCGACGCCATCTTCTTCAGTATTTCTTGCCGCACGGTGCCCGAAGCAGAAGCAGTTCGCAAGTGCCGGTCGGCCAGCTCCTGAGATTTACGAAAATATTTCAGCCGAAGTCTTCTTGAAAGCTAAGTACCCCGTTGGGGAAACTTTTCTTGGCTCAGACCGATGTCAGACAAAGTTAATAATTGCATTTCATGTGGGAAGCAAATACCACATAAGGATTTCCATTCTTTCTGTATTCCTTCCTTAGGCCCAGACCATGACGTCTCGGCCTGCCGTTTTTGTGCTAGATTCAACAAACGCACTATTAAGCGTCGGGCGGAGTTCGCCCAACACTATTTTGGTAAAAAATTTAATTACATTATGTCGTCGCATACTCCGACTCCAGTTTTGAGTAAAAGACGCAAAGATAAGGACCGACATACAAGGTCCGCGACTTCTACCGACACCACACTAAAGCCGACTACCGGTGCTCCAGTTCTCAGCGAGGCACCTACGCAGCCCCTGAGTACCGATGACGCTTCTTTAGCGGTGTCTTCTGTGCCCAAGGTCGCAGGCTTCTCGGCCCTCATTCCGACTACAGATACCGATGCCACTCTTGGCGGGGAAACTCAGAGTTTAGACAGGCCTGCCACTTCTCAAGGTGTCTTCAGGCCTTCCTCCTTTTCCATTAAGGCTTTCACAAAATCTAAAGCAGCCATGAAAACTAAAAGACAAGATCCACAGAGCCCCTCTCAAGGCCCCATGCCTAAAAAACAGATGCTCAAAATGGCTGAGGATTTGATTACTCTTATCAGGGGTTCTCAACCCCCCTCGGACAAAAGGCCCAGATTGGAGGAAGACTACCCTTCCTCAGATCAAGCCTCTATTACCTCAGAACATTCTGAGCACCAGGAATATTCATTTTCCCCTTTTGAAGACTCTGATGCTGAGGAGTCCATTCCCTCGGTCTCCCCCCCTGAGGACTACTCTTTTGGGGAAACCCTACATACCTTGAGGGAACACTTTCACTGGGAAGGCCAAGATTACTCAGATTCCAAGAAAAGGCTCAGGGATTTTCTCTTGCTTCCCCAGCACAGGCCTCTGGCTATCCCTCCTGGCTTGGATATATTAGATGATGTGTACACAGAAGCCAGCCTCAACCCAGATTCTTTACCTCCAGCCCCTGTTAAACCTGATAGGTATTACCGGGTTCCTGATTCACACCAATTCCTATACAAAAGCCATGCTGCTGACCCAGAAACTATTTCACAGGGTCCCAAGGGAATTAAGGCCTCTACTGCCAAAAACCCATTACCTTCAGAGAGAGATTCCAGAGCTTTAGAAAGGTGGGGGAAGAAGGTGTACACCTCGGCCACTTTAACCATGAGGGCATTAAACTGTCAGTTCCATATGTTAAAGTATCAACAGTTTTTGTTATCTCAGTTGAAAAGCAAAATGACACAACCTGAGCAACCAGATTTAAAGGAGTTGCAGGATTTGTTGCATAGTGCAGAGCAAGTGGGTAAACATACCTTGCAGTGTGGTTTTGATGCTTTAGAGGCCTCATGTAGAACTGCTGTTACAGGGTCTGTCATACATAGACATGCTTGGCTCAAAGAGCAAACCTTACCAGATCATGTCAAAGCTAAATTACTAGATGCACCTCTTCAAAAAGATGTATTGTTTGGTGTTAAAGCTGAGGAGGTACTAAAGAAAATGGAGGAAAAGGCAAGATAATGCAAACAGTGAAAGATTTCCTACAGGTACAACCTCCACGTTTCAGCAGAAACTGGCCTTCAAAAAATTGGTCCTTTCCAGCCACGGACAGACCTCAAAGAGGCAGATACAGGTGCCCGAGGGGCAGAGGGCAATCTCAAGGATCATTTAGAGCCAGACAATGGCAAGCACCTACACCAAGAGGTGGAGAAGATAGATCACAGTCATTCACAAAGCAGACACAATGACTTTCCCCTTTGCATGCCAAGCAAAGCTTTAATGGCAGCACCTTTAGGCGGAAAACTGGCATTATTTTCAAAAAATTGGCATATTGTCACAAAAGACAAATGGATCCTGGACATTATAGACAGAGGCTACAGATTCCACTTTCACACCCTTCCAAAAATGAGAGGTATGCCAAACCTGCCACAAAATCAAAGGGCAGAGGCACAAAAACAAATTTCAGCTCTCATGGACATGAAAGCTATTCAAGAGGTACCTGCAAAAGAACAGGGTCAAGGTTTTTATTCCAGACTATTCCTGGTACCAAGGAAGGACAAAGATTGGAGACCTATTTTGGACCTATCCATCCTAAACACATATTTACTCGTACAAAAATTCAAGATGCTCACATTACAGCAGCTTCTTCCCATGCTGGGCAAGGAGTCTTGGCTGGTAGCATTGGACCTCAAGGAGGCATACCTGCATGTCCCTATCAGACAAGATTGCAGAAGATACCTCAGATTTCTTGCAGGTTCAATCCATTATCAATTCTCTGCATTGCCCTTTGGCTTATCTACTGTGCCCAGAGTGTTTACGAAATGCCTGGCATCAGTAATTGCCTTCTGCAGACTTCAAGGGATATAAATATACCCATATCTGGATGACTGCCTGATCCAAGCGGACAGCAAGCACATACTTCTGAAACACCTGGCGTTTGTAATAAAATTGTTGAACTTTCTGGGATACACAGTCAACAAAAAGAAATCAAAACTAATACCCTCTCAAACAATAATTTTCCTGGGTGCCAGCTTGAATACAAACACCCAGATGGCCTACCTCACGCCAGAGAAGCAAGGGCAACTATCTCAATATTTCAGCAAAATGGCAACCTTCACCAGGCTGACTGCAAGGAAATTCCTGCAGGCTCTGGGATTCATGGCATCTTGCATCCTGCTGATCCCATGTGCAAAGCTGCATATGAGGAAACTTCAATGGTACCTAAAAAACTTATGGTCTCAACACAGCCACAGTTTGGAAACAATTATACCACTCATTCCATGTCTTCAAAAGGAATTTCTGTGGTGGGCTCAAGCATGCCAAAGAAACATAGGTCTCCCCTTCTGCATGCCTCAAGCAAATCAAATCATCACAACAGACACCTCGGACTACGCCTGGGGGGCGCACATGACAGATCAGTGCATTCAGGGCAAATGGTCCAAAAAAGAAAAGCACCTACACATCAATCAAAAGGAAATGCTAGCAGTACAAAATGCTATTATGGCCTTCAAAGACCTACTGCATCCAGGCCAGCTATTGATAAGGACAGACAACACCACAGTGATGTGGTACATAAACAAACAGGGAGGAACTCATTCATACCCCCTGTGCAGACTAGCCATGTCCCTTTGGAACATGGCTCTGGAATTGCAAATCCAACTTCAAGCACAATTCCTGCCAGGGTA
Organism: Protopterus annectens; assembly: GCF_019279795.1. Lineage (NCBI taxonomy): Eukaryota > Metazoa > Chordata > Ceratodontiformes > Protopteridae > Protopterus > Protopterus annectens. The sequence continues at coordinate 181,719,749 of NC_056734.1, forward strand.
GGAAAACGCACTGGCAGACAACCTAAGCAGAAATATGACAGATCCACACGAATGGAAGTTGCATCCTCAAGTTTTTGCAAAGATAATTCAGGCATGGGGACAGCCAGACATAGATCTCTTTGCTACCCACAGAAATTACCAAGTGAAAAAATTTTGCTCAAGGACCTATCATCCACAGGCCTGGAAAGTGGACGCACTTTCTTTCAATTGGACAACATTGACAGTCTATGCCTTTCCACCGCTTCCTCTGCTGCCCAACGTTCTATTAAAAGCCAGAGCAGAGAGGCCAAACATGATTCTCATTGCTCCAGACTGGCCAAGACAACACTGGTATCCACTCCTGAAGAGCCTGACACATTCCCCACCATGGATCCTGCCTCTAGTGCCTCTTCTGTTGTCCCAGCACAACTTCAGAACTCTTCACAGTCAGCTGAAAACCCTCAATCTAGCCGCATGGAGGATTCCTTGATTTCCCAACAGACCCTCCTCTCCAAGGAGGTGCAGGATGTCATATTGGAGGCCAGAAGACCTTCTACTAGAAAAGCCTACTCCGCCAAATGGAAATGGTTTTGTGCCTGGAATCAGAAAAAGGGCCAGAATCCTTGGGTACTAAATTTACCTCAAATATTACAGTACCTAGCTGAGATGTTAAACAGTGGACTTTCCTTCTCCTCCATCAAGATCCATGCTTCAGCCATTTCTGCACAATACAACACAGATCCTCCTTTATTCTCTCATCCTCTCTTAAGACAGTTCCTCAGAGGGGCTAAGAATATAAAACCCCCAAGGAAACCACCAGTACCTGCTTGGGACCGCAACTTCATTTTGGAAAATCTGACCCTGCCTCCATTTGAGCCAGCTGCTTCAACAGAACTGCAATATTTGTCATGGAAAACAGCCTTCCTTCTGGCTATCACCTCAGCACGCAGGGTTTCGGAACTACAGGCCCTCATGGCTGTGCAACCTTTCATCATTTTCCATCAGGACAGAGTTTCCTTATGAACCAACCCTTCCTTTATGCCAAAGGTAGTATCCAGTGTAGCCTTGAATCAGATTATCCACTTACCTACCCTTTATCCTAACCCACAAAACAAAGGGGAAAGACTACTACATTCCTTGGACATTTACAGACAACTTTGTTATTATTTGGGCAGGACAAAGCCATTCAGAAAATCCGAGCAACTCTTTGTGTCCTATGCTACAGGTGCTCAAGGAAAGGCTATCTCCAAACAGACAATCTCAAAATGGATAGCCCACTGCATAAGCTTTTGTTACTCATTTCATGGAAAAACTGTGCCTACAAGCATCAGATCTCACTCCACAAGGGCCACAGCTAACCTCTGCAGCTTTCCTCAGGGGGGTTCCTACCAAGGACATTTTGGAAGCAGCCACTTGGAGTTCTGTGCACACTTTCTCCAAGCACTATCACCTTCCACTTTACTCTAAATCTAGAGCGGACTTTGCCACAGCAGTCTTGCAGGGCATCCTTGCTCCTCCTAGTTCCACTTAGTGCCTGCCACCCCTTTTTAGCTTTGGGATTCTACCCATCTGTTATGACTGCAGCTGTATGCACGATGAACATAGTACAGTTTAGTACCTACCATAAATGTAGATGTTCGAGTGCTAATACAGCTGCAGTCCAGGTTTCCCTCCCTCCATCCCCTCTTGGGACAAGCCTTATGACAAACACCTCCTCATACAACCTGATTGGGGGATTCTTTTATGGTGTATTTGCTTGCAAACTACTGTTTTTTGATTATTTTACATTGCATTATTACATAAGTTTATGTTTTGCCTTCCTTCTGGGGGCACCTGACATCTGGGGCAAGAAAAACTGAAGAAGATGGCGTCGGCTGGTTCTTTTATACCCCTGCCGCACTGACGTCAGGGAAGAAGCAATGACAACCGACGCCGGACCTAGACTTTGGAATTCGGCCATCTGAGGACCCGCCCGACGGCAGGATAACCCATCTGTTATGACTGCAGCTGTATTAGCACTCGAACATCTACATTTATGGTAGGTACAAAACTGTACTTTATACATAATGAGGATATATCAACACAATCAATAACAAGCAGTGAATGCTACCCCCATTAGCAGAGAGTATCTGAACTTTATAAATTGAGAACTTACGAAAATCGACATAAAGCAAAGCCCCTATATCTATAAGCATACCACATGCTGTATATGTTAAACATACATAAGCACAGATCTGGTTTTCTTGAGGAAATAGTTCTAGTGCACGTTTTAAGATGCAGCAATGCATAAATATCCATAACAACAATACGAATACATGCTACATGGCAACATATGGATAATGTTGGAATCCATAGGGTTCCATAGATATACCACATCACATGCAGATTCACCAGCAATTCATTCTGAAAATTAGTTATTGCATTCTTATGTAATGTTCACTGTTGCTGTTAACATTTTTTGTACAACTCCATATTGATAAGGGGCGTTTGCTAGTGATGTAGATGTACCCACCTGTATGCATACAGGTTATTCCTACACCCCTCCAGTAGGTCAAATACATTTTTATATTGTAAATAATTTTACCTAAATGCTTCAGTCTAAGCAGGTACACATACATTTCTAATGAGTAATGATAAAATAGGTCTATAAGGAGAGAAACATATCCCACCACAGTAGAGCTAGCAGGTGCAAAATTACTTTTGCAGCTAACTATGTGTCAGATATACCTGAAAGACCAGCTACGTGCACCATTTATGCCATACATAATTAATGAGGTTCATTAAAATTCAAGGTTTTGCAATTGCATTTGCACATGTCTGCGTAACTTCTTGAAATTTGGTGCATTAACCAATAGCTCAGAGTAATGGGAAGGTGATCTAAGCAGATATCAGATAGGTATCATTAAACTGGATCATATGCAGCATGTGCCCATTATCTTCCAATGATCTGATACTATGCCGTCTATGCCACTTTTGAATTGCAAGTTTGATACATTTACAGATTAGACTATTACTAGCTGAGACAGCCGGTGGATGCCTACAGTAAATGTCAAAATCCTATGTATACCTGTACATTCCTAAGGAATTCAGAGATATAGCAGTGTGTCATATGTCAGATATATGCCTTTTAAATCCATTAACTAGCTGTTCTGACAATTAGGTCATCTGGATAATTGAGAAAGCAAGGTGATTGTTCTCCATATAAAAGTGTGTTTCATTCCTTGGGGTTTACTTGCTTCATATTGTTTAGCATGTACATACTAGTCAACATTTTAGATGTTTCTGTTTTCCAACATAAAAAGGTGATATAAATAATGATATAATAAATATCATTATTTATAAAGTGATATATAAATGAGATAAACAGGACCTGCTGGAGAGATAGTTATGTATCCCAGAGACTACCCTGTTATGGAACAGGCTCCCCATCCATGTGAAGCAGAGTTCCTCCCAAACCCAATTCAAGTGCAGCTTGGACAATTGGAAGGGAAACCGGAAATTCATCCCTGGTTTGACACCTATATCTTTAATGGACATAGGTAACCTGTAAATGGTTCATCTCCCAGGCCCATGTTTACACTTATCGAGGGTAGCAGAACCTGTTAGAGATTTGGGATGCATGCTAGGCTTAAAAAGGCCCTTGTGGTTATTAGCCTATTAAACACCTATGAATCTATGAACATATAAGTGAACTTCACACATCCTGTATGGTCGAGTATCACTGAAGCCTATAGCACCTAGGCTGCTGATGACTAGGCATTTCTTCTTTACCCATAATACTTAGAGAGTATTGTCCAGTCTACCAGTGTATGTGTGAATAGTAACTTATACAAATATTTGACGGTCCATTTTGCTTCACAAAGTTAACAGTGTTATTAAAATCCTATTTGTTTACACAAGACCACTACATGCCTGACTGTTTAAACATAGCTTCTATGTTGTAAAACTTGATGCTATCTGGCAATTTTGTTGAGCATGAGAGCATATAGCTATGTGTCTGATGTTTCCGTATTCATCCATTAGCCACAGGAATATGGATACATACACAATAGTAGTTTGTTAAATATGGAACTGTGATGTGTGTTAACTCATCCTGTAAAGCAAGAGGTCACTATGCATGCATCTTGACTAAGTGTGGACTCGTATCCACTTATGGGATAGTTCTCATTATATTTGGATCATTGTGACCATATAAAAGTTTTGAAAATTCTTCTATACATACCTGCTTATTGATATTGATGATTATTGTGCACCTGCTTACAACTACCATGTTTATTTGTCAGATTTCTATGAATATCTCTGTAATCCATGATGTTCTCCCAACAGCAGCTCTTTTACTACAGTTTTATATGTAAAGCTTTGAACATACCGGGATAGTTCTGCAAAAAGAATGTGGATTATGCTAACATTGGCACATTGAATTTTATATTCAAGTTAGTCATTGTTTATTAGTTCATATTCAACACACTTCTAATAATTATATTTGGAGGGATTGAGATGGTCAGATATACATTTTTACTGTAGAACAAGGATATTTCTTGATATCAGGGATACTTTTTGAATGATAATTTGTAATTTGATAACAATATATATGTATATATTTTGTGTCCTTACTCCTGAAATACATTTCTATGCATGTAATGTACAGGAATTTGAAGTTGTCTGCTAACAGCAGCTATGTGTTACATGACAGTTCCACTGTCTGAATTATGACATTTTACAGTGGTGTTTTGTGTTGTGACCATTGTGCTGGCATACATTCATGCTTGCAATTTTATTTTCACAAATGCACAGCATGTATTTCATGAAAAGCTTAAGCCGTGATCCCTATTACTACCTCATCCCTGACATTCATACCTTAAATGTGTTTAACTGCATTTCCTCCAGACAATCATCAGCAAGATGGATTAGCCATACAGATAGGCATTAGGTACGAGTGTGAACACAGCTGAGTTTGGGTTTTTGAGGTTTGAATCTCAGGTCCTTCTGTCTTTATTCAATTATTTCCAATGTGTAAAGGACCATGTGTGAAAACACTTAAAACTGTGTGTGGAGATTCTGTAGTTTAGTTTAAAAGCTGGAGAACATGATTTGATCAATATATATATCTATGTTATATTATACCTACATCATTCATACATGCTTTTTACTTTTTGCAAGTGATGAAGACCACATTAGGAGCTGGGCCCTGTATATTGAGTGGATGCACAGGCTGCAGAGTAGCTTAGGGAGAGAGGTATGCTGATTAGTTTGTCAGATTTAGTAGCTAAAATAGATGTGATCATTACTGCAAGATCTTTTTGGGGGGGCATTACCATAGCTACTATATCCTGTGCTCAGGGATACTTGTGCACATAGGCATTTCTGTTCAACATTTCCAACTTTCTGTTATGCAATCAGCTTTATTCTGTTTGCATTTTGCAGGGTCACACATAGTACTTGCTAGTAAATGTATGTAGGGCGCTGATGCAGTTGTAGACAAGCAGTACTGTCTGTATGGCATAAACTGCACTTTCATATGTTATAGGCTGTTACTATGTACATTATTTCTAGTGTATTGTGTTGCATTCCAAAAATTTGATGATGGATCAGTCAATTACAATGTTGTCCTGTTCAACTATTTTGCTTTGGCTTTTATAATTCCCATTAGATTGTCATCTCGCTATATCTTCATTATACCAGTATGTTAATTGGTGGCTGTTCATGTGGCTCATTGCATGCACAGTCATGTGGGTTACAGTTGACATTTACACACCAACATAAATGTTCAAGGCACACATACAAGACAGGAAACATAGAAATGGTGATATTCTCTCAGAGTCCACTGGCCAATGTAGTGAGGTATACATCACAAGTATTAAGCAGTGCAGGTAACAGTACTTGTGTTCTGTTGTTATTTTCACACTGTTGATTTTCAAGATAGACACATGTCAGTGTTGCATGACACAATGTCATGGCATGTTTCTCTTCAAATGTCATGATATGTAAGTGTGCTGGCCATCTGCATGCTTCCCATGCATAATGATGGCTGATTAACAAGTGTTAGGTCATGGCAGGATTTCTAGGTCTAGGTTTTCAGGTCATGGCTGTGTTATACATGCCATGGCTTGGTCTGGAGTAAGCTGTTCTAATTCTGTGATGCATACAGTAGCTCTGACATGAGCCTGTACTGAAAAGATTCATAAGTATAGATAATAGGACATAAAGAATGCATTATGTGCTTGAGGAGCTGTCTGCTATTATGGTTTACTATCAAAAGTTTGAAAGTTAATTTACTGTCGTTCAGATGTGAGAATACGCTGGATGTCCTTTTTGTTCATTTGGTTTGAGTAAGTCATTACTTGCAGAAGAGATTTCCAGAATTTTGATAGTAAACCATTTATTATACTTGTCCTACATAAAAATTTTAGGTAATTTCTTCTGTGAATGTGTTTTTAATGACACTGAAAAGTATGCTGGTATACCTGTATTCCCATATGCAGACATCATATGTGGATTGGATGCTACTTAATGTCTGTTAGATTTGGATTGAATGCTACTTACCATCTATTAGATTTCAAATGTGCACATCAGTTTATGTTTAATGTCAGCTATGATTTTCACAGGAATGTGTGGCCTGATAGATATATTTTTCATTGTTATGGTTTTGATAACTGACCTACATTGCATATGGTGGTACACTTGACTATGGCCATACCGTATTCTAAGGTTTCATAGTGACTATGTCTACCTGGGTGTTGTATCACAGTAGGTATGTTATGTAGTCATTTAGTAGCAGGTATGCATATATACTTTCTCTCTTGTCTTGTGATTCACCTTGACAGAGGAAGGGATTCATAGATGCTCACCTATCAGACATTAAAGATGAGTGTATGCCAGATCACTGCCTGAGCCCTCTGATGACAATGCCAACTATGACACTGACAGTGACAATGAAAATGAGGAAGCTGGACCTGCACATGCCATCATTCCTGCTGCACCCCAGAGATGATGCTCAGCACCACAGCAAGATGATTATTAGGAAGAAATCTGGAAGATGATGACTGATATCTTTTCGACACAGATGAGGGACATGATGGAGACTTTTTTCCAAGCTATGGTATGGGCTATGTGGAACATATTCAGGGAAATAGACTGGGAGCATACCTCTCAACTGCACAGATTTTTGCCTCATAGTTTTGGTCTGTTCCTCATAAAATCTTTGGTTTTCTGGCAAATAATCGAGGATTCTTCTTCTTCCTTCGGCTTTTCCCGGTTAGGGGTCACCACAGTGTATCACCTGTACACTCATGATTGGCAGTGGAGTTTTACAGTGTTGAGTTGCCAGCCCAGCACCCAACCTTCCACAGAAGGCACACACATGCATACACTCAAACCTAAGGCCAATTAAGAGTGTCCAGTCCACCTACAGCATGTCTTTGGGATGAAACTGGAGCAACCAGAGGAAACCCACATGACCACAAGGAGGACATGCAGACTCCGCACAGAAGGCACACCAGCCAAGGATCAAACCAGAGAACCTCTTGTTGTGAGGCAGCAATGCTAACCGCTGCACCACCGTGGCCACCCATCTGGCAAATAATTCAGGATTAAAGTTGGAAAATGATGACAGATATTTGAGTTTCAGACTTCATATCCTTTGAAAAATCCATGCCAATGCAAAACCTGTCATTCTAGCAACTTTCTAAGTTTATAAAAGCAATATTTAAAAAAATCCCTATTTTTGGGTATTTGTCCCCCCGTTATTTATGGCTTTGCCCAGATTTTTTGCTTTAAGAAGTTGAGATCTATGCCTGGGAGGTCACTTGTGATGTTCATCCCCATCAGGAAAGGCCCTTCGGACCATAAGTATTGTCTGTCTTATCCACTTGTGTAATGCTGCCACCATGGTGTTTGCCATATAAGTGACTGTACTGTATAGGTACACGTGTGCATGGATAGCATTTTGCTGCCATGTTTATATGATACTTGGTCAAATGCACACTGTAGATCTCATGTGACATTGAGCATTATGTTGCAATGGGTACATGACATATATTACCACATTAGACTTTCATTTACCATTCAACTATCCATGAGTTTCAGCAGATTACATGCTGTTACTGCTGCAGTAGTTCTACTGTATACATATGCTGGACTAACAGCAACATGATACTAGACTAATGACTCTGGAGCCTTTACAAGCCTAGCCCAAAAAAATTGCCCAGGCACCGTGCCACCCGATGTTAGTTCACAGTACCCCTATCCAATAGGGCAACTGGAATGATCCCTGGAGTAAACTTTCTGTTACCCATCCACTCGTCAAGATTTATCTTGAAGAGGGCCAGTGAGGCGCTCTGCTTGACATGAATGGGAAACTTATTCCAGAGTATGGGCAGTCTTTGGGAGATGAACCTGTCCCTCCAGCATGTTTTGTTAATTGTGGTAATGAGGTTGTGATCTCTGGAGCATGTGGTAAGTGTGTGTGTGGGGGGGGGGCTGGGATTTCTTTAGGTTTAGCATTTCAAGTAGGGCTGAGTCTTACATGGCTTTGTAAGTTAAGCAGAGATCACCTCTATGTAGATGATGAGAGTGAGAAGAGCTGAAGTTTCTTGAGTCTGTCCATGTAGGACATGTGTTTAAGGCCTAGGATCATTTTTGTGAGGTACTTTTGTGGCCTGTCCAGCTGTTGCAGGTGTTTGGTCAGTTACATGCCAAATGGGGTGTTATAAAGGATTGGTCTAATGAGAGATGAGTAGAGAGGGATGATGACCTCTTTCTTCCTGGATGAGAAGCCTTTGGTTATAAGATGTGCCACATAGAAGGACTTTCTGACCACAGTGGCAATGTGGTGGTTGAAGGTGAGGTGGCTGTCGACCTGGGTGCCCAGATCTCTTATGGACCCTTCAGTGTTCAGTGGGCTCCCATCAATGTGGTAATTTGTGGGAACTGAGTTTTTTTCCAAAGGGGGTGATACAGAATTTTTTGTCGTTAAGCTTCAGACCATGGTTCCAACACCAGTCATTGGTCTCAGAGAGCCCCTTTTGTAGGATGTCTGCATCACTTGGGGAGTTGATAATGGCTCCTAGCTTGCAGTCATCAGCAAACTTGGCCAGTCAAAGTCCTTCTGTGTTGGCCTGAACTTCTGAGAAATAGATGCCAAACAGAAGTGTTTATCATATAAATGTATCTGCTACATACAGGCAGTCCTCCTTTACTGAATGCATAGATTACTACTGAACCATTAAAGTATACAGCATAAGCATAATAATTATAATTTATTCATTAACATTACAATATGCCTACTTTGGCTTGTATGACAGTTCCTCAACCATTCCTTATATACATAAATTTACACATTTCAGAAAATGGTGTACATATGCACGGATTTATGTACATGTCTCTGCACATATTCCAATCAATTGAGAAACAACATTAATAACATTGTACCTTGGAAATATAAGCAGTCATTAACTCCATGTTAATGTGCTGCAATCTTCATAATACTGTCCTCTGCTCAACCATGCCCATGATCTGTCATATCTAACCACTGGTGTTTATTCCATGTTGATTCACACTGATGTGATAGTAGATATGTGCATATGATACAGATTATTAGCTTGTGTGTGTGTGTGTGTGTGTGTGTGTGTGTGTGTGTGTGTGTGTGTGTGTGTGTGTGTGTGTGTGTGTAATTTATACATGGTCATTTTTGTTGACGTCAGCAATGCAGTCTGACCATATGACATACATTGCTCATTCGATTCAATGTAGTTTGGGTTGACTTCACCACCACACTATGAGATGTATACATGCATTTTAAATATGTCCCCTTGCATATTGTTGTTCTGCTTTGTCATTTCCTTATGGGACTTTGCTGCCACATTCTCCTTGATATGAGCACGTGTTGTCCACCTCCCTTCCACCTTTGTAAAAATGTCATATATCTTGCACATACACATGTTATATGTTCTCCTTTGTTGGAATTTTCATCCATTTTCATGTAGTTGTTTTGTTATAAGGTCAGCTTGTGCCAGATCTATGAGAATTAGACAGATACAGGACATATCCACACAAATTGCTGGCTACTGCTTGTAATCCATCCTTGTTCTTGTTATGCATGTGTGTTACATATTAACCAGTGTACATTGTCAAAATTCATATGCACATCCTGATATCAGTTGTATAGCATTAATCACAGATTTCTGACCATATATTATTACTTGTTATTGGTGTGTGTTTGTGTGTGCGTGTGTGTGTATGTGTGTGTGTGTGTGTGTGTGTGTGTGTATATTGACACTGCTGTCCAATATTTTCCTGTTAGGTCACTGATAGTCATACATATACATTCATAACTATGTGTTGTCTTTGACATGGGTATGCCTGTGGCATATGCATTCCATTACACATCTGTTTTGTGTAAGAGTTCCTACTTTTGTCTGCTCATAGGTTCATAGGTTCATAGGTAGGTACTAGGCTATCGGCCCAAGGGCCTAAGTAAGCCTAGCCAACAAAGTTCCATGGCTTACGCCAACCCAAGAAAGTTAATTTCCTGTGCCCCTGTTGAGCAGAGCCACAGAAGTGATCCCCGGGGTGTATTTCCTATTTCACATCCACTCATCAAGATTTTTCTTGGAGTGTTACTGAGGAACTTTGCTTGACATAGATGGGTAGCTTGTTCCAGAGTATGGGAAGTCTCTGGGACAGGAATCTCTCCCTCCAGCAAGTTCTGTTTATTGTGATAACAAGGTTTAGGTCCCTAGAGCGTGTAGCTCAGAGGGATTGGGATTTCTTTAGGTGTAGCATGTCCAACAGCTCTGGGTTGGACATAGCTTTATATGTTAGGCAGAGATCACCTTGGAGTAGGCGATATGCTACAGAGTAAAGCTGGAGTTTTTTGAGATGATCAGTGTAGGGCATCTGTTTGAGGCCAGTAATCCTCTTTGAGGTACTTTTTTGGCCTTTCCAGCTGCTGCAGATGTCTTGTGAGGTACATTCCAAAAGCGGCGTTGTACTCTATAATGGGTCTAATGAGTGTCGAGTAGAGGGGAACAATGACCTCTTTTTTCCTGGATGAGAGCCATTTTTGTGATGAGGTGTGCCATGTAGAAGGATTTCCTGATTATTTTGGCAATGTGTTTATCAAAGGAGAGACTACTGTCCACCTGGGTCCCAAGGTCTCTTATCACACATTCGGTGTTAAGAAGACTGCTGCCTATGTGGTAGTTCATGGGTACAGAGTTTTTACTTAAGGGGATAACAATGCACTTTTTGGCATTGAGCTTGAGGCCATGGCTCTGACACCAGGCATCTGTTTCAGTGAGGCCCTACTGTAGGATGTCCACATCATTTGGGGACTCGACTATAGCTCCTAGTTTGCAGTCATCTGTGAACTTCGCTAGCCAGAGGCCTTCTGTGTTAGCCTGTACTTGAGAGAAGTAGATATCAAACAGGAGAGGTCCCAGGACTGAACCCTGTGGTACTCCACTTGTCACTGGTTTGAAGTCAGATTTGGAGTCTGCAACTTTTACAGTGTGGGTTCTGTCAGTGAGCCAGTTGGCAACTCATCTTGTGACATAGGGAGTTATACCTAGTTTAGTGAGTTCAGCTATAATTCCAGAATGGGGGATGGTGTCAAAAGCCTTTGCGAGGTCAAGATAGGCTGTGTGAACCACCTTACCCTCGTCTACAGCTTTGGTGACTGCCTCAAAGAAATCTGCAAGGTTCAGGAGGCATGATCTGCCTTTCACAAACCCGAACTGGGTGAGGTCCAGAGTTTGGAGGTTACCAATGTCTTTGTTTATGAATTCAATGATGATATGTTCCATGGCCTTACAGACCAGGCTCGTCAGGCTAATAGGGCGATAGTTCCCAGGATCAGTGGTGGCTCCCCCTTTGTGGAGTGGGATAACTGTTGCTGTGCACCATTCAGTGGGCACAAAGCCTGATGTGAGGCTATGATTGAACACGTTGCTTAGGTGGGGAGCCAGTTCGTTCTGAAGTTCGTGTAAAACGCAGCCTTGAACATTGTCCTGTCCCATGGATGCTGTGTTTTTGGCTTTAGAGAGTGCTGCTTTTACTTGTGAAGTTGTGATTACAGGGACTCTGCATTCTTCCTGTATATATATATATATATATATATATATATATATATATATATATATATATATATATGTATGTGCCCTTTAAGGGGTGAGAGGGAGGTAAAGTTAGCACTGAACCTATCTTCCAGGATGTTGGCAATATCAGTTGGTTCTGTAATTTTTGTGTCATTGTGCTGTAACTCAGAGCAGATCTGGGTGTTGCCATTGAGATTCTTGACATAGCTATAGAATGCTTTGTGGTTGTCCTTAAAATCAGTGGCAATCTTGTTTTCATAGCTAACTTTGGAGGATCTTATAAGGGATCTCAGCTTCTTGCTGAGGCTGACCAGGGAGCTCCTCCACTCATGGGATTTTACTCTCTTTTGCAACAATTTCTTCCTTCTGTTGTAGAGTTTGTTTATGGCAGGGGACCACCAGACTGGCTTCCTTTTTTTGGAGGATAGCGTCCTGGTTCTATTTGGGATAACACGATCCATGCACTCTTGTAAGTGCATATAGAGTGCATTTGTGTGGGATTCAGCAGTTGTAACTGTATTGTCCATCTGCATGGGTGTCATGAAGTTCGCCACTTCTGTCTTAAGAAGCAGGAAGTTGGCTTTGGAGAATTTTTTTACTGTGGTTTCCTTAATGGGGGGGTGGGGGTAGGATTTGGATATCTAGGGTGATTAGCTTATGGTCAGATCTGACCAATGAGGAGTTGACTTCAGGTGTGGAACACTGGTCACTCATGTTGGTAATGACTAGGTCTAGGATATTGTTGCCCCTGGTGGGGGTGTGGATAAGTTGATCCAGGGCATTGGAATTTATGAATTCCAGAAAGCCCTGAGCAAAGGAATTGGTACATGAGTAGTTTTCTCAGTTAATCGTGGGGTAGTTGAAATCTCCCAATATTAGAGTGTTTGAACCCTAATATTTTCCAGTATATCAAGAAAAGAGGAGTGGGAATCCTGATGCATGGTGGGGGATCTGTAGCTGGCTACAATTTGGACTGCAGTTTTGCCCAGAGTTAGTTGCACTTGGATAACCTCAGCTGCGTTATGCTGAGCAACTAGCCTGGAGGTGTGGATATCCTTAATGAATATGGACACACCTCCGCCTTTGGTGTTCTGGTCCAGGTTAGATGGCCGAAAAGTGTGGTATAAGTTATAGCCTGGTAATGCGGGGTTGCTCTCTTGAGCCTTGAACCAGGTCTCAGTCACTGCACAGACATCGATGTTCTCCATTTTAAGGAGTGCCTCAAGTGAGTGCATTTTTAGATTTAGACTTCTAGCATTGAGTAGCATTACCCTCAGTTTTTGCTTGCCTGTTCCTGTTATGGTGGTGAATTTGTCATTTGAACCTTACCTAAAAAAGGCACTATAGGGGCAGCAATAGCCTTAGCCAGTATCCGGAATCCCAGGGGTGACAGGTGCAGGCCATCTCTGGCAAAGCATCGTGGTCTGTGGTGAAAACTGGACCAAAACCACACTCCTTGCACCACCCACAGCCCCACCTCTCTCCAGCCATTTCCCCACCCATTGCATGGCATCAATTCGTATGTCATTCTGAGAATGACTGCCTTCTTTTTCCTTTATTAGCAAGTCCTGGTTTTTATCTTATCACATTAGCAATGCGTTTTATTTAAAAGGTTAATTTGAGGCTGCATTTCTACAAACTCTGGTATTTTGTTTGTGCACATAAACAGAATACCAGAGTTTATACCCTGCTTCCCAGACTACTAGACTAATATTCATATTTCCAGGTAGTCCAGAAAAATACCAGATAAATGGCATCTCTAAATTGTGTAGGTAGCAGCCAGTTTGCTACTTTGCTACAGTACTGCTGTTTGGCACTGTGCTTAGTTATTTGCCATTTACATACTTGGTCAGAGGTTCAATTCTGTCCTTTGACAGCATTCTACAGTTTGCCATTGGTTGCATTTTCTCATCTGTGTTGTTACTTGGCTTACACTTGCACTACTGACAGGCTACTTTGGTATTGGAATCAATAACCAATGTGTACTTTGATCCCTACAACACACAACTGCCATTGGACATACACACATCCAGGTGTGACTGCCACACAGTTTGCAACATGTCATACCATAACATTGCATAGATACATATGTATTTCTGAGTTTCACAATGACTGATATGCATCCCCACCCTGTTTGTTAACATTCCACTGCCCACATTGTAGAATATGCAGTCTGTGTAACTTACCTTTCCTTAATGTTTATTTCCAACCTTTGCCTGTCATGTGTTGACATATTTGTTATATATGTATACCTGCTGTGTTGGTCTTCTCCTCTTCTTTCTCTGTCGTTACATTTCCTTCTATTCTCAAAAAAAAATGGGGCATATTCTTCCACCCAAAAATAAATAAATAAATAAATAAATAAAAACTCTGTTCATGCCCTTCCGACTGTCTTTCAGATTTTTCCTATTCCAACATACCTCTTGTGTGTCCCACTTGTTCACCCATACCCCAACTCTGCTTTTCTGTCTCCCTGTTTCCTTGGGTGTGTGCATTACCTGTGTTCCCCACACATGTCCTGCACCCATTGTCGGCTACTGTTAGCTGTGGCAATTTGGCCATGATTGCCCTTCACTTTTATTAATTTTTTATCAGACATTTTGCAGATTCCATCAGAATCTATAAGTGACAGCAAGTATATTTTACTAATAAATAACTTAGAGAGAGATTCTGTAGCTGTCTCCTAGTTTACTGGAGAGATTGTTGTAGGTATATATTTACGAATGTCATGCATGTTATATTGGGATAGTATTTCTGTAACTTTGTTAATGTAAATCAAGCTTTATGAGACAGGTTTCATAACTTAAGAAAAGGCTGTGACTGACATATCAGTGAAATGCACCAGATGCCGTGAAGTTTACCGAATCCTGCCCAGTCTGTCACACATATGCAGAAAATCAGATGCAAACATACATTTTCACACTCACATACACACACACACACAAACCCGCACAAGTGCTTGTACCCACACACACACATGTACACACGCGCACACACACACACACACACACACACACACACACACACACACACACACACACACGCACACACGCACACACGCACACACGCATATGCAGAACTATGTAACTGTAACTGCTGCAGTTACTAACTTTAGTTGTTTTCCTTTTCTTTTTCTTTTTTTGTTCACTAGCTGTGACATCTTAAAGTTGCAGTTAGCAGGAGAAAAGGAAATGGCTGATTTGAGTGCTGCTGCTAAATGCAACCTTTCAGCATTAAGTTGAGGAGCACAAAAAAAAGTCCCTACTGCAATCTATGCCTTCACATTCTATGCTCTATGTATGAACAGAAAAAAAGTTAATTCCTTCAATCTGGTGCTGCTTCCTTCCAGGAAGTAAGCCAGGTCGTAATGCCCTCACTGTGTACTCTCTAGTACATTTACTTGCAAAGAAAAATAATAAAAAAAAAAAAAAAACCAGATCTGCCTATCATGCATCCTAAAATATTGCACCCAGGCAGCTGCACTCTTCATATCACCCTACCTATGCTTCTGGCTGCAGTTACTTACATTAGTTCTGTTATTTATTTTTTAAACTGTGTTTTTCCTGCTCACTAACTGCGGATTATTAAAAAGCTGTGGTTAGCCAGGGGAAAATATATGGTGGTTCCAATAAAGGATTTCTGTCACAACACATGAATTTCATGCTGGAATAGGGATATGTCTTCCTTAATAGGTTCTCTTCTTATATTAATTAATCACTTTGGAATTTTGAGTGTCCAGTGGAGACTGGATTATCTAAAGTCCTTTTTAAGCAGTGTTAATACTTGGTTTCCAAAGGTCCCTTCAAAACTGCAGTTAAACTCAACTTTATGGACACACAGTAAAGGAAATACAGTCAACCCCTTTGGTTGCCAGAGTTGATAAAATGCTGCATTGAGTTACTCTTGGCTCTCTAAACTGTCTTTTACAATACAAGGGTGTATACTTAGAAAGCTAGCAAATGGAAATGAAATAAGGAACTATTTAGATAGTATTTTTCATACAGTTTCATACAGAAGACATAAATTTCAAGCATTTCAATGGCACTTTAAAGGACTGAAACTTTATATTACATTTGCTTGGCTATGGGAAAGGACAACATGTTTACCTAGATTGCCCTTCTAAGCATCTTAACATTCTACACACTAATTCTGCCTTCCCAAATTTCCTTTTAGCCACCTTTCCCATGACATCTGAAATACCTCCGTGACTTCCTTCCTGACCACCCATTGTTGTAATCTATTCCATTGGTTAAAACTTTTTCTGTTTAAAAATGCTTTCTGGGATAACAGGGAGTAATTAGACCTTACAATCTGTTCCTGTGTTCCTTACTCTCCTTCTGTTTTTCATGTTAAGGATGATTCCCTTTACATTTATTTTATTTATATTTGTTTTCCAGGGTTGAACACTGATCTCCATGGACCCTTTTCAGACTCAGCCTGGGAGCAGTGTCTGGTTAAGGACTTGATCAGAATCACACAGTTAGATGATGGAAGCTGAAGGAATCAAAGGAAAACTAAAAGGAAACAAAACCACAGGGAACAGCTCATTAATCCTCTAAGTCAACTGCTAGACATCTTTGTAAGATGACCTTGTATACCAATATTGCTTCCCCAGTTTGTCTTCTGGTCTAAAGTGAGAAGAGGTCTAGTTCCTCTGACCTCTGTTCATATTCCCTCCTCTCGATCCCATGAATCCTTTCAAACTTCTTCTGACAGATCTGGTAGATGTCCTTGTTCTTATAGTCTCCAGAGCTGATTGCAATATTCAAGTTATAGTTTGACCAAAACAATGTAGAATGGAAGCATATACACCCCAGTTTTCTGTTTGTGCTATCAGTACACTATCATTTTGCTCTTGGTAGCCTGATCCAGGTGGGATCAACACCCACAGATGTTCTTCCTGCTTTCTTTCCATCAGTTCCACGTTCTCTCTGCTATGACTTAAATTTTGCACTTTGCATTTGCTTGCATTGAACCGCAACTGTTGTTTTCTTTTCCACGTGTTCAGCCTTTCAAATCATTTTCTAGAGTCTTCCTCCTCTTTCAATACTGCACCTTTCTATGTGCCATTACTAGAGAGGTTGATTCTGTTCTCTTTTCCCTCAGGTATGTCTGAGACAAACACACTGAAGAGCTCTGGACTCAGGTCAGACTTCTGTGGTACTCCAATAGTTACTTCCCTAATTTCTGACATTGTACAATTCTTTTGTTTTACCTTTCAGCTATGCAGCTATTACAATTCTTCATTTGCTGTTAAACCCCACAACTTCACCAGTTTTTCAGTCAGCCTCCTATGTAGGTCAGATGTCTGCTGAAGTCCATTAAGACTGTGTCTACTTGTATTCCCTTGTCACTTTTACCTATAATCCAGATATAATCTGGATCAGGTTTGACTAACAGCTACTTTTGGCCATAGACTTATGTTGGTAGATGTCCTGGAAGATTGTTGTGCTCTAGAAGTGCTACCTGCCTTCCCTCAGTTTTCTGTCCAGGACCTTCCCTGTCACTGCTATTAAGTAAACAGTTGTTTTAGTTTTTTTAGCCTTTTCTTGCCTTTTACAATGGTATCACAAATCCAACCTTCAAATCCTCTGGCAGCAATGCACAACTCAGTGATTAGCTCAAGATCTCTTTCAGGTGATCAGTATTGGTACAGTAGCATAGCAGATAGCATTGTCATCTTACAGCAAGAGGTTCTCTAGGTTTATTCTTAGCTAGGGTGCTTTCTGTGTAGAATTTGCATGTCCTTCCTGAATTCACGTGGGTTTTCTCCTGGTGCTGATTTCCTCCCATACCCTAAAGACATACAGTATGTGGATTGGACACTCTAAACTAACCATAGATGTGATTTGTTATGTCTGTCAGTGGTATGGTAGAGTTAGCCACCCGGTGGTGTGAACCTTGGCTCTAGATGATTGTCATTGTTGAGGTGACACCACAACCCCATGTCGAACAAGAGATTGTGGATGGATGAAAGGATTTCTGAGGATTCTGTGTTAGCCATCTGGCCTTGTGCTTTTCCTCCCTTGTAACAACCAGTTTCCTCTGACCCTCTTTATTCTCTGTCCTGGTGTCTGTCCAGTATTTTTCCCATTCTGCCCTCACTTAGTCCCAGCATGGCAACCTCTCTTTGTTTTCCTTTGTGAACACTGAAATAAATTATTCATTCAGCACCTCTCCTTCTTTTCAGACTTCTTTATATCCCTTCCATCTTTGCTCACAAGGGCCAGTACTGTCCCGCCCTTCATTCTTTCTGCTATTTTATTAAACTAATATTGCAGTCTTTCTTGATCATAACATTGTCTCTGCTTTATCCTTTGCTGCCCTGCACATTTTTGTTAGCTCCTCCCACTCCTTTCCCATCTTCCCAACTTCTCACAAGCCCTATCTGTTGCCCATGCTGCTAGCCTCACATTCCTATGTAGCCACATTGGCATTCTTTCCTCTTTGCTTTCTGCCTCTTTTTCTCAGCCTTATTGTATCCCTGAGTGCGCTATCTCTGACCCATCCCCAAAGCTTGATTACTCCCTCGATTTTCATTCAGTCTTTAACTTACCCTTGACCACCTCCCATAGCAAAGCATAATCAATTCTTCTCAAATTCCAGAGCATTTTTTACTTTTATTTGTGTTTTTAACTTTCCCATTCTCTAAATCAAACTGCAGTGAGATCACTGTCATCTAACAATGCCTTAATCTGATGTCCATTGGACTGTCTGTACTGATAACAATAACATTCAGAATTCTATTCCTTCTGGTCCTTCTACACTACTTGGCTGAACCCAGCATAGTACAAGATTTCAATGAATCAACTTCCTCAGTCAACTTTGGGAAATGTTGAGGAGATATCACAAAAAAGGTCTGAACAATGTGCATTTAACTGTGGCCTGTTTCTGTCATTAATATTCATACCAGTTACACTTATTGTGGAGTCTTTAAGCCTTCTATCAATGTTCATAAATGCCATCATCTAAAGGCTAAGACTGCAAGCTTTCCTCAATTAAACTCTCCTGGCATGTCTGCGAATAGAACTGCATTAATTACAACTGCTATTCAGTTAAAAAAAAAACAAAAAAAAAACGAGGGAACACCTACACAAAAAAGCCATATGCAAGTGTCTTTCTAACACTGGTTGATCTTTCATTAAACTTGTATATTCCCTCCCCTGATTGTCAAGCCTAATCTAATTATCCAATTTGTAGTTTCCCAAAGAAATAACTTTACATTTATGTATACTGAAAGGCAACCCAAGTTATTTAATCCAGGTGCTTGATCTCATCCAAATAGATGTTCACTTGTTTGATATTACTAGCTGGTCATGATTGTCCTTAGTTTGGCATCATCTGTGCATTGTAATAACCAACACTTATTTTATACTGAGGTTGAGGTAAATCCTAGACTGAATGAGACTAGTCTAAGTACATAACCCTGTTGAATACCAGCCTTTGCATTCATCCTTTCAGAATATCTGCCTAGTAAGTCTTTGAGTTCTATTCTGTGAACAGCTCTCTATCCACGACGTGATATAGGGACTGACATAGAATGTCCTTAAGCTGATAATAATAATTCTAGGATGTGGTAATGTGTTTTATGCTTTTAACAAGTACAAGTACCCAACAAGACCTGACAAACTATTATCATGAACTGCACTCAGAATTTCTGCCTACTAAAGTGAGTTTGTGAGTTCTATCCTGTGATCAGCTGTCTACCTACCATGTGATATAGGAGCTGACATATCATGTCCTTAAGCTGTTAATAATTCCAAGATGTAGTAACCTGTTGTATGCCTTCATCAGCTAAATGTAGCCATCAATAACTGCCAAACTATCAATCTTCCATTGAGATAACCATGTTGAGTAAGGTCAATAAAAATATTACTTTACTTGTTTATTATTATTGGAAACAGAATAAGAGAATCTATCAGCAGAGCTATAATAAAAAATAATTACATCAAGGTTCAGTCTGAGGAACTTGGTGTCTCTGGATCATTTTTTTTTCATCAGAATAATTACACACTACTGAAAACATTTACATACAGTAGACCTCTGGGATTCCAGATAATGGCTAAGGCTCTTGCTGCCTCTATAGTGCCATTTTTAGGCAAGGTTCAAATGACAAATTCACCACCGTAACAGGAACAGGCAAGCAAAAACTGAGGGTAATGCTACTCAGTGATAGAAGTCTAAATCTCAAAATGCATTCCCTCGAGGCACTCCTTAAAATGGAGAACATTGATATCTGTGCAGTGACTGAGACCTGCTTCAAGGCTCCAGAGAGCACCCCTGCATTACCAGGCTATAACTCATACCAAACTTTTCGGCCACCTAACCTGGACCGGAACACCAAAGGCAGAGGTGTGTCCATATTCATTAAGGATATCCACACCTCCAGGCTAGTTGCTCAGCATAATGCATCCGAGGTTATCCAAGCGCAACTAACTCTGGGCAAAACTGCAATCCAAATTGTAGCTTGCTACAGATCTCCCACCATGCCCCAGGATTCCCACTCCTCTTTTCTTGATATACTGGAAAATATTAAGGTTCAACCAAACACTCTAATAATGCACAATTTCAACTACCCCACCATGAACTGGGAAAACTACTCATGTACCAACTCCTTCTCTCAACACTTTCTGAAATTCATAAATTCCAATGCCTTGGATCAACTTATCCACACCCCCACCAGGGGCAACAATATCCTAGACATAGTCATTACCATACCACACCTAAAGTCAACTCCTTGTTGGTCAGATCCAACCATAAGGAAATCACCCTAGATATCCATATCCTGCCCCCATCCCCCATTGAGAAAATCACGGTAAAAATTTTTTCCAAAGCCAACTTCATGCTTCTTAAGACAGAAGTGGCGAAATTCATGACACCCATGGAGATGAACAATACAGTTACAACTGCTGAATCCTACACAGATGCACTCTATAAGCACTTACACAAGTGCATGGATCGTGCTATCCGAAACAGAACCAAGACGCTATCCTCCAAAAAAAGGAAGCCAATCTGGTGGTCTCCTGCCATAAACAAACTCTACAACAGAAGGAAGAAATTGTTGCAAAGGAAAGTAAAATACCATGAGTGGAGGAGTTCCCTGGTCAGCCTCAGTAAGAAGCTGAGATCCTTTATAAGATCCTCCAAAGCTAGCTACGAAAACAAAATTGCCACTGATTCTTGGGACAACCACAAAGCATTCTATAGCTATGTCAAGAATCTCAATGGTATCACCCAGATCTGCTCTGAGTTACAGCACAATGGCATGAAAATTACAGAACCAACTGATATTGCCAACGTCCTGGCAGATAGGTTCAGTGCTAACTTTATCCCCCACTTACCCCCTAAAGGGCCTATAACTATACAGGAAGAATGCAGAGTCCCTGTAATCACAACTACGCAGGTAAAAGCTGCACTCTCTAAAGCCAAAAACACAGCATCCATGGGACCAGACAACATCCCAGGCTGTGTTTTACATGAACTTCAGAATGAACTGGCTCCCCACCTAAGCACCATGTTCAATCATAGTCTCACATCAGGCTTTGTGCCCACTGAATGACGCACAGCAACAGTTATCCCATTCCACAAAGGGGGAGTCACCATTGATCCCAGGAGCTATCGCTCTATTAACCTGATGAGCCTGGTCTGTAAGGCCATGGAACGTATCATCATGGAACTCATAAACAAAGACATTGGTAACCTCCAAACTCTGGACCCCACCCAGTTCGGGTTTATGAAAGGCAGATCATGCCTTCTGAACTCGATCAACTTTTTTGAGGCAGTCACCAAAGCTGTAGACGAAGTCAAGGTGGTTCACACAGCCTATCTTCACCTCGCCAATGCTTTCGACACCATCCCCCATTCTGGAATTATAGCTAAACTCAGTAAACTAGGCATAAATCCCTACATCACAAGATGGATTGCCAACTGGCTCACTGACAGAACCCACACTGTAAAAGTTGCAGACTCCAAATCTGACTTCAAACCAGTGACAAGTGGAGTACCACAGGGTTCAGTCCTGGGAGCTCTCCTTTTTGGTATCTACTTCTCTCAAGTACAGCCTAACTCAGAAAGCTTTTGGCTAACGAAGTTCACAGATGACTGCAAACTAGGAGCCATAGTCAAGTCCCCAAATGATGTGGACATCCTACAGAAGGGCCTCACTGAGACAGATGCCCAGTGTCAGAGGCATGCCCTCAAGCTCAGTGCCAAAACGCACATTATCATCCCCTTTGGTAAAAACTCTGTACCCATGAACTACCACATAGGCAGCAGTCTACTTAATGCCGAATGTGTGTTAAGAGACCTTGGGACCCAGGTGGACAGTAGTCTCTCCTCTGATAATCACATCACCACAGCAGTCAGGAAATCTTTCTATGTGGCACACCTCATCACAAAAGGGTTCTCATCTAGGAAAAATAGGTCATTGTTCCCCTCTACTCGGCACTCATTAGACCCATTATAGGGTACAACACCCCTTTTGGAGTGTACCTCACAAGACATCTGCAGCAGATGGAAAGGCCACAGAAGTACCTCACAAAGAGGATTACTGGCCTAAAACAGATGCCTTACACTGACCGTCTTAAAAAACTCCAGCTTTACTCTGTAGCATATCGCCTACTTCGAGGAGATCTCTGCCTAACATATAAAGCTATGTTAAACCCAGAGCTGTTGGACATGCTACACCTAAAGAAATCCCAATCCTTCCGAGCTACATGCTCTAGGGACCTAAACCTTGTCACCACAATAAACAGGACATGCTGGAGGGATAGATTCCTGTCCCAGAGACTTCCTATACTCTGGAACAAGCTACCCATCTATGTCAAGCAAAGTTCCTCATTAGCACTCTTCAAGAAAAGTCTTGATAAGTGGATGAGAAATAGGAAATACACTTGGGATCACTTGTGTGACTCTGCTCAACAGGAGCACAGGAAATTAACTTTTTTTGGTGGCGTAAGCCAGGGAACCTTGCTGGCTAGGCTTACTTAGGCCCTTGGGCCGATAGCCTAGTACCTACCTATGAACCTATGAACAGAATGGGTCCACAATATGCAAACCCATTTATGTAAACCTAGAAGAGGAATTTCTACAGCACTGTACACAGAAACCATTTGCTTATTTGCATTTTATTAATTATTTATTCAAAATCTGGACAAGTGGCATCAAGTTCCTCAAGGAATCCCTCCAAGCACTCAACAAAATGTAATCATCCATTAAACATTCATTGGAGTACTTCACTTCAAGCGTTACCTTCCTTGATACTAACGTTACTATGTGCAATGGAAGATTACAGGAATGATTCTCAAGAAAGTCAGCTGACAGACAGACTGCAGACATACAGATGCATCTGCACAGAAGCAGTAATCTTCCTAGCCACACAGAAAAGTCAGTTATATATTTACAGTCAAGCACTTTAATATGCTGTCATTTGTTTTAATAAGGGAGAGTCGCAAAGTTGGCACAACTGAAAGAAGCCATGCTTGATCAAGCTCAGTATGCAAGGGAGTTTGATAAGTAGTAGACAGAGCAATACAGCTACCATGGGAACAACTGCTCCAGTATAGTGACAAGAACCCCTGTGACAGCATTCCACTACTAACAACATATCATCTAAAACTTAAAATCTCTATAAAAATTATAAGGGATCTCCAGTCAATGTTCAGTTAGGATGACAAGCTGAGAAACATTTTTCAACACTCCCACTACTATCATTTAAACAGCCACCCAATCTAAACAATTTTCCTGTGAGTAGCAGACTTATACCAGAAAAGAGCACAGTCCAAAATGGCCCACAAAAGCCTGCAGCCTTCCAAGATAGAAAACATACTTCTAATATAACAACTTAACAGAACAGATATTTTTAAGTACAATGTTCCTTTAAATGCACTACTAAAATATGGGCTATCTAATCAAATGCACGAAATGTCCAGAGACACTTTAAATAGCAAAAGACAAGCCAGTCACTCAGAGCTAGGATGAATGCCCATAGACAGACAGTTGCATACAAAATGATTGACAAGCCTGTGGCAGCATGTTTTCTAGTCTGATCATTCTGTATCAGCTATGGCAGTTTTAGCTCTTCAGGGACATTTCCACATGCCTTTGGAGTGATAAACAGTCTAATAGCCAGTGGTTTGAACCTAGGTATTGGTTTTATTAGACACTATAGCACTTAAGAATTTGTCCGGTTTGAACCTAGATATTGGTTTTATTTGACACTATAGCACTTAAGAACGTGTCCTTCTGAGCAACTAACAGTATACACAAATAAAGTGTACTGAAGACAACTGATGTTACTCATTTAGGTAATGCCAACTGATGTTACTCATTTAGGTAATGCAGGCTTTCATAATGAATTTACCTCGAGTCCAAACTGATATCTCAGAAAGGTAAGATAGATTACTGAGGTTTGGGTTTTGGCACCTGAGTCTTATTCATGACAAGAGAGTAGTTATCACCACATAAGACAACGTACTCAGAACACTACTAACTATACACTTAACTGTCAATAAGGCCTTATCATTCAGATAATTTTAACAGCACAGCCAAATGAAAAAGAACGTATTCAAGCCAAAAGAGGACCAGATTGCAAAAGACTTTGTCTCAGTGTACGACTCATTCTGGTGTAAGTCTGCCCTGACTCTATAAGACTTAGTATCAGTGCGACACTCCAGTGTAAGGCCTCTCTGTAAAGGATGCTTTGACTAGAGCCCAGATTTCAAAAGACTTGCCTGTTGGTGTAAGTGAGTTACTCTGCTGTAATACACTGGAGCAAGTTACTTGATCCGAGAACAAGTCTTTTGCACTCAGGAGCAGTATAGTTAAAAATAGTTAATACATTTCTTAAAAAGAGGAGCTTCTTGAATACTTATTTTATTACAATCAGTATCTGCTGCTGGTTCTTTAGGTCATAGTAATCCAAACCATCTTCACAAGAAGTGCAGAAGTGCTGACTTATAGAATAACACACTTGTACAGGTTTGTTTCTAAAATTGTTATTTTAACTCTTCTGAGCTCTTGATCTACTATAACATTGACATTTTTGATTATCTTATTAGTAGGTATAGTTTTAATTATTACTAGGTATGACATTCCCACTCTGGGCCAGTAATCAAGGAGCCTGAATCCTCATCACTGACATTGGACAGGGACATTCACTTGCAATACAAATGGATACACTCAGTATTTCCAGATATAGACCTCTCTGCATCAAGCACAATTTCCCTTAAGAGCACACAAGGAACACATTCAGCCCGGGGTCTGGGTTTTTCTCTCTGTCTCTCCCGAAGTCCCCAGTATGGCTCACCACTGGCACAGCTGTTGAGTTAAGTCCTCAGCTGAGTGTCCAATCCAAGTCCTCCAGCATACTCTCTGTGAAATTAGTGCTTCGTGTCCCTGCCCCAAGCAGCTGACATACACACTCTTTGAGACTTGATTTGCACACCCACACATGTACACACATACACCTGGGAAAGCCTGGCACAGATTTGCTATCTATGCCATCTTCTGCCCAGACTATAAGGTAGTTTCACTGCCACCAGTCAGTTACGATAAGCCTCATAAAAAGATATCCAATTATACTGGTGAAATTAATATTAATAAAAATGGTAATGTTGACCAAACAGCCAGGCTTTTAGGAGTGGCCCCAGTGTTACCAATAGATGTAAGTACTTTGAAAGGTTAAAATATTTTCTAAAGGACCAGCCACGATGAAAAATTCAAATATATTTAATAACAAAAGAATATGAAAATACAAAATATCTATTTACAGTAAACGCCGAAATTTCAACCACAGGAAATATTAAAATAACACAGATACAGAAAAACAGTATTTAACTAATTTCACTATATTTTCCCTGACTAATCTAAAGAGTTACTATTCTCTTGTTCACTTACTAGAGCAAGGCAGGATGAGGTAGATGAGGGATCCTTCTATGTCAGGTTCCAAGAACCAGACTGCTCCTGAGACTTCAGTCTCCTCCAATATTAAAGCATTATTTCTGTACAGAATGACATCACATACATCTGGGCATCTGACTTCTGGTTCCCATGCAACCCCTCATTGCTAGAAGCTGTCAGGATTTATCACATAGGTGTTAATAATACACACAGAGTGCCTTATTAAGATCTGCTGCAGCTCCTGGCAGTCATAAAACATTTTCAAACCTCCACCATTTCAGAGTAGAAATAAGTTCACCCCAATGATAATGCAGGAGGCTTCCTAGTACAGACTTTTTGTCTCTGGCTGCATTCAAAACTGTTAGATAACATCTTTATGGCCTAGGCCCAGTAATTTCATTTTCTTACTATTTCTCAAAGTCAGGTGGATTGAGATTAACCTCTTCTTTTCCAGTATCCTGTGTTACAATATATACAGTTAAAAAGTTACAACAATGCATGCACATTTCTTTCTTGCCCAGCAAGGCACACTGTTGATACATTTTTAACACAAGCAGCTTTATCAATACATTTCCAGCACAAGCATCAATATTCAAATAACATATAGTTCTTTACAAAATTCCAGCTAGCTGTGCTGGCATATGTTACATATTCACTGCCCTACTTCTCCTGGCATAGCTGTCAGCACCTCCTATTGTCCCACCAATAACTGCTCTTTTTTTGGATATCATGCCTGTAATGTGTACCTGTTTTTTAACAGTTTCCATGAATTTTGGATTATTTCCTTTTATAAGTAAACAGTAAAATAAATGATTACATTGGAGATAAGTCTGTTGCATGGGAAAAATGTCTGGCAAATGGCATGAAGAAAATAAACATTTTCTTTCAAAGGGCAATCACAAAATGTCTAAAGTATACTACAATAGTTGTGGAATAAGCAATCTCTTGAAGGCTGACTTCTAGTCAGGTATATATGCTGAAACCCCTAAACAATAATTTCAAGTTATCAGAGAAGAATTGTATTACTTTTATGGGTCAAAATATTAACTTGTAAAAATGCATGTAAGGTTGTAAGGTAAGTAATCTCAGGGGATTGATCTCCACTGTGTTATGATACTCTCTGTTTCTGTTAATTCCATTTCAAACTTCAAACAGACGCTGAGTTAATCTGGACAACATTTTTAAATTTTAGTTTTGCACTTCACCGAAATGCGCTTTGTTAATATTTGTATATTGTTGTTATAGCTTAATGACCAAAAGGTTTAGCCTATGTCTGCCATCCCCTTATGCTATCTAAACTTGCAGATCTCAGTCTATCTTCTTTCTGTCTTGCCTGGTTCTCCAGTTACTTATCCTACAGGCAGCAATCTGTTAAATGGCTCTCTTCCACTTCTCCATTCATACCTGTCCTAACAGGGATACCACAAGGTTCCATCCTGGGTCCCCTCCTATTTAATGTCTTTACCAATGATCTCTATACTTCTTGTAAACAATCCTTCCTCATTCAATATGCAGACGAGTCAACTCTCATCTCCATCTCAGACAATATCTACAGTTGTCATACTCTTATTCAACAGGCCTTCCTATCCACTGAACAGTGATTGTCCAGTAATCTACTCATTCTCAACCCTAAAAAGGCCAAACTCTTATTATTTTTCCCCCAATCTCTCTGTCACCTCAAATCCCCCTTTACTATTACTTTCTCTAATAACACTGTTATCCAACCTGAAGCTCAAACTAAACTCCTTGGCGTCATCATAGATGATGAACTCAAATTCAAGTTGTACACCCACCAAAGCATAAAAAAGGCTCACCAGAAACTTTTCGCAACAAAAAATTTCTAACTACAAATGCCAGACTATCCAGTGTACAAGCTCTTCTCCTCCCCTCCCTTCTATATGCTGTCCCAGTACTCACCAACATCCAAACTACTACTTTAAACAAACTCCAACAAACTTGCCACAAAATAGCTAGATTTATCACAAACTCTCCATACAATACACATCACTGCCTTGCCCTAAATGCTCTCCACCGGTTAGAATTTCTCCATCTTCTACTGCTGTCACAACTTCAAATGTTACACTTCATTCTTTATAAACCTTCATCCTGCCCTGCTCACTCTTCCTTCATCTCTATCTACACTCCTCTGTGGACTCTCTGTACCTCTAATCAGCAACTACAACAAATCTACCAACCCAAAAAATAGCTGGCAAAGTTTTATATAAACACTCCTTCACCCAAGCCTGGAACAAACTCCCAAGAGACATTTGTTCCATCATTCACCCATCCCACTTTAAATAAAAACTCACGCTTCATCTACTCATCTCCAAAATATGTCCTTGTCAAGCCCCTACTTAAGCTCCCAACAACCGTACTATATACCTTTTCAGTCCTTCCACATACAGCTAAGTACTCCACTATTGTAGATAATTACTAAACTCTACAATCAATACTGTTGGACTTAACTTTTTTTGTAAATATGTAAATATATTTTTTAGTCTGTAAAAATATTGATATGTATATATCATGTGTTTGCATTTCTGCTTTGTCTCTCTAACGTTCTTGTATAACTGATTTTGACCATATTTTTGACTCAAATGTTTGAGTCTCTGTAAACTTTTTTTATTTTTTTTTTATTTTATTTTTTTTTTTTGAGCTTTTCTCCTCGGGTCTCCACTGAAAATGGGCCACAAGCCTAGCTGGACCAACCCGGTTAACAAATGTCAATAAATAAAATAAAATAAATAAATGTTAAGGACATCAATTTTTATTCAGATTTTTTTATTTGTCTTTCTGATTTAGATATGCTAATGGTGAGTTCAGATTTATACTTGAAGTTTGCCTAGACTAAGTTTTATACAGGTAGTAGCTGAGGCAATAGTAGTAGCTATATTTTTGCAAACAAATAACGTCTTACCCAACATCTGCATGGTCAAATATCCAACTACAGCAGACATTCAATAATCAATGTTATTTGTGTCTGCAGTGAGAAATGATTGCATAAATATACAAATGATCTAAACATTACCACTACCAATACCATTCATGCTGGACTCACAATTGGTGCACAATGCCTAGACAGTAAATAGTCACTAGTATCGTGATAAACTAATTAAATACATTTATGAATATACTCTTACTGAAATGGCAACATTAAAACTACAGTAGCTAGTTAAATGGATGCATTCTTCAGGATGTCTTCAAATTTATAGTTGAGAGTGTTATAACATAAACAAATGCATTTTTGGTCTTTCTTTTTAATTTAGTTCTTAGAAGTACATTGCTCCTTATTTCATTTTAATTTTAATTTTATTGTTTATTTAGATCCAAATTGTAAAGGGCTGAGTAGTGTCATGGAAAGAAGATTGGAATAAATATTTTTCTGCTAAGAACTGAATCTCATGTTCTGACTGAATTATAAAAACAGAGGTATTTGAAATCTAACCAATTTATTTTTGTTTTGAGAACACATATTGTTGACATCAGCAGTATTTATTTACTAACATTCATTTTAGTCAAAAGATATTACAGACAGGTTTGTTGAATAACAAGAAGTTGGAAGTGTTAAATGACATAAGTACTTTGCACTGTAAGGATTAATGCTTTCTCTCCAGGTAAAGCCTAGCCTGATCCATTTATTTAGTGTTTTGTTTCTACTAGTGGCATACACATATTTTTTATGACAGACTAAGCAAAGAAGAGACATGCAGTGCTCTTAGCAGTTTCTACAACATTTTAGTTAACTGATATCTGTAAAATATGAACAGAATGAATATTTCAATTATGTATGAGTTGTGATTTTCTAATGGAAAGGCATGTCTTTACTTCACGTGGGGAAAACAGGTCTCATGACAAATGTAACTCCTTTACTTTATTGCATAAACTGGAACTCTTGTGCAGATCATTAGATAAATATTCATAATCAAACTGAGTTTCTACTATTTATAACTCTGAACATCATTTCTTCAGAGTTCCTTGCTCAGACTCTGTATTTGTGCTTATGTCTTGTCTATCCCACCAAACTCACTCGAGGTACTGATTAAATTGATGTCTGATTCCATACCACTCTCATCTCCAACTGAATGATCCCTGGACTGCAATTATATCAGTAGCCTCCAACAATGTATTTTCTTATTTCTATCAGCATACTATTTGTTGAAACACTTATTAATCTTGAACTGGAAACCACCATTGTACACCTCTCTGTCTCCACAAATGGAAAAAGAAAGTGTTCCTGCTGTTTATAATAGCAGCAAAGATGGAGATGCTGAACCTGCTCCCAGAACTTCCTGATAATGAACATCTGAATATAAGTAGTCGGTGCTGCAAATTCCAGATGACAGGTGCAGTGTATACCCTCAAACAAGGTGTATGTGCCTCATCTTAAGGCAGTTCTTTATTTGCTAAAAGAAACAGACCCATATACTTGTTATCTGTGTTTGAGAAAACTTGTTTTTTTTCCTGTACTCCTATCCAAATATGCATAGAAAAGCATGCATTAATATGGCATTAACTGGATGGCTTCCAAGTAGTTATAGCCATAGCTGATGCAAGGAGCATGACCTGAGCAATTGCTCAGCGTCCCAATGCCAACGCTATAGAGTGGCCCATCTACTATAAAAAAATTAGCAAACAAAAATTATCTTCTTAATGGAGTATAAAGTGGATAGCTGGAAAAGATAGAGTGCTGTTTGCAACAAATCATCTTTTATTCTTGTTGCCTGAACTTGAAGTTACTTGAAAACAATGATACATGTGTTTATGAAGTTTGTCCTGTTGCTACAACTCTGGATTTAAATAGATGGATATGCTTTGGCTGTCTTGCAGTTTGAAGTCCTGCAAAGAATGTAGCAGTTGTTTTGAATGAAGAAAGGAAATTATAATTAACTACATCTGCTATGTCTGCTACACTGTATTTGTGTGAAACAAAGCTGAAATAAAAAAACTATGTCATCTAGCCCTATTAAGTCTTCACAAATATATGGTGAAGTGTTCTCAATGACCGCTGCAGATAATCAAAAAAAAAATTAAAAGATGCTCATTTTAGGGGAAAAAACTATGACAAAACTGAATCTGATTTTAAAGAGCAAAGCCATTGCATTGTCAGCAAAACTCAGTATTGTCAAAGCTATTTTTTTTTCATAGTAGTAACAAATGGTTGTGAGAGTTGTGCTATAATTAGGACTGAGAACATGAAAATCAATACTTTTGAACTGTGGTCTTGCAGAAATCTTTTTAACTTTATTTGGCCTTTAAGAAGATCGTGTCAATCAATAGTTAAGGAAATAAATTCAGACCTGGCAGTAAAACTAAAACTTAAACACTTTGGTCATATAACTAGAGAAGACATTGATGCTAGAAAAAAATCAAATGCAAAAGAAGGAGTGGTAAATGCTATGGTGCATGCACACCATTACTGAAGTAAAGAATGTGAATTTGCAAGAACTTAATAAAGCAGGCCTGGAATGTTAACGTCATTGAGGCCACAAAATGGGATTTGCCTAACAGACTAAACAACAACTATGTCTGCTACTAGGTTGTTCTAGACATAGCAGGACTATTATGTGTTTGCATGAAACAAAGTTGAGAAATATTGATGGGACCATTATTAAGTGGTACAAGGCTTGCCGGGGCTACTGTGTACTTTTGTGAATCAAAGTAGAAATACATTGCCATGATCATTATAAGATTGTACTAAGCTTGACAAATCTATTGTGCACTTGTGTGAAATAAAATCAGCATACAATACTGTGACCACTTGTAACTTGTGCAAGTGATGCACAAAGGTAAATTATTTTCTACAAGCGAGATGGCATGGGTTTAAACAGTACCTTCTGTGTGGGGTGACCACACACACTGCACCAGTGCTGTAAAGAGTTAAAGTCTTGACTGCAAGCCAGATGAACTGAGAACAAAATGTCACGCATGTGTGGGTTAGCCATTTACACCTGGATACACACCCAACTTTTATCCTTGATGGAAGTTTGGGAGGCTGTCCATGGCTGATCTCTGATACAGACAGTATACCAACAAGCATATTATACACATTTTTCTGGGATGGGATGGACTTTTCTCTGGGTTAGGGTAGGAGTGTGCAGAGTATGGGACCTTAGGAGCAGAAAACACTCCTCAGGAGCAGTTCTACAGTCTCAAAATTAATCATTTTTCTCTCCAAACCGCTGCATGGGTTAGAACAAAGTCTATGGGAGGTTAGTCAGCTTTGGTATATTCCATGAGGAAGGAAAAGCCAAGGAAGCAGCCAATGGTCTGCTGTGAGGAGCCAAAACTAACACACAAAAACTGTGTCTACATTGATCACAGTTAAAAAGGGTCTACAGTTGTTAGGTGCAGTGACTATTTATATGGATGACTGTGACTAAATCTGCTGTCATTTAATCAATTTGATCCTTAATATGGCTATGTAGGAATAATGTGTATTTGTGTGAAGAAAGCTGAACTAGTTTACAGTGGTTACTGTAGATTTGTGTGAAATAGAGCTGAAACACACTACTGTTCCCTTTATGTCCATTGTATAAAACAAGTCAAAGTTCTTCCTAAACTAAAACATGAACCCTGACATACCTGGAAAGAAATGCCCTCTCCAGGAAAACAAAGCACCTCTCTATGCAACCTGAGCAAACAAGCTATTTGTGGACATAAAGTCATTCATTAGAAAATCACATAATTATCCCTTCTAGGCAAACAAAAACAATTCTGCTTAGAAATTAACCAGTTTCTTAGCTGGAAGATCTCTACCATTACTCCCATACCTTATACTGT
Organism: Protopterus annectens; assembly: GCF_019279795.1. NCBI lineage: Eukaryota > Metazoa > Chordata > Ceratodontiformes > Protopteridae > Protopterus > Protopterus annectens. The sequence goes on from NC_056734.1 coordinate 181,752,502, forward strand.
TTCATGCTCTAAAGGCTTACTCTCATACTCTGACTTTCTTAGAGAATTCAGTCACTTCCCAGACATCCCTATTCTCTTTACATCTTCTCCTTCTCCATGTCTGCCATCATTCATTTCTTTATTTGATTTAAAAAAGTTCAGCTAAACTCATTGCACCCTTACTTGATAAAAACTCTCCACAGATGCTACTATGTTCAGTAATCCTCATCCCTTTTTTTAATCTCTCAGTGCAAAAACATTTTTATTGTGCCTCTAATCCAAATCTATAAACTATGATTGAGATGAACATCTGGAAAACTTCTCTAATCAAACATTTTCCTCAACAACCTATACCTAAAACACCTCAAACTTTCATCAAATCTCCATTTTTCCAACTTTGGAAAAATTATTGTAAAGTAATCTATAATCAATTCAAAAATACCTACTATTTGTTTATTTACTTACTTACATTTTGTTGACCAGCTTAGTTCTTTGCAAATGTCATATTTTCAGGAGAGACCCTATTCATACTGACAAGGGGAAATTTGCCCAGTGCCCTGAGAACTTTTCTGATTCTTTTCTCAGTAAGTGCAGTGATATGTTATACATCAGCCTGAGGTATCATCAACTTACTATAATTGTGACATACTAATGGCAGAAGGACTGTATACTGAAAGGCATAATAATGTGGCAGGACTGTTGCACTGGGGATTGTCGAAACATTGTGGTATTGAAGTGGCTGAAAAATACTGGAAACATAATCCACAAAGCACCATAGAAAAGGATAAAATCTACATCACAGGGGATCACCCATTACCAACAACTCAAAAGACAAATTCTAGAAAACTGGATATAGTAGTCCATGAAAAGAAGACAAAAGTAGTACTGATCATTGAAATCACCACATCTAGTAACTACAGTGTCTTGTGTACAGAGAGACACAAAGTCATAAAATATCAGGATTTGCAGGCAGAAATGAGAGCAATGTGGAAGAAAGATACCCAGACAGTTCCAATAATAGTAGGAGCAATGGGTCTTATAAAAAAGAATCTACAATTATTTTTAGATATGTTACCAGTACATGTAACTTCGTATGAATTGCAGAAGGAGTCATTACTGGGCACATTCCAGGTGCTGCAAAGAGCACTTCTGGCTGACATTAAATATTGAAACAATACTGATTTCATGAACCTTAACTGTACTTTGACTTAGTAATGGGGTCCTTTCCCATCATGGTCTTAGAAACCCGAAATATTTGGAGAAATTAAAAGGGAGATATGATGAAAGGAGATATTGTCAGCACAGCTAGCTGGAGTTTGGTAAATAATTATATGTCATTGGTGAATATTGAAATGTTTTATACAAAATGCTTTTGTTACAAATGTATTAGAACTGCATGTCATGTGTATAGCAAACTGCTCTGTACAAATGTTTATGTTGAAAATGTATTTGTAAAAGTGCTGTGTTTAAAATGTATCCACAGTGTGCCCTACTGGAAGAGAACAGAAATGTATATTCACTACTGTAACTGTTTAAAATGTATATATTTTAACAGTGGAAACTGGAATACAGGAGGTTAACCTCAGTCCAGCAAACTTTAAAAAAAATCTGAAATTAAATTACTTGTAGGACACAATAAAGAGGCTACTTCTCACGTTTTCAATGCAGCTAGAGGCACATAGTCTGTGCTAGGAACCTTTCTGTATTGTCCTTGGAGTGAACTAATAGCTACATTTGAAGCATGAAGGAATACAATTGTTTTATGACTTCCAGCATTTGCCAAATATCTGAGGAAAACTCCTTGTCAGTATATTTTTACAGGTAGATGCTAAATGCTGCCAGCTTCTAGCAATGGGGATTTTGGCCTAGGAACTAGAAGTCAGATGATCAGAAATTATGTCATTCTGCAAGCTATCCCAGCAGTAATATGTTCGATATTAATGTTAGAAGTCTCTTAGTGTGACAGAGCATTCTGCATTCTGTCTTGGACCTGAAAACAACAACAAGAAAAAACATTCTCCACATCTGCTTTGCTTTAATAGTAAGTTACTAGGGAATAGTAATTCTCTTAGATACAGTCAGGAATATAGTGAAGCTTAGTTTAGATATTTTTCTTTGTATGTATGAGCCTGTACTGCAATGTTATTTTAAATATTTCCTGTGGTTTTGAACTCTGATGTCATTATGAATATATATTCAGTATTGTCTTGTTCTTTTATTTTTTATTAAACATATTTAAACCTTTCATTGTGACTGATCTGTGTAGAGATATTTAAGTTTTGAGAGTACTTACATATTTATTTGGTGACACCGAGTGGACCATTCCTAAGAGCCGTGCTCTTGCTCAAGCTACTGCTTGTATTAATATCAATATTACACAGTAAAATTGGATACCCTTTGTTAAGGGCCTTAAAGTAGCTTATAAGGGGTTCTGGTGGCAGTGGTAACTACCTTATAGTCTGGTCAGAAGGGGGCATAGCTAATAAACCTGTGCCAGCCTTTCCCAGATGTCTGTGTCTGTAAAACAAATCTCCAAGAGTATGTATGTCAGCGACTTGGGCAGGACAGAAAGTGTTGGAGGATTTGGCTTGGAACTCTGGCTAAGGACTCAGCTCTATAGCTGTGCCACTGGAAAGTCTTATTGCAGATCTGGAGAAAGAGTGAAAAACCAGCCCTGGGCTGACTGTAGTCTATGTGTGCTCTTAAGAGAAATTGCACTTGATGCAGAGAGCTGCATCTGGAATTACCGTGGGTGCACTTGTCATCCTCCCAGTGAATGTCCCCCAACAGGTGCCGGTGGTGAGGATTGAGGGTCCATGATTACTGGTCCAGTGGAGGGTTGTAACAGGAGAGATCTTGTTTTAATATCTCATCTAAAGGATGGCACACTCAAGAGGGTAGCACCCCTATTATGTTGCAATGCAGTGTTAGTATTGAAAGATTATTCAAAGTATCTGCTGCAAAATTGCAACCCACTATATTCTGATCTTTCAGGAGCAAAGGTGAGTGTGATACCTGCAAAGATGAGTGTGATACCTACTAAGCCACTGATACAGATCCCTTTTGTTATTGAAACTATATGGCTTCTGGTTTTCCAGGAGCAGCATGCCTGTATTATGGACCCTCTCAAATGAAGTATTCCTAGTCATGAATAAGGACAACCTTACTAGAGTCCTCCTCATTGATCTTACTAACACTTTTGATTGTATTGACCAACCTCTTCGTTCTTGTTATTGTACAAGATATTGGGAACAGCTGTGATGCTGTACCCTGGTTTCATAAGTTCCTGTCCAACAGATTATTTATAATCAAAATAGGGTCTTCATTATCCGAAGCATCACCTTTCATTATGGGTGTACCTCAAGGTTTCATATTTGCACCCCCCTTCCTTTTTTCATTTTCATCAATAAACTTCCTTATGGCTTACTGATGTACTTCTGATTCTATATGCTGATAATACGCCAATACTCTAATCCACTCCTGTCACTCAGCAATTTGATCACAACCACACAAGGACCTATACTCTCTCAATTTTTGGTTAATCAGTCGCAAATATTTACTTAACCCTCCCAAAACCAAAAATACGCTCTTTAGGACTTCCCAAAAATGTCCAAATCTCCCAAAATTATTGACATCAAAGACCTCAAAAGCATCTTAGTAGAAACTTAAATTTCCTTAAAAATACTGGATTATGGTTTGACCCATTTATACATCTCAAATGTACAGATTATTGCATACTGTCCAGATTTTTGCCTCATATTTGTGGTCAGTTTTTCACAAAATTGTGTTTTTTTTTAGAAAATCAATGGCAAATCTTTGAAGACTGAAGTCAGAAAATAATGACAGACATTTGAGTTCAAGACTTCATGCCCTTCAGATATTTCATTCTAATGCAAAACCTGTTATTGTATCAACTTTCTAAGTTTCTAAGAGCAAGATTTAAAACTTGTCCCTATTTTTGAGCCTTTGTCCCCCCATTATTTTTGGCTTTGTCCAGATTTCTTGCTCTAAGAGGTTGAGTGGTATGACACCCATTCCTTTCTAAAGCCATATTGAAAAAAAAAACAAACTCATTGCTGTTCTGGACTAGGAAGATCTCCTTTTACTCCAGCCAGAGATGCAGTAGATAAAGCAGTGATACATAATTAGAATGTCATCTTCCAATTACATCCACAGTTTCAAAGAAAAAACACCTGCATTCTGCAATCCATTGAAAACAAATTCTGTCAGTTTATCTCAAACTCTCTATCCCATGAGTACCACTGCATCACACTTCCCAAAGCCCAATGGCTGCCAACTGAACACAGAACCAACCTAATATTGTGCTCTTTTGTATTCTAAGTATTACAGAATTCACCCTCTATAACCCCAAGAATATCTGAAAGAAGGACCGGCATTCTAGATTCAACAAATAAAACCATAATGTACAAGCCATTCACTGACGTTTTTCTAAACCCCAAACTCTGGAAATCCCTACCCAGCAAACTAAATTAATAATCTTCATTCCCATTTTCAGAGAGCAACCCAAAAAATACCTCCATAACAAAGCTGAATGAATATATTTTCTGTTGGGCATATTACCTAATTTCTATTTGCCTCAGGCTTCATTTCTTTACCTTGCACCTTTTTCTGTATAACCTCTTTTTTCAAAATTTATCTTGTGGCAAATTCCTCTAATATTTTATTCTTAATTGTGTTCACAAATTATTCTATCATTGAGATTATAAAGATTTGTTTGTATTCGTCCAACTATGTAATGTAAAAAAAAACAATTTTTATTGTATTTTTGTGAATTTATTCACCCAGACTGCATCTTTAAGTTGTCAAGAGTGATCAGTGTACTACCCCAGCAAACAAATGTTAAATGAAATAATTAAATGTCATGAACTGAAAGTTCTACTGAAGTATTTTACTGCTTACTGGAGCTAATGTTATTAACTGAAAGTTCTACTGAAGTTTCTGTGTTTCCCACCTTACAATTTAAACAGATCTATCACATTTTTAAAGAAATGGTAGAATGTTTAACTTGCAATAAGCTTAAGAAGATTTGATTGCTATTTTTGTTTGATTGTGATTTACTGCATATATAATGCTGCCTATGTAGAGAGCATAAACTATATTTTGATTCTCTCAACTAATGTTGTAATCACTGTTCATTTGCTTTTAACTCACTGCTACTGTATAATCCTCTCTTACCCTGTATTATTACTCTCCCGTTTTTATCTTTGCTTTCATATCCTCCACCTCAACCCACCTTTCTTTCATGCTGTTTCATGGTGTGACACAATTATTGTACTGAATCTCGAAGGCTCTCTTTTCCCCTGCTCTTCTTATACAATTGACTGGTTGCTGCTAGAGCTCTACCTTGCACTAAGCTCTTCTTACTCTAGTAAGACCTTCATCAGCAAACTCCCTGCTACTCATATACACACTCTCCTACCTCATCTGCCTCCACTGAGTCACAGTACCTCAACTGCTTACTAGCTGCTTACTCCCTTTGGTGTTCTTACTTACCATTAATCTCTCCTGTCTCTCTCTTTTACTTATGACAAACCAAATATAAAGCCTCAGTGTCTGCTGTTGTACCATGCCCAATAAAATTGAACCAAAGCATGCTACCTCTGTATCCTACCTCAAGCCAAGTCTTCGCACTGCCAAGGAAACTCCAATCTGACACTGTATGTTTATGTCACAAAAACATATAACCTATACTTGCACTGTGCAATAGTGGCTCTATTCCACTGGCCCTATATCTCTGCCCACCAAAACGCCTCTAGGTTGCCACCTCCACCATCTACTTTTCTCTCTGTTTAATTCTGAATCCATTTTCTGCAATTGAGAGAAACCTTCTAAATCACCTTCCAATGTGTTCAATTCTTTCTTAAACTTCATACATTTGTGCTAGATACATTCTCACAGTAATCAGTCTGCCGTACTGCCATAAAACTCTCCTTTTAGCCTCATAGATCAGCTTACCTAAACTCCGGAAACTCTCCAAGTCTGTGCTGTTGATTGTTTTTTGTTTTACACTAGGCAATCCAACATCTCAAGCTCAACCCACTCCATTCACCCTTGCTATGCACAGGCTCACTCCACTCCCTTACCCACCCCCATTCCCACCCACCTCCCGTATCATTTCTTTTATACCTAACCTCTTAGAAACTCCCTCCCCTCTGCACCCTCCCCTTCCTGTCTTCCAGAAACTTTTGAAACACCTTGCCCCTCATGCACTTTATACTCTAGACTCTTTCAGCCAACTATTCCTTCTGACCTACATCAACCCCCTCTACTGGCGACTTCTCTTAATCTCCTCCCACATCCTTATATTACTGGCACTATACCTCCCATATTATTCTAGCACTAGATTCTTTAATTTATAAGATTCTTACACTTTACTCAAATATGACTTTTTCAATCTACTCCATTCTCTACCTACTTCTCCTACTTCTCCTCTCCAGTCTTATCTCTTATAACTACCATTTAACTCCAATATACAATGATCCCACAAACACTCAAACAAATAATTTCTCTCCCCCATTACAGTCTTTTGCAATTTGCTCATCTATCCTACCCTTGCATACTCCACTTTGTAAGGTACAAATCCCTCCTTCCTACACTACTTATTCCAAAGGCAAAACTAAACTACTCCACTATCACCCATATAAACACAAACTCTACTTCCTCTCACTTGGCCTACTCTTGTCAAATGACATTCATTCTAATCCAGGTCCTACACTGCACCCTCCCACCAAAGAAGCTACTACCGCTAATGTGACACACACAACACTTCCCAATAAATAAATCTCATTCTATTCTATGAATATTCGAAGTTTACTTAACAAAGTCAGTGAATTCCATGCCTAGATTGCAAACTACAATCCTTATATAATCTCCCTCACTGAAACCTGGCTGAAACCTTGAAACCCTGATAAATGAATACTCCCACCTGGTTATAATATCCTATGCCTAGATCACCAAAAGAAAAAAGGGGGCAGAGTTGCTATAGTCGACTCCAACAAACTCACTCTTACATGCTCTAACAAACCTACCCCATCCTTTCCTCCTGCTGAAATCCTGAGGGCCAACTTAAAAGTTAACAATTATATAACTATAACTGTAGCAGCCATTTACATCCCTCCAGGGAAAAACATTCCTATATTTGAAAATATTCTCTCATACCTCTCAAAACATATCCCTAATGAAACCATTCTCCTTGGGGATGTAAATATTAACTGGCTTACCCTTTGCTCTTCTAACTCTACCACATCCATAAACTTACATGGGTTTTCTTGACTCATAACTGAACCTAGCCATATCAACAATCCAAATAACTTGAGCATGCTTTTAGACTGGATCCTAGTATCCAATCCCCACAAATACCATAATGCTGAAACCCTTCCAAACTCCCCAAGTGACCACTCAACAGTAAAAACTCTGACATTCACTCCTCACTTTACAAGGCCATACAAATACATCACATGTCGCAAACTAACTTCTGCCCTGAGACTTTTAAAGCCCTCCTCTTTAGAATCATTTGGAACCAGACCTGCCAACTGAAGGATTGCCATGATTCCTGAGTGTCACCCCTTCATTTCCAACTTTTTTCTTTTGTTTTTTATTTTTCGCACTGTTTGAGCTGACATCATCACATGCACGATGATGTCAGCTCCATCAGGGCTACCAGCCTGTCGGAATTGATCTCAAAGAGCTCACGTCGTGCATGCATGTCCGGCTGGCCCGGATGGTCAAATGTGAGCGGGAATGGCAACGACACTTGTCTAATGGATTATCAGCAACGAACGGTACTCTTCTAATGGATTATTTTATTTATGTTTGGGGAACAGGAATCAGACGGCCCAGCCAGAAAGAATGAAGACTCGGTAAGGAAAGTGTGTGTGCATGTGTGTGTGTGTGTGTGTATGTGTGTGTGTGTGTGTGTGTGTGTGTGTGTGTGTGCGTGTGTGCGTGTGTGTGTGTGTGTGTGTGTGTGTGTGTATATGTGTGTGTGTATGTGTGTGTGTGTGTCCCTCTTGCAATGGGTTGGGTGAGTGACTGCCCTTGGTTGCTGCTTTGCCCATAAATGTATAAAGTAATCCTCCTCTCACACTCAATTTACCATATAATTCTCTCATTCTCTGATAACCTTTTTATCCTATGGAGAATTGTGAGGGGAGCCAAAGCATATCCCAGCAGTCATCTAACAATAGGTGCAAGAGAGATTCACTCTTGGGGTGGATGTATTGCTATGCTCTATTTAGTAATGGTTCTAAGATTAGGTTCTCGCCCATTCCATTTATCAGCACAGTTTTTCTCTTTATTGCTGTGGTGCATGGGCTTTCAGCATCAAAGATCTTTCTTGCAAACTATGACAACCATTAAACAAACATTCTTAAAAGTGCAAATTGCTGTAAACAATTTAGGGATGCAGTACTAAATCTTAATTCATACTTCCCTCCATACCTCTCAGCTGTCTGCACTTTTGACTCTAATTTTAGCTCTGTCCCTCTTAATTCCTCATTTTGTAAACACTAATAGAAGTGCTATTCAAAAGTAGTGGACATTTGCAAACAAGTTCTTAAGCATTGCTATACCTTCCCTGGTATACCGCTCCAAAGAAAAAAGTATTTTCTTTTCAATATGGTTTGGATTGTTTCTTTATATGTAAACAATACATATTATTGCCATTCCTTGCCCCCCCCCCCGGATGCTTTTGGCCCCTGCCCACCAGAATGGTTGGGGGCTGTGACATCTGATCCTCAAGTCCCTTATGTCACAGTTATCCCCAGTGTGATACTTAAGGCGGCCATCTCTGCAGTGTAATAATTTGGTCATATTGTATTTTTTTTTTTTTAAACACTTTTTATTTGCTTTTATAATTGTAACTAGCATAACAAGAAACAACAAAATCAAATGACAACTATAAAGAGTTATACATAAGCATTACTACATGAAAGATCCAAACTGATAACCTATATATACACAAGTGCCAATATATACAAGGAATAAATGAGAACATTGTTGCACAAAATAACAATTTCAAATAACAATATTTAAAGAATTAGTGTAAGTACCACGTCTACCCCACAACAAATCCCAATACAACTCATAAAGTAATGAGGAAAAGAAGAAGAAGGGGAGTTGAAGATATCCACATGAAAGGATTTACTTCACATGTAGGGTGACTTTATTTAACAAATTTATAATAATCAAGGGGGCTTGAAGTATCATGTTGGAGATGCTCTTCAATCATCAGTCAAAAGAAGGAAAATAAACTCCCATAATTCTTGGTGAGCAGCTTGCTTACGCGGATTAGTTATTATCAGTTTTTGGGAAGTAATGTATTTAATTGCTAGATTTTTAAATCCTCTCCAGGACAACTTGGACCGATCAGTCCAATGTTTGGTAATATAAAATTTTATTAGAAGACAGAGTGTAATGAGTGCTCTTAATTTAAGATTTGACATGTTAAGCCTGGTAATATGTAGCAAAGCCATTTCCCAGGATAAGGTAGATTTATGATACCCCATTTTATCTAGTCTTACCTTAAGAGAACACCAGATACTGTGAGAGTACCTACAAAACCACAGAATATGAATAATATCAGCATGGGGACAAGAGCAACAGGAGCATGTGGTGGAGACAGTCGGATTAAATTTATTTAAATGAACTGGAGTTAAATACAAATTATTAGTAATCATGAATTGTGTATATAGAAGTTTTTTTAATGGAGAATACTTAAGAGTAGATTTTATTGATAGAGTTTTCTGCTGAGATGAGATGGTAGCTCCTTGTTGGTCCCAAAAATCTGCAAAAATAATTTTCCCTTTATTCAAGTATGAGGAAAAGGATTTGTAGGCTATAGAGAGCATATTTTTCCCACTGACTAAATTTTGTAGTAGGACTGCTACACTGTTATAATCAGCATCCGAACTGGGATAATTGTGAAGGAAAAAAGCCATAAGATCTCTTAACTGCCTCAGGATAATAGTATATTTTTTGGGCAAGGACAGAGCGTCACGGAGATTGGTTAATGAGAGGTGGTTAAATTTATACAAGTCCCTTAAGGTATAATCTTTAATCAGTGGGAAATTATTTAAGTTAATCATTTTATCATTCAATTTTAAATTTGGGTTAAGATGAATAGGTTGGAATAATAGAAGAGCGTTACCTAAGTCCAAGGAAGGAACAGATCCTGACAAGTTCTAATTAACCCCTTCAGAGTGTGGTGTAGCTTTAACTTCTTGAGGTTAATTTTATTCTGGAATGGTAAAGCTTTAGGGTTAAGATCATTACTAAGAGCATGATTATACCACACTTTGATCCACAAGGGCAACCAGGAAGAATAGTTTGGAAGATGATTTGCAATATCAAATAATCTAATAGCGTGAATGATTCTGTAATAAAGTATAAGATTGGGCATCGCCAGACCCCCCCAGAGGATTAGGTAATGTAAGTCTTTGATATGAAATTCTAACTGACTTAGGGTACCAGATGAATTTTGCAAGGTCTTTATGGATTCTGTTTAGGAAAAGAATAGAAACCAAAGATAAAGAAGAATTAAGATGATAGAGAAGTTTGGGAAGTATATTCATTTTAATGATAGAAGTTTTAGATAACATTGGAAGTTTTAATTGTTGCCATCTCGAAATGTCCTGGGAAATGGAGAGCCAGACTTTTGATAAATTTGATTGTAAAAGAGATGAAGAAGAGCGATCATAAAAAACTCCTAAATATTTAAGAGAATAATCTACACGAAAGGAGAGATCTGGAAACAAATGTTGTTTATGTGCCATAGGGTTGATTGGGAAGATAAAGGATTTATTTAGGTTGATTTGATAGTCTGCAATAGAGGCAAAGGTATTCAAAGATTTAATTATCTTTTTAGTGTCAGATATAGGGTGTTCAAAATAAAGATTTAGATCATCTGCAAAGGCTGTAAAACTGATGTTAGTATTGAAAATTCTAGGAATAGAGTGATAAGTTCTTTGTGATATAAATAAGAGAAAGGTTTCCAAGTATAAATTAAAAAGTAAGGGAGAGAGGGGACACCCCTGCCTGGTACCGTTTGTAATCTTTATGGGTTGAGAATATTTTTTGTTTATGTATAAACAAGTAAATGAACTATTGTATAATATTTTGACCAAATTAATAAAATCAGAGGGGATATCGAATCTCAATAAAGCCAGAAACAAAAAATTCCAGTTTACTCGGTCGAAAGCTTTACAAGCATCCAACACCATAGCATATCTGGGATTTCTTTCTTTTTTGGTGAGATTTATAATGGTTTCTAGTGTTAGGGTGTTGTTCCATGTATGTCTGTTAGACATAAAGCCTGCTTGTTCTGGGGAAATTAAAGCACTCATGGTTTTTTTAAGCCTGTTAGCAAGGATGGCTGAAAAATATTTTATGTCAACATTCATAAGGGATATCGGTCTATAGTTATTTACATTAGCACTATCTAGAGTGTTTTTAGGAATCAGAATAGTTTTAGAGTAGTTAATGTATAAATCTGTTATACCTTTACTCGAGAAAGATTTATAGAGTTCTAGCAGAATGGGGGCAAGGGTGAATTTAAATGTTTTATAGAAATCAGGTGAGTAGCCATCCGGGCCTGGGGCTTTACCTATCTTGAGGTTGTCAATGGCTTCCAGAATTTCAGACTTAGCAATCGGAGAAGATAAAAGACCCCTCTGTAGGTTATTTAATTCTGGGAAGGTAAGCTCATTCAGAAATCTTCCCATCTCCACCGATGAAGGCAGCATGTTATTATTAGCATAGATGTCAGAATATATTTGGTGAAATAGATGAATAATCTGATCATCATATTTATAAAGCATGTTATTATGCTGTATGCAAGAGAGTCTGGGAGATTTGGGCATGTTCAGAATTAGCCTGGCAAGAGTTCTAGTAGGGGTTTGTAAAAATTCAGAATATTTAGAGATATAACGGAGTTCTTGGAGAGAAAGTTTAGATTGATGGTGTTCAAAGAGTTCTTTTTGTTTAGATTGCAACTCATTTTCTGTGACTAAGGAGTAATTATCTAAAAGTTTGTCTTCCAAGGATTTAATCTCAGTAACTAAGTTGGTTAACTTACTTTTATATAATTTTTTAAGAAAACTAGCTTTCCTGATAAAGATTCCCCTAATTACCGCTTTACCTGCCGCCCATCTAACATCAAAGGTGATATCACCATCATGAGAAGCAGAAAAGAGCTCTTTTAATGTAGAAGTAATTTCAAGGATTAAAGACTGATCCTTTAGTAAATTACTGTTTAGAGACCAGTTATATGTTTTATAGGATGAGGACAAGTTGAATGTAAAGCCTATCTCTAGTACAATCCTTGAATGATCAGAGAGAAATCTAGGTTCATCTGAGAGTTTGATTTGTTTATTAGCTAGAATGTTAGAAATTAGAAAGAAATCTATACAAGACCAGGAATGGTGACATTTAGAAAAATAGGTGAAGAAATTATAATTATTCCTAGAACCAGAACTAAACGAAATTGGGTCTATCAATTCAAAGTCCATTATTAACTCAGATAAAGCCCTAGAAGCCTGGATATTAGTGACTTTGGTCTTACTAGAGCGGTCTAAATTAGGGTCTAAGACTGTATTCCAATCCCCACCCAAAACAAAAATATGGTTTGGAAACTTAAAAAGAAGGTTGCAAATACTCATAATGAACTCGATTTGTCCTGTACAGGTTCCATAAAGATTTAAAAATAATATAGGTTTATTTAAATTATGTGATAGAGATGTAAAATAACACCACCTCCTATCATGATCTGCTCCTTTGGTGACAATCGTTGCCTTAAAGGATTTTTTAATAATGATCGCCACTACCTTGGAATTATGATTCACGCTCGAAGGGATAATGTCTCTAATCCATTTTTTGTTTTTATCTTTGGCCCATTCTTCTTTTAACATATGTGTCTCCTGGAGAAAACAAAGATCCGATTGGGATTTATATAAAAGATGCATCACCAGATTTTTCTTATTTTTCTCATGGATCCCCCTAACATTCCATGAAGAAATATTCCAAGTTTTATCCATAAAAGTTTGCAATCAAATGAATGTTATTCGAAGGTATTGTTACATGGAATCATTAATAAGAAGTAACCATTAGAAGAAATGTATAGTGCAGTATTATATAAAAATATGGCGCAAACCACCCTCAATTTTATCCCCGTGCTTAACCACAAAACTACAATAATTGAGAGAAAGAAAAAATAGGATAATTTAAGTGAACATGAATCCAAAGTACAATTAATGATTAATACTAACAACAACAAAATAAGGATCCTACTATATTTACAGGTAATATACAACATCCGACCAATTCCCAGCAAAGCCATCTATACCCTGCTTAGGCAATCCTAATAGCTTCCAAAAATTGTCGGGCATCCTATAAAGAAAGAGGTCAACTAATGGCATTTAGACCCAGTACACTAGTTTTAGTAAGCTATAACTGGAGTACTTCAATAAAACTAATTATAATCACACATAAAGGTGCAGGAAATCCAAAAGCTTTTTTGGAAAGTTACAGAAAGAAAAACAATTAGATCAATAATTAATGTTTCTATTTAGCAACCACAAAAATAATATTACAGGGGGACATAGTCAGGTTTCACAAATATCAATAAAAAACAAAAAATTGAAAATAGCAATTCCACATGAATAATCAATCAATAAAGCTTTAGATCGTTCATGACTTTTGCCAGTCCAACCTGTACATTTATAATCTCCGCGGGGCATGTGTAAATAACTTTGCGAGCTAGACTAAGCAAATTAATATGATAGGACACTGACCTCTGGATCGCGATGGCAAAGTGAATTCAAGGCTCGCACTTCCAGCAAAATAAAAATGTTAATTCTGCCCCATCTAACTAATGCAGGAAGTCCAATATTTCTCAAAGTTCCAGTTTAAACAGAACAATTTCCTGTAAGATTTGGATTACAAATCGTGGAGAAGAAGAAGCTCTTCGTATCTGAAAATGATAGTGTACTCTCAGATATACCTTGATAGCAGGACTATACAGGATGTAGACATTCAATTTCTGGCTTCAGAGGTGCATCAATCCTGATCGGGACATGCAGTCGTTTCCAGAGATCCCCCAATCAACCGTAACTAAAGAAAGGTTCCTCTTACATCCAAGGAGAGTCACATATTAATTAAAGACCAGGACAGTTGTAAGTTTAAACAAATAACAGAATATTAACAGCAATGAAGGGCTAGGAAAGCCAGAGAGCCTCCGGTGAGTAAAGCAAAAAGAAAATGAGGATTTCAATGATTAATAGGTGTTGAGCCAAAACATTTTATAAAAATAGAATCTGCTTCTTTAGGGGAAGACATAAGGAACTTTGTTTCCTTGTAAGTAAAAGATAATGTAGAGGGAAATTTCATTTGAAATTTGATTTTGCGGGAAATAAGGTCGGCACAATAGGGGGCCAGTTTGCGGTGCTTCTCCCTTATTTCGAGGGGTAAATCTTGTGAGATGGTAATAGTTTGGTTATTCCAGGTGAAGTGATTAATTTTCTTATAGGCTGACAAAATGGATTGAACATCTTGATGGTTAAGCAACTTAACATAGACCGGTCTCGGCTTTGTATTGATTTGCTGCCTCCGCAGAGCTCTGTGTACTCTCTCAACAACATACTTGGTTGGAGGATTTCTTTCATGACATAAGTTGTTAAAAATCTGAGTGGTGACTTCAAGAAGTTGATTTGGCTCAAATTTTTCATCTAAACCCCTAATAATCAAATTATTCCTCCTACTTCTGGCCTCCAGGTCTAGGATTTTTGTTTGCATGTCATAGATTACTTTATCTTTCATTTGCAATGCTTCTTTAATGTGACCAAGTTCGAATTTGTTTGCTTTAGTTCTCTCTTCCACCAGGTCTAATCTGTCAGCAATTTTATTGATTGATGATCCGAACAAACTCATTTTGACAGTTAGCTCTTGTATGGCCACTTGCAGCGGTAATAGCGCACTTTTTAGCTCATCCATTAATGGTGATCCATCGGCCTTTTGTTTAGTCAGATCTTTTGGTTGTTCCTGTACCGATTTAGAAGATCTCAACCTCTTTGCATCTTTTTCCGGAGATGTGGATATGGCAGATAATTTGGATTTTGTAGTTTGCATGTCCATATTTTCAGGCTCTTTTGGCATTATACACACCGATACTATTTCTTGTGGGTGCTGTTAATAGACCCAGTGCTGAAGTCTTGAGCCTCTATATAGCCATGTGTAGTTTGGTTCATTTACAATTGCAGCAACAAATAAGCAGTTTTTACGAACAAGAACTGATATTTTTACCGCAGAAGCCTTGAAAATAAAAGCTGAAACAAGTAGGTTCAATTGTGCACGGCCTTTAGCTATATAAACTTGAAATATAGGTTTAACCGATGAAGAGTAGCTGGAGCAAATAGGAGAGGGTGTTCTTTAGATGACCACCATCTTGGGAATCCTCGTCATATTGTATTATTAATTGTGTCCCCATCAACATCATGATGACCTCTAGGCAGTCTCTTGCTAGAATTCATTTGGGCAATGCTGATTGTTAATCAATTCTTTGTTTACACTTATATCATAGATCAAAACCAATGCACCATGGCAGAAGGGTGACATCCTTGCCAACATCACCCTCTTTTTTCCAATGTTTATATGCAGCTGTGGTGTCATATAAACAGTAGTCAATTTGACCATCACCAAGTGATCTATCTCTGGCATAGAAAGCATCCTCCGACCATAGATCTTAACCTTTTAGTACAAGAAATCTTGACAAAGCCTGGCATAAAGGGGGAG
This sequence comes from Protopterus annectens, assembly GCF_019279795.1. Lineage (NCBI taxonomy): Eukaryota > Metazoa > Chordata > Ceratodontiformes > Protopteridae > Protopterus > Protopterus annectens. Next base: position 181,768,285 of record NC_056734.1, read on the forward strand.
GGGAGGGGGCAACGGCCCAAAAATAGGGGACGTATTTTACATATTGCTCTTTTAAACTTAGAAATGTGCGAGAATAACATGGTTGTATTAAGATGCATTTTCTAAAGGATTTGTAGCCTGAAATGCAAATGTTTTTAATTATTTAGTGACTTAAATCCTGAGATCATCCCAGTGATTTGGCACATAACTCTCAACCTTCCATCTCCAAAATGAGGGACACTAGCTTCCATAATGTGGAACAAATGAGCAAAATGTAGAATACATACCAATAGCTTACTAACAACTTCAACCAGGAAGGTCATAGGATGGTTTAAATATGCTTCTTTTACTTATAAAAAATATTTTTTAATGAATTACTATGATTCATTTCTATTTACAAGCAATGTTTAAAATGTGTCCCTGGTTTTTGACCTTTGTCCCCCCCCCCAAAAAAAAAAACTGAAATTGAAAATAAGTGCAAGAGGCTGTGCAAGATGCTTATGGCTTACACTACTGTCATTCTATTTATAGTGTGGGTGTGGAAGTAGACTTTTATGATGGAAATGTTCTGAACTGGGCGGTTTTGTCATTATTGGTTCATGCATTTTGTTTCATTGCCTACAGTACAGCCTACTGGAAAAAAATGTTCAAACAATAAATTTAAAATGCATTCTGTCTAATAAGTGTGCTGTATTATACAAGGAATATAACTTAATAAAGTCAGGAGGGTGTATCAAAGAAAAGAACACATGTATGTTTCTTGTTTTGTGTGCAAGGGGCCAAAGATTTGAAAACAGCCCAAAGGTAATCTTTATCCACCACTGGCCAGATGCATTTTCTTTAGATGTGGTGTGGGTTTCAATGTTTCAATTAATTTGAGTTTCAAGAGCAGAGACGTTTTAATGTCAAATCTATTTTCATTGTGAGACAGTATTGCTTTGTTTAGCAGATGTCTATTAGTGTTTGTGCATTGTTGTGCTGCAAAATGTAAAAATAAAATCCAAATAATCATTGTAGAAGTAAAGCACTATGCATACATTAGTGTTTATGGTGAATGGAGTGAAACAGCCAGGTAATGGGACATTAGAATGGCTGTAGGGGGACTCTGGTGCCATATTTTGGTTGTCCGTTCTTCCATTTGCATTTGAAATTTGGTACCCCACAATTCCATTGAAGTGGGTGGGGTTACATAATTATGTATGCAAATTAGATGTTAATCAGTGTACAGATTTCTACCTATTTTTTATGGGCCTTGTCCAGATTTTTGATGTTTCCAGGTTGAGAGGTATGGTTGGAACTATGCAACCCAACTTCCCCTCAATAAAGCAGTCCACTAATTCAGCTCTACCTTTCTTAATATTCTCAACAGCCTTGCACCTCTTCGCAGAGTCCAAATAAAATTAAACATACCCCCATGGCTAACAAATGCTACTCGCACCCTAATGAAATCTAGAGATAGGATGTGGAAAACATGGGTGAAAACTAAGTTCCCTACAGATTTACAAAAGTACAAAGAACTCAGAACTCATTATTAAGGATAAAAAATAATTCTACTTTAACCCTCCCACAGCTCAAAGATCCAACCCACAAAAATTCTGAAACTCTGTTAACCAAATATTACATTCCGGGAACTCTTCTCCTGATCCCTGCCCCAACAAGACACCTGAGGAAACTACTGCCATCTTTAATAACTACTTCATCAAATCCATATCCAAAATGTTTACCTCTGAACCTTCTTCCACTAAAGCTACAAACTCTAGTATCAACTGGTCTACTAACTCTTCTGAACCCTTTCCAACTTTAAACTCGTCTAATACTTTCTCCCTTACATCTGTTCCTACCTGCTACATTAAAGCTCTACTCTCCAAACTAAAACCCTGTTCCACATCTGCTGACAAAATTCCTTCCTATTTCCTGCAGTTAGCTGCAGACACACTTTCTCTCCCAGTGTCTATGTTAATAAATCACTCTATCACTGAGTCAAAGGTGCCTTCTATCTGGAAAGAATTTTACAGTCTACCTATACATAAAGGAGGTAACTCCACTGAAATCACTAACTTTAGACCCATTGCCATCCTATCTCCACTCTCAAAAGTACTAGAAAAATGTGTCCATAAGCAAGTCATGTAATACCTAGTACAGGAAATTCTCCTCACACCCACACAACATGGCTTTCGCCCTAAACACAGTACTACTGCCCTTATATCCTTCCTTAGCACTATCTCTCTCACAAGAGATAATAACCAACTCATCTCTTGTCTTTTCTTAGATCTTTCAAAAGCCTTTGACACTGTGTCACACTCACTTCTACTGTCTAAATTGTCTAATCTTAACCTCTCTACTTCTACTGTTGCGTGGTTTTCCAGCTATCTTACTGATTGACTGCAATCAGTTAAATGGCAATCTGCTCTCTCCCCTCCTCTTTTTTGTTAAAATGGGTGTCCCCCCAAGGCTCCATTCCTGGCCCATTAATTTCCAATATCTTTACTAATCAAATCTATACTTCCTGCCCCCAATCATTTCTGATACAATATGTTGATGACTCTACAGTTATCATCATTGCTGACACCCCCTCCGAACTCATCTTTACCACTCAGGCATCTTTTAACACAGTAGAAACCTGGCTCTCAAAAATCTGCTTATTCTGAACCCAAACAAAACAAAACTTCTACCCTTCTTACCCAATAATATCAACCACCTTAAACATGCTGTCTCTATACAGTCTCTCAACAACACTCCCACTGAAGTTGAATCAAGCACAAAACTCTTAGGAGTCATCATAGATGATCAACTAAAGTTTGAACTACATGTTAATAACTGTATTCAGAAGACTCACCTAAAACCTGGTCTCCTGTATAGAAATAAAAAGTTTCTTACTAATTAAGCAAAATAAACCCTCTCATGCTTACCTACTACCCAGTCTACTTTATATCTCCCAAATCCTAACACATTTCAACTTCTCTCTTCTTACTAAATTAGAATCAGCCTATAACAAAGTAACCAGATTTGCAGCACCCAAACATTTAAATCCCATCGCTGTCTCTCACTTAAATACTTAAACTGGCTTGAATTGCCACATCAGCTTCTCCTCTCTCAGCTCCTGATCATTCACTCCATCCTATATCAGTCGTCCTACTGTCCTAGCTTATCTCCTCTCATCTCTCACTATTCTCTCACCAGTTCTCTATGCAGCTCAGACCAAGACCTTCTACAGATCTACAAACCCCAAACCAAAATTGGATGCAACCTCCTTAGTTACCATCCAGCAATTTTTTGGAACAAGCTTCCATTAGAAATTAGATCTCTCAATCAACTTAAACAATTCAAAGCAGGTATTAAGGAATATTTAAGAAGTCACTGGTCCTGCCACTTTACTCACCCTTCCAAATCTTCTCTACTATCCCTAAAACAGTGCCCTATCTGCATACTATGCTGCTTTGCTTAACTGTCCTCTACTACTTGTATTACCTCTTAGCTCTTCCTAGCCTTCTTCACCTCTCTTTTACCTAACATCTTTAACCTCCCCTTACTACTACAAAAAATATCCGTCTCTCACCTCTCTCCCACTCTGAAATATACAGTATCATTTATTACAATAGAATTTTCTTCTATTTCTTGTATATATGCAAAAATAATATTCCTTTGTTATACTGCTTTATTTATTGACATGTACTATAAATAATGTTCAATTCAGTTCTTTCAATGGTTAGCTTTTATAGAAAGTTTGTGGAGCTTTTCTCCCCTGGCCTCCACGGAAAAAGAGCTACTCCAGCTCAATTGGACATTCCCAGTCAACAAATGTAAAATAAATATATAACTAAATAAATAAATAAAATAAAACAATATTTTTCTACAGTTGGACATCTTAAGTGTACACAGTCACTAAAGTAGGTATACTTGCTATTTTTGTCATTTGTTTGTGTGGATGAATTTGACTGACTACGCTGTAATTTGGTCAATTTAAACAGTCATTGACCTGGTTTTGGAGGCCTAGTGTCATTTATGTGGTGTAAATTGGAATAATTCACTGTGGCTATTGTGATTCCTTCTGTGTGGAGTTTACATGTTCCATGCTTTCTTTGCATATGATTACACAGTTCACTTACCAAATAAGCATGTGGATTTGGAGCTCTGTGAGGACCATAATACCATCTGCCACTAGTCATCAACAAACAGCAAATACACAACTTAGAAATGACTAAAGATGTGGTTTTCAGATTTAGGCAAAATCTTAAAAAGAAGCCATGCATTTGTAATAGTAATACAGTCAAGGAGCCCATAGGTTCAAATACCACAGCTGTTGAACTGATCTCCTTCTCAGTTTTAAACTTATTTATATAGAACAAGATGAATACCAGGAACTAGGCTCAACTCAGTCTATACTTAGCACCAGGTCTCTGGTGGAGGAGGATTCATCTACCTACCCCGGCAGGACCATGAGATTAACGGGTCTATATTAGAACATCAAAGTTTAAAAACTTTGAATGTTCTAATATCAACCCCTATTCAGTGAAAACTGAAAACATTGAACATACAGAACAACAAATTTTTCCTAGGGAAAAAATTGCTGTTCCAAAACAAATATATACAACACAAGCACACCAAACAAACAGCAATCCACACACATACACCTAAAATCTTACACCTAACCCTTCACTAAACTATACACACACCACTAACTATCCACTTACCTTAACCCAGACCCTAACCCTAAGGTCCGTCACTATCGCACTCTCAACTCACCCGCGCCCTAACCCTAACTCACCTAACCCGCCCTAACCCTCACGTCCACACAATCACACACATACCTAACCCGTGCCCTAACCCTATCTCACCTAACCCGCCCTAACCCTCACGTCCACACAATCACGCACATACCTAACCCGCACCCTAACCCTAACTAACCTAACCCACACTCAATCGCACACTTACCTGAACCTGACCCATAACTTTCCACCACAGCGCTGAAAATACCGAAGCAGCAGAAACGGACAACCAAATTCTTTCCCTAGGAAGGTTTTCTGTTGCTTTGATATTTTCAGCTTTCGCTGAATAGGGGTCGATATTAGAACATTCGAAGTTTTGAAACTTCAATGTTCTAATATAGACCCGAGATTAACTAATGTCCTGATCATGGGTATTTGACCAAGGAAGAGGGAGTTAATAATGAGTCAAAAAATGTTTGTCTCTTCTTGGGGTGGTAAAGCTAATTTGCTTCAGGATGTGTGTTTTGCCACTAAATTGATAGAGACCAGAGACCTGTTTGGCAACCAAGCATACAAGGGTTGGCTGAGCAACTGCAACAGTTACTTGCATGAATGACTGTTATTTCTTGTCACATCCACTGCATGTTCACTGCTTAGGCACTTGATGAGACACACATGATAATGGATAACCAAATGCAACTATACTGCAAGGTCAAACTTTTTCCATCCCTTAAAAATCAAAATGAAAATGAAAAATCATTTTTCTGCCTCTAGTAGGGAACAGTTCCTCAGTCCTGCTTACCACTCCAATCTTCACCTTCTGACACTTTCTAACCCTGTATAAGAGCATTGCCAGGTTGCTTCACATTTGACACTTTTACATAATTTCACTGTGCTTACACAGGAGATCATGTAAAAAAATATCACTTTGTCCAATCTATGTGTCTTTGTCTTTCTGTCTCTGCCTCCTTAGAACTACTGACTGGTTCATATTATTCTCAGCTCTACAAGTCAGTAATATTCCTGTATTATTTAACTAGTGACAGACCATACGAATTTTCAGCTGAGATACTCCCTGATAGGATGCTAATCTACCCTGAGGCACAAACATTCAAACACATACACATGCACACGCACACGCACACACACACACACACACACACACACACACACACACACACACACACTCACACATTCAAACACAAACACACGCACACACACACGCATGCACGTGCGTGCACACACACACACTTATACGCACTCACCCTCCCTCCTTAATGTCACACACATCTTTGGGCAAAAAAGGAAATCACTAATTCCCCTTTCATGTTTTGGGACTGTAGGACAAAATAAAGCACCCAGGTGAAAACCTGTGTAGACATATGAAACATATGTAGAGTCTTCACAGAAAGGAGCTAGCTAAAATATGAGCTATAAAACCTATTTTATTTTGATATGCTCTATACATTTGTTTAAATTCAATTGAGCACAAGAATTTAAGGGTGTGAGATTAAAAAGCTTCATTCTGTAGCCCATTTGCCTACTATTTTACTCTGAGGATATTTGTTAATCAGACATTGCTGTGAAATCACATCTTAACATAGGCATATGCCTTGTAGATTTGCTTAGTTAGAAAATGAATACAAAATAATAATAATACACTCGTTATTCAAAAAGTTCATAGGGGAGGCTGCGGTGGTGCAGCGGTTAGCATTGCCACCTCATAGCAAGAGGTTCTCCAGTTTGATCCTTGGCTGGGGTGCCTTCTGTGTGGAGTCTGCATGTCCTCCCTGTGGTCACGTGGATTTCCCCGGGTGCTCTGGTTTCCTCTCACATCCCAAAGACATGCTGTAGGTGGATTGGCTACTCTAAATTGGCCCTAGGCATGTGTGCATATGTGTGCCTTCTGTGGAAGGTTAGGTGCTGGGCTGGCAGTTTGACACCATAAAAACTCCACTGCCAATCATGAGCAGACAGGTGATCCACTGTAGTGACCCCTAACCAAGAAAAGAAGAAGAAGATTCAAAAGGTTCATAGGGTGGTACTAGGCTATAGGGCCTATACAAGCCTAGCCATAACAATTCCCTGGCTATTTCTAACCACAGTATTTACTTCCCTGGACTCCTGTCTAGCAGGGCAACTGATGTGATCCCTGGGGTGAATTTCCTATCTCCCATCCAATCAAGGTTCCTTTTGAAGAGGGCCAAAGAGGTACTCTGCTTGACATGTATGGGCAGTCTGTTCCAGAGTCTGGGGAGTTTCTGGGTCAGGAACCTATCCCTCCAGCATGTTTTGTTCATTGTGATGACAAGGTTTAGATCCCTGGTTAGGGTTATGAAAAAGCAGATTTCTATCTGTTGTGCAACTGATTTGCAGTTATGTTTCCTGTACTGACTCTTATTCTTGCAAATGCATGGTTATATGGTAGATACAGGAACACCTGGTTAAGTGACTTGCTTAGAATCAAAAAATATGCTAAAGGAAGCTATGAGATCAAACACAAAACTATAGGATTAAACTAATTTTTAGACTTCAGCTTTAACCCTTGTTACTATACCTCTAGGCAGAAATACATAATTGTTTATTAGCATTTTGTTAACTAGGTGCATCTACTATGGCATTGTTTTCCTTTTTTTCCTCACCATCTTTACAAAAAACATCAAGACCCTTCTTTCCCCCCACTGGCTGATTGTAGCCACAATGCTACTTGGGGATAAAACACACCAAACATAGGAACAATAACAGGCAAGCAATCGCAGAGACTATAACACAAGTAGTTATATGCACCTTTAATAAAGCTCTTGCTGCACTTTTCAGGTATATAATAATATGCACCCTTCAAATAGACCAGAGATATACACGATAACCGTGGTGTCAATTTGTGTCTATTCATCCAGTTATCAAGACAAGCCTTAAATGTTGCCTCAGTAGTACTTTGTTTTAACTGAAGTAGTGGTGGTAACTTAATCCATTTGCAGGTAATACAATGATTTAGGAACATATCCATCCAGAGAATCATGTTTATTAGTTGACACAGATTTAGGTCCCTTGAGCAGGTGTTTATAAAGGCATTTTTTTTTTTGAAAAAATAAATATAGAAGGTCAATTAGGACTAGGTTTGTCATGGCTAAAAAAGCAAGGCACAGGCCACTTCAGAATACCCAGTAGACTCCTGGGTAGAAAGAAAGACAGTAAACTATTGGGGTAGTTGAAGGATTTAAGGCCTTTAATTTTCTTCACTACAAATCTTTGGGTCTTGTCCAGTTGACACTATGCTTGAATTTGTAAATACAGAAGGAGGCCTTGTATTCTATGAGGGATCTGATAACAGAACAGTACAGGGGTGGGAGGGTGGCATAATGGTTAAGGTGCTTACCTTAAAAGCACAAGGTACAGGGTTTGATTCTGACATGGGGTAATTGGCTAGGCTTAAAAATGGCACATAAGGGCAGTTAGCCTAGTACCAACCTATGAACCTATACAGTCATAGGATCTTGAAAATATTCCCTCGGAAATTAACTAGCCAGATAGAACGATTTTTTTGACTATAGAGGAAACACAATGATCAAATGAGATAGAATTGTTCACATTAAGTACTCCAGTCTCTTACGATCATGTCTGTCTGAAGAGGAGTACCATTTATAATATATGAGATGGGAGCAGCTTTTTTGTGAATGCTACTATCTTGCACTTTTTTTGCATTTAGCTTGACAGTTTTGCATATTCCAGACCTTTCTGGATCTGTTTAGTATTTGAGGTTGAGCAGATAACAATACCCAGCTCACAGTCATAAGCAAATTTGATCAGCCGCACTTCTGGGATATTGGCTTAGATGTTGATTAAGTACATGTAACCCAACGCCAATCTTTGTGCAACTCAACTAACAACAACTTACATTCAGAGAGGATACCAGCAGTTTTCACATCTTTGTTCTGTTGGAGAGTTTGTAATCTAGCAGGCAATGAGGGGTTTACATTAAGTTTGTCCATTTTTAAATCATTCCCTGGTTGGAGACAGTGTTACAATCCTTGGCCAGGTCAGCGTAAGAAGCATGCATGAAGTGACCACCAACTACAGCCTCCATTTTCAAAAGCTTGCTATATTCAGGAGACAGAACCTGCCCTTAAGAAAACCAAAGTGATTACTGTCTAGCTCAGTTAAGGTGCCCACACCCACATAAATTCATTCTAGTATGTTGTGTTCCATGGATTTGCATATGCCTGGTGGGTTTAATGGGCCTATAATTTCCTGTAGCTATAGAGGGTGTGATGATGTAAGGTATTGCCAGCTATGCCAGTAGAAGTAAGGCAGTGGATGTGTAACATATGCCAACATAGCTAGCTGAAGTTTTGTAAAGAATTATATGTGATTTGTATATCAAACTGACTTGTGTTGAAAAATATATTTGTAAAACTGCTTGTGTTAAAAATGTACCAATATGGGTCCTGCTGGATAGAAAAGAAATACACTGTATGTTTATGCTACTCTTGTGTTTTGTGACACCTGTGTGTCAGACTATATTGTAGCTGTTGAAATTAATATATTGTAACAGAGGATACTGGAGGAGAAGAAGTTAATCCTAGTCCAGCTAACTTTGAAAAATAGTCTGAAATTAAATTACCTGGTTTAGGCCATAAAGACTGTATATCACAGTTCTGACTGCAGTCAGAGATGAAATGTCTGGGAGAAGCCTGCCTTAGAAGCTCTGTAGGAAGAGTGGAAGTGTTGAAATTGTTTTACCGCTTCCATATGCTGTAATACAACTTAGCAAAGCTCTGTGTGTGTGCCTATTATAACACATATATGCTAGCTAGATTCTGGTTCACTTTCTAGTCAGGACATTTTTGTGGGAACCACACAACCAGATGACTAGATGTGACACCATTCTATAACCAGCACTGAAATTATTTTAGATATTAGTGAGAGATGTGATAGTAGCTTTCAGCAGTCTGTTTGTGATACCTGACAAGGAAGACCACACACCCACATCATCTTGCCTTGCTCTAGTAAGTAAACAAGGAAACAGTAATTCTTCAATCAGTCAGGAAAATATAGTGAGACTAGTTAAGTATTGCATTTCTGTATCTGTGTGAATCTTTCCATCTGTGTTATTTTTAATATTTCCTGTGATTGAAACTCTGGTGTTTATTTTAAACATATATTTAATATTTTCATGTTCTTTTATGAGTTATTATTAAATATATTTGCACTTTTCATTATGGCTGATCTTTTAGAGAATATTTTAACCTTTGAGAGTACTTATATTTATTTGGTGACACTGTGGCTGCTCCTGAAAGCCTTGCTGTTTGGTCAACATTACCATTGGGCGTAGTATTGATTTCACTCAGTATAGTTGGATACACTGGTAAGAGCCTTAAAGTAGCTGGCTGGTGGCAGTGAAACTATCTTATAGTCTGGGTGAAGGTGGCACAGCAGGTGAATCTGTGCCAGCGATTCCCAGGTGTGTGTGTTTGTGAAAAACAAATCTCAAAGAGTGTGTATGTCAGCTACATTGAACAGGGACACAAAGCACTGGTTTCTGCAGAGAGAAAGGTGGACTATTATTTGGGACTTGGAAAGGAAAAGTCAGCCACAGGACTGAGTGTGCTCCCTGTGTGCTCTTAAAGGAAATTGTGCTTGGTGCAGAGAGCTGCACCTGAAAATACTATGTTTATCTATCTTTTTTCCAAGTGAACATTCCTCACCAGTGCCAGTGGTGAGTATTAAGGCTCTTTCATTATTGGCCCAGAGGAGGGGCATCACATATTGCTAAGCAGTGGTGTGGCTATTAATTGAACTTCTGTAGCCTGTAGGCAGTTGTCACTAAAGGTGTGTGTACTCTCAGCAGCCACAAGATAAACATACAGTTTCATTTTCACAAAAGTTTTCTTTATTTTTTGTTAGTTTAGTTTAGTCAGGGAAAGCAGTTAAAGATGTCAGCAGAGGATTATGGCAAGCTGACAAAAACAGTTGGTCAAAGTGTGTAAAGCCAAGGGACTGGTGCATGCCAACCTGACTATAGAGGAAATGATTTCAGCCTTAGTCACAGCTCAGGCCAGCAGTCAGGAAGACAACCAGTCCAATGATGAGGATTTGTAGCCTTCAGAAACAGTACAGTTGACCTTTTCCTTAGAGGACTTAAAAATCTGCTTGGAGTTTAAGAGACTTGAACTGGAGGCCAAACATTTGGAATTGGAATCAACAGAGAGACTGCAGCATTTGAAGGCCAAAGAAAAAAGAAACAGTGCCAACATGAGAGGAGATGCTGACTCTTCATCAGGGTAATGGAGGTAATGGGGAAGGGAATAACCGAACCCCAGAAGCAATAAAGGTCAGTCCATTTCTTCCAGAGATTATAGAGGGTGATAATGTTGATAGTTGTATTTATATATTTGAATGAGTATGTAAACATTTATAATGTTGAGCAAGGGCTCTGGGTACGGTTCCTGACCCACTTACTCCATGTTAAACATGTAACTGCTATTTCTAAATTGTCGATATCGATTGTTTAAACTATGATAAAGTAAAACAATGTTTACTGCAATGAAAAAAACGTCCTTCACTCCCAACAAACAGAATAAACAAAACACACCAAACTGTCAGGAGACCAAGTCAAACACAAGACACCAGGTATTTTAGCACTTTTGTTCACTTTTATTTTGAACTTCATCAGAAAACAAATACCCTAAAAAGACCACCACTATATATACAAAAAAACTAAACAAGTTTATAGAATAATTGACTAACTGATTAGTAAATTGTTAAAACAAACATTATAAATGAAATTGTTCATCAAAAAGAAAAAAAAGCTGAAACACCTTTTTTTAAAAAAAAAAGATTATATATAGTATTGTATGTGTAAAATAAACTAGGTTATGGCTTTTTCACAACCTCTGTATTTGCAGAAAGCATTTTATATTTATTGTCTTGTTCAGGCCAGGAAATTGATCTGCACCTAAATACATCTGCCATCTGCTTTCTTTACACTATAATAAAGTTTTAAAATCACCACATAAAACATCTGGGTGCACATGATCAAGTACAAAAAGGAAAACTTTTTGTAATTTTCACAGGCGACAGCGTGTCATGCGAAAGCATTATTTACATCCTTGTTTTTAATGGCCAGTGTGTGTTCATATATCCTCCTGTTCAAACACCTGATAGTGTTGCCTATATAAAAACAAGAACAGGATGAACACAAAGCTATATAAACCACATGACTGGACTGACAGTCAAAATGGCTTTTAGCCCAAATGGTCTTTCTGAAATGTCTGATCTCAATAGAATTGGCACTGACAGTATGCCAGTGGTAAATTATCTGGAGACAACAGGGGTACCAAACTATCACCAGAGTTTATATTCAATCTTAGTGGATGGAAAACAAGCCACTACTAAGAGAGACACAGCCTCTGAAATAACCATTGTGAAGCCTGCAGTGGTTAAAGAGGAGCAGTACTTGTTTGGGCAGTCCACTCCAGTCAAAGCTTTTGGAAGGACCCCATTCCAAATGCCTTTGGCCAGTGTTCATCTTGAATGGGAGGGTGGAAAAGGAAGCGAGCAAGTAGATGCCTTTGAGGATAATCCTGCAGATGTCTTGATAGGGAATTATTTTGATATTGCAGTGCCTTGTGTGCATGCAGTTACATGCAGTCAGGCTTGGAGACAGGAGTGTGGTTCTGGTAGCCTGGGGGGAGTCCCAGACAGACCCCCATGCCTGAAGCTAGGACTGGTGAGGTGACTGTTTCATGGAGAGAGCTAATCTGTAGCAGTGAGCCTGAAGGTGAGACACAGCTGCTGGTAGTTACAGATGTTCCCTTGAACTGAGTGACTGCAAGGACAGAGGTGAGTGATAGTACCCAGGCTGACAGTGAGGCACTGCTGTCAGATGATATAAGGCTTCCTGTGGAAAGGGTCACAAAGATGGAGTTGAGACATGCTCAGCTCTCAGGCCCTACATTATGAGGCTTGAGGGAGGTAGCTAAGGATGCTCCTGATTCTCAAGGAAGAGGGGAGTCTGTATACTGCTGGAACAAAGGGTTACTGTGTAGAGACTGGACTTCTGAAGGAGGGCTAGAGGGTGAGGTAGTACAACAGTTGGTAGGGTCCAGACCCTACTGTCTGGCACTTCTAGCCATAGCCCATGACATTCCTTTTGCAGGTCATATTGGTATAAAGCATATCTAGAGATGTATTATGCAACCTTTTATTAGATTGGGATTGCAAGGGATAGAACAGGGTACATCATGTGAGCAGTGCCAAATCGTAGGCAAAGCAGGAGACAAGGTCAAGGCTCCTTTGATGCTTTTTCCTGTGATTGAGGAGCTATTTCAGAGGTTCCACAGAGAAGAAGTATATCCTAGTGGTAGTAGATTATGCTACTAGATACCCTGAGGTGGTGGCTCTGTCCTCTATCAAGGCAGAGAAGGTGGCAAATGCTTTGTTAGAGATTTTCAGCAGGGTATGTTTCCCAAAAGAAATACTGACTGGCAGATGTGTCAGTTTATTGTCATACCTGCTGACTTGTCTGTGGGAGTGCTGTGGGGTGAAGTACCCAAAGACCACCCCCTACCACCCCCAGACTAATGTTCTTGTGGAAAGGTTAAACTCTACACTAAAGACCATGCTACAGGCATTTGCAGATCAGTTTAAGAGAGAGTAGGACAAATATTTGCCCCATCTGCTGTTTGCATACAGTGAGGTACCCCAGGAATCTACAGGTTCCTAGTGAACATTCTTCACTGGTGTCAGGGGTGAGGATTGAGGCTCCTTGATTACTGGCCCAGAGGAGGGACATCACAGAGGTGATATGCATTGTATAGAGGAGTTGCAGTGGCTATCCTTCAAGTTTCATATACAAACTATGTGTATATACTGAGAATGAACAATTTAAGCAGAGGCTTGGCTAGTGATACATGTTGAGAATGTAGCCTGATATGTTTTCAGGACCCTTAGACATATTATATTATTTTCAGCCTCTGACAGGCATTCTAAGACTTGTTACAAAGTGATTTCAGTGGAAGCTAAATTTTTAGACATAGTGAGGGCAACAATATGGGTAGGAGAGTAAAGTCACTACTAAATTTATCTACTACTACATTGGCTATAGTCTTGTAAGTGGAATGTATGCCATAAATATTGATGAGCTCAATTGATTGCCGAATACAATTCCTTAATTTCTTGAAATAACTGAGCAAAGTTTTGCAGTTTCTTTTGGTATCTGTTGCGACCTTAAGCTTGTACTGTACTTTACATTTTCTACTTGTGTTGTTATGTTCCTTGCTGGCATATTTCACTGTGGTCCTATGGTAGGGTGTTAAGGATTTCTTACAGATTTTCATTATTTTTCTTCTTTTGTTATACAGTGTATTAATATGAGAGTCCACATGAGAGTTGTTTTATTCCTACATTTACCATTATATTTTGGATGGAGAGGTACCCATTTTTTTCTATGCAGTTGTTTAGGTGCTGGTAAAAGGTGTTAATGTGGCAGCCCTCTTAGTTGTGTCCATGTATGGAAAATTGTTGAGAATTTGTCATAGACCATCTACAGGTAAAGTAGGTTTGCCCTTGAGAAACTCTTAAAGACTCTCGCATTTGGTGGTAAGCTGGTATCATTAAGTCTGGGAAAGAAGATATCTGATTTGTGTATAGATTTAACCAGGGATAAAGAGATGCAGGGTTGGGTACAGGCAAGGGTTATATTGGTAAGGATCAGGTCAATAATATTAGACCATATAGTGGGAAGTTTTACAATCTGCACCAGCTCATTGGTATTAATAAAGTCTAGAAAATACTGAGCACATCCATTACTGGTGGTGTAAGTATGCAAATCAGACCTTGAGCAATTGAAGTCCTCTATCCAGAAGGCATTTTGCTATAAAGTTAATATCTCAATGGTATTAAGATAACTTCTGTAATATTTTGGGGACAGTTCATTGATTGGGGATCTGTAGCTAGCGATGAAGTATAACTGGATTATTTAGGAATGATTAGAATACTCCAGAAGCTCCAATTTAGGGATGTAGGTAATTTGATATGAAATGATGTTTTTTCTTGCAAATAGAGATATGCCTCCACAGTTACTCAAAGGCCTGAATACATGATGGGCGCTAAACTCTGGTAAAGTAGGAGTGCTGCTACTGCTCTGAAACCATGACTTAATAAGTGCAATACATATCAGTGTGCTTGACTTGTAGGAGAGCTTCAAGTTCCATCATCTTTCTATTTAGGCATCAAGCATTGATAGTGCTAATATGATGTCAGAATTTGAATTTGTGTTTTCTTTGTTGGAATATCCATTACGGGACACTGCCCAAGGAAGATAATATGAGGATAGCAAAGGTTTTATCTAGCTTTCAGCACACCTGGTATGACAAATATAAACCATCTCCAGTGAGACAGGAAGTCTTAAATACCATCCCATCCCTAGCTGACCAATACTGAAACCCATTAGAATTACATTTACAACTTAGTCAAATTATCTTGTATTGCCCAGTGACATCATGGATCCTGACACTGGACAAGCACCTTACAGTCACTCTGTTCTTGACCAGGCATGGATTTGGTGTAATGGCTAAAGTATTCACCTAATAGACACAAAGTGCAAGGTTTGATTCTGACCTTGAGTTATTGGTTAGGCTTAAAATAGCCATATAGGGGAGTTTGCTTAGTATTCACATATGGATCTAGGGTATCTAAGCATTCTTCTTGGTGAAGGCAAGATAATTCTCAAGGCCAGTGTCTTTCCTGCCTCTGACACATGAATAAGAGATTCAGGTCATCTCTCTGCATGCCCCAGTGGGTGAAGCACATCAGATCCCTCACTCCCAAAACGGCAACCACTAGATCATAGTCATATTTCACTAGTTTAAGTGACATTAGGGTCCTAGTGACATCATGGATCCTGGCATTGGACAAGCAGCTTATAGTCATGCAGTTCTTGCCCAGTCTGGTGAATGTTGAGTTTGTATACCTATCTATAAAGTTACCCATGACTACAGTATTGCCCTGTGAGGAAGTAGACTTAGTGTGTTTATGGGCTTAGGCCTCCTTTCCTGTTGAATCTTGAGTGGGCTATGTGGATTTGCAGGTTTACCTTCAATTCACCTAACAAAGTCATGTCTAAATGTACAATCTTGAGACCACAATGCCTAATGCACATGATATATGATGACTGTGATGTCTAACTGGCATAGTTTAAAAACACATAGGAGCATGGAATGAGATATGTCACAGATTGTGGCATTCCTAAATATCCTCCCTTCTTCAAAGTATGGTGATCTTAAAATTAATAATATGTAATGGACATTATAAAAACATTGGAACTGTGATTTCCAAATTCAGATTACTAGTATCAGACATATCTGGAAATTGACTCTATGGTCCAAAGTTGTGGCTTTGACATTACAAATTTAGATACTGTGATAGTAAACCTGACTTGAAGTATGTGTGAATGGATAAGGAATAGGTGTTGCCTCATTTGCTGGAGGCTGTGTTATTTTAAGATGTATTTTTGAGGCTTTAGCAAATTTTTATTTATTGCCTTTACAGCCTCAGCATAAATTATAGACTTAGTTGAGTATTGTGATTGATGTGGTATTGTAGAGGTGTGATGCTCATTGACAGTGGCCTAATACAAGAAGTTTGTCTCCATGGCTGTTATGTCTCACAGGTTGTACTGTCATTAAGTAGCAGCAGCGAACAGTTAGTAAACATAAGGCAGTTGCTATATTGCCTTAGAACACCTAATGTGATCAGAATAGTCACACATGGGGTGAGAGCAAACTGCTGAGCCATGTTTTCAGAAGATGGAGGATTAGGGCTGGTTGTAATACTCAGGAATTGGAGGGCAACTACTATAGCAAACCTTGAATAATTATGGATGAAGTATTTAGTGTGATAATCTAAAGTTAGGTTAGGTGATAGCTAATCTAGCAGTACTTAGTGAAAAGACAGGACTAGTTTATATTGTACAAAACAAATATAATTTTACACAAATACTTTGTAGAGTTACAATTTCAAGTACTAAATGTGCTGTTTGCTCACATTGTAGAACAGTTGTTAAGTGCTGAACACTCTAGCTTCAGTTTATAGCACAAGAGGAACACCAAATGCTAACACTGAACTCCAAAATATTATAGAGATACATTTTAAGCTCAGAGCTGCTAGGTGATGAGCACAGTAGTTAGGTTTATTTACCACAGAATGGTCTCCAATCCTTAAGACAGAACTGATATCATATGACTAATTTGCAGAATCACTAATGTCTGTACAGCTCAGAATACTTGCACTCACAACAAAACAGGCTCTGGACACTGTCCAAAACGGCCAACAACTTTGGGTGATGTTAATTTTTTTGTATACACTTCCATCAGTCCTGATTCATGTTCCAACATATAATAACAGCAATGACAGTCATGCCATTGAAAATCGGTGGTGTAAGGCCCAAGTTGCAACAGCACACTGGTTTCCACTATGGGCTGTTGTTCTTGCTAAAAACCCAAATCTCTCACTTCCCCTTTGATAGGTGAGCTGGAAAAATTGCTACTCCTTCCTACTTCCCTCCCCCAAGGCCAATAGTTCCAGCACTAGGACTGCTCAAATGTTTATTTCCAAGAAGCTATGGTTTTAATTATGGTGAAAAAATAGGCAAAAAACACAATCCTTCAAAGGAAGTCTATGGCAATGCCTATTAATTTGAGAAGAAGATGGAAAAGAGAAATAAAGAGAAAGAGAGAGAATAAATTCTGCAACATATTCAAGACCTTTGGCATGATTCCAGTGTTAAAAATTTAGGTATGCCTACTCCAGCATACACTGTCTGCAGTAGATATGATGTCTAAGAAGATTACTTTGAATACTAAGCAAAGAAGGGATTTTAACTCTCTTGCTGCTGCTAAAGAGACCAGGTTTCCTAAGATTAATAAACAACAATACTATGACAGGAATGATCGATTATTTTATGGAACAAGGAAGGCATCTTGAAATGAGTAGCACTGAAAAAATATGGACATTTTCAACAGTAATCCAGAAGCAATGTTTTCATTATTAAATAACATGCTCAGAATCACAACACCAAAAAAGAAAATCACCGTAGAGAGTAGAAGTCAGTAAAATAAACAACACAAACACCCTGGCACTTGGCAATCCAATATTAGGCAAACGTAAAAATAAAATGGACTTAAAAAACTCCAAATCACTTTTAATATAGGACAAATAAACATGGTTTAGCACTTTCGTCAGTACATCAACATCTTCAGAACCAAAAAACAAAGTAAAAACTTGTTTAAATACTTTTCAAGTAAATGGACCCCAACCCCAGTGATGCATCAATCAATGTATAATAGACCAACCTCTAATAAAAGTAACATGGACAACTGAATGTTGGTTAAAAACAGCAATGTAAGAAAAAAAACATTTAAGGCAGTAAACGCCAGTAAAAAGTAACCATATACAAATCTGTTAAAAAATCCCAAAAATTCTCAAACCATATTATGTTTTCTTTTAAGTTCACTGGTGATGCAAACACTTTCATTTAAGCCTGGGGAATTGGTGGCATTTAATCTTAGCTGCCAGACCATTTCCCTGTGCATCAATAAATTTTTCCAGTCACCACAAAAAGGGCCATTATGAATCTGCTCCAGCACAAGAAACTTAAACTTATCAAAACCATCACAAACCGTAGAGTGGTGTGCCAGTGCACTTTTATTGTCAAGTTTCTAGATGCTGTATATGTGTTGGTAAAGTCTACAGTTTAACCCATTAATCATCTTGCCAATGTAAATAGCCTGGCAGGACTGCCAGATAGCAAGGTACACCACCCTCTCTGAGAAACAATTAAATTTACCTCCACAAAGCCATTTTTTGGCCACACTATGCAACCATCCACAATAGTTGTCTTCAATGAATCTCCACAGTTTGCATCTTCGACATTTTACAGTGACCAGCCAAGTACCCCCATTCTCATGTAGTTTCCTCTCCAGCAAATCTTTGATGTTATTTTTTCTTTAATACATAGACTCTTCAATAGATCTAGTATTTTCATCACAATTAAACAAAAAACAGTTTTTGTAACTATATTTTCAATACCCTTTACATCAAGAGTGTAGTACAAAAATCCAAAAATTGGTTGTTTTTGCAATATTGTTATCTTTGCACAACCCTTGTTTAATAATAGGGCCATACTTGTCCATCCTTTCAGCTTTAACCCTTTCAAGGGTACTTTCCAAAAGGTGGTTGGGAAAGCCCCTCTCAAGAAACATATTCCTTATTGTTTCAAATTCCTTCATACACCAGCCATCATTAGATGTAAGCCTAGAGGCTCGTATAAATTGGATTTTTACAATGCCTCTCTTTTGATGGCTGGGATGACAACTGGAATAAAACATATATACAGCATCCATAAACTTGACAATAAAAGTGCACTGGCACGCCACTCTATGGTTTCTGATGGTTTTGATAAATTTAAGTTTCTTGTGCTGGAGCAGGTTCATAATGACCCTTTTTGTGGTGATTGGAAACATTTATCAATGCACAGGGAAATGGTCTGGCAACTAAGATTAAATGCCACCAATTCCGCAGGCTTAAACAAAAGTGTTTCCATCACCAATGAATTTAAAAGAAGACAACATGGCTTGAGAATTTTTTTGATTTTTTTAACAAACTTGTATATGGTTATTTTTTTTACTGGTATTTAGTGCGTTAAATGTTTTTTTTCTTACACTGGTGTTTTTAACCAACATTCAGTTGTGCATGTTACTTGTATTAGAGGTGGGTCTATTATACATTGATTCATTCATCACTGGGGATGGGGTTCATTTACTTGAAATGTATTTAAAATAGTTTTTACTTTGTTTTGTGGTTCTGAAGATGTCAATGTACTGACGAAAGCGCTAAACATGTTTATTTGTCCTAAATTAAAAGTGTTTTGGAGTATGTCTATTTTGTTTTTTTCTTTTGCCTGCTATTGGATTACCAAGTGCCAGGGTGTTTGTGCTGTTTATTGTGCTCAGAATCATATAATAGACAATGACTTTGGGAATCAACAGGATTTAAGCCCAACAGTTCATAGTCATAAACCTCTGCACCAAATAACCATAGTAAACTGGCTTGTTTTCTAAATTCAGCATGGCACTAGTTGCATAGATATTATTCTTTAACACCTGAAATAGATTTCAACTCTTTTGTGTTACTGCAAGCTCACTTATGGAGGAGTACTTTTGCTTGTCTGCATCAATAATTCATGCATTTTAAGGTTCATTATTACAGGGGGATTATTTAGATGCACTCATCATCTAGAGAAGTATTGTTTTGCTGAAAACGTCTTTGCCATTATACCTTAAATAAGCAGATATTGTCCCTTCATATACTTACCCAGAGAGGACATATATAACACTTCTCAAACAGCCACTGTTTTGGATATATTTTGAAACATAACTGTTTACAAATTTTCAGCTTACACATTTTCAATGCCTCTTTAATCAAAACGTTCTATAGACTGAATAACAATTTTGCATAAAGTCAACAATACCTCATTTTGTTTAAGCAAGGACAGTCAAATATTTTAAAAATGTTATCTTGCAGTTTGAAGTAAAAATTCATGAGTTAATGAAATAATGTAGCAACTTACTTCTTCAGTTTTTAGTGGAGCTAACAGGTGTGTGTTTTGCAATGCAATCTAGATGTTGCTAACACTCAAGGGAATCAAGGCATGTCAGTACAGACTGCAGCAAAAAACGTTTGCTCATTATGTTTTCAGTGTGACCACAAGGAAGAAGCTGTATTACCATCTTCTCCATATCAGTGATGAGAAGTTGAAGCTGAAATTGTAGTTACTCTTGCACTACAGAACACATGGTTTTAACTAATCAGGAAGTGGAAATAACTGTGTGTACTAATGCTACCACTGTGAAATAATGGAAGATTTTTTCATTTTCTCTAGTAAAAAGAAACAAATGTTTCACACAATAATTACAGAAAAACAGATTCAAACCAGTAAATAATGAAATACACGAAGAAAGCAAAATTAGTACATCAAATGCTAAACCACGGTCATTCAGAATGTGGTCATCAGCAAACACCTAAGATAACTGCACTGAAGGGGCATTTTAAGCCTTACCAATATCCTGAGGTGATGATAAACTCCATACCTTGGATCTAGGAGCTGAAGACCTTAACCAGTATGCTAAGCTATGGAGGTTTTGTTGTATACCTCTCAATCTCTTAGTGCAAAAAATCTGGACAAACCCTGACATACTGGGGGGGGGGGGGCAAAGTCCCAAAAATAGGGGCAGAGTTAAAATATTGTTCTTATAAACTTAGAAATTTGGTAGGATAACAGGGTTTGTGTTAGCTTGCATTTTTCTGAAGGATATGATGTCTGAAACTCAAATGTATGTCATTATTTAGTGACTTAAATCCTCACTGATTTGCCAGAAAACCACCAATGTAATAAGGAACAAACTAAAAATATTAGCCAAAAATCTGGACATTCTACTAAAATCTGGACAGTTGAGATGCATGCTTTTTTGGCTTGGGGCTACACTTTCTCCTAAAGCAACTAATGTCTCTTTTTTTTCTTTCTATAAATCTTTTCTCCTTTCATAAAAAGTATACTGTTATGCTCAAGGAGACTATAACATCCTGTCTAATTTGTGGTCCTTTGTTAAGTATCATTTCCTTTCACCTAAAAAGTTCAGTATCTAAAGCTGCTATTTTGTTAAAATTCATACATATATTTTGATAAAATTCTCCACTTCCATGTTGCTTGTTTTGAGCCCATCCTTGACAGTTTGGTGGATTTTGGAACCAATGATGCATTCACTTCATAGTATACTATGTCCTACAGTGATGTGGTAACAGTTACATCATATTAATTGCATGAGTGGCACATTGGTGGAGTATTTAGTGCTGTTGCCTCTAAGGTCTGCAGTTTGATCCTGGTCACAAAATTTTGGCTGGGTGGAGTTTGCATAGTTTTCCCATACCCTACCAAATACATTCAAACAGTAGGTTCATTGGCCAGGACTGATCATAGCCCATTCCTAATTTACTCATTGCTTTTTAGAAAACACAGAAATATATTTTATTGTTAAAATATTGGTACCAAAACATACTGACACTCAGGGATAGAGTTAAACAGTCAGACCAATAACTATCCATTTGCCACAATTTCCAGTATTTCACACATCACTGCATTTGGTTTATGTTCCTTTAAACTAAGTTTACTTAATAGGCTACCCTATTAATCTACAAGGAAGTACTGATTAATAAGTCTCATACTGTCCCTTGGGGCAATCAGTTTTGCAGCAGGACTGACTAAAATATCACATGTCCTTCCCCAGCTTCCATTATCCTTTTATGGGTCCTGCCTTCCATTTCACATAATTTAAAGGTTTACTATCAAAATGTGAAAAATCAAAATAACTTTCCACCTTTTGATTGAACCAGTTTTCCAAAACTGATAATAATAAATTACCAAAATTTTGGAAATGGTAACATGGAATTGACATTTGTACACCAGAAGTTCCAGTGTCAAACGTCTGTGTAACTGGTAAAGTTTTTGAAGGGGGCACCCAATACAGCTCCTGCATATTATATATTTCCAACTCTGAGACCTCACTACAGTGAGAAAAGGATATATATCCAGATCCCCCCCTGTCTTGACATTGATATTTTTATTAATTTTATTTACCATCTTAGACATTTTATGTGCTTATTTCTAAACTTAGCAAAGATCAGATAAAAATGAGGTTCTGTGTACAAATCCTGTCAATATAAACTTTATGCTTGAGCTAAACACCCAGTGAGTTTTACATTAAACAAAGGAAACCACTGATATTTCTTGATGATACTGAATGTTCTTAGAATAGTCAATAGGGTTGTCCCAGATCAATTTACATAAAAATTCTTTTATTTTTGGATAGAACACATATAATTTGAAGGTGCATTTACAGGCATTATTATTTCAGATTTATGAACCTAATAGCAAATTCCATGCAAAGGAACACAATGTTGTTCATGCTGTAAGGAGGAATAGAAATAAAGTCTCGGTGCACTTTGTGATGATCGTGCCCTGGCCCAGCAATCAAGGAGCCTCAATCCTCACCACTAACACCAGGGAGGTCGTCTCATAAAAGAGGAAATGATAACTAATACACACAGTAAAGTACAATTTCCCTTAAGTGTACACAGAGATCACAGTCAGTTTGGGGCTGGTTGCGTCCTTGCTCACCAGGTCCTCAATAAGACTCCCCAATGGCACAGCTACAGGGTCCAGGTCTCAGCATAACTGGGCAAGCTAAAACCTCCAGTACCCTCTCTGTCCAGCCAGTGCTTCGTGTCCCTGCCAAGTAGCTTACACAACACACACACACTTTGAGATAAGTATTTATACAACTTCACGGACACTCCTGGGAAAGGCTGACACAGATTCTCCAACTGTGCCCCTTTAACCAGACTATACCATAGTAATTACTGCCACCACCCAGTTAATAATATCAGCTACTCAAAGGCCCTTAAAAGGGTGTCCAATTATTACTGTGCAATATTATTATCCAATGGTAGAATGACTAACAGTCAAGGCTTACTTTAGAGTGGCCTATTACAATAACCTCTATAAATATGCAATGTACACTAGAGCTTATCTCTACACAAATCAGCAACAGGTAGAAAGTTTTAAAAATATTTAATAATAAATAATTAAAACACAAAACAAACCTACTACACCAGTTCAGAGATCACACAGAAACTTAAAATACTACAGTAGGACAGGTCTGATTTCAAAGAAAAATACCTAATTAATATTTACTAGCTTTAACTATTCCTACAAGAAATCACAGTGCTAAAACTTACATGTGAGCACAAGGCAGAGTGCTGTTAAGTTAGATATCAAGAGCAAAATGCTCCCAACCTCTTGTATTTAAACATTACTAACAAACATGTTTGCTGGGTCCCTCCCCAAATTATATCATTTTTGACACTTAGGTTTTCCCAGGCAAACAAACTGCATTATTTAGCAATCTAACACCTGCACAGAAACTTACAACAATAGAAGACATTTCACATATATATTCTAACATAAACTAGAGCAATAATGCATCTTCCACATCTAAATTCTGGTCATAAACTTTAGCCTTAAAACAACGGGCATGAAACCTTCATCCAGACACACTGGAACTGACTTGTAAAACATTAAAGAGATTCATAAGTTCTTTTCAACTTAAAAAGACACATCTGAAATACTTGGCTTGGTTTTCCTTACAGCAGATGGCAATGTTGCAACAACCTTGAAGTTCACATTTTACAGTGTTTTCTTACATTTAAAAACACAAGCCTGTATTTTACATTTATTTATACAGTTGATAGAATTATGTACCAAATTTTATTTGACTAGACTGGCAGCCTTCGCCCATCTCTCCCCAGTTGTCACCCCCCCCCCCGGGGAACTCAAGCAAGTTTTTCAAGTGCCCCTTGAGAAACATCACTTGAGAGTGTCAGGTCTATCTGGGTGTACCTCACCCCATTCTTTGTCTTGAGAGCCCATCTGCATTGGCATTGCTAATCCCACTGCGGTGCTGCACCGACATATCATATGCTTGCAACACCAGTCTCCATCTTAGCAACTTGGCATTTTGCTGACTGGCTCTGTTTAACCATGTTAGAGGGTTGTGATCTGTCATCATAGTGAATTTTCTTCCATACAGATAATGTTGAAGTTTTTGTAGTGCCCACACTATGGCTAGACATTCCTTTTTTACCGCTGCATAGCATTCCTCCCTGAGTTGGAGCCTACAACTGAGATAAACCACTGGGTGCTCTTCTCCCTCAGAAGAAATCTGGCTAAGTATAGCCCCCACCCCATAGTTTGAAGCATCCACCTGCACAACAAAGTATTTGCTGTAGTCTGAACTGGCTAACACAGGGGGTCCTCCCAAAGCTTCCTTAAGCTTCTGAAATGCCTGCTCACACGCTGGGGTCCACACTACCTTATCTGGCCTGCTCTTCCTTGTCAGGTCTGTGAGGGGAGCAGCTATGGTACTATAATTAGGAGCAAACTTTCTGTAGTACCCTGCTGTCCTTAATAATACCCTCAAATGCTTTTTGGTAACAGGTGCAGGCTATGCCTGAATAACTTCCACTTTGGCAGATTCTGGCCTTATCTTACCACTCCCCACTCTATGTCCTAGATAGGAGACCTCTGCCATACCCACCTGACATTTGCTTGGCTTAATGGTCAACCCTGCCTTCTGTAGTCTGCCCATCACCTCCCTGACATGCTGAAGGTGCTCTTGCCAGGAATGGCTGTAGATAGCAATATCATCCATGTAAGCAAGGGCAAACCCTCCTGCTCTTGCTAAGATATGATCTACCAGCCTCTGGAAAGTTGCTGGGGCATTCTTCATCCCAAAGGGCATCTTTGTGAACTCATACAAGCCAAAAGGAGTCACAAAGGCTGACTTCTGTCTAGCACTGGGAGTCAAGGGCATCTGCCAGTAACCCTTGGTAAGATCAATGATTGTAAAATACTTAGCCCCACCCAGCTGCTCTAGGGCCTCATCTGTCCCAGGCATGGGGTAAGCATCTGACTCTGTGTGACTATTTAATTTCCTTTAATCCACACAGAACCTGGTGCTGCCATCCATCTTTGGCACCAACACCACTGGCGAGGTCCAGGGACTGTTGGACTCTTGAATCACCCCTAGTTCGAACATCTCCTGTACCTCCTCCCTCAGAGCCTGTTTGACTCTCTCAGGCACCCTATAATGGGCCTGCCTGATAGGCTTTTGGGGTCCTGTATCCACCTGGTACTGCACCAGGTGGATGCTCCATGGTTTCCCGGTGAACATGCACCCAAACTCCTGCATCACTGCTCAGATTTCTTGAACCTGGGTAGGAGATAGCTGCTGGGACATTGCTAGCCCTTCCACCGAGGTGTCAGCCCGAGCCTCACTGAGGAGATCAGTCCCCAGATCTCCCTCAGACTCCTCCTGCAATCCATGGCAAATGCTCAACACAAAGGCCTCCCTATCATGGTAAGGTTTCATCATGTTAACATGGTATAATTTGTGCCCCTGCCATCTGCCTAGCACTTCCACCATGTAGTTAACATCACATACCTTTCTTACCACCTGGTAGGGTCCCTCCCAAGCTGCTTGCAACTTGTTGTGTCTGACAGGAATGAGAACCATCACCTGCTGCCCTACAGCATACTCTCTAGCTCGAGCATTCCTGTCATGCCACACCTTTTTCTGTTGTTGGGCTTCTGCCAGGTTCTCCTAGGCCAGGCCCATGAGTTCCCTCAGCCTTGTCCTGAGGTTCCGAACATATGCCACAGCAGACTCCTTGTGAGACTCACTCTCACCTTCCCACTCAGCACAAATTAAATCTAGAGGTCCCCTCACCCTTTGCCCATACAGCAACTCAAAGGGTGAAAAACCTATGGATTCCTGGGGAACCTCTCTGTAAGGAAACAACAGATGGGGCAAATGTTTGTCCCACTCCCTTTTAAACTGATCTGCAAATGCCCATAGCATGGACTTGATTGTAGAGTTTAACCTCTCAACAAGACCATTAGTCTGGGGAAGGTATGGGGTGGTATTCATGTGCTTCACCCCACAGAACTTCCACAGACAAGCTAGCAGGTCTGACATAAAATTAGCACCTCTGTCAGACAGTAATTTTTTTGGGAAACCTACCCTGCTGAAAATCTCTAGCAAAGCATTTGCCACCTTCTCGGCCTCAATGGAGGACAAAGCCACTGCTTCTGGGTATCGTGTAGCATAATCTACAATCACTAGGATATACTTTTTCCCTGTAGAACTTGGGGTACTCAGAGGACCCACAATATCCATAGCTACCCTCTGAAATGGCTCCTCAATCATGGGCAAAGGCATCAAAGGAGCTCTCACCTTGTCTCCTGCCTTGCCTACCTTTTGGCACTGCTCACAGGTCCTGCAGTACCCTGTTACATCTCTGGAAATTCCAGGTCAATAGAAGTTTTGCATAATATGCCTCTTTGTACGTTTTATGCCCATATGACCTGTAAAGGGAATATCATGGACAATGGTTAAAAGTGCCAGATGGTAAGCTCTAGGCACTACCAACTGCTGTACTCTCTCACCTTCTAGCCCTCCCTCAGGGGTCCACTCTCTGTACAGTAACCCTTTGTTTCAGTATACATATTCCCCCCTTCCCTTAAGAATCAGGTGCCTCTCTAGCTACCTACCTCAGACCTTGCAATGTAGGGTCTGAGAGCTGAGCCTGTCTCAAGTCTCTCCTTGTAACCCTTCCCAGCTCCCCTTCCACAGGAAGTCTTGCATCCTCTGACAGCGGTGCCTCAGTGTCAGCCTGGGTACTACTACTCACCTCTACCTTTGCAGTTACCCTGTCCAAGCAGCTGTGGCTCACATTCAGTCTCACTGCTACACAATAGCTCACTCCCTGAAGTAACCACCTCAGCAGTCCTGGCTGCAAGTATGCAGTCTGTCTAGGTCTCCCCCAGGCTACCAGACCCACATGCTTGTCTCCTAGCCTCACTGCATGTAACTGCATAAGTACATAGTACTGCCTCATCCAAATCCTTCCCTCTCAGGACATCTGCAGGATGGTAGTTCCATACCCCTGTTGTCTCAAGACAACCTACTATTGGCATTTTGTCATTACCACTTACTGTCTCCCTCACCTTTGGTTCCCCACCTTGCCTCCGTGGACATCTGTATGCCATATGGCCCCATTGGTTGCATTCAAAACATTTAACCCTAGCTCTTGGATGTGTATCTGGACTAGTGGCTTCCCCTGCTACTGGCTGACTCTGTTGCGACAGTCTGTGCTGCCCACCATGGGTTCCTTTAGTCCCATGAGCAGTACTTGGGGTTTCTTTCCTGTGCAGGGCTGCCCTGCTTACTAGGTATAGGTCTCCCTTCTTCCCCAACTCCTCTGAAGTAGCACACTGTTTATCAGCTAACCAGATCCTCATGTCCTCAGGCAAAGTGCTAAGGGTTTGTTCCCTTACCAAAAGGTCTGCCAGCCCTTCAAAAGTGGTGACCTGACATCCACTCACCCAGCTATGAAAATAAGTGCTCAGTTCAACAACATATTCACAAAAAATTTCATCTGCCTTGCATCTATGCTCACGAAATGTTTTCCTATACATTTCAGGTGTAAGCTTAAAACATTCTAATAAATGTCTTTTTACAGCAGTATAATCAAAACACTTGTGATGACTGTGCCCTGGCCCAGAATCAAGGAGCCTCAATCCTCACCACTAACACCAGGGAGGTCGACTCATAGAAGAGGAAAGGATAACTAATGTACACAGAAAAGCCCCGTTTCCCTTAAGTGCACACAGATATCACAGTCAGTCTGGGGCTGGTTGCTCCCTTGCTCACCAGGTCCCCAATAAGACTCCCCACTGGCACAGCTATAGGGTCCAGGTCTCAGCCTAACCGGGTAAGCTAAAACCTCCAGTCCAACCAGTGCTTCGTGTCCCTGCCAAGTAGCTGACACAACACACACACACTTTGAGATAAGTATTTATACAACTTCACATACACTCCTGGGAAAGGCTGACACAGATTCTCCAACTGTGCCCCTTTACCCAGACTATATGGTAGTAATTACTGCCACCACCCAGTTAATAATATCAGCTACTAAAAGGCCCTTAAAAGGGTGTCCAATTATTACTGTGCAATATTATTATCCAATGGTAGTATAACTAACAGTCAAGGCTTACTTTAGAGTGGCCTATTACAATAACCTCTATAAATATGCAATGTACTCTAGAGCTTATTTCTACACAAATCAGCCACAGGTAGAAGGTTTTAAAAATATTTAATAATAAATAATTAAAACACAAGACAAAACTACTACTCCACAGAGATATCTAATAGTTCAGAGATCACACAGAAACTTAAAATAATACAGTAGGACAGGTCTGATTTCAAAGAAAAATACCTAATTAATCTTTACTAGCTTTAACTATTCCTACAAGAAATCACAGTGCTAAAACTTACATATGAGCACAAGGCAGAGTGCTGTTAAGTTGGCTATCAAGATCAAAATGCTCCCAGTCTCTTATGAGAGTATAGTATTTAAACATTACTAACAAACATGTTTGCTGGGTCCTTCCCCAAATTACATAATTTTTGATGCTTACGTTTTCCCAGGCAAACAAATTGCATTATTTAGCAATCTAACACCTGCACAGAAACTTACAATAGAAGACAGTTCACATGTATATTCTAACAGAAACTAGAGCAATAAAGCACCTTTCACATCTAAATCCTGGTCATAAACTTTAGCCTTAAAACAATGGGCATGAAACCTTCATCCAGACACACTGGAACCGAATTGTAAAACATTAAAGAGAGTCATAAGATCTTTTTTTGAACTTAAAAAGACACATTTGAAATACTTGGCTTGGTTTTCCTTTCAGCAGATGGCAATGTTGCAACAATCTTGAAGTTCACATTTTACAGTGTTTTCTTACATTTAAAAACACAAGCTTGCATTTTACATTTATTTATACAGTTGATAGAATTATGTATCAAATTCTATTTGACTAGGCTGGCAGCCTTCGCTCATCTCTCCCCAATCGTCACACACTCCTCTTCACTTTCATCATGGGCGACAGTCTACTTTGTAAATGGTAATGGACAATGGAGCAAAGCAAGCCATGAGAAGAACTACACTTGGAGATGAGCTCTTGGAAAACTATAATTTTTCTTCCATTCAGTGTCAGATTCTCCCTCTAAATACACAGATTGTCACTGAATGTTTCAAACGTATAAATTCATATAAGCTTAATTATCAGAGATGATTACAGAACATCACACCCTCACCCCATTTTAAACTGTCAGTTTAAACCCATCAGTAGCATTTGACACATGTATTCTACATTGTTGAGGAACAGGATGCTAGATCCCATACTTTTTGGTGGCGAACTCCATTAAGGTGTCTCTAGGCTTTGCGTGTAATACCAGTAAATCATTGAGCATTGAGCATCACTTATTATGAATGTTATGGTGTCTAGGTTTCTAAATTTCATTGTATATATGTTGCCCAGGACACTTTAATTGGATCTTCTAAATCTTTTGTAACTGCTTATTTTTACACTGTCTTCGTGCTTTGCTCTTGAGCAATCCTTGCAGTAGGTCCTTTTGGATCAGTAGATTACTCAAGAAATTTAAAATAGCAATAAAACAAAGACTAAAATGCTAACAATTTCTGAGAATGTAAATATAGCTGCAATTATACAATTATTTCTTAAAGCATAGACTTATGTCTAGGCACTATTTTACCAGGCATGAGTGTAACAAAAGTAATAGATTCAAGACCTTAACAGAGAGCTAGTGACTGATTTCTGCCACATATTAGAAACATATAGTGTTAAGAGATATATTTGATTCTAAATATGTCACTATGGCTATGAGAATCATGTCCATGAATAATTGTGGCCTTAATAGCTTTTATCTTAGTGGCTGAGATTGCTGGTTGCTGGGGTAGTATAGCTTTAAGATACACACCAGGATATAACAGGAAGCTAGAAATCACACAAACAAGGGTGAAGTCTGACACTTGATTGGTCAGGCAAAAGGAGGAGAATGACTTTGCTGCTTAAAAAATCATCTCTGAAGTAATAAGTAATCCATATAGGTGTCTAACATGGATTCTTTGTGACAGAGAAATCAGAACATCCACAACGTCATGCCACTTGCAGCCTGAGGTTCCCATTTATAGGTTTATACTAAACTAGCATTGCATATCAAGCATTGTGGGCTTAGCCAGAAATGCCATATAATAAGGACCCTTGAATGTGAGATAATAGTTAGAAAGATTATGGTAGGGCATAGAGTTTGTTTGTGAGATATAGACAAAACATTCTCAGTTCAGATTATGCTGGAGGGAAGGGAAATAAATAGAAGCTGGAGAAAGGAGAGGAAAAGAGAAGAGAATAAATGCAGAGGAGTGAGATGCAAAATTTTTGATATGGCAGAGTAAGAAGTTTGTGCCCAATCACTCCTGGGATGAATTTATAGTATCACATCTATTCACATTCATCCCATTGAAGTTTGGGTGTTGTTATGGTTTTACTCTATTTAATGTGTAATGAAAGCTTGTCCCATAGATGATGAAGGCACTGGGTGAGATGTTTTCCCCATATTGAAACTTCTTAATTTTTTGGCATAGAACTAGGTCTTTAGAATGTGTATTGACTGGAAATTTCTTCTTTTCCAAGGAGAAGAAGTCGCACAAGCTGGGTGTGATATACCTCTGAAAGCAACGCACAGGTCACCTTGCAGAATTATGTATGTCACAGAAAATAACTAAAAGGTTTTTATTTTATTCATATAAAAGTGGTTATTTAAAACTTTGATTTTTTTGCTATAAAATGCTTGTATCTTTTTAGTTGGAAAAGGTCTTTAGAGCTATACACGCCAAATGGAGTATTGCATTCTGTGATGGGGTGAGTGAGGTGAGAGTGAAGGGGAATTAAGATGGACTGGGGTCTATATGAGAACACACAACTGATAGATGAGAAGTGCAAGGATTTTCTGACAATATTGGAAATATGCTGATTTAAGTATAGATAATTTTCCATGTAGGTTCCTAAATCCCAGATTACTGTTATGGTCTTAAGATGAAGTCTATTCATGTGACTAGTCAGGAGCACAGATTTTACCACTATGCCAGGGTAATCCTATGGCTAGGCTTGTAAAGGCCCCAGGCCCATTAGCCTAGTACACACCTATGAACCTATGAACAGGGATTATACTACATTTCTTTGCAGATAAGATGAGAACATGATTAGAACAATAGTTATTAGTGTGATCAATGCCTTGTTGGATTGTCAGTGAATCTGAGGATGCTTCATAGCTTGCAGTCATCTGCAGATTTAGTTAGTCAAAGGCTATTAGCATTTGCCTTTACTTTGGTGATATGGATTCCAAAGAGGAGAGAGCCTAGAAAGAAATCTTAATGTGCACTGTGACTTATACTTTGCTTTTTGGATAGCGTACTCTTTGTTTTTGATCACATGCATTCTGTTTGATAGCCAGTTGGCAATCCAGTGAACAACAATAAAGGAATTGGTGCTTAGCTGGATTAGCTTATTTATGATGCCATAGTGATGAATTGTATCAAATAATTTAGGATAAAATGCTTGGCTTCAATAATTGGCTAGTAAATTGGTTTCAGGACTAGAAATCCTTCATCTAGGATTTTGGTGACTTTTGTTTGAAGACACTAACAAGATTAAGAAGACGTGATCTACCCTTATTGAAGATGACCTGTGGAGGGTTTAGAGTCTGCAGATCATGTATGTCCTTATAGATTAGCTTTAATATAATTATTTCCATGGCTTTACAGACAAGACTAAAGAGATGTATGGGTCTATAGTTAACTGGGTGAACAGAGGGGTCACTTCATATTGGGGGACAATGTTTCCCAATTCTTAATATACTTTCCTGTGAAGGGACTTTGATTGAAGATGTTTAGAAAAGCTTTGACTAAGTAAGGAAAGGTGTGAATTTTGGTCAGTCTTAAGAATTAGAACAGATTAATTATCTGTGAACCGTGAAAGAAGCTAGAAACTGATATTTTTATTTAAGGGGAATAAAACATATTTTAAGGTTTTCCTATGACACATCAGTTGAACTGCTACTGCATTATAACAGATTGATGTGCAGTAAAAAAATGTAACACCTTTCACCCTCTTCCACCATGTTAATTTTCCTTTTGTGTTATTAAATCCAGCAGATCCTTCATTGTCCATCCCTTATGTTAATTTGGTCACAAAATTCCTTCCTAATTTTCTTTCAGTGATTCTTGTTAACAAACATAACAGTATAATTTTATGATAGCTCTCACATTAAACTCAGTAAATTAATTTGCACTCCCTCTGTGCATCATGCATCCACAGTACTGACTGCATTCATATAACTACAGGAGTAGACAATTTCTCAGACAAAATCATACTCAACTGATCACTTACTAGTGAGATTAAAGGCTCAACTCATAGTCCGGGGCTTTGCATTCTCATAGTGGTGATCTGCAAAGAGTGGTGCCACATGGTTATGAAAATCCTGAACTGTCAGGATGATTACTGAAATGTGGAAGACTTTTTGTGAGCATGCCCCCCACTGGAAATGAGTAATATGATTAACATATAAGAGATAGGTGAACAGCTACTACTCTGTTAAGGGAGTTTACACATATGTGTATGAGTTCAATTCATAGACATGAATCTATAATGAACTCATTTGCATACAAAGTGTGTAAATTGCTTGGAAGTTATAGCAGAAGGCAGGAGGTTTCAGTCAGAATATGATGATGTGAGGGGAGCTGAGTTTGTGCTTCTGCATACATGGACATTTTTGCTGGAGAGGTTGCTTAGGTAAATGTTTCATTTTGATGCGTGTGCATACCTGGACATTTTACTGAAGGGGTCGCTTGGTTGAATGTTTCATTTTGGTGCTTGTGCATACTGGGGCATGTTAGTGAAGGACCTGCTTGGGTGAATTCTTCATTCTGCTGCTTGTGCATACTGAGGCATGTTACTGAAGGGGTCACATGGATGAATGTTTCATTGTAGTGCTTGTGCATACTGGGAAATGTTACTGAAGAGGTTGGTGGGGAAAATAATTAATTTGTGTGTCAAGGAAGTGTTTTTGCTTACATGGTCAGACTGCTGAAGTGATCACTGGGCAAAATAATTTATTGTGTCATTTAGTGCTTGTGCATACCTATTAAAACTAATGGCAGGGTTACATGGGGATATCATTTATGTGTAAGGGAAGTGTTTGTGAATACTTAAACAAGTTAATGGATTGAAACTCCAATATCAAAAGCGAAGCATTGCATTTAAGAATGGATGTGCATAATGCAGAGACGTCTGCCTTTGAATTGCAGAATTGCATCATTAGCATGCAACACTTTAATTCTCATTTGCATCTCATTATTTTTAGGGCCTTTTGCATTAGTGTAAATAACCTCTATAAATCATTCCTTCATAAGCATTAGGAATACCCCTATCGCATTTGTACAGGTGACTATGAATACTGCCCTAAGCTAGTTAGACACTGTGTGTCCCCGGCCATCAGAGTTTTACCCTGATTTTGAATCTATGTTATTTATACATTATGTTAACTATTTTAGGCTAATAGCTGACCTCATAAAACATTGTCTGTCATCATGGAATCCCAGCTGGTTTTAGCCTCATCTGTAGACAGACGTTTAGCATATTAGCATATGGTTTTCTGAGGCAGTGTAACAAGTGCTTCATGTTTACTGACAATTCACTTTTCCTAACACATACCAATTCCTCATGTGAGACTTGAACTTATTTCGCTAATTGGAGGATAGTCTTTCCATCCCAGCCACTGTCAGTAAAGAGTACCAGAACAATTCTACATTACCACAGCACCACAACAGCACTCTGACATATCTTAAAGCAATAAGGCAATCACTGCATAAGATCCTTAGGATTCATAGACGTCCTACGATATTGTATCCAAAATGATAACACCACTGTCATACCCCTGGATACTGCTCCTGAGTGTCATGTGTACTACAAGCCTGTATGCCTAAGGTAATATAAGCCTGCAAGGCATCTCAGAAGCATCGTAGTCATTAGTGACTATGTTGTGAGACGCACAGATACAGCATTCACCAGATTGGTCAAAGATGGGATAACAGCTTTAGAGGAAATGCACCACTCTGAAATGATTATGACCTTATAGTTGCCCACATAGAGGGAGTGTACAATTTAATACATTCTATGCTGGGAGGTATGCACAAAGACATAGCTGAACAACATTGTATCATCACCAAGAATGATGCCTAAATGCTAGGATAAAATGGCTTCAGTAACTGGCTAATAAGTAGACATGCATCATGTGTGCATTTGCATAGGCTAAAATGGCTAACAGTCAACCCACTGTCAGTTTGACAGGGAAGGTCTGTACTTCCAATCTTTCTGTTATGGCATATTGGCTAGAACCTTTGCTACCCCAGAATGTTTTTTTAGGCAGCATTAATTTAACGGACATCCGAGACAACCTGGATAATATCAAGATAGTCTTATTGAATGCCATAATTCTAAACAAACAGATCTTTTAACTTGAGGTTTTTCAACCCTTGAAACCTTCAGCATTTGTACAATTACAGAAAATTAGCTCTAGTGAATTGATAATAATCCCTCTGTTTCAGGCCACAATGCTTATCATGCATTCAGATCCACCTGCAGCTGTGGAAGAGTGTCTGCATTTAGTCATACCCATTGTCTGTCACCAGATACCACATGATGTAAACATGGAACTGGCTGAAGTCCTAGTTACAGTTAAAAAAATGTCAGATTATAGTGAATATAGAACACCATCTATGACCACCTCAAGAGTATGTAAAATGCCTTAACCAGTTAGAAAGGTTGATAGTTGAATTAAATGCCTTTCTTATGGCTGATTCAGCTATCCACATATAAACTATCAAGCATAAACTGCTAACATGAAATACTGGCAGTGATTTCTGGATTTTGTAAATGCCAAAACTTTTGATCAAATTGACCCCATGCTTACCAGAGGTGTTGCTCTGATAGATCTTGTTCTCACAAATGTTTTCCTTAATTGTACCAGCCCAATTACTATCCTCCAGTTAAATATGACAATCTTATTTTGACCACTTCTCTGAAAACTTGCTTCTCAGCCACAAGTAACTCTTCAGCATTCAGAGATTACTCCAAAACTGATTACTCAATATCTGTATATCTTACTGATAATAGCAAATGGTAGACCTCCCTAACAAACCTTGTACTTGATGCTGCTGTCTCCTCTCTGAACTGTACTCTGTCTTGAATAGATGCATTGAGGCATCTGCACTAGTCTGTTATATGCATGACAAGTTTAAAACTAAAGTCATATGGTAAACTCCAGCATAATAAATTCTATAAGAAAATAAATAGTTCCTGGCCATATATAAAAGATGTTCTTACCTTGACAGTTACTGTAGTTTAAGGAAGCACGTGGGGAGGGCAGTGTGAAGCAAGTTCAGTTATGTGCAAGTCATGAATGTGCATGCAGGTGGATTCATGTTGGCTGTACAATAAATCACTGATAATTTGCAATCTCTCTCTACATTGGTCATTCTACATGGTGTCAGAAGTGGGATGCCAACTAAATATCACCTCAGTGTAATGAACGACTTAAGTGCAAAAGGTAAATGAATATACTTTGACAGCATGGCAGATGGATTTTCCAGACCCAAACTGCTGGTGTTTGATAGCAATGTCATGGAGAACTGGAGTGTGTTTGCACAAGAATATGATATTTTCATAGTGCCTGTATATTCAGATAGAGATGCTTGATCAAGAACATTTACACCTTTCAATTTGGCAGGCTCAGAGACTAACGAGCGAGAATGTTCTTTTGTATACGCACTTGCTGTTTATGCAGGAGAGGGAGAAAACTGCTATATCATTGCTCAGGCTGAGACCTGCGAAGATATGGAATTTTAAAGAGTACATTTCAAGAACATTGCAACCCCTAAATGAATATAATGATGGAGAGACATAAATTCAATAAGAGAAATCAAAAACCTGGTGAAACTATGGAAGCATATGTTACTGACTTAAGGAATAAAGTAAAGACTTGTAGATTTGGGGATCTACAAGACAATTTAATAAAAGACCACCTTGTATGTGGAATTAATAAAGACATGGTAAGAAAAATTCTACTACATGATAGTAATTTAATATTGAGCAAAACTATTGAAATTTGTCAGATACATGAACTCACAGAAAAACATACTAGCATGCTTGCAATATCTGTGGCTGTGAATGTCAACAGTGTGCAACAAAAAAACTAAGACAATATGGGCTCATAAGTGTAACTGGAAGAGCTGTGCCATACCACCTGCCATTTGGGGGCAGTCACAAACCTAAATGAGAAGAATGTTTAGCCTATGGTCAACAGTGTCACAAATTCAAAAAATGGAATAATTTCAAAAAAATCTGTAGATCGGCACAGACTCATGATAAAATTCATCTGATGAAGGCAGTGGATCAAACTGAGACTGTAGCAGACCCTGATGGCAATGATGAACCTTTTTATGTTGATGGTGTTTTCTGTGGCGACATAGTTGATACAGTGGACTCTAACTTGTCAGCTAAGAATGAAATATTTTGTACCATCCAAATTAATGGGAAGACAGTACAGCTTAAAGTAGATACCAGATCCAAATGTAACATTATGTCAGCAAAGGCTTATGCAAAGGTAAAAGCTGGATGACTCAACAAGGAGCACAAAACTAATTGCTTATGGTGGTCATGAAATTCACACGGATGGCGCTGTAGTCCTTCCTTGCCATTCTGCAGGTAACCATTATCATTTACATTTTTATGTAGTTTGAATAGATGTACAGTGATTACTAGGCCTAGAAGACAGTCTAAGAATGGGTCTGATTTCACTCAATAAAGAAGTGCACCATTTGAATATAAATTAAAATAACAGGTTTTCACAATGTATTTTTGAAGAATATGTTGACATCTTCAAAGATGAACTTGTTAAGCTTCCAGTTACATATTGTATGAAAGTGAACCGCAAAATATACCCAGTCATTAGACCTGCACATTAAATCTCAGTAGCAATGCAAAGTAAAGTAAAAGCAGAATTTAACAGAATGGTGCAGATGGGTGTTCTTACTTCTGTTCCAGAGCCTGCTGAATGGGTATTATCTAGCTGTTTCCTATTCCAGATGGTGGCAGCCAACAAGAAAAGCTTAGATAACATTTGGATATGGATTGATCCTAGAGATCCAATATGCACAGCAGAGGCAGTCGTATCACTGATGCCAAATTTGACTGTTTTCTCAGTTTTAGATGCCAAGAACTTATTTTGGCAAATCTTGCTGAATTACAAAACTTTTTATTAACAACATTCAGCACACCATTTGGGAGATAGACTTTTTAGGAATGCCATTTGGAATCAGTTCCACAAGTGAAGTATTCCAGCATGCCATGGAACAGATATTTGATGGATATCCTTGTGCCATTATTGTGGATGACATTATCTTGGAGGCAATGGCGAAAATGAACATAACAGAAATCTCAGGAAAGTTCTAGACTATGCACAGGAGGTCAGTCTCAAGCAAAATCCTTTAAAATGTAAGTTCAAACTGAAAGAAGTCAACTATGTTGGTCACATGTTCACAAGTTCAGGGCTACAGACAGATCCATCAAAGATAACAGCAATCACTGAAATGCCAGTCCCAGAGAATGTTACATCCCTATAGTGTTTCTGGGTATGATTAATTATTTGGGAAAATTCATCCCAAACCTCAGTGAACATTCTGCACCATTGCATGAGCTGACATGTAAATATATAAAATGGTTGTGGTTTGAACAGCACCAAGAGGCATTTGATACTTTAAAAAAGAGAATTACCAGTCCACACACAGTGAGATACTATGATGTCCATAAGCCTGTGACACTCTTCTGTGATACCTCTCAGTACAGCCTTGGTGTAGCTTGTCTTCAAGAGGGTATTCCAATTACATATGCATCTCATACCCTGACTCAAACAGAGATGCACTATGCCCAAATAGAAGAGGAACTTATTGCTGTTCTGCTTGCATGTTCCAAATTCAATGACTCTCTCTCTCTCTCTAATCCAGATTGAAACAGGTCACCAACCACTAGTAACGATTTTAAACAAGCTGATACACACAGCCCCAGCCCACATGATGTTAAAGCTACAAAAGTACACTTTTACTATTATCTACATGAAAGGTAAACACATGTATCTTGCCGATGGCTTGTCATGCACCCCAGAAAGGTGACAGAACAACACAAAAGTGAGACAGCTGATTCTGAAGTCATGGAAGTCAAACACATTTCATCATCACAGCTTGATGAGTTAAGAAATCTCACTGCTAAAGACCCATTTCTTCAAAAATCGAGTAATGTCATCAAACAAGGCTGGCCAAACATCAAACAAGTTTGACATGTAAAATTCAGCAGTATTTTCCATTCAGGGATGAGCTCATGGTGGAAGGTAGCATTATTATGAAAGGCCCCAAAGTAGTAGTTCCTAAATCATTGCAAAAGGAATATATACAAATTCTGCACTGAGGCCACCCAGGCACTGAATCAAATAAAAGTAGAGCGAGAGGCATTGTGTTCTAGCCTTCATTGTCCAAAGATATTGAAAGAAAGACATCTTCATATTCAGATTGCAACATTAACAAACAGCATCAACCAAAAGAACCTCTTCATCTGCACCCAATCCCTGATTTGCCATGGTCAACAGTAGCAGGAGATATTTTTGAATGGAACAGTCAATATTACCTAGGTCTAGCTGATTCCTATTCCAGATGGTTTGAAGTTTAATTACTCTGTGATTTGACATCTGGCCCAGTAACCACAAAACTAAAGAGGCACTTCTTAGTCCATGGAAGCCCACATAAAGTCATCTTGGGTAACGGTGCGCAATTCACTAGCCACTGGTTTAAAGACTTTGCCACATCTCGGGACTTTATTCATGTAACCAGAAGCCCTGAATACCCACAAACTAATGGTCTGGCTGGGTGTGCAGCCCACAATGCAAAGCATTTAATGGAAAAATCCAAAAGAGATAGAACTGAAGCATTCCTTGATTTAATAAACCTTCAAAACATTCCTCGTGACCAAACACTTGGTTCACCAGTTCAAAGACTAATGTCAAGACAAACACAAATTACTCTTCCAATTAACAAAAAAACAAAAAACAAAACAAAACAAAAAAAACAGCAAGAGAAATAAGGTAGTCAAAACTCAACTATCAAAAAAGCATTGCTTACAGAAGTTATGCTATGACAAACCAGTAGGCCTCTTCGACCATTGTTGCAAGGTGAAGTTGTTCGAATGCAGACTTCAAAAGGTTAAGCTCATGTAGGTATTGTGAAAGACATTTGTACTGAACCAAGGTCCTATACAATTCAGTTTGAAGGAGTAGACTACAAGAGAAATCACAGACACTTTTTGCCTCTCCCAGAGCCAAAACCACAACAGACCAAGTGTACTGGTGATTCCAATTCTGAGAGTGAATTGCCAACCAGTCAGCCTCAAGAAGATGGGCTGCCTTATTCAAATGGTTCTGAAATGCAAAGTAATTATTCAGTATCAAATAAACCTCTAAGGACAGTGCCTGTTTTTAATTCAATTCAAAATCTGTATGTGACGCAGACAGGAAGAGTCTACAAACCTAATCCTAAATATAAACAGTGAATTGGACTTAAAATCAGACAGACCATGCTGAACTGTTAATATATTTATTCTAGAATGTGTTTAAATAAAATAATAAAGTAAATGTGTTCATGTATTTGAAATCAAGAACAAAGTTAAAGAGGGAGGATGTAGAACAGTGATTGTAACTTGACAGCTACTGTAGTTTAAGGAAGCACGTGGGGAGGGTGGTGTGAAGCAAGTTCAGTTATGTGGAAGTCGTAATGTGCATGCAGGTGGATTCACGTTGGCTGTACAATAAACTGCTGACAACTTGCAGTCTCTGTCTCCACTGGTCATTCAACACTTACCATCATTAAAAAATGTTTTCAAAAAATGTAAATAAGCCCCTGAAACTTATCATTAGGAAATGCAAGGGCAACTAGAAACTTAGGTTTACAAATAATTGAAAAGACAATCATTAGGTCTCCAGCTATATTTGCAAGCTTGGAAATAAATAAAATGCTGTGCTGACCTTATTGCACTTCCTTCTATAAACCCAATGACATTACTAACTTTCGTGTGAACAATTTCTATTCCATCTTCACTCAGTACACCCTTCCCTATACTCCCCATTACCCAGCACACTTCCCTTCTTGAAATTATTCTAGAGTAAGTCTATTTGTATTTTCCCAAAAAGTACTGAGTTCCACTTAACAAAGCCCTTCCACCAGCTCTTCAACCCAAATCTCCCTGCTGGTGTCAACCATGTGAAGTGAAAGACAGCTGTTTTGTGCCCTTGCATAATGTTGGTCCTGCTACAACCACTGAGGGTGATAGGCCTGTTGCTTCCACTAGTATTCATTACAAAGCTATGGAGCACATTATAGTTGAACAAATAAACAAAAATATAGGTGACCTTACGTAACTGGGTAAACATCGATTTGGCTTTGTACAACACTGATCATGCCTGCTGGATGGGTTCTTTGAAAGGATTATCAGGGTCATAGAAAAGAGACATAGATTCCAGTCTGCCTACTTTAATCTTCCTAAGGCATTAGGACTATTCCAGAAGCAGGAAATATTTACAAATTTTCCCTTCTCAAAATAAAGACACTTACTAGTCTGCAGGAAACGTAATTGGCTATTTTAGGGGGTATTTGCTCTAGACAGAAATATGTTACTAGTGGTATAATATAAGGCTGTGTTTTATAGACAGAAATATGTTACTAGTGGTATACTATAAGGCTCTGTTTTGTGTACTTTATTCTTTGATTTATGCTTCTCTGACAAGAAAACTAATATCAGGGGACTATGGCTAAGTAACTTGTTAATGTCTGCAAGGTGAGGGGCAGTTATCAAATCCCCTTTGGACACTCATATTTTCCCATAAGATCTAAACAAACAAATGCTTGGTGTATTAATCATAGTGCTACTCTTAACAACAAATGATGCAGCATAGTTTCCTTTGTTAATTCTTTCTGCATCACTGCATACCATATAGATAACAATCTACTTAAATCTGGATTTACAGTCACCATTGCGAATTGCATTCAGTCGAGAGTCGAAATGCAGTTTTCCAATGGGTAGTTTTGTGAACCCAAATACATTGACTACACCACATCAAATGGGTTGTGTAGTTCGATTATTTGAGTTTGGAATTTTGAGTGGAGATCGCGGTTCATCGAGAAACAGGAAATTAACCCATTTCCTCACTGTAGTGCAATCTCAGAGATGGTATATATAATTTGCATTGGGTGTGGGGGCTGTATGCAAAATAGTAAAATACACGTACTGTTGACTATGGAATGTCATGGTACGGTAAGCTGCACAGCATGGGTGACTGACATCACCTCCTGCTATGCTGAATTCATCAAACTATGGGTGTTGATTTATTCAGTTTCGACCTGGACGCAATTTCACTGTTCCAGATTCAGGATTTCTGGTTGACCATGTGACCAGTTTACCTATGCAGTTTCAAGGTTTAAATAGTAAACCTTAAATCTGACAGACTCATCAGGTATATGGATATGTATATCGATAACAAACACCTCTTGGACCATCTTGTGCATGTCTCAGTTAGAAAATCCTTCTAGCCTGTACAATGTACCATTTATGGTATCTCCTTAAGGTCCTAAGGTGTTAAAGATCTACTTTATTCTTCCCTTAGTAGGTCTGCCATTGAACAGAATGCCGTCTTCAGCATGTGTCTTGCAAAGCACTTTAACTTGAGAGACCTCAATCTTCCTTCACAAAAAAAAAAAAAAATAAACAAAAACAAAAAAACTTAGGTCTCTGTATACTGTATACTAAGATACTAAAAGACGTATCCCTGTATTCAGTGTCATACAGACTCCTGAGGGGTCATCTCTGCTTAGCCTTCTATGTTATAAATGACCCAGCACTTTTTAAACCCCATCCTCTAAATAGAAAGAGTGTTCTATTGTCCTATCAACAATGTATCAACAACATCAGATTATATGACAGGTGCTTAACTCAACATATTGCCAGTTTCTGTAAATGGCTTCCCTTACACATCATGCACAGTGCTTCCCTGTTGACCTTTGAAACCGGTCTAGATAACTGGACTGGTGATTGTAAATTAATCATATGGGACATCTGGGGAAAAGTGTAGTCAATGGGGGACATTGTAAGTCTCCTAGCATTATTGGATGATGTGTCTGAACTTCTCTGTGGTCTTTTTGTTTGTAAGCTTAATAAGAATCAATGAACCTAATATATAATACATTAGTTACATTATTACTTCTCATAGACCAAAAGTTTGTACTTACCAAGACATAAATAAGTACCTTAGACGTTATACCCTCCTTTGGCTGCCTTGATAGCACTATAGGCCCATGGTAATTGGAAGATGCTCTTAATGTCAAGGTAAATACAAATAGGCTCCTCCCTAGTCCAGGCTTAACACAAACTGTGTTGTTAGGTTCAAATAAAATTGTAGCATTCAGTTTCCAGGTTGGAGTTTGTATTTAACAACTGCATCTTTAACCTTCTGTACATATTTCTATTATGGGTAAAAGATGGAAATAATAAGATTTAAGTTTGTTCATGTACAGTTCTTGTTAAATGGAACACATTATAAATCCCATGACATGGACATTATGGAATGGTTGCATATGTTTGTAAGGTTGAAAAGAGAAGGAAATTGTTTAATGGCTCCCTGAGGAATGACCATGGATGGGAGTCAGAGATTTGTTGAACTTCTGCACAAGACTTATACAGCCTGGCAGGACCGTAGGGTGCTATCGGCAGTGGTTATCTATTTAAAACACGACAGGCAAAGCTTTCATGAAAATTACTGCACTGTGGAGTATGTAAGTGAGAAGTTCAACAAATATGGAAGCTGATGCATCCATGCAGTAAAATATGTACAAGGACTAGCAAGACATGATCCATAGTGTTGCCAGGTATGGCCTTTACCGAGTCTTACAAGCACTGAAAATATCACTTTTACAGACCACTGCATCTTGGCCTAAAACAGTACATGTAAAGGCTATGCTGTATGTGGTAACATGTCCCTTGGCAGGATGACACGGGCATAACTATGTGTCCATATAATATTTTCAGCTGCAAGACATCTGTTAGATACATACAATGGGATAAAAGGGGCATATAGGGAAGTAGAAAAAGGAAACATGGTAAATAGAGAGACACACAGAAGGACAACGTATAGAAGTGTCCAGCATGAGAGGAAGGCTGGACAATATTTTTATTGGGGATCTGGATACAATTTTTTCTTTATATAGACAGCAGAAAAGTGTGAGAATGGTGAAAATGAAAGTAGGAAAGGGGTGGTAATTCAGTGTGCAAGTGCAGACAGATATAGACCATTGGATTGAATGCACATTCTAGGATGGAGAGACATTGAATGGACACAGACAAATGGGGGCTGGGTAAATGGTGATGGAGAGTGGGACAATGGAGAAGATTTTGCAGTGTAATGCAACAGGAAGGGGCCAAACCAGGCTGAGGGTAGGGAGGAGAGTGAATAGTAAAATGTCATCTGCTAACTAATCCCAGAGAGATAATACTGTGATCCATCACTAGATAGTGTGTCACGTTAGCTGACCGTATCAGCCACATTCTTCCCTGGGGGTCTGATGGTTAGGGCTGGGGACAGTCTTAGGAGGAGAAGGCTTTGGCTAAGGTGCCTGCTGAGCATATCTATAATCCAACTGTGCAGGAAGGAGACACAGTGAGAAGTTTACCATAAGTGACTGTACTGGAAATGGACTGAATATAGTTCAAGCACACATCAGTATTTGTGATAAATTCTGAGCTTTATCAAGTGACACCATGCTGTTAAATCAGGTGTCTTATATACCTTGAGAATCCTAAATTAATTAGGAAGCACTGCCAATTGACATTTTAAAGAGACTGTGCGCTTTTTCACATATTTAAAATTTCCTTTAAAACAAAATATGTAAAACTAGTGGTAAAGTATGCTTAAAATAGTGCATTGATGCATCTATTACTGCTAAAAATGTTAATAACATAAAAATAAGCAAAACATTGTACACTATTTCCCTGATGTTTAACTTTGTAGTGAAACTTGCTGTGTGCAAAAATCTGCACTTCTTTTGAAAATTGAAATAAG
This sequence comes from Protopterus annectens, assembly GCF_019279795.1. Classification (NCBI taxonomy): domain Eukaryota; kingdom Metazoa; phylum Chordata; order Ceratodontiformes; family Protopteridae; genus Protopterus; species Protopterus annectens. Next base: position 181,812,779 of record NC_056734.1, read on the forward strand.
ATGGAATGACTTGACATACCAACTGTTGTTCACATAATTGTGATATAAACTAATGCCTAATGTGGGTATAATAATATTTTCTTGGCCTTGTTGACAGCCCTGCTAGAAAAAGAGAACAGTGTATCTTGATTAAACTAAACTGTGCTGTGCAATAGGTCATTCCTTAACATAAACTTTGTGTGATATACCATTAAGTAAAAAACATGTCTGTGTGCATGGATACTTGTCATAAATAATTATATGAGGAATATCAAACTAAAGTCTTACCCTTCTTAATTTCAATAGTGGCTTGATACTGATCATACCGTTAAGCCCAGGGGGTCTTCCAGCATCTAGCTTTAATTGCCAAAGGAGTTCTCGATATTCCAGAGTTGATTCCCAATCACCCCCCCTGGCATCAGGCTCAACTTGCTCCAGTACCATAAATCTCAGTTTTATGTTTGGACAGGTCAGGGAGTGCTTGTAAAAAGCGTTGGTTTCCTTCTTTTTGTTTATATCATAAAAATGTTCGTATATCCGCTTACGGAATTCCCTTTCCGTTTTTCCTACATAGAAACTGTTACATGTGGTGCAGAAGCCTAAATAGACCACTCCCTTGCGACCACATGTAAAATGGCCTGCCGGGTAGATTTTAAACCTTCTGGATGGAATGGTGATGCTTTTTTCTTCCAAGATGGCATGGCATTGGCTACATGCCCCGCATTTGAAGGTACCCTTTCTTGCCGGGTTGATTTTCCTTTTAATGTTCTGCTTTTTTTCAAACATTTCCTTAAGATTGGTACCCCTTCTCCTTACAAATAAAGGTTGGTCAGGCAATAGCCCCCTAAACTCTTCAAAGAGGGTGAGTACAAGCCAATATTTTCTTATAGATTCCTCCATTTCCCTTGAATGCAAAGAATAGGTGTAGACACTGAAGCATCAGTAACATTCCCATGTTTGCTATGCTGACTTTGACAATGATTTGTCATAACAACAACAGTCCCACATATAAACACAGTACTATGGTATACACTTGCAATATTGTTTGGGGCATTGTTGCTTAACCACAGATTCATATGCATAGATATTAAGTTTGCAGTACTGAAAGTCATCATATTGAAGCCTGCTCCTTTCCTCTGACACAAAAATGCCCATGGCTGAGGTCAGCACCTTAGCCAGCTCATAACAGGCAACAGCATTTTTTGAATGGACAATCACAGTGGCCCCGTAGCTCATCTCAGATCTGGTCATGAAGGGTAAAGAGCATGATCTTGCGGTCCTTCACATTCCATGCAGGCATTAAGTGTTGAGCACTAGCAGAAGCTGCCTTAATTGCATGACTATTTTCAAAAATGGTGGCATTTTGATAAATTTTGATAAAGAATAAAATGGCAGCCTGTCAATCATGTTTATAGTGTGATTTCTGAATGGTGGTTAGTGTAATATGTTGCTGGAAATTATGTGCACATATTTGGGCAGGTCACTTATACAAGCTGAAGGCCCCAAGTTGTCAGAAGTGACCATAGACAACAAGCTGCACGTCAAATTGCAGATGCATAGCGGCAAAATAGATTCTTGGACATTCATGCAACCTTGTGTAATTTACCCTTGTTATAGAAATGGGTATAAATTTACACTAAAATTTGCAGTTTCAGGACAAACTGGTATTTTATATACTAAGCCACACAAATCTCTGAAAACATATTTGATAACAGGGCAGCAGTGTTAGGAAAAACAGCAGCAAATTTGCACACATATGCAGATCTAACGAGGTATATAATACCGTGAGTGTATGTGTGTGTGTGTGTGTGTGTGTGTGTGTGTGTGTGTGTGTGTGTGTGTGTGTGTGTGTGTGTGTGTATGTGTGTGTGTGTGTGTGTGTTTAGTATGCTCTTATTTTCATCCTTCCTAAGGATGTGCACCATTGAATAGGATTTCACTTTATTTAACCCAAGCAACATGAATATGTGTACCTGCATGCATTACAGAACATAGATTGTACCGACTACAAGGTAGTTCATGATATCAGGGCAACCTGTCTCAGTACATGCCTGTTCATCCTTTTGGAGAGGGTATGCTCTGTGTAATCTTTATAGGGGGCTACAGTACTGTGTACTGCATTTCTATGTCAACACATGTGCGTTTTCCTCACTGTACTAGGGTAGAGCTATGTCACCAGTGTTTCCCTAGGTGTCCTCTAAAGTTTGGCAGCATAAAATTCAGTTTGTTCAGGTCATGGCTGAAAATGAATGCAAGGACCAGCCCACCTACCTGGTTTTCAAAGGATTAAATAAAAGTAAAAATAACTGCTTTACATTATACATATGTAGGCTCTCACACAATTGAAGAGCTCTGTGAGGACTGGTTATGTGCCCATTTGTAGCAGGTATACCTGGTATGTGTATTCTTAGTCTCTAAAGCTACAGTATGATATACACCATCATTTTCCCTTCAACTACTACAATATATAACCAGGTTATCCCTTTGTATGTAGCTGCCATCCTGCCAATATCAAAGTATGCAGTTTATAGCTCTGAGGATAGCAGATGTGGGACTATTTCAGCCTCACTGAAAATGATATTTTGCTACAAGCACTCAGGACACATGGTCTGCACATGCTGGGGTATCGGCATGATGACCAGCCTTTAAGGGGCTGAGTATGACAGATAAGTGGTCCATGGCATGAATGTTGCAATGCAGGCAAAACTGCACATTATGGCAGTGTCATAAGTGTGTTATTGACATGCTACATCATGCCAAGGCAATGGCATATTCTAAAGCTCCTGAGAGGAGTGCCATGGGGGACTAACACCCAGGAGGGTCAGGATAATAGAGCCAGAGGAATATTTTGTGACTCTGAAGGACAGAAATATTATGGAGATCTTCCCTGGGTGAGTGGGTAATGGCATCAGTTGGCCCTGACACACCACACACATCTTGGTAAATGGTGCACTCAGTTATTACCACCTAGAACAAATGTCTGTACAGCAACACTGGACATATAGATTGTAGGATGTTGTTTATGGTTTTCTGTATAGGAACATCAGGTAGTCTGTCATGTCACAATGGCATCAGAAGTAGATTAGGACAGTATGGTGTGTTGCATGTCCTACCTGGGTCTCTGTGAGGTTCTTCCTGCCACCCAAAACATACAAAGTGTTTCCACCTCAAACTCATCTAAGAATGGAGCTGCAGGCAGTAGCACAGACTCTAGATGGTGCCTTATAGGGGGAAGAGTTGTATAGACCTATTGCTATGGTCATCATATGTGGTGCACAGTATCCCCAAGATAGGACACCGATTGCAGACTGCTCCTGTATCAAATGATATAGTGCCACTGTCTATATCTGTCCTGGTTGGAGATTCACCCACAGTACAGGTATGACTTTATCCATAGATGATATGGAGGTTGTACAGTCTGCATGCTCACTGTCTCCACTTGGGGAGGTGGTCCCTCATGCCTCCAGTCATTAGCAGTGCTTCCCCTGTAGTTGCAGATATGCACACATTATCTGATGTGTGTACACTCATTAACATACAGATATACAGGAATACCCAATGTTATATTTTGTCACAGGTTGCCTTTGCATCTACTGAGTGATTCCAGCTGCATAGGAAGCAGCTGGAATCACTCAGTAGATATGAAGACCATCATCTGCTGCAGCCCAGTCCAGCATTATTAAAATATGTTACATGCAACACACTGTTAAAATGTGGGGGTTGTATTACAGCTGCACATAACATAAATATAACAGAATACATTAAATTTAGCTACAGTGCCTACACTTACCAACTAGATGGTCCCATGGAATGTCAACTTGTCGCAGCAATATAGCTGACATGTGTGCCATATACGTGAATCATGCAAACTGCTTCGGTGGTATGCAGCCACATTGGTTATAATCCCATGTACATTACACACTACCTGGCATTTGACAGAATGTTGTACCTTCTTGTTCAAAGTCCTTTGAGACTGTGGGCCAGATGGGGCCTTCATTTTACATGTGTATATACATTATGGCCTCAGCACCTCAGGAGGTTGGTAGTGGTATAATAAGAATGCAACGGGTTAACTCTTTAATGTGATGTGCTAAAAAACAGATATTCTCATTCATATAAGGAAGCATTATGTCAAGGGACTTTTAGAGTATTCTAGTGGCAGAGGCCTGAAAAATAAGTACTGTGTCCCCTTATGATCCCTGAAAGGTCCCTGCTGCTAGAAGAGAAAGAGCGATGCATACATTGGTCTCCACAGATACAAGAAGGTCACATATTCCTAAAGATTCTGTGTGTGGTTGACAAATGTCAACCAAGATCTTACAATGTCCTGATCTATTTTGAAGTGATGACTAATTTCCTGACTGGAGAAGTTGTGGAACGTAATCTCCAGGAGGTATCACTTCCTTTCATTCATGATATCTCCTTGCACATACTGGTGGAAGTGGCAGCACTATTCACTAATATATGCCACTTCTGTATGACTGATGCCACTAACTCTAGCATTCTTGCAGGTCTATAATAGATAATTGAACTTTCATACCCACAAAAAGTGGTAATGAACCACAGCTCACCAACTAAGAATTATGCACAAAAGAAAGAGACCAAGTCTCATGATCCTCTCCGAGGGTATTTATTATTAAAGGATTGAGATGGCAGCTTAGGTCACAAGCAACAGTTTATCCAGGATTAAATGATTTTATATCTATCTGCTCCATTTTAAGGCTTAGAGCTGATTTTATTATACATTAGAATAATGTTTTTTAATTTTTTTTGTATTATTTTTAGTATTTATTGGTGGGAAATGTATGCATATTTTTGTACGTAATTGTGCCTACAACTTTAAGAGGCTAATTGTGTTGTGTTAGTGGTGTTATATATAAGACTGTTGGGTAAAGTGCATTTGTTTCTGTTTTTGTACTGTTAATCTGAAGAGGTCTCTATGTGATGAAAGTGCTAATAAATACCCTTGGAGTGGATTGTGAGACTTGGTCTCTTTCTTTTGTGCATAATCGAACTTTCAAAAGTTTGAGTGTCATATGGTCGACACCATATGATCAAAGTTTTGAAAGTTCGAACATTTTAATGGAGATCTCCATACAGCACAGAATGGGAAGATTTCCCTTTTCTGCACTGTAGTGTGATCTCGGAGTTGGTATATTTAAAGAGTGGGGGGTGTGGAGAGCGCAGCCCCCCCACACGTGAGGGTTGCATAGGGGCTTGCTCCCCAGCTTAAAATGTTCAGGTAGGTTATTTGTGTAGTTTTTTTTTTTTTTATTAGATGTTCAAACTTAAAAGTTCGATCATATGGAGTCGACCATATGACAGTCGAACTTTTGAAGGTTTGATTATCTAATATAGACCCCATTCTCTTTCTCTCTTGAATTCGAATATTTTCACAGTGCTTTACCTTTTATGGCCAAGCAGGTGCATAGTGGTGCATGTTTTCTCTCACACCCTACTATATCTCATGTTGGTGTGTGCAAAGCATTATCATATCACTTCCATAATGGTGTCATTTGCATGTGATTATACAGCCACTTGTATAGATCTTCTGCAGTACGTTTGTGCTCCTTGCAATGTAATGCAGCACTGGCCTATGATTGGCTATCTGTGAAAGGCAGATTCCAGCTCAACTGCATGGTACATACTATGCAACTTGTCTATGAACCTTGGCTGTAGTTTTCAATGTGAGAAGTTTTATAGAGAGAAAGAATCTATGGTCATGGCATTGACTCTAAAAGACCAATAAGTAGCAAAAAATGAAATAATTTGGTATGAGGTGCACACTACCAGATACGATGGATGGCAGGAATGAGACATTGGACTCACAGAAAGGAATTATTGAATCTCTTTCCAGCTCATGAAGTATGGAAGAGAAATGATTAATGAGTTACGAGACATTAGCTCACCTTAAAAGACTTGGCCAATACATCAGATTGTCAGAAGTGTGCTTTATGTCTTATTGCTAAAATACCATTAACCATTTTTTATTAAAAAAGAAGAAGAAAGAACACAAAACAAAAAGAGTGTTTGACTTTTTATCAAATTGCTTTTTTCCTTAATTACAAATCACTGAAAATTTAATTGAAAACACATTTCACGAATCACACACCATAGAAAATTTCATATTCAGGAAATATTTGTTCAAAAAACATTTTTTGAAGGGGGTCTTACTTGCTACACCCCTACACCCAACTTACTTAAATGTGCTAATTCCATGGTTGGACAACCTCAGAGAAAAGAAAAAAAGACCACAAATAGAAAATAAGTGCGGGCACACAAAAAAGTCTTCTAGAGATGTGGTATGATGTAAGGGTGGGCATTGACAAGGCACAAGTAGTAATGAACAATTTGGTTTGTAATTCCTGTGGTGATAAGATCCTAAACCACACCACTAGCAGTTGTTTGCAGCCTTATATAGCTTTCTATGAATTGAGATTCAACCAAATGTGTTTCAGATGAAATGTGTTTTCAATTATTTTTTATAGGGATTTGTGATTAGATGGAAAGGCAATTAGATTACATTAACCATTCCATGTAAAGTATACACACACACACACACACACACACACACACACACACATATATATATATATATATATATATATATATATATATAGTTCCCATTCAGAAGCCTGAAACATCATAAGCCTGAAAATCAAAATCCTGAAACCAAAAGCCTGAAAATTCAGAATCCTGAAAACTCAAAATCCTGAAAGCCCAAAATCCTGAAAGACCAAAATCCTGAAACTCAAAATCCTGAAACTCAAAATCCTGAAAACACAAATAATGCTAATATGTCACTATAAAGACACTAATATCTACCAACTGACCCTGACCCTAACCCTAACCCTAAGGTCCGTCACTATCGCACACTCACCTGACCCGCCTAACCCTAACTCACTTAAACCGCCTAACCCCAATATTTGTCACTATTGCATACATGCCTAACCTGCGCCCTAACCCTAACTCACTTAAACCGCCCCTAACCCTAAAATAAAACCAACCGCACACTTACCTGACCCCAACGCATGACCTAACACCACAGGGCTAACAATAGCAAAGCCACAATGACATCAGTATGTCTATTTTGTGTTTTCAGGATTTTGAGTTTCAGGATTTTGGTCTTTCAGGATTTTGGGCTTTCAGGATTTTGAGTTTTCAGGATTCTGAATTTTCAGGCTTTTGGTTTCAGGATTTTGATTTTCAGGCTTATGATGTTTCAGGCTTCTGAATGGGAACCATATATATATATATAAAATAGTTGTGTAAGAACTTACCATAACCTTAGATTCCCTTCTCTTCCATGTTGTAGTATTTATAATAGTAGGGATGTTCCTGCTTGCAGTGCCACCGTCTGGCCAGTATACCAAAGTCTTTGTTTCAGGAGGGTATGTGTGATGCCCCTTACCAGGGCCATAAACCAACATTGGGTATAAAAGTGACGTCTGCACGTACCCTCATCAGAATGTTTTGCCACATACAGTAGTGCTTCTGTGGGTTAAAGGGGGATCCTACCTGGAGACCCTTAGACTTACATGTAGGCCAGGCCTAGGGCAGTATGTTGGCTGTGTTGAGAGTGGAGACTGGGGAAGTGAGTGACTATGTCCCCACACGTAGGCCATGGCGTAATAGTTAGGAAAGAAACAGGGGATAGGTGAGTGGTACTAAATGCTGCAACATGGAAGAGAAGGACATCTAAGGTTATGATAAGTTCTTACACAACTCTTCTATGTCCTTCTATTCTCATGTCGCAGTATTCATAACTGTAGAGAGAGTACCAGAGCATTAGTTATGAACCTGGGTGGAGGAGTGGTTTTCGTGGTCAACCAGGCCTTGGGGGATTGACCTGGCAAAACCTGCTCTTTCTTTGGAGGCCATGTCCAGCTTGTAGTGCTTAGTAATGTGTGGAATGAGATGCAAGTGACTGCTTCTAAAATAGATGTGGAGTCAATGCCTTTAAAAAAGGCAGTAGAGGAGGCAGCTGCCCTGGTAGAGTGAGATTTAACATGGACCTGCAAGGATTTTCCATGATGGGTGTAGCACAAGGTAATGGATTTAGAGATCCATGAGTAAATGATCTGTTTGGACACAGCCTTCCCTAGGGCTTTGGGATGGAAGGAGATGAATAATTGGTCAGATTTTCTAATAGAATTGGGTTTGTCCAAGTAGTACCTGAGTTGCCTGTGTAAACATCCAAGGAATGAAGAGTCCTCTCTGAGGAGTTTTGTGGATGAGGGTAAAAAACTGGTAGGTTAATGGTTTGATTTAATGAAAGTTCATTAACTACCTTGGGTATGAATGAAGGGTTGGTCCTGAGAGCAACTCTGTCCTTGTGGAAAATCAGATAAGGAGGGGTAACCATAAGGGCTTGTATCTCTGAAACCCTTCTGGTGGAGGTAAGGACCACTAGCAGAACTGTTTTCAGGATGCATAGATTCAGAGAAACCGAGTGAGCTGGTTCAAAAGGAGGTAGCGTTAGTTTTTGTAATATGCAACTGAGGTCTCGAGGAGGGGGGATAGGTGTCCTGGGGTATCTGATATGAAGGACTCCTTTCAAAAAAATGTTGACTTCCAGTCTGGTTGCCAGAGGAGGTGATATGGGCAGACAAGTAGAAATGTCAGATAAGTGGACTTTGACTGAAGAGTATGTTAGTCCAGAGTGGAGTAGCTCACACAAATAGGAAAGGACCATTGGTATAGGAGTAAAAAGAGGGTCATGTTTTTTCCTTTGACACCATCTGGAGAATCTGCACCAATATGATACATAGTTTCTCCTGGTACTGGTTTTCTGGCCTTCTGCAGAACACTGAGTATGTCCTCTGAATATAGGTGTCTGTAAGGGATTAGAACCCTATCACTAATAAGGTAAATTTCAGGTTGTCCACCTGTCCTGTGTGAGCAGGTCTAGTCGATGGGGTAGCCTGTGGTGATTGCCCTTGGCTAGTAAGTAGAGGAGGGGAAAACAATGCTGTCTTGGCCAAAATGGGGTCACCAGTAGGATTTTGGGTTTGTCCTTCTGAATTTTCAGAAGGACCTTCTGAATTGGTATGAGAGGAGGGAAGGCATAAAGGTACATTCCCTCCCAAGAAAAGGAGAATGTGTCCACTTTCCAAGCTTGTGGAAGTGGATCCCTTGTGCAGAAGCTTGGCATCTGTTTGTTCTGGGGGGATGCAAAGAGATCTGCTTGTGGAATACCTCACTTGTGTATTAGGCCCAGGAAACCTCTCTCTGAAGCATCCATTCATGAGAGGGGGCTGAGGTTCTGCTGAGTTTGTCTGTCATAACATTCTCTGTTGAGGGGATATACACTGCTACCAGGTGGACCTGGAATGAAGATGCTAAGTTCCAAATCTGGATGGCCAGACTGCATAGGGGGAAGGACCTTGCCCCCCCCCCTTGCTTGTTGATGTACCACAGGACAGTCATATTGTCTCTGATTACTTTCAGGGTTCCTGGCAGGATAGTAGATTTGAAGGTTAGAATAGCTAATAGTAATGCCCTCATTTCCTTGATGTTGATGTGGTCCTTTTGTCTTAGAGTGGACCATTTGCCTTGTACGGAGAATTGTTTCTGGTTTGTTAGAAGCACTGCACCCCACCCTAGGTGTGACGCATCTGTGGACACCTGTTGTTGGGGGGCTGGAACCTGTAGGTGGGTTCCTAGGTTGAGGTGCAGTGCTGACACCCACCACTGGATTTCCTTTTTTAGGCGCAGAAGTAGGGGAAGGGGTGAGTCCATGGGTTGAGAGTGTGGGCTCCATAGGATTTTTAGACCCACTGGATTTTGGGCATGTGGAGTCTTGTCAGAGATAACATGGGTATCAGAGATGCCATGTGGCCTAATATTCTCAGGAATTCCCAAGCTGTCAAGGAGGAGTGGGTGAGGATCTGTGTAAAGTATAGACAAAGGTCTTTGATCCTTTGGTCTGGGATGAAGGCTTTCATGCTGTCTGTTCTGATCCTGAACCCCAAGAAAACTAAGTCCTGAGAGGGGGTCAGGTGAGATTTTTCTTGATTTAGGGTGAACCCTAGTTGAGTTAGGGTGGAAGACACCTGTTTTGGATAAAGTAGAAGCACTTGGTAGTCTTGATGAAGGATGAGCAGGTCATTTAGGTATCTAGGTATGGGTATATCTGTATACCCTGAGTCCTGCAGTGAGCAATGAAGGGGGCTAGGCACTTTGTAAACACTTGAGGGGCAGTGGAGAGACCAAAGGGCAAGGCAGAAAATTGAAAACGGCAGGAGGCTCTAGCAAAGCGGAGGTATTTTCTGTAATTTGGATGGATAGGAATGTGGAGCTAGGCATCCTTCAAATCCAGGGCTGCCATGAATGCTTGTGGGGGTATGAGTGGTAAGAGAAGGGGTAAGGTAATCATTTTGAAGCTGGGAACTTTGAGGAAGAGGTTTAGGAAAGACAGGTCTAGGACTGGCCTCCAAGGGCTGTCTTTCTTTGGTACAAGAAACATCCTGGAGTAAAAGCCTGTGTTTCTTTGTGGGGCGGGTACCTGTTCTATGGTAAACTGTGTTAGGAGTAGTTGAATGATGGTTGGAAATAGGTGGATTTGTTTTTTTGGTGGTTGGGGAATACCTTGAAAAGGTGGAAGCATCCACCAAGTCATGAAATATCCTCTCTGAATGATGGAGAGGGCCCATTGTTCTGCTGTGATTATCCACCAGGAGGGTATGGAGAGGGTGAGATGAAGGGATAAGGGTGTGTTTGCATTCAAAGGAGCTGAGTCACAGTGAAGATGGTCTAGATTAGTCAGACTGACTCTGAAAAGATGTAGTGGAGGAGCTGGTGGGAAACTAGGGACTAGAATTTTTTCTGGGTTGTCTACTTCCCTTAGATTTAGGGCTTCTGTGGGTAGTTCCTATGGCATCTGAGAATAGGGGATACCAGAAGATGTTTGAGATTTTGTAGTTCCTTTCCCCTTTTCTTGGAGGGATGTGAGGAGCTCAGCAGAAGCCTGTCCAAAGATGGCCTTATTGTCTAAGGGTGCATCAAGTAATTTTGTCTGTACATCCATGGAGAGAGGTTGAAGCCTTACCCAGGAGTATTGCTTTAGATCCGATCCTGATGCAGCTGATTTATATGAAGCTTCCACAGCATCATAACTGCAGTTAATGGAGTGCCTAGTCACTTGGGATGCTGTGGAAAGCAGAGTGTTGACTTGGGCTTTTATTGGAGAATCCGGCACCTCGGACAGGAGAGTAGCGACTTTGGATATGGTACCTAGGACATACCTAGCCATATGTGTTTGATAGTTAAGGGCCCTTATAGCCAGAGTAGAGGAGATATACACTTTCTTCCCTAGTCTGTCCATGAACTTTCTGTCTTTATCCATTGGGTAAAAGGCAGCAGAATGTAATTGTCTTGAAGTTTTATCAGCAGAGACAGCTATAACAGCTGGGTCTGCTGGAGGGTTTCTAAAGAGGAACTGTATTTCCTGGGGGACCTTATAAAAATGGTCTGGGCATTTAGAGGCTGGTGGTTCTGAGTCAGGAGACTAAGAAACAGCCAAAAAGCATGCTGGAAAGCAGTTAGTAAAGAGGGGACAGCAGAAGGAGATGGTTGCTCCATTTGTAAAAAGTCAAAGTACCTTTTCTTGGAGTCAGAAACCTCTGATGCCTACCATTTAAAATGTTCCCTCATGAGGGAAATAGTGTCCCCAAAGGTAAATTCTTTGGGGGACTCGGGAGAAATGGAGTCCTCCTCCTCTGGGGTAATGAAATCCTTGGGGAAATCTATGTGGGCTTCATAAGAAAAGGATTCCTCAGAAGAGGAGTAGTCTTCCTCAGATACCTGTAAGGGTGGCTGAGGTGAGAGAGTAGGGGGACATTGTTGTGTCTGTAAGGCCTGAAAAGCCTTAAAGAGACTTTGAAAGAACACTTCCCAACCAGGAACTAGTTGAGGCTCAGGGTGCTTAAGTTTTTGTTTTCTCTTCAAGGGAGTAGCCGGTGGAGAAAGCATCAAGGTGGATGTCTAATTAAGTAGGAAGAGAAGGAGCTTGGCCTTCCACCTGAGTGAGTCGTGGTTCTCCTCTGCCATCAAGCTCTGATAGCTGGTTAGCCTCAGTGGACATACATGTGGTTTCTGGCATCCCAGCTTCCATTAAGGTTCCCAGGCCTGCTTTGGAAACCATCGTCTGAGAGGATTCTTGGCTTTCAAGTACCTCAAGAACCTGCTCAGATGCCTGAGGAGCAGGTTGTGATTCTGGTCTAATTTTCATGGCCTTCTTCCTTGGCAGCTAATTGGATAGGCCTACTCCTCCTTCCATACCAACCGCTAAGTGGCATAGCCTTTGATTTTCTAAATACAAGTTCAGTGCCGCCAGGCAGCTGTGAAGAGTTTTGGGGACGAAAGATTTGCAAATGGGGCAAGTATGGTCATGGGCCTCACCTAAGCAAAATATGCATTTTTCGTGCTTGTCCTTGTGAGGAATCTGTCTCCCACAAGTGCACTTCCCCTTTCTATCTGACATGTAAGTTTAAACTGTAATCAAAAGCAAGGAAAAACCCAACAGGGCACTTATCTGTATCGGTCGAAGAAGAGGTCGTCTGGTCTTGAACGGAATCATAACCAGTCGTCTGAAGAAACGCGATCTGCTTATGGAACTGGCAAACAGGAGTCCAACATTCATTGCGGCAGAAAAATTCTAATGAGGGTACATGCAGATGTCACATTTATACCCAATGTCGGTTTATGGCCCTGGTAAGGGATGTCACATGTACCCTCTTGAAACAAAGACTTTGGTATACTGGCCGGATGGTGGTGGTGCAGGCAGCAACCTTCCTACTGTTATGACTAATGCAACATGAGAATAGAAGGACATATATAGATACATCAGTTTACTATCAAAATTTGGAATGGCAGTTGTGCGTTTATGCACAGTGCCAAACCTAATAGATGAAAATGTACTCACCGTTTTGTACAAAATCTCATAACTGATAGCCACGATGTCCCCTTTTAAACTCCAAACATTTGAAATCTAAAGTATCTGTTAACGTTTACACTTTGCATGGGGGCAAGCCCCCCTGCACCTGTCATGTGGGAGGGATGTGCCCCCCCACACCTCCTGAATATTATATATGCCAACTCCAAGATTGCACTACGGTGAGGAAAAAGGTAAATTCCCCGATCTCCACTCACAATGCAAAACTCATAATAATGAATACAGCTTTGCTTTTGTTATTATGGTTCGTACTACTTCAATTCGGCATTGTGAAACTTGAGAGCTGTGATTTCGATCACACAGCATTCACACAGCTGCCATTCCACATTTGCGGAGTAAACCATATATACATATATATATATATATATATATATATATATATATATATATTTTTTTTTATATATGTATATATATGTATAGACCTAATTCAGAAGCTCAAAGTTTCAAAACTTTGAACTTCAAAAGGCCGAGACCATAAGATCAAAGTTTTGAAACTTTGAAAACCTAATAAAAATAATAAAAACGAAAAAACATTTTTATGTTTTTGTAGGGGACAAGCCCCCCCCCCCCCGCATCCCCATACCCCCTGCTAAATAAATATACCAACTCTGAGATCACACTACAGTGAGGAAAATGGTAAATATAGGTTTATAGGTTCATAAGTTGATACAAGGCTATTGGCCAGGACACCCTTATAAGCCTAGCAAAGAATTTTGCCCATATTCTCTCTAAGTCAGAACTTGTTTCCCCTATCCTGCAGGGACACAGGTGGGATCCCAGGGGTGTATTTTCTGTTTCCCATCCAGTCATCCAGGTTCCTCTTAAAGAGGCTAGAGAGGTACTCTGCTTGACATGGAGAGGGAGTCTATTCCACAGCTGGGGGAGTCTTTGGTACACAAATCTATCCAGTCGTCAAGTTCTATTAATGTCACAGACCAGGTTAAGGCCTTGCATGCAGGTTGTGTGAGTGGAGTTTGTCTTATGGAGATGCAGCTCACATGTCACCTCTGAGCAGTCCGTAGACTGAATAGAGGGACAGGGCTTTTAGCTTATTGGTATAGGATAGAAGGTGTTTGAGACCATGGATTTTCCTGGTCAGGAACCTCTGTGGTCTCTCCAGCTGCTGCATGTGCTTGGCAAGGTACATGCCAAAGGGTTATTGTACTCGATAATGAGTCTGATAAGGGAGGATTACAGGGATGTTATGACCTCCTTGTTCCTGGATGAAATGCCCTTATTTATGAGGTGGGCCATGTAGAAAGCCTTAAATACAATGGAGGCAACGTGGTAGTCTAAAGTCAGGTTGCTATCAACCTGGGTGCCCAAGTCCTTCACTACTGATTGCATGCTTATTACAGTGTTATTAATGTGGTAATTAGTGGGGATGCCATTTTCCCAAAGGGGATAATGATGCATTTCTTGGCATTCAGTTTGAGGCCACGCTTCTGGCACCAGTCATTAGTTTCAGTAAGGCCCTCTTGGAAGATGTTCATATCAATAGGGGAATTTAAGACAGCACCCAGCTTACAGTCATCTGCAAACTTGGTCAGCCACAGACCACTGGTTTTGGCTTGCACCTCAGAAAAGTATATCCCAAATAGTAGAGGCCCCAAGACCAAGCCTTAGGGTACACTCCTCATTATAGGTCTACTACTAGAGGTGGCTTCCCCTACTTTGAGTGAGTGGGTTCTATCAGTCAGCCAGTTGGTACCCATCTGGTAACATACAGATTGATGCCTAGCTTGGAGAGTTTATCTATTATGCCCAAGTGGGGAACAGTGTCAAAGGCTTTGGCTAGGTCAAGGTAGGCAGTGTGCACCGTCTTCCCCTTGTCCATGGCTTTGGTGACTGTTTGGAAGAAGTTGATCAAGTTTAAAAGGCATGATCTCCATTTGACAAAACCAAACTGTGTGTGGTCAAGCATTTGGAGGTTGCCAATGCCCTTGTTTATAAGGTCCATGATAATGCATTCAATGGCCCTGTAGATCAGGCTAGTTAGGCTGATGGGCCTATAATTGCCTGTGTTAGTGGATACTCCACCTTTGTGTAGAGAGATGACAGTGGCTGTACTCCATTCAGCTGGGATGAAACCGATGCTCAGGCTTTGGTTGAATAGGGTGCCTAATAGAGCTGAGAGTTCATGCCTGAGTTCATGTATTATTCAGCCAGGGATGTTATCGGGGTCCCATGGTGATTGTACTTTTTGGCTTTCAGAGGGCATTAAAGACCTGCTCCCTGGAGATGAGGGGAGGGCAGGTGCTGGGAATGTCCTGGTTTACTGATGGGGGACAGGGGGGTGATGTTTTCACTGAAACTGTCTACCAGGAGGTTGGATATAGCTATGATGTTTGTGTATGTGGTGTTATTGACCACCAGTTCAGAGCTGATTTGGGTGTTACCTTTGAGATTGTGGACATATGTGAAGAAGGCCTTGTGATTTTCCTTAGTGGATGTGGCCAATTTGGACTCGAAGTTAGCCTTAGAGGATTTCACCAGTGACCTTATTTGCTTGTTCAGACAAAGGAGAGATTGCTTCCAACTTGGCACCTGCTCCTTCTTGGTCCTGGACAGCAATTTTTTTTCTTTTATTATAGAGTTTGTTTATTGACTGCAGTGGTGGTGCTGCGGTAGCGTTGTTGCCTCAGAGTAAGATGCTGTCTGGTTTGATTCTCAGCTAGAGCATCTTCTGTGTGGAGACATGCGTGAATGGGTGTACCTTCATTGAAGGTTGTGCGTCAGAGCTGGCAACTCAGCACGTAAAAATCTACTGCCAATAACTAGCTGACCGGAGTTCCGCTGTGGAGACCCCTAACCGGGAAAAGCCGAAAGACACAACAACATAGAGTTTGTTTATTGCTGCTGTCCACTAGACAGGTTTACTCTTCCTTGAGGAATTCCTTGTGGATACCAGGAATTCCATCATGTCAGCTATTGCAAAGTACTTGGGCTTTAAGGTGAAACTGTATGTTCAGGCAGTGAAGCACCTGGTAAAAGATTCTTGGCAATTTTTACAGATGTGTATTGATGTGGGGACAGTTACTCGTGGCTTGTTTATTACCACTGATGTAAAGGATCTGAATTTGGCGATCCTACATGATGTGGGACTGGAATGGTTTGCAGAATTCTTACATTTTCATTCAGATTTGGATCAAGATAAACTTAATTTGCTTTGTGATCTTATTGAATTGGTTTTGTATAATAACTACATATTTTAAAAAAAAAAATGTTTTTCTGCAAAAAGATGTGTGGCCATGGGTGCAGCTTGTGAGATCATCTATGCCAGTGCAATTATGACTACCTGGGAGATGAAGTTTTTGTTTAACAGTAGCTTCGAAGAATCCTGGATCATGTACACCAGGTACCAGGATGACATTTTTTCTCCTATGGGCAGGCACCAGAAGACAATTTTGAGTTTCAAGGAATACGTCAATGGCTGTACTGGTTTTCTAAACTTTTCATTTGAGGTGAATGACTAAGCCATTGTGTATCTGGATGTGGCACTTAGAAAGGACACCAATGGATGTTTGGTGTCTAAAATGTATAGGAAGCCCACATAATGAAATATTTTTTTACATTTTGAAAGTTATCACCCTCTCCAGAAAAAAAGGCAGTTTTAAAAGGACAGTTGGTTTGAGCAGCATGAATGACATCATCATATGAAGACTTTGTGGAAGAATGTTTTTCTTAAAATCCACGTTTTTTGGTACATGGATATCCTGAAGTCTTTGTTGATTCATCCGTAGATGAAGTCATGATTAAAAGACAGAACAATGTCTATGTGCCTATTTTAAAGGCACAGTTAACAACCCCAAGTAGGCTGGGGGGGGTCATCATTTAATGGGGGGCCTGAAGTAATAACTCAAATAAGTGTAACTGTTTCAGCTCTGATTGATAAATACACAAGTTCCTTTGTCACCACTTTTGCTTTAGACCAAGTAGAGGTTAAAAGAATAATTATGAAAACTAGGGTAATTATTAGGGAAGATCATGAGTTGGCTAGCAAGTGAGGAGACAAGCCAACAATAATTTTCAGGAGAAGTACAAACTTAAAATATTTCCTGGAAATGCCTGTTAATTTTTCCTCAGACAATCAGCATTTTACCATGAAAAGATGTGGGTTTTGTAGAGCCTGCCCCTATATAAAATGCCCCCAGGCATTTGTTACCAATAGGAAGATGCATCAAATGCAAGGTAATTATAACTGTAATACAAAAAGAGAGGTGTATGCAGCCCTATGTGAGTCTTGTACCGCCATTTTATGTGGGCAGGACGGAAAGGGTGTTGAAAGATATTAGGGAACATATTTATGGTATTTCTAAAGCACAAGAAACAAATGCTTTGCCTAGGCACTCTAAATTGCATTCTACACACTGTTTTAAATTCATTGTTTTAGAGAAGTTGATTAAAAATCCAAGTGGTGGTCCTTTTGGGTTGCATTTTGACAAAAAGAAACTGCTGTGGCAATTGAAATGTAGTGCAAGTATAAGTCCAGGCTTAAATTAGTTGATATCTTTTCAGCCAGTTTTAAAGTTTTAAGCTTTTCAGAGATGTGTTTATATATATATATATATATATATATATATATATATATATATATATATACACATATATATATATTTGTTAATAATTATTTTAATGGCCGTTTAGTCATTTTTTAAAATATTTTTCATCTTTTTTAAGTATGTTTTTAAGTGGTTCTGTGTGGCTTCTTTAAATGAGATACATTGGAAGTCACATGATGATGGGATGTGTTTTAAATATGGTGGATTATTCAAGTGAATCTTATCTGATGAAGTTTGTTTATTACAGACAAAAGCGCTAATTGTGGTTGTTTTAGTGAATAAAGTTGGAGTAGTTGCCGTTTCTGGGTCCTGCAGCTTTTCATTGTGGATCATATAGCACCAGGCAGAAACATAAGACAATAATGCCTTTGTCTGTTTAAGGAATGAAACTAAAAGCAAAAACAGAAGATATTTTACTAATAAACATGCCCCGGGATTCATGAACGTTGCGCCAGGCGGACGCATAGCGTAGGCGTTACAATGCCAAATATGGCCGCCGAGCGATTCAGGTACAATCCAATCCCACGTGCACTACCGGCGTGCGCCGGATCTGCGCCGCCCCCGGCGTAGGTATGCTAAACACCCCATGTGCGGTGTTGCACCATGCAAATGAAGGCATATAGCGATCCACGTGGGCGAGGCGTAGCATAAGGGCACGGCAATGTAAACCAAAAAAAAGGTTTACATTTACCCAAACATAACATAGGAGTAACGGAAGGCTGTCAACATCAGGTATCACACTGTTGCCATATGCCAATGGCAAAAGACACAGAGAATGTCAAAAGAAAACATGCACAACATGTAAATAATAACATAAATGGTATGTCCACAGAAATTCACAGCAGAACCCCAGGACATGTCCGCGGAAGGTGCTAAACAATGAAATAATATGACAATGTCATAAAACAGCAGTGTAATACACATCAGCTTCACAGCCACAATACACCATGGTATGCAAGGAAAGCCACATCCACGGTGCAAGGGTTGCCAAGGAGTCGTGGCAGTGTTCGGCGTGGTAACTATGAATTAGTAGTCAATGCCATGCAAATGAGGCAGATAATACTGAATCGCAAAACCCCCGCCGGCGTAAGGCTGTACCAAACGGCGCAGCGGTAATACACCGAGGAGTGGCTCAGAGGGAATACATGTCACCTGCAGAGGGGTGTGCCACTGTAGGAGGAAGCACATTGGAGCCCAGCAAACCTGGGCTGTACATTGCACAGCACAGCTGCAGGACCGGCGTGTGTGGAAATAGTTGAGCTGAGAGCACACAATGCGCGCAGAGGTGCATGTGCACGAGGATGACTACGTTCCCTTAACCCAGTCATGTGACGCTCACCCCGCAAACAACATCGGATACAGGAAGGTGATGTTGAGAATATGAGGAAATGCGGAAGCAGTGTAATCGGAGTAGTAATGAGCAATCAACAGTAATCAACCCACCAAGGCCAATTGGCGGCAGCTGACAACTCTGTATGCAGAAACCTGCAAAACGGGATAGGGGAGGCATATGAATGCAAAGAAAGTAGGGGAGGTATCAGATTACAATGAGTGAAGACCTGACACAGCAGAGCCAAGTAGACAGGCAGCATAATGGTGGCGGCACACAAAACGCACGATATGCCATATCCCAGAAACTACACATGACAGGGCTCTACAGGATGCATGCCAGGAAATAGTAGGTGCAACATGCAGAAACAGTAAGGTAAGGTCGAAAGCTAATCCAATGCAGGCAAGAGTAATGCAACACCAAAGGCAACAGCGTTGCAGTGCCAACGGTAAAACATGGAAGATAATCCACAGATACGGCCGCACAGACACACCCTATGACATCACCGGGTGTACAGCACAACAGTATAAAGTGTGAATGCACACAACACACAGCTGTGTATTCCCAAACGCCGCACTCTAGGTGTAAACACACGGGGAACTTTTAAAATGTACATGTTGGGTGCCGCCGTGGCCGTGATCCATCAGCATGTGTTAGAGACAGACGGAGTTGTGGAGGAGGGTGCCGACAACTACCGTAGGCCTCAGAGGAGAAGGAGAGTGTTCAGACCAAGGGTAACCTACCAGGGGCTAGAAGACCTGGAGATAGTAGAGCGTTACAGGGTGGATAGGGACACTTTACAGCAAATAGCAGAGCTGTGCCGGCCACGCCTGAGAACAAGAAACAACAGAGGGGAGCCCATCCCAGTTGACACAAAGGTATGTGTAAGCTTGCGAATACTGGCCACAGGTACCTTTCAAAGGCCAACTGGGGATATAATGGGCATCTCACAGGCATCAGCATCCAGGGTACTACACCAGTTTCTGGATGCCATGTTACCACATGCCAATGAGCATATATACTTCCCCAGATCTCAGGAGGAGTTGGCTAGCAATATGCGCCACTTCCACCATGTGGCATAATACCCGGAGGTACTGGGTGCGATAGACTGTACGCACATACAAATCAAGTCACCACCTGGGGAGCAGGGTAGACACTACATAAACCACAAGGGATTCCCCTCCATCAATTGCCATGTCATGTGCAATGCGCAGGGCATTATCATGGATGTGTGTGCTGGCAGCCCTGGAAGCTACCACGACTCCCATATCTGACATGCCTCACAGCTGTACCAGGTATTCGCCAGGGGGGACATCCCACAAGGCCACCTTGTGGGGGATGATGGTTATGCACTGGAGCCGTGGATGATGACTCCCATCAGAAATGCACACACACACACATGCAAGAACACCATAATGAGGCACACGCACAAACCAGAATAATCATAGAGCGTGTGTTTGGGATGCTGAAATCATGGTTCCGCCCTGCAGTACTCTCCAGGCACATGTGCCCACATATTCATAGTATTTGCCATGCTACATAATATGATCCTGCGGAAGCAGCT
Source organism: Protopterus annectens (assembly GCF_019279795.1). NCBI lineage: Eukaryota > Metazoa > Chordata > Ceratodontiformes > Protopteridae > Protopterus > Protopterus annectens. The sequence goes on from NC_056734.1 coordinate 181,833,169, forward strand.
GCTGCAGGGACATAATGGTGAAGGGCCACAAAGCCCACCACAACTGCCAAGGCCAGTACAGGCACAGAGGGTTCAGGACAATGAACACACTGTGCCAGCCCCAGTAGGCAGACGGAGGCGTACCCAATATGCCTATGCCCTGGCAAAGAGGGAACGTATAGCACATACTCTGACAGCATAGGCCCCATGGACTGACACCTCCCTACCTGCACACACAGTGAAATGGACGGCACACAAACATGGCCACCCGTAAAGTGTACCGTATGGGTGGCCCCATGTGTGACTCCAACATAGGCAGCACCCAAACACTGCACACCCAACAGCCAGCGGAGCATGGAACGCCAACACCTGAACCGTACATGGGTCCTACAGCAGACGGCATTGCTGTATGCTGCCACGTTCGCCGCAAGGTGTATACATATAGACATGTAGATATGTGCATATACAGATATGGAGATAGATATAATTACACACATAGAAATATATGTACACATATACATATAAGTACAACAGGTAAGACAGGGAATCAGAGGGATGTAAGGTGACAGAGAAGTAACACGCGATATCTGTACATAGTAAACATAGTGAACGACAACCTGAGCATCCGGGAGGTTTAACAGAAGAGGAAACCGCCACCCATGGAAAGGTCAACATACCGAAATGCATAACCGCGAGTTAGGATGATCGCCAGGCCACAGTACAGTAACAGTACATGTGCGGGTAATACTATGATGATATGAGGGGGGAGGTAGACACTGCCGCCGGTGATGCGGGCCACGCAGGTACTGTGTGCAACCGTCCCTGTGACTGCCGCAGTATGTGTATGTGTGCGGCGAGGGTGCCATGTGTTTCGCTGTGCAAGTGTAATATGTGTGCCACTGTAAAATGTGTATGTTGGTGCCATGTGACAGGCGGAGTGGAATAACATGTGTAGGCATACAGTATAGTAACCTCAGGCGTATGTACACCAGTACTCCCAAAGTAGTACTGAGAGCCCCTCCCTGGCTAGGCGTGTGGTGACGTATAACGATGCAAAGTGAAAATGTCCCAGAATGTACCACAGGAATATACCCCACATGAAATGGAAAGGACGTATGTACAAATCATGACCGTATGTATGACACCGATATGCTAATTGCAAAACGATACGTCGGCAAAGTTACACAGCAATAGGTATGTACCGCGGAAATACACATGTGCTACGCCGGTACTGATTGTGGCCACGTATCGGCCCGTAAACACTGCTGTGTGTTCTACAAGTGTCAAACAAGCAATCGCCACCTGAATAGGTGGCAACCACTAGCAAACAGGCCATCCCAAGTACAGGACCACAATGACTGTAAATATCCGGGACAAAATGACAAGGGATAGTCGTCACGTACAAACAACCGCAGATATACCACCGATGTGACGGAGGAATACATGCAGGAAGCACACACGCAGGCGATACCAACACCACATGACAACAACAAAACCTACACTCCCAGAACAACAGACAAGTAACTGTCAACTCCCCAGGCAGGGATGGAGCACACAGACAAGCATACCGTGTATGTAGAGATGCAAGGCCCACAACCCGTATCCGTCACCTACAACCTCCGATATTCCCCATCGCACATATCAAAGGGATACAAGCCGTAATAGCAGCACAAACATACAGGCAGTCATTGACAGCTGCATAACTGCAACATCTCGCGTGGGAAACACTGTCAACAGCGGATGCATACTTGCATCCGTTGTTCAAAGGAATACAACAGCTATGTTACACATCCGAATGCAAAACGCCATCAACAGACGCCGTCAGGACAGGGACACCCACATGTCGAACATAATACCATACCCAACACACACAATCCACGGCTAACACCACTGCGAAATGTACCTGATGCCACACATAGCGGCTGCAGTTACACATAACATAACACAATACAGACCATCTCCACGAAGGTAGGGCAAATAGCCAACGCCCAGGTGAGGAATGCAACCATGCCATAGTTACGACGCGTAATGTACGAATGGAGTAGATGCACAGGTGATATGCGCACAAGTACACACTGAGGAACAGCTATTGGTGTGATGAACCCACATGTTGCAGGTAACGACGGATATAAGGATGACTCCCAGGATATTCAAACCGTATGCTCATACCGAACTACTACTCCAAAACGGATAGAGTGAGAAAATGGAATAGCGATACACGCAACGAAAAACGGAAGGAAACACAGACAAGGTATGTAGAACCCACGATATGTACGGGTGTGTAACGCATGATGTGTATGATGAAGCTGTACTGTATGTGAATGGTGTTTGTAAGTAAGGATACTTGTCCATAATGCAGAGAGTGGTGAAAGGTGGTTATGTAGTGCTATCCTGCTGAGCATACCAATGACTGTGGACACCGTGTGCACAGCAGTGGGACATCATGTACACAGCCGGGATAACATAAGGGCTGCCACAGGGGGGCATAACACAGAACAATGCCACACCACACGCCGATGCTGGCAGTGGATGTCCAACAAGGAAGTGCCATAGCAGGGGATAGGACATGTATGTATACTGTCACAGCACACATGTGTATGGGCATATACCGTCGATGTCATAAGTAATGTGCGCACGACATGCACGTATGCCTTGCAGTAGGGGATACTATGTCAACGATGTGTAATGTAAAGCTGTCATGGTAGATATGACAGACATCATACACAGTATCACAGGCATATCATGCATAATGGAGTTGTGGCCTATTTGTATGTACAATAACAGGATACGTATGGCCTGTACATATGGGACAGAGTAGTAGCATAATAGCCATCTGAAATGGAAGGAACACCAAGTAACCATGGCCAAACGATCTGTAGCAGGTGCAATGTGGGCAACAATGAAGTCCGGCAGGTCCATGTGTAAACACATGTGCAGTGTACACAGTAGTGTCACCTCCCCATGGTAGTGTCCAGTGAACAGCAGAGGTGGGTGTCAACTGCATGTCTACAAAGTACTGCTGCTGTGGTGGTACCATGACTACGTGTCACTCAAACAGCAAGGGAGCTATCACATGAACAGTGCCACTGTGTGTCCCTGTGGGATGTGCACAGGACCTATGTTCCACAGCATGGTGTGTGTTGTGTCTGCGGAAGTAACACAGAAGCCCAGCCCATGCAATGTGGCATGTGTGCACATATCCATGAGTGGTCCGTTCACACTGCCCACTGCAATTGCCATGTATGAGTACTACATGCATCAGTAATGCGGAGGACATGGTCCGTGTCAGAGCAGAAGACACCCCTGTGTATGTGGTATGCAGATGTGTACAGATGTGTTTCCCGTCTGTCAGCCGCATATGTAAACTGTCTGAGCCTGGTACACATCATGGCATGATAATGCTGTGCCATGTAAAGTCGTAGCCATTGTGGAAGGTACACCACAAATGTGGTATTGTAACCCTGCCCATGTGTAGATGTGTGTATGCCACAGGTACAATGGCTACCTATGTACCAGCATCACACACAGTATAGATAGGTGTGGCCCTGCAGATGTGTACCCATGCCACAGTGGAATACGGCAACCACAGCACCATGTGGGGCATGTGTGTACAGCAACCATGTACAATTTGATATGCATGTACGGGGACAGTATCCATGTGATACTCAGTGGATGAATGTTGCTATGCAAAGGTGATGTGCATGCACCATGTGTCATGCATCCTGATGCCATGACACCCACATGATGTATCTGCCACACCGACACCCGTACGGTTGTTATCAGTATGAGCTGGTGGAGTTATAATGGTGCCAAGTATGTAGATGTGGGATATCTAGGCATGGACAGTACTCTGTGACAGCATGTTGTGTATGTAAGCAAATAGTGAACATGAGGGGCCCCATGACTGAGGACTGTGTAATGCCACATGTACCTGACATGTAGTAGGTAGCATGATATGCTTGCACCACTGTGTGTCCTGTCCAGGAGTCATATAGCCTAACATCCTGAGACACAGGGTATGATGTGACGGTGGATGTGTACATTGCCAATACCAGAACGTGGAATGGTGCTGAAGGGCAATGTGAGGACAATGTCTGATCTGTTGCCCTCTGTACCACACCAACCACCCATGCAATGGTATGACAGGTGGCCGGCATGTGTATGTGGCGTGCTGTGGCACACAAAAGCCCAACAAGGGTGCCAGTAAAGGCATGGAGGTCATCAATGAGTGCGTGAAGCACGTTTGTGAGGATGTGCCCCAGTGCCATACAGAATGGTCCAGTCATGGGTGTACGAATGCAGTCCCACACGTGCAATGCAGTGCCACCCATGTGTAGTGCGATAGATGTGGCAGTGTGACAGTCAAGGTACATAATGTCTGACAACAGGCTAGCAGTGAATTCAGTGGGCTGGTGTGGAGACACATACCAAACAGGTTGGTGGGACATAACAGCTAGGGAGATCGGAAGGTGACATTGGGACAGTGTCTTAGGACATAACGTGTGCATGGCAGTACCATGTATGTGTCCACAGGGACACTACGATGTCCATGTATGGATTGCAACCCTGTAGTGAGTGAGAGTGTGTATTGTTGGTAGGTACACCATTGCCTGGCATGTTGCCAGCATTATCTCAGTCTGCAATGCCTGGGTGATTGTTGTACGCGACATCGAATGTGGATGTAGCCAAACAACACAGACATACCACCACACTGCCTGAGGACCCACACTGCAATGTGCGGCAGTCATGTGTAGGTAGCTAGCCTTGGAGCATGTGATGGACCACAAGGACCCAACCCACCATGGCTGTCAAGTGATGCACCCCACACATGTGAATATACCCACCGTGCAACAGCCTGCACATGTGCCCATACAGCAGATGTGCATGGAACATGACCACCACCGTGGCGTCTGTGAAAAGGCCAGTACCGACATGTCTCTGTGTGGAATAGCATGATCCCTACCATTGCGTACATGCTATGGAAGTGCACTGTGATATGTGTCAGCATAGTTATGTACACTGTCCATCTGCCGGGGTGCCATGCCATCAACAACCCCTGTCAGCAGACATCAGTAGTACTGGCTGTAGAACACATGTACCATGTATGCTGTGATGGGTGTGTGTCCAGGGTGTGGCTAGCAGGGCTGTGAAACATATATGTTCATCTACCAAAGGGAGGATAACCCCAGGTTTAACACACCAGACACATGGAGGTATCGTGCATGCTGAGGGTAGTGTAGGTATGGTATGTATTGTGTAATGTGTCACCCAGCTAGGTGGAGTGCATGCCCAAGCATGTGTGGGTACATGGGTGTCCATTCTAGGGAAGTGTGGGTTGCTGTCAGCACATGGCAGTAGCAGCTGTCCGAGGCCCAATGTACAGTATGACAACACAGACAGCATGTAACCTGTGGTGTACAGTGTAAGCTCTGTTGCGTGTTACAATGTGTCTAGCGGTCACAAACATGGGTATCTGAACATGGAGCACCTACGATGCATTGTGTTCGGCAAATATCCAGTATGTGTGCAAAACATTGTGTGATGTGGGATCCCCTCCACTGTGTGTGTTGCAGTCCAGGTATGTGCCTGGGAGGTATGATCCGTGTACAATCTGTACTTGCAGGTGTGCTGTGCAGAGCATGGAGGCAGGTCCCAGGCACTGCAGATAAATGTGAGTCATGCACTAGTGTGTGTGCCTTGCTTGTGTGCAGCACAGTGGAAGGTGCAAGCATTGTCCCACATGACCCCATGCCGTGCCTGCCTGTTACAGCCCTGCTGTAGACAGGCATGTGACACCGCCACAGAGGCAGTATAGCATGTGAAGATGTACATGTGTGCTCCACACCCCAGGCAGATGTCCGCAGGTCATGTGTGCCACAGCAGTGTGGTCGACCAGGACTGTCATAGTGGTCAGATACCACATGCCTGTATAAGTACAGTATGAGCATAGTCAACAGTTGCAGTGACAGAGTAGGTCAATGTACAGTGTCCCTGTGTTCAGACCACTGCCTACTGTACACTTGGCTAGACACACACCCAGAGGGTGAATATACCGGTGAGCCATCACATGTCCCAGTACACGTAGCCTGTATAATGCCATCACAGGGCGGTCACAATAACATGTGGTATGACAGACATGTTGTACCAGTTGATGTGTCATGTGTGCATATGTTGAGTTGCACAGCCGTTCACACGTCCGCAACATATCAGTGCATGATGCCTAGTGTAACATGATGTGTGGAACTGCACTGTGCTCCACAACAGGGTCATCTGAGACAGGTGTGTTGTGAATGGTGTAACCCATGGTTCCACGGGATATACACTGGTGTTGTTGGCTGCCATGCTGGGGGCCACCAGTGGTGCCTGCAGTGGTCATACAGACATACTGCACACATTGTTCTGGCAGGAATGTCCATTGTTGTGGATGATGTGTTGCTACGTGAAGGTAGGTGTGTGTTGTGAATGTTACCCATCCAGATGTGACCATCAGGCACATTCATGGTTGTCGACAGCATCACACCCATCCACAGCTGTCAGAACCCTGTCCCCAGAATGGGTATCAGCCGCCCTCGTACTGTGTGACCTATGTGCAGATGGCGGAACACCTCCTACTGGCTGGCTAACAGTGTCATCTAGGAAGGCTATGTGATGGCTGGAATACGCTGTTATAATGTATAATGCTGGTATCCCAATGAAGTACATGGAATCAAACACAGTATGCCATGGCTGGCATGTAAACCATGTACAACAATGACTGTGTGACAGACACAAACAATGCGGAGCCATGTTGAACATGCACCCATGAGAACACCAAATGAGGTATGTTGCACATATCGATGTACAACTGTCAGCTATGTCCATAGCATGGATGCAGACGCATATCCCCCACAGGCAGTACCACGCCATGTAGGTAGGGGGGCATTGCACGACTACATGTGACAGTTGCTGTACCACCACATGTACTGCATATCCATCATGTAGAGGTAGCAGTGGTACGTGACTGCTGGACATGCCTGTACATATGACCATGTCCCACAGGATATGTGTTACGTGTGTACAACACGTGTTGTACCGTCATCAAGCTGTGAAGTGTATGGCTGCCAGTGTACCTGTGTGACATGTTCTGCAATGGGTGCAAAGGTACGCAGTAGTGCATTGCATGCACACATGCCCCACACAGGTGCATAGCCTGAACATACAATACAAAGAGGGTGTTGGATCATAGCAACCCACAAGAGGAGATGGGTATGGGTGGCAACCCACTACCACCCGTTCGGGTAAGGTGCACATGTCCATGACACATTAGCACCCGAGAAGCTAGCGGTACAGCAGTACAGGGTGGCATGCATATATGTTCACTAATACCCCTGTGTGTCCCACCACTGGCCCGTGGACAGACAGACACCAACACAATGTGCAGAATTGACATGTGCACAGCACATCACCGCTGGCTACTGTAGAACAGGCTTACTGTGTAGACATGTGCACAGAAGGTCTGCGCCAGCCACACTCAAACACATTATGTGTCGAACCCCACCATTATTGTAGCCCATGCCACAGACAGATGTTCACGCATCTGTGTATGTACGTCTGGGAATGTCCCTGGCCTAGCAGTATAGCTGTGTCAGTGTTGCAAACAACATACTGAATGGGCTGTGTGTGTGAGGTGTGCGTCATACGTGTATGGTCCGATGGATGATACCATCAGTGCCCCTGCTATGTGAACATCCCTGTCCCCATATATGGATACCTATGCTGTGCCCAACACCACGCTCCCTGTGGGAGGGATGGCACTGTGTGGTGCACCAGCTGACATGGGGGTGGCAGCAGGCACTGGATGTAGACATATGTGGTACCCATGTCAGGCCAGGCAACCATCCATGTGCACGGGATAGCAGTGTGTGGGCACATACAGCACTGTGTTGAACAATATCGCAGCACATAGCACCTGTCAGGGTTAATGTGTATGCATGGATGTGCGATACCTGCATGCACCATACACACTCCCACCAAGCAGCGTGCAGCCTACCTTGCAGAAGGCCATTGTCCACACCATGATGATAGACATGTGTAATGTCCATATACACATAGCAATGACATATGGAATAGACAGCCACCCTGCCAATATCAGTACCCCCCAGGTGGGACACATCCCAGTGCCATGTATGTGACATACCCTGCCATACCATGCAGCCCTGCCCAGCAAGGCTGCATGTGCTATCACAGTCCTACATGGTGCGATGGACAAATGGCACTTGCACTATCAACCGTCCACAGCAGTAATGTGGCACTGATGCACCCTGTGGTGTCACAGGTGCTGTGTGTTGGTGTGAACAACGTGCATGCGCACATGCTATGCATGACCTTTCCTGCTAATGTCACATGGTTACACAATGTCCCATGTGTATCACATGTGCAATACAGGTGAGCCGTGGCAGGTTGGCCAACACCCGTACAGTGCTGTGTAGATGTACATGGCACAACACATGCATGTACAGGTGTCCATGTGTATGTGTGCAGTGCCACCGCTGACGTACATAATGGCCGAGTACGTGATGCCTAGTGACATATACACAGCATCCAGGTGAACAGTAGAACTGTTGTCACATTGGGACACGTGCCAACTGGTATGAACACAGGTGCAGGCAGGTACACATGTCCACAGCAGGCTACCATCAACATGGTGTGTGTACAGTGTGATGAGTTGACACACAGATATGATATGAAACCCACTGCTTAATGGTGTGACGGCAACACGTCAGCTGTGTCACTGCCATGATGCATCACAGAGATTACTGTGCAGATGTTGTACATGTCATAGCAACGTATGTCCAGCAGTATGCCAGTACATCAGTGTAAATGTGACCTGTCACCATCATTATGTCTTACAGATAATGCCACGCTCCCGGCTGCCAGCCTTCAGCCGCCAGGAGGATGACGTGATTATACCGTTGCTCCACGACAACTACGAGCTACTATTCAGCCATGTGCCACAACAAGCACAGCAGCGGGACGACGTGTGGCAGGACATGCACAGGAGGGTGAACAACGTGGGTGGCAACAACCGCACCTACCAGCAGATCCGCCGACACTGCACAGACCTAATACGGCACGCGAAACAGCATGCCGCCGCAATCGCCAGAGAACAAGGTGGGACAGGTGGTGGGCCACCAACCCAGCACCCACTCACACACACGGAGGAGCTCCTGGCCAGTCTGGGGACACCCAGGGAACAACATGCAGAAACACTCGCTGCCATCGTGGAGGTGGGTGTCTCCCAACCAACGAGCCTGGAGCTGCCTGGTAAGTCAGTCTTGCATGTGTGTATGATAACTGACGTAGGTGTGGGTGTCATAGTACACCACATAATGTACCAACACATGCCAGGTATATGGCCACACAAGCTGCATACTACAGTATGCTACGTTGTGTTTGCAGACATGTGCATAACACATGCTACCACACAGGTACATGATGTGACATGCACAGTGCTTACTGTGGCTACAGTAATGGATAATGTGTATACTGTTGTGTCACCCCTATACAGGTACCTCTGGCGTGTCGCACAGCCATGGGTCCATCGCAGGTGAGACTGTTGCTAGTAATAGGCATGTTACAGTGTATAGATATTCCCCATGTGGCCAGGTATGACATGCACACCTGGGTCTTCTCCAGTCACGGTATACAGGTTGCACCACCCGACACACATGCCACCCATGTACAGTAGATACAACCGTTAGTATACACCAGCATGACACCACATAACCCATCGGTGTGATATGTGCAGTCAGCTATGCATACAATGGTGGAGGTGTTCTACAATGGCTGCATATGTAGTATGCATCGAATGCCATTTGGCGACGCACACAGTACCACATAGTGAGCTGTGATCTGGCCAGCACACAGGTGTTACCAATGTGACCTATGCCCATGCATTGTGTGCACACGTTGTGACATGGCACATGACATGTCCCATGCACGTGGTGTTCTGTCTGCAACATTGGCACACCATGACATGACCCACGCGACATAGCAGACATCCACAATGTCTGCATAGCCTTCGGGATTGTGACACCTCAGACTAGTATGGGTGTATGTCACATGGGCCACCACAGGGATGTGTACACGATGCCCATCACACACAATTGTCCATGACCCAGTCAAACATGGCCATGGGTGATACCCACAGGCATGTTGCCACACAGTACATCTGCAGTGGGTAGTCACCGTTGCACCCTGTCCACACATAGTGCGATCATAGCTGTAGTGGACCCCCTGTACATCTGATGTGGTACACCAGACAAACAAAATGCCTGTCTGCAGCCACTAGAGGTGCCACCAATGTCTACCATATACGTGCTGTGGAACAGCATGACTGTGTTGCAGACATGGCAATGCAATGCGCCCATGTTACGCATCGCACAGAAACATACCTGTGTCTTGCTGCCATGCAGTGGCACAGTGCCCGTACTCCCCACTGTACAGCTATGTACACAGCTCACACCAACCACACCTGCACAGACATCCTTGTTACACATGCATTCTATCTGTAGCCTGTACACATAACACTGCACTGTGACGTCCAGTTTGATGTGGTGCATGTGGTGGGACACCATTGTCACATGTCCACATGTTATCGCACATGTTGGCGGAGTACATGACAAAGTGACGCCAGCCATGTGTACTGTTAACCCGCCTGTGGCCACACGGTGTATCACGGTGATGCATGCAAACTACCATGAATGTGTGTACTGCATGCCTACTGAAATGACACCTACTTGATGTAGTGTGCACCCCAGGGCAGTATGCATACTACCACTATTAATGTCTGGCCTGCATTCACTGAGCTGTGGTGTGGGAATGCTGCATGCCATCTGCAATATCACATGCATGATGTGTCTGCATGTGTGTGTGTCTGCGTGGGTGTGTCAGCGTGTGTGTGTCTCCGCATGTGTGTGTGTGTGTGTGTGTGTGTGTGTGTGTGTGTGTGTGTGTGTGTGTGTGTGTGTGTGTGTGTGTGTGTGTGTGTGTGTGTGTGTGTGTGTGTGTCTGCGTGTGTGTAATGTATCTTACAGTATGTCTTTGTATTCACAGGTGCTGTAGGTGCGTTCCCCTCCTGCGGTCCATCTGATGCTAGTGTCCCCACAGATACTAGCGGTGATGACCATATGCATGAGGCACAGGCAGGGTAGTCACGGGCAGAAGCTGTGCCATTCTTTAACATCCCACCTATGTCCCCTTCATCTCTGCACATGGCTCAGATGCCGACACATACCACATCACCGTTGCCCATAGAGGAAGGACAGTCAGCGTCTGTTGGCATTGAGCAGGAATGTGTGGTGGCTACAGAAGGTGCGGGTACACACCATGTTGCAAGTGTAATGACTGGTGATGTGCCACACAGGCATGTGGCTGGTGCTGCTCGTAGGAGGAGCTCTGGTAGACATGCACCTGCCATACAGGGTGCAGCAGCTCGTATCACCAGACGCATGTTCCAGACTGTAATGGCGGCACAGGCACGTGCTGAATGGCAGAACCAAGAAGGGCAGAGGCTGCAGAGGGCCGCAATCCGTTCCCTAAATGAGAATATCCAGTCACTGGCGAATGCTCAACAGCAGCTTGCCAATGTTCTGGATAGGCGATTAGTTGAGATGGTTGGAATCCTCGACCGAGGCATGTCAATCCGCGAGCGTGAGCTGTCTGTGCTGGAACACCTGGTAGGGGTGAGGCATAGGACACATGGCCGTAGGCCAGCAACACCACCTAGTGCAGGTCGACATGTGCGTGCCACCTCTCATGCCCACTCACACAGTGCTGGTAGCAGCAGCAGTGCAGCTGGTGCTACACCAACCACACCAGGACACAGCAGGCCACGTGGACGTGGCCCTGGCCGGTCCCAGCATGGACACGGTTCCAGCGGACATGTGTCATCGGAGAGTAGCCACTCCATACCTCCACCCAGTAGTGCCCGTGCGACCCCAGGTAGGCACGGGTCACATGGCCGCAGGCGGACACAGTGAGCCATACAACCTGCACTGTACAGTCTGGGGCTGCCAAGTATACCCCGTGTAGGCATCACAGATGGCTGAACTGTGTACACACATACCCACACACAACAGACACAACTGTAGGGCTCCACCACATCCACATGCATTCTGCACAGTCATGCCCAGTAAATGCACCGGCCCTTACACACACACATGATGTCATCCATTGGTACAGCCTATGCCCCTGGCACACATATCACCCTGTGCATATGATGAAGCCTCTGCCGCAGCACTGTCATCCACACCATCGGTGCACGGTTATGCAAACATATTCTGATGCACAGGGAGGACAAGATATTGAGAGGTGTATGTGATACCTGTGTCCGCATAGTGCATGATGTGCATGTTGCAGTGGTTGTGTATGACAAGTGACAGGTGCGTATGTGATGTGGGTTGTGTACTGACATCATGCAGCAGACATACCATGTAGTGCAGGTGCAGCATACATTGATCTGTGTACACGGTATGCATGACGGTTACATGTGTAGCACCATGTTGGTTCTGTTAACCTGTATGCCAAATATGGTGTACTTGCATGTGCCTACTGGGAGCACTGTTATCAGTCCCCCACGTGTAGCTGTGGGTTACCCACAGGCACATCTGGCAATATCAGCATACCACAGGTACCTACAACCTGCATGGACCCCTACATAGGTACATAGGCGCATAGGTACATACCAGGCTATGTGCCCTACGGCATGTGTAAGCCTAGCCATAGTGTGTGTGGCTTTCACCACCCCTTAGGATGAGGATACTACATCCATCGGTCCGCTGTCCCACTGTCCAGCAGTGACACAGAGATGATGCCTGGCGCATACCTACGATCACACATCCACACGTCAGGATTACTCTTGGACAAAGTCAGTCAGGGGCTCAGCTTCACATGGGCTGGGAATCTTTTCCATGTTGTAGGGGGTCTCTGGGCAATGATCCTGTCCCCCCAGCACGTCCTATTTATGTCCGTGTTGAGGTTTCTGTCAGTTGCTTCTGTGCCCGTGTTTGTTTGGAGCCTAGGAGGTGGAACATGTCCATGTCACCCAGGTTGGACATGGCCGTGTATGTCAGGCACAGATCACCACAGAGCAGATGGGCTGAGAAGGTATACAGCCGGAGTCCCCTCGGTCGGGCAGCGTGTGACATATGTCTCAGCACCTTTATCCATGTGTTGTGGAACGTTTGAGGTCCTTCCGAGTGCTGCAGGTGTCAGGTTAGGTACATTCCAAATGTGGCGTTGTACGCAATCATTGGTCTGATGTGTGAAGAGTACAGGGGTACAATGACCTCCCCTGATGTGGATGTGAATCCCTTCATGACCAGGTGGGCACAGTGGAATGTCTTCCCAACCACATTGGCAATGTGAGTGTCGAGAGAGATTACCGACAGGTTTGGTACCCATGTCCCTGATCACTTCCACCATGTTTAATGGATTACCACCTATATGGTAAGTCGGGGTGAACATGTCTTTCCCAAAGGGTAGGTCTATACCTTCCCTGGCATGTAGCATCAGGCCATGACTCTGGCACCAGTTATCCATTTCTATGAGACCCCAGGTGGATGTCCATGTCTGATGGGGTGTTGAGTATGGTGGCCGGTGTGCAGTCATCTGCATACCTTGTCTGCCACAATCCCCCTATGTTTGCATGCACATTGGAAAGTTGAATGCTGGACAGGAGGGGGCCAGGACTGAGCCCTGTGGGCCACCACTCGGGACCAGCTTGGAGTCTGACATGGCACCAGGAACACAAACCCTGTGGGGTTTGACCTCCATCCAGTTGGCAAACCATCGTGACATATGTCTCCACATCTACGCTGGTGAGCCTTTCTATGATGCCCACGTGGAGTGTGGTTTGAACGCTCCCGCCAGGTCATGGTAGTCTGTGCAAACCGACGTACCCCATCAATGGCCTTAGTGACTCCTCCAAACAGGTCGACCAGGTTTGGGAGGCAGGATCTGCCCTTGACTAAGCCGATGTGGGTATGTTCTGGTATTTGCTGTACACCAATGTCTTTATTTATGGGCTCCAGTATGGACCTCCCCACAGCTTTGCAGACAAGGCTTGTCAAGCTGATAGGGCAGGGATGTCTAGAGTCCATAGGAGCACTATCCTGGTGTAGTGGGACCACAGTTGCCGTATGCCATCCATCAGGGACGTAGCCCGTAGTAAGGCTAAGATGAAACAGCAGCCTTATGTGCGGTGAGGGCCTCAATGAGGTTGTGTAGCACACAGCCGGGACACCATCTGGTCCCATTGATGCTGTGTTCACTGCTTAACAGATATCAGCTCTCCTGGGCATACGGGATGTTTGGGAGGCTAGACTCTGGTGGGATGGATACGTCCCCTCTTGGGGGGGGTAGATGTATGCATGGAACATGTCCGCTGGTTTGTTGACAATGTCTTTGGGTTCAGTGATCATTGTACCATTCTGGAGTAATTCCGGGCATAACTGTGTGCTTCCACCCATGTTCCTACCATAGCTAAGGAAGGCCCTATGGTTGTCTTATGTGTCCTTTGCAGTACCAGTCCCACAGGTGGCCTTGGATGATTGTATGAGTGATTGTATGTTAACGCCAGTATTAATCAGTGATGCCTTCCCTGGTACTGATATTGCTCTGTCATGTATTAGCTCTCAACTCTTGTTGTACGGTTTGTCAATGGCTGGGGTCCACCAGACCATGTGCCTGCCTTCGGTGGACAAGGTCCTGATGTTATCAGGATCGCTTGGTGCAGACATTCCTGGGGGTGCTCATAGAAGGCATTTGTAAGGGTTTCAGCAGTGTGGCCTGTGTTTACCACTGGCATGGAGGCCTTGTAGGGTACCACACCGGTCGTATGACGTGTGTGGTTCGCTGTGGAGAGGTCGCCACTGTGGTCTCCCATGCCGGTGTTGGGTGCAGGATGCGGATCTCCAGTGAGTTCACTATATGGTCTGACATCACCATTGAGGGATGTACATCCTGTGTGGAGCATATCGTCCCCATGTGTGATGATCAGAACTAGTATACGTCCCCTTGTGGGTATGGTGCATGGTTGTTCCACAGCATTCAGGTGTATGAACACCTGGGACCTTTGGTGTAGGGTGTTGTGTCCTGGGTAATGTTCCCAGTCTATGTATGGGTGGTTGATGTCACCCAATATGACGGTGTTGTGAGAGCATTCACACTCACCAGTGTCTTCAGGAAGGCTGTGCAGGTATCCTGGGTTTGGGAGGGTGGTCTGTAGCATGCAACAAACTGTAGGGCAGTCCTACCCATGGTTAATTGCACCTGGATATTCCCCGCTGCTACGTGCATTTCTGCCAACCTGGAGGTGTGTGTATCCTTCATGGAAATGGAGACTCCCCCTCCTTCTGTGTTAGGTCCAGGTTATGGTCCTGAACGCGTGATATGGGGTATGACCCGATAGTACTGGGGTGCTCTCAGCAGCCCTGATCAATGTTTCAGTCACAGCACTGACATCGATGTCCTCCATACTGAGGAGGGCATTTGAGGGTGTGCAGCTTGGTAGACCACTGGCACTGAGCAGTATTACCCTGTCTGTTCTCCAGGTTTGTAGTGTAGGGTGGTAGGTTTATCATTCCAGCCTTGCCTGCAGTGGGCACTGTGGGGGTGGCTGGTGCCTTAGCCAAACCCTTGAAGACCAGGGGCGACAGGTGCGAGCCATACCTTGCGAAGGGGCATGGCGTGCCATGCATGTCATCCCAGGTATGAGGAATCTGGATCCCCTCAGACTGACACCGGTAACCAGGCACATTATCAAGGGTGACCACTTGGAGCCAGTATAGTGGCATAATACTTGATGAGGGTGGGATACTGCCCAGGGTCAGGGACATGCCGGCCTGGGCTACACAATCTGAGTGGCCCTCTATGTCTCCTTTAATGTATCCCAGGGTGGTATGTCTCCAGTCGTTGACACCAGCATGGGTGATGACCGCGTCATACCTGTACATGCTGCGGAGTGACCTGAGTACGTGTGTTATGTGGCGTATTCCAGTGCCTGGCAGGCAGCCTACTGTGATCATTCCCTTGTTCAGTCTGGTGGGTGGGACATCGCTGTGTCTGACAGGGGCATCACCCATTACAAGTGTGTCTGGCAGTGTGTGTGTTGCCTTTGGGGCTCTGACAGTTTAGCACACTGACGTTGAGAACTATGTGTTGCATGTCCTATGTCTTGTGGAGGCAGTTGCTTGTGTGTCTGCTTCAGAGGGCTTGTTAGGTTCGTGACATGTTTTAACAGTGCCTCCAGGTATGTCTTAGTGTGTTCATGTGTTTGATTAGCATTTGCGATAGTCACATGTGACACTGGGTTTGTGGTGTGCATGGTGTCCTTCCCCTCCCGCTTGGTCTTGCCGGTCATGGTTTGAGAGAGCACAGCCCCCTGTCTGGCTATATAGTTGCATCTGTCACATGTATTATGTTCATTGGGGGAGGTGCAGCTTGTCCGTGTCCATGAGGCACCTGTAACAGTGCCCAGGACGCCCAGATTCACCATCTGAACAGGAGAGGTCGCTACCAATTGACCCTTCGACATGCCAGAGAACGTGAATGCATTTGCTGTGTAACCGGGTCAGAAGGCACCTATAGGGAAGTGGGTACACAAGGGGATTCTAGGCCAGTGTAGTACTCCATTTAGTATACATGTACTTTACCTATGTAGGAATACTATGGGAGCAGGTGCAGAGCTTTTGTGATATAGAGAACAGACAGTCGGGATTGCAAGAAGAGAGGTTATACACATAAACCTGCAGAGCACGGAGCCGGATACAGTGTAACGTTGCTTACACGGTACATGATGCACATGTCCACACATATACTGCACCTGACGCCTGTGGTCGGTGCCACAGGCTACGGTGGACAGAGACATCACATACATGGCATGACACAGTACAGGTATGGTGACATTCTGCAGGTGTCGTACGCAGTGTGCTGGCTACTGACTGCAGGTGTCACCTGTCAGCTGTGGTGCACGGTGTGCAGCAGTCGTATGCTGTACCGGTACAGGAATATGCCCACATTCGCGGTGCGTACACCTCTATGGCACACACACCATTGTGTGCAGATGGCAACACCTGTCTGTGTGGTCAGCACCCTCACAAGACAATGCACCCACGCTCCATGTCACAGGGGGTGGTCTTGCACAGGTGGCCAGTAAGGCTCACAGGTATGGCATTGACAGGGCTGTACAATGCAGCACCAGTACGGGATGGTCACCCTGTGTGGTCAGTGTCCAGTCACAACACTATATCTGCATACACCCTCTCAACAGACAGCAGACATACACACATGTTGACACACTGACATGGTGGTGGCCACACATGTCTACACGGAGGGATGACGTGTTGCATGTACTGCACCATCCACATCGATGCACCCCACACTGAGGTAGGTACAGATCTCTACCATGGTGTACAGTGATATGTGGCACATGGCACATAGTCCCCCCGATCTGTGGCATACATGGGCACACATTCCTGCACACATGTTGGTGCTAGGAATGCCACACCCGCTACATGGGATTTGTGCAGGCGTGCAGCGGTATGTGGTGCATCCTGCGTACTACCACTGTATCTGGCAGCTGTGCCAATATCTGCACTTGGGAGGTGGTAGGGGTTACAGTGGCAATGTGACATACGGTCGATCACGCATGGCCGATGGGTATGCATCATGGCAGCACTGTCATGTAAAGGCAACATAGCAGACTGTATGCACATGGCAGGGTAGGATGTTGTGTGACACACCTGTGACCAGCACCTGCACACATGCATGTGGACAGGTGTTTAAACACATGGTGTATACACAGACTGCCATGTGTGCTGTTACTATGCCACCATATGACGGCCCCCATGATGGGTATGCATGTGGTAGGGGGTTGCAACTGTGTTACGGACACCGGACACCACTCATGCACGGCTGCACCGTGCACAGTACACGTGTCACATGTATCCCCTGTTGCCATGTGTGTATGCATTGCTACATTGTGACATGTGTGTCAACATACATGGAACATGGACTGTGGTATGGTATCACAGCTGTCACAGGCAAACTGTACAAGGGTATGTGTCCCAGTGAACACTGCTACACCCTGTAGGGGGTGCATACCACAGACATGTGTCCGCCTTCCCTTCGTGTGTGTATTACCGCGTACGCCTGTGTTATGCATGTGGTACATCACAGGCTTCGTATGTGTCCTGCGTGCAGTCCATGCACACAGCCAGGAAATCACATATGTGACATATCCGGACATTGTTTCACTGTGGTACAGCTGCAGTCATGTGTCATATCTGTGTCAGGCCCGTGGTATGTGTGGAGCATGCCTGTCCATGTATACCAGTATGGGTGGACTACATCACACCTGTGGGATCATTGATAGTACATGTGTACTCTGCACGACGGACGTACACCGCCACATAGTCTTCTGGACATATGTCACATGCAGTTGCTGGACCGTGAGGCATACTGCTCCACCGATGACATGGTGCTGGCATAGCAGCTACAGTGTTCACTACAGTGTGTACATGTTCAGCCTGCACCCGTGATGCCTGTGCTGTCATCTGTGTGTGTACATGTGACTGCATGTGTGTCCACCCTGTGCGTGTGTACGGGTTTACCTGGCCGTGACTTGCGGTGTGTGCACTCCGTCTGCATGCCGGACAGCGCGTAGCACATACTACGTGTGTGAGCATGGCCGGGTTGCTGTTGTGTGGGTGGACACACACGATGGTCCACATTCTGCCTCCCATGCCGTCGCCCCATGTGTATGCATGTCTGCACTGTGCCAATTCTAAGTGTCTGAGCATGCCCAGTAAGCAGCTGTGTAGATGGACACACAGTACAGTGCACACCGCGCCTGTCTGCATTGATACCCCGTGTGCATGCCTGTTTCCCCTTTGCAACTGCCATGTCTGTGGCATGGCCGGGTTGCTGTTGTGTGGGTGGACACACACGACGGTCCACATTCTGCCTCCCATGCCGTTGGCCCATGTGTATGCATGTCTGCACTGTGCAGATTCTAAGTGTCTGAGCATGCCCAGTAAGCAGCTGTGTAGATGGACACACAGTACAGTGCACACCGCGCCCGTCTGCATTGATACCCCGTGTGCATGCCTGTTTCCCCTTCGCAACTGCCACGTCTGTGGCATGGCCGGGTTGCTGTTGTGTGGGTGGACACACACGACGGTCCACATTCTGCCTCCCATGCCGTCGCCCCATGTGTATGCATGTCTGCACTGTGCCGATTCTAAGTGTCTGAGCATGCCCAGTAAGCAGCTGTGTAGATGGACACACAGTACAGTGCACACCGCGCCCATCTGCGTTGATACCCCGTGAGCATGTTTGTCTCCCCTTCGCAACTGCTAGGTGTGAAAGGCATGGCCAGTACACCATTCGGGGGTACACACTACAGTCGGCACCGATGTCTGCTACTAGGTGTGTAGCCATGGCCAATAACATCCTGCATAGCCATGGTGACCATCCAGGTGACTCATATGTGGTTGTTATGCCACAATGGCTGCCTACATCCTGCACGCCGGATGACCTCTCATAGGGTATACTGTATGTGGTGCATCCCGTATTCATGTTGTGATGTACTGCTCCGTAGTTAGTTGGTATTCCCGACTGCAGCACTACCGTGTTACTGTACGGCCACCTTGGGATGGTAACATGCTGTGTGACTGCGCACTCTGTCTTCATTCCCTATCGTCTGCCTTGCCTCTGCAGATGATACCACCCACCTAGGGGTATGCCTCCTGACAGTGCTGTGCTCAGTAATCTCGGTAGCGCGTTCTGTAAATGCATCATGCTGTAGTGTGTTCATGTAGGTAGGCGTAGGTTCGACTCCCGGCCCTTCCGTGTGATTGTGTGTGTGTGTGTGTGTGTGTGTGTGTGTTTCCAGCTGCCTCTGCAGATGAACATGCTTTAGACGCCGCAACACATACCTTGGCTATTGTCAGCTATTCCCTTACGGATGATGTCACCCGCCTAGAAGTATGCCTCTGACAGCGCTGTGCTCAGTAATCTCGGTAGCGCATTCTGTAAATGCATCATGCTGTAGTGAGTTCATGTAGGTAGGCGTAGGTTCGACTCCCGGACCTTCCCTGTGTGTGTGTGTGTGTGTGAGGTGTGTGTGTGTGTGTTTCCAGCTGCCTCTGCAGATGAACATGCTTTTAGACACTTCGCAACACATACCTTGGCTATTGTCATCTATTCCCTTACAGATGATGTCACCCACCTAGAAGTATGCCTCTGATAACGCTGTGCTCAGTAATCTCGGTAGCGCGTTCTGTAAATGCATCATGCTGCAGTGAGTTCATGTAGGTAGGCATAGGTTCGACTCCCGGACCTTCCCTGTGTGTGTGTGAGGTGTGTGTGTGTGTGTTTCCAGCTGCCTCTGCAGATGAACATGCTTTTAAACGCTTCGCAACACATACCTTGGCTATTGTCAGCTATTCCCTTACGGATGATGTCACCCACCTAGAAGTATGCCTCTGACAGCACTGTGCTCAGTAATCTTGGCAGCGCGTTCTGTAAATGCATCATGCTGTAGTGAGTTCATGTAGGTAGGCGTAGGTTCGACTCCAGGACCTTCCCTGTGTGTGTGTGAGGTGTGTGTGTTTCCAGCTGCCTCTGCAGATGAACATGCTTTTAGACGCTTTGCAACACATACCTTGGCTATTGTCAGCTATTCTCTTACGGATGATGTCACCCACCTAGAAGTATGCCTCTGACAGCACTGTGCTCAGTAATCTCGGTAGCGCGTTCTGTAAATGCATCATGCTGTAGTGAGTACATGTAGGTAGGCGTAGGTTCGACTCCCGGCCCTTCCCCATGTGTGTGTGGGGTGTGTGTGTGTTCACAGCTTCCTTAGTAGAGTGTAGTTATTTTAGACGCTTGGCAACACATACCTTGGCTATCGGCGGCTATTCCTTTACGGATGTTGTCACCCTCCTGGACATGTGCCTCTGACGGTGCTGTGTTCGCTGGTCCACGTAGCACGTTCCATACCTGTGTCATACTGTTGTGCGGTTGGGTATGTGGGGGTGTGGTCAATCACCATGCCTGCCAGATGTGTGTGTGTGTGTATGCTCCCAGCCGCATGGGTTCATAGGGTATGGCTTTAGAGTTTCCGCAGAACACTCATATCCTACCGCCATCCCTGTGTTTGTGGATGGTGAGACACAGCTTGTGGACTGCCTGTGTGCCTGCTGTGGTTGACGACCTCCGTAGCGTGTTCTCCACGTGCACCCTGCTATGGTGTGGTGGGGTGGTGCTGTGTACGTTACACTCACGGCCTTGCCACATGTGTCCGTCTGTATCTCTGTTGTTGTATATCTACATACCTATGTTTTGCCCATAGCGCTGCTCTTGCATGGACAGCTGTCTGTCCCATGTATTGCATATTTGCACGGCTGACACATAGAACTGTGGTACGATACATATCCACTCATTGTCCATGCAACGTCCATATTCCAGAATACCCTAGAGACATCTGCTGAATATCGTGGCAGACAGCTATCCTTGCAGTACTGACACTGTACCCGTACACACCATAAACCTTGTGTATAATTGCCTATTTATGGTGTGTGTATGTCTAACTGTGCTGTATGCATGGTCGTGTGTGTGTCCCACTATAGCCATCTGTGCAGCTGTCGCCACTATGGGTAATCCTTGTGGACCGCTGTTTCATGTGCACTTCTGCACATACCTGCAGACCGTACTACCCCTCCTACGGCAGCGGCCTTAGATCGACCGCTGCCCTAGGCTATAGGGCTCCATGGCGCCCACCACCACAACACATGGTGCCCCCATCCTGGTGTACCTACATGACATACCTACTAGACAGGTGGCCCTACTAGTGTGGCGCCCTAGGCAGCCGCAGGATTGGCGTATGCCTACGGCCGGCTATGAGCACATCACAAGGCATACGTTTACATTCAGTGTTTTACGAAGGCTAGGTTATAATACCAGAGGGGGGACCTCATCAAGTATGCTTTAGAATGTGGATTTAGATGGATTATTAGGTGGAGGGTTGACCACACACCAGGGCTGACTGATGAAACACTGATGAAGCCTCTTTTGAGAAGCAGGTGGCTTAAACCCCGTAACAGGAATGTAGTTTAGGTACAGATATACAGTTAACACACATTAGTCCACTCTTTCAGTTGTTTACCACTGTATTACATTGATATGATATACATATCTTCTATATATATTGTTAGATCTTTGATTGATGAGTATTAGGCATAGTACAATATCATATAATACATGTGTTAATAGGATGTTTTTGGAGATGTTAATATATGTGTGTGTAGTTAACATTGCGTCTGTGCTTTATATGCTGTGGTTAAATGTTCATTGTTTGCTGAGAAATTGACCAATGAAAGTGTAAGGGGGGATATTTAAAGCCTGGATGCTTTTATGTTATGTGTAAGTCTGACGGAGCCTACGGGTGAAAGCGCTTACATGTCTATGAAGGAACCTTTGTATACCATTTGTGACCTGTCCTGGACAAATGTCTACGCTGACTGTTTCATCTACCTATGTGTGTTTTGGATTGTGTGCCATAAGGTGCCAGCGGTTCTTTGATGTTGATTAGGTGTATTCCATGGTCAATTGACATTAATCCTATTAATTCACTGAAGGATGCTCTTTATAAGTGGGAACGCCATAGTTTAACCATCCTATGACCTTCCTAGCTGAGGTTGTTATTGTGCCATTGGTATGTGTTCCACAGGTCGCCCATTTGTTCTGCGGTATGCAAGCGAGTGATCCCCATTTTGGTGCTGGCAGATTGAGTGCTGTGTACGCCGGTATTCGCACGGCGGTCTGACTTTGTATGGGGAGTGTCTACTGTAGTCCCTATCTGTATTTCCTGTGTTATGCCTTACTGCAGCTGTGTGATTCCACCAGGTTTGCAGTTATGGGTGCCATCTTGGTCGTATGCTTGTCCATCCATGGGAATTGCCTACTGGACACTGGTATAGGGCAGTACACATTTCACACTTGCATTTAGCATTATCCGGTGGATGCTTTGCATTATTAGTGGGGAGTAAGGCATGTGCTATACCCACATCCCTCCCATGGGGCGGGACAACTGATTATCTGCCAAACAACACCGAGCCCCATTTCTGCATACCCACGATCCCATGGCTGCAACCCTCGACGGTACCCATTACACATCCTTCATGTGTGCGGGACTGGGATGTGGACGCACTTCTATGGACTCGACCATCTGGGGATTTCTGCTCATATGTCCTGCATTTCATGGACACTTGTCATCAACCTTAAACACGCTGGTGGTGCATATATCTAGCTGTGCCGTAGTCACGGCTGTTACTCCTTCAGGGTCGCTCGCTCGCATCTCGTAGATATTGCATAGGGTTAAATTTTTGGGGTCCTACAATGGACACCAATGTGCATATGTAAAGTGTAGAACTTGTTGGACTGTGTCCATCTGGCCAGTGGTTTTGACTGCTGCTGTATGTTCTCCAATCGAGGATGTCTGTTTGACTACCCATATTATGTAGTGCTACGACATCCAGGTTTTTCAAACCTGAAACCAAATGGTGTACATCCAAAGATGCAGGTTAGCAACTGCTTTAAATAATCCTCAGAAGTCACAATAGGAAATATCTGCCACTGTATTGTCAAAATAACACCACCATAACATGTAGATCCTATTAATTAATTGAAGGATGTTCTTTATAAGTGGGAACGCCATAGTTTAACCATCCTATGACCTTCCTAGTTGACGTTGTTGGTGTGCCATTAGTATGTGTTCCGCAGGTCACCCATTTGTTCCGCAGTATGGCAGCGAGTGATCCCCATTTTGGTGCTGGCAGATAGAGTGCTGTGTACGCCGGTATTCGCACGGCGGTCTGGCTTTGTATGGGGAGTGTCTACTGTAGTCCCTATCTGTATTTCCTGTGTTATGCCTTACTGCAGCTGTGTAATTCCACCAGGTTTGCAGTTATGGGTGCCATCTTGGTCGTACGCTTGTCCATCCATGGGAATTGCCTACTGGACACTGGTATAGGGCTGTACACATTTCACACCTGCATTTAGCATTATCCGGTGGATGCTTTGCATTATTAGTGGGGAGTAAGGCATGTGCTACACCCACATCCCTCCCACGGGGCGGGACAATGGATTATCTGCCAAACAACACCGAGCCCCATTTCTGCATACCCAGGATCCCATGGCTGCAACCCTCGACGGTACCCATTACACATCATTCATGTGTGCGGGAATGGGATGTGGACGCACTTCTATGGACTCGACAATCTGGGGATTTCTGTTCATATGTCCTGCATTTCATGGACACTTGTCATCAACCTTGAACACGCTGGTGGTGCATATGTCTAGCTGTGCCGTAGTCACGGCTGTCAGTTCTTCTGGGTCTCTCGATCGCAGCTGGTTGACATTGCGTACGGATCAATTTTTGGGGTCCTACAATGGACACCAATGTGCATATGTAAAGTGTAGAACTTGTTGGACTGTGTCCATCTGGCCAGTGGGTTTGACTGCTGCTGTATGTTCCCCAATCGCGGATGTCTGTTTGACTACCCATATTATGTAGTGCTACGTAAACCAGGTTTTTCTAAACTGAACCCAAATGGTGTAAATCCAATGATGCAGGCTACCAACTGCTTTAACTAATCCTCAGATGTCCCATTAGGACATTTCCGCCACTGTATTGTCAAAATAACACAACCAAAACATGTAGATCCTATTAATTCATTGAAGGATGTTCTTTATAAGTGGGAATGCCATAGTTTAAACATCCTATGACCTTCCTAGTTGACGTCGTTGGTGTGCCATTAGTATGTGTTCCGCAGGTCACCCATTTGTTCCGCAGTATGGAAGCGAGTGATCCCCATTTTCTTGCTGGCAGATTGAGTGCTGTGTACGCCGATATTCGCACGGCGGTCTGACTTTGTATGGGGAGTGTCTACTGTAGTCCCTATCTGTATACACATTCCACACCTGCATTTAGCATTATCCGGTGGATGCTTTGCATTATTAGTGGGGAGTAAGGCATGTGCTATACCCACATCCCTACCACGGGGCGGGACAACGGATTATCTGCCAAACAACACCGAGCCCCATTTCTGCATACCCAGGATCCCATGGCTGCAACCCTCAACGGTACCCATTACACATCCTTCAGGTGTGCGGGACTGGGATGTGGACGCACCTCTATGGACTCGTCAATCTGGGGATTTCTGTTCATATGTCCTGCATTTCATGGACACTTGTCATCATCCTTAAACACGCTGGTGGTGCATATGTCTAGCTGTGCTGTAGTCACGGCTGTCGCTTCTTCTGGTAGTACGATAGCAGCTGGATGGTATTCCGTAAGGATCAATTTTTGGGTCCTACAATGGACACCAATGTGCATATGTAAAGTGTAGAACTTGTTGGACTGTGTCCATCTGGCCAGTGGTTTTGACTGCTGCTGTATGTTCCCCAATCGCGGATGTCTGTTTGACTACCCATATTATGTAGTGCTACGAAAACCAGGTTTTTCTAAAATGAACCCAAATGGTGTTAATCTAATGATGCAGGTTAGCATCTGCTTTAACTAATCCTCAGAAGTCTCAATAGGAAATATCCGCCACTGTCTTGTCAAATTAACACCACCAAAACATGTAGATCCTATTAATTCATTGAAGGATGTTCTTTATAAGTGGGAACGCCATAGTTTAAACATCCTATGACCTTCCTAGTTGACGTTGTTGGTGTGCCATTAGTATGTGTTCCGCAGGTCGCCCATTTGTTCCGCAGTATGGAAGCGAGTGATCCCCATTTTCTTGCTGGCAGATTGAGTGCTGTGTACGCCGGTATTCGCACGGAGGTCTGACTTTGTATGGGGAGTGTCTACTGTAGTCCCTATCTGTATTTCCTGTGTTATGCCTTACTGCAGCTGTGTAATTCCACCAGGTTTGCAGTTATGGGTGCCGTCTTGGTCGTACGTTTGTCCATCCATGGGAATTGCCTACTGGACACTGGTATAGGGCTGTACACATTTCACAGCTGCATTTAGCATTCTCCGGTGGATGATTTGCATTATTAGTGGGGAGTAAGGCATGTGCTATACCCACATCCCTTCCACGGGGCAGGACAATGGATTATCTGCCAAACAACACAGAGCCCCATTTCTGCATACCCAGGATCCCATTGCTGCAACCCTCGACGGTACCCATTACACATCCTTCATGTGTGCGGGACTGGGATGTGGACGCACTTCTATGGACTCGACAATCTGGGGATTTCTGTTCATATGTCCTGCATTTCATGGACACTTGTCATCAACCTTAAACATGCTGGTCGTGCATATGTCTAGCTGTGCCGTAGTCACGGCTGTTCACTCCTTCTAGGTTGCTCGATCGCAGCTGGTAGATGTGGCGTACGGATCAATTTTTGGGGTCCTACAATGGACACCGATGTGCATATGTAAAGTGTAGAACTTGTTGGACTGTGTCCATCTGGCCAGTGGGTTTGACTGCTACTGTATGTTCCCCAATCGCGGATGACTGTTTGACTACACATATTATGTAGTGCTACGAAAACCATTTTTTTCTGAAATGAACCCAAATGGTGTAAATCCGATGATGCAGGTTAGCAACTGGTTTAAATAAACCTCAGAGGTCCCAATGGGAAATATCCACCGCTGTATTGTCAAAACTAACACCACCAAAACATGTAGATCCTACTAATTCATTGAAGGATGTTCTTTATAAGTGGGAACGCCATAGTTTAACCATCCTATGACCTTCCTAGTTGACGTTGTTGGTGTGCCATTAATATGTGTTCCACAGGTCACCCATTTGTTCCGCAGTATGGAAGCGTGTGATCCCCATTTTCTTGCTGGCAGATTGGGTGCTGTGTACGCCGGTATTTGCATGGCGGTCTGACTTTGTATGGGGTGTGTCTACTGTAGTCCCTATCTGTATACACATTCCACACCTGCATTTAGCATTATCCGGTGGATGCTTTGCATTATTAGTGGGGAGTAAGGCATGTGCTACACCCACATCCCTCCCACGGGGCGGGACAACGGATTATCTGCCAAACAACACCGAGCCCCATTTCTGCATACCCAGGATCCCATGGCTGCAACACTCGACGGTACCCATTACACATCCTTCATGTGTGCGGGACTGGGATGTGGACGCACTTCTATGGACTCGGAACTCTGGGGATTTCTGTCCATATGTCCTGCATCTCATGGACACTTGTCATCAACCTTAAACACGCTGGTGGTGCATATGTTTAGCTGTGCTGTAGTCATGGCTGTCTCTTCTTCTGGTAGAACGATAACAGCTGTATGATATTCCATACGTATCAATTTTTGGGTCCTACAATGGACACCAATGTGCATGTGTAAAGTGTAGAACTTGTTGGACTGTGTCCATCTGGCCGGAGGTTTTGACTGACCTTCCTAGTTGACGTTGCTGGTGTGCCATTAGTATGTGTTCCACAGGTCGCCCATTTGTTCCGCAGTATGGCAGCGAGTGATCCCCATTTTGGTGCTGGCAGATTGAGTGCTGTATGCGCGGTATTACGGCGGGTCTAACCTTGTATGGGGAGTGTCTACTGTAGTCCCTATCTGTATTTCCTGTGTTATGCCTTACTGCAGCTGTGTAATTCCACCAGGTTTGCAGTTATGGGTGCCATCTTGGTCATACGCTTGTCCATCCATGAGAATTGCCTACTGGACACTGGTATAGGGCTGTACACATTTCACACTTGCATTTAGCATTATCCAGTGGATGCTTTGCATTATTAGTGGGGAGTAAGGCATGTGCTATACCCACACCCCTCCCACGGGGCGGGACAACGGATTATCTGACAAACAACACAGAGCCCCATTTCTGCATACCCACGATCCCATGGCTGCAACCCTCGACGGTACCCATTACACATCCTTCATGTGTGCGGGACTGGGATGTGGACGCACTTCTATGGACTCGACAATCTGGGGATTTCTGTTCATATGTCCTGCATTTCATGGACACTTGTCATCAACCTTAAACACGCTGGTGATGCATATGTCTAGCTGTGCCGTAGTCACGGCTGTCGCTTCTTCTGGGTGGAACAGTAGCAACTGGATGATATAGCATACGGATCAATTTTTGGGGTCCTACAATGGACACCAATGTGCATATGTAAAGTGTAGAACTTGTTGGACTGTGTCCATCTGGCCAGTGGGATTGACTGCTGCTGTATGTTCCCCAGTCGCGGATGTCTGTTTGACTACCCATATTATGTAGTGCTATGAAAACCAGGTTTTTCAGAACAGAAACCAAATGGTGTACATCCAATAATGCAGGTTAGCAACTGCTTTAAATCATCCTCAAAAATCCCAATAGGAAAGAATCGCCACTTTATTGTCAAAATAACACCACCAAAACAAGTAGATCACGAGCACTTTCGCCCGGTCTTACCGGGCATTTTCGAGTGTAAGTAGCTAAAACAAATAACTGAATAAATAATAATGAATAATTTAATAATCAAAATGATAATATGTTATTTGGACAATAGCTTCTGCTATTGGCATACAATGCTGTGGGTGGTGCCGGTTACCATACATATGGCTTTCTCAAAAGCCGACTTCACACTTCTAAACACTAGTGTGGTCTCCTTTAAGGCCCCTGAGCCAGTGGTAAACATTACTCAAGCCACTGAATCACTTACATATGCCTTCTACCAGCACCTACAGGACTGCATGGATCAGGCAATCCCTTACACAACTGTGAATCTTTGTACCAATGCCAAGCATCCAGTCTGGTGTACCCCAGCCATACACAAGCTCTACAACAAAAGGAGGTAGCTACTACAAAACAGAGCAGAATCCTTGTAAGGTATGACACCCTTGCTCATTATATGTGAAGAACTACAAGCTCTCATGACATCATCCAGGGCAAATCCGACAGATATAACACCAAGGACTCGACGGACAATCATGCGGCCTTCTTTAGCTATGTTGGACACCTGGGAGGACACTCCCAGATATGCTCGGACTGGGTTCAGGATGATGTGACGTTTACTGAACATACACACATTGCCAACATATTGGCTGACAGGTTCGGTGCAAACATCTCCCCCCACCTCTCCCCCCACATGGAGAGATGTCTGTACCAGAGGATTGTGGCCCCCAAAACTTCTGTAATGCACAGGTGGGACATGCTCTCCCCAAGGCAGTGAACACAGCATCCATGGGACCTGATGGTGTCCCGGCTGTGTACTCCATGAACTCATTGAGGGATTAGACCCACAGTTAGGACGGCTGTTTCATCTTAGCCTCACCTCAGGTAACGTACCCAAGTTGTGGCGCACGGCGACTGTAGTCCCACTTCACAGGGGCAGTGCATCCACTGACCCTGGTAATTACCGTCCCATTAGCTTGACAAGCCTTATCTGCAAAGCCATGGGGAAGGATCATAATGGAACTCATAGATGATGACATAGGGGACTTGCATACTTTGCATCCAACCCAGTTTGGCTTGGTCAAAGGCAGATCATGCGTTTAAAACTTGGTTGACGTTTTAGGAACAGTCACCGAGGCCATTGATGAGGGTCGGGCAGTCCATACAGCCTACCTCGACCTGGCAAAGGCCTTCAACACAATACCCCCCTCAGGTATCATTGATAAACCCATCGGCTTGGATGTGAACCAGTACATCGCAGGATGGGTTGCAAACTGGCTAGGTGACACAACCCACATGGTCATAGTTGCTGGCACCATGTCAGACTCACAGCCGGTCACAGGCGGTGTCCCACGGGCTCAGTCCTGGGTCCACTTTTTCTGCATCTACATTTCCAAAGTACAAGCAATCACAGGGGTTATGGCTGACAATGTTTGCAGATGACTGCGAACTGGGTGCCATAGTGGGACGGACATCTGACACAGATATCCTTCAGAAGGGCCTCACAGATATGGATATCTGGTGCCAAGGACATGGCCTACAGCTAAATGCCGGGAAATGCATAGTCATACCCTTGGGAAGAACATGGTTACCCCTTGCTGCCATATAGGTGGCAATCCACTGAGCACAGAGGAGTTACCAGGGATCTGGGGACCCAGGTTGTCAGTCACCATTCGCTCGACACACACGTTGCGTTGCTAACGTAGTTAGGTAGACCTTCTACATTGCACACCTGATGGTGCAGGGATTCACATCTAGATCAGGGGAGGTCATCGTCTCCTTGTACTCATCACTCATTAGACCTATGATTGAGTACATTGCCCCGTTCGGAGGATATCTGACCCGACACCTGCAGCAGCTGGGAAGGCCCCATAGGTTCATCGTCAAACGGATGCAGGGTGTCAGGAATTTGTGTTATGCTGCCCGACTGACAGGACTCCTGCTCCATTCAGTCACATGCCACTTGCTCAGTGGTGACCTGTGCCTGACATACAAGGCCATGTCGACCCATATTTGATGACTATGCTTCACCTAATGGATCTACATCCCTCAGAACCACAGGGGCAGGTGACGTGAACCTTGACATGGTCATTAATGGAATGTGTTGGAGGGACAGATTCATCACCCAGACACTCACTATGCTGTGGAACAACATCCCAGTACATGTGAGGCAGAGTGCCTCACTGGCCTTGTTCGAGGGGGATCTTGACCAATGGATGGGGGACTGCAGATATACCCCAGGGATTACTTCATTGTCACTGCTTGACAGAGGTACAGCAGTATAATAGGCATTGTTATCTTTGGACTGGAGGGTTGGCAAAGGCAACATAACTATGGGCTAGGGTTATAGCTGCCCTTGGGCAGATAGCCTACTATGTACCTATGGACCTATGAACCTATGTTTATAGTTTGTCCCATTCACACTTGTCTATCCCCTATCCTCATTCGTATGTGTATATTTCTGTGGCACATGATTGAACTATGTATTACATGCAGGTATGCTGTGTACAGTGCACATACATCACGGTTGATTACAGTGTATCTGTGTACCTACCTCTGTGATACTGAGGACTACCACACATCCTTCGCAGCATTACATGCATATGTCCATACTATTATTCGTTGGCCTGTGGGGGGTTGTTAGGGCAACGGTTACACGTGTCTCTGTGCACGTGTCATGGTGGTCTTTGACCTGCCTCCGTTGCTGTCGTGGGATGGACGTTAGTGTTGGTGTGTGTTTGGGATGTGTTTCCACTGCCGGTACATCTGTGGGGGGTGGGGTTGGCACATGTTCCTCTTTGCGGGGAGCCCCATCCTGGACATTTGTGTCATGCGTCAACACTTGGCACATGCCATATGTCCTGTGCTATTCCCACAATCGTGTATGCCTTCCTGCATTACTACTGCGTGTTACTGGCAGTTTGTATCTGGTACGCATGGCTATTATGTTGGATAGCTTGGCCTATTCCCATGCTATGACATACCCATTCATCCAGGTATATACATGTTATTTCATCCTTTGCATTGGCCGTGGGTGTTTGGCCATCCGGCAACGCTATTCGCAACGTGTGATGTCCCACCTACACCTTCTGTGCATGTGGCACCCTGTTGGGCGTCCTGCTTGGTGGGCAGATGTTCCACCATGTGTTGTGTTTGACATGTCTGCATAGCTAATCATCAGTACGGTGGCTGAACATACTGCCTTGTCCAGATGTGTACAGTTATGGGCACCGTGGCGTGTGTGCCGCCTATGGGGTTTCGACAGGTCCATACCACATGCGGGATGTACACATTCTGCCGACACATTCACATGCAGCCATTTGGATATCTGTACCTGAGGTGGAATGTTAACATGTGGGGTACATATTTGCCCGCGTGGCACTGCCTAGGACAATACTTCTTACTACATTTCAAGTATACCCGTTGTGTGTAGGTGTGCAGCTGCGCAAGACTGCTAGCTGGGTTGGGTGCATGGTTGTACATGGGTGCGGGTTACATGCTATGACGGGGCTGTTGTGTATTACATTTGCTTGCATGGGTTCTGCTTCTGGATATTACACTTAGGCATAAGCCGTCCTATGTGTATGCGACGGGCACGTTGCTGGGTGTAGTACATGTTGCTATGCACATGTTTGTCTGTGTTTAGGGTATCTGGTTTCCTTCTTGTTGTTATATCGACACGGCTACCCGGCTGTGTACTCACTACTGCTGGTGACCATGCCCATGTGGCTAGTTCTGTGTAGGTGCGGCGCGCTGACATGCTGCGGTACACCTTCACTGGGTATGCCCACTGACAGTGCATTGCGTGACGGACATGGTATTACGTGTATCCTTTGTTCCTTGGACGGGTACAATTTGGACTTCGTGGGTTAATGTTTGGTTCTCCATTTTGTGTGGACGGGTACTATGTTGCATACTCTGCGTACGTTTCATTATTCACGGACCCTGGCTGGTGCGGTTACTATTGCAGGCGGCCTGTGGAAGTCAGCACTTTAGGTTGCTCATCGCCTGCCGGCTTGGCCACGCCTACAGCCGCATCCTACTTGGGCTCGCTCCGTGCCCTCTGCGCGTCTGTGGTTGCGGCACGCACTCATTACTATGCATATGGCGCTGCTACGCCGATTATACACTGCACTGCCGGCGCAAGCCTTACACCGGCCTTGCGCCGAGCTTCATGAATCCCGGGGATGATGTAAAAGGTGTTACAGAAACATAGAAAGTTTTTGATTATGCTATCTTTAGGGGAAATAAAAAAGCCTTGAGGAGAAGCCAAACAAATTTGTGCACTTCAAAATACAAGTAATTTCTTCACAAAAACTTTGAACACTTCAGTTATTCCCTGACTCAGCATCTGAAATACAGTATTATAGCTTGACATGTAACAACTAATTTCCTGCTTCAGATCACAAATTAAAAGTAGTTTATCCACCAGCTGACAGACCTCATTTAAAATGGAAAATATTTAAGCAGTATATTAGTAATTATCTGTCAACCTAGATGTGAAGAATTTATACTATAGCACCTTTAGTAAATGTACACATTTTTCTATTCCCATAATTTGGAAACATTTGGGTTTGACAAATGGTAGCTTGATTGTTGTGTATGTTTACTGAAATGCTTGTCATTAACTATTCAGCACTGTAGAGGCTCTGGTGACTTTTCCCAACATCCATTGTAATAAATATTTTTATCATTTGGGTTTAAGATA
Source organism: Protopterus annectens (assembly GCF_019279795.1). Classification (NCBI taxonomy): domain Eukaryota; kingdom Metazoa; phylum Chordata; order Ceratodontiformes; family Protopteridae; genus Protopterus; species Protopterus annectens. Next base: position 181,866,328 of record NC_056734.1, read on the forward strand.
AATCACTTTTAGTGTTAGTTTAGTGACAGCACTAAGTCTAGCAATAAACTATATCGTGGACCTCCATTTCTTTTTACATATTGCATGTATCTACACACGTTAGATAATCTTACTCAGAAAGGTTTTCCAGATCTGAGCAACTGTTGATGTACCAGAAACAGAATTTCACATCCAACATCTGCTACATTCAGCATATGTCCTTTGCTTTTGACAATGCTTGCAAGCTGTTCACACAGTTCTTTTATGTGCAACACACCCTGTAGCTGCTGTCTCATATAGTGATTTCTGAGAAAACAAATACATTAAAGGAAAAGAAAAGCAGATTTAATAAAAACACAATGTAAATACTTTTGCTAGAAGCTATGCTTTCCTTTTGTCAGTCTATCGGACATGTCTGCTCTTTATACAAAAAAATAACAAATGACCCACCCCTTTCTAAAGTCCTTCTCACTTTTTTATCCCTGTCACCTTTTATTTATGGTTCATAGGTTCATAGGTAGGTACTAGGCTATTAGCCCTAGGGCCTATATAAGCCTAGCCAAAAAGGTACCCTTGCTTTCGCCACCCAAGAAAATTATTTTCCTGTGCCCCTGCATAAAACGACTTGTTAAAAAGTTGACTGGACTGTCTAGTTTGACTAATTAGGTAGGAGAAGATGACTGGCCCATCTTGACTTATTGACTGTTGCAACTAACACCATTTAGGGGCCATTTTCTTTGCCCCCTTAACTCCCCCTGCCCCATTCCCTCTTGAATGTCTCCATTAATGTGCTGTTTACCACCCATTCAAAGATACATTTCTACTTTTCCACTACTCTTTTTTTTGAAGTAATGTTTCCCGGTGTTTAAGATGAAGTTTTCCCTCTGCATGGAGATGGAGCTCATGTGTACCCACACACTCCTTTTCAGCTCCATTTCTTCACTGGTTAACAGAATAGTTTTGCAGACCCAGATGACATTCCTCTTCCTCTCCTTTTTTTCTTTAAAGGATTAAAGGACTATATACCAAACCTATCCAGCCTTCCTTCGTGTGTCTTCCATTCCACCCCTAATATTAGCGTTCTAGCCTTCACCTGCAACAGCTTTAATAATTTAACTTTCCTTTCTCTGTATGCCCTCCAGAAATGGATGTAATATGCCAACAATGACCTCACCAGCAATCTGCAAAGTGGAAGTTTTTGTCCCATATCTCTGGAGTTTATGCTGTTGGAAATGTAATCAGATTTTTAAAATGCTGGTCACAGTTTCACTGTTGTGTTGTAGATGTTTCATTTGATATTTGAGTATCACCCCTAAATCCTAAGTTACTCAGCTGTTTCAGGTTGGAACCCCAAAGACAATACTTTTTCTGGATTGTTGCTAAGCATTGGTAAGATAATGTATTTCTCTCAGGTAAATTTGATCAAGCTTTAAATTCCTGTTTAAGCTTGTTCATCTGTCACCCGCCACTGTCCACTATCTTTGTGCCACATACAGAGAGTTTTATCTTGTTTATATGCCCAAATCCTGTTATGTAAAAACACATTGAAGGGCATAGGCCTTAGACCAGGTTGCAGTGGCATACCACTAATTCCTGATCTTATCTACTGACAGCACCATCTCATTGTTTGTTTGCTTTTTCCTTTTCTTTATTCCAGCCGCTTCTTTACTCATCTATTTCGTGTATTAGTCTTTTTTTGTCATTTTGCCTAGTAGTGTCCTATGTGACATGGAATCAGATACTTTACTGAAGGCCATGTTTATGACATCATTCAATATTTCCTTATCCCCCTTTTTGTTAACTCCTTCATTGCTTATTGTTATTCTTCTCTCTGACTTGCTGACTAGTTTTTTTTCTCTCCTTTGTTCTTCAGTATCATCCATCCTTTATTTTCGCTTTTCTTTCACCCTCCTTCTCATCTATTTTCTTGATGTGTCACATCACCTCCTCTTCTACCTCAGTTTAAGTGTAGTCATGTCCTGATATACCCTCCTAGCCAATCTTTCAGCACTGCTGCCACTCATGGGCTGTGGTAGGACTTATTTCTCATGAACATATACTCATTTTCTTACAATCTGGCAGAGCCCAAACTATGATGTGTCTCTCTGCTCATTTCCTTCTTTTTATTTATGTATTTACAATTTTTTAACTGTCCAAAATACTTCTGGACTGGTAATTAGTATTGTGTTTATGCACTTTTCTATTTCAATTTTTATTTATTTACAGGTTTTAACTAGGTTAAGTGTGCTGGTGCTTATTTTCTGTCATTCAACAGTTGAAATGAACTAGCCTTTTCTTTCTGGCATTGTCAGCACTTCTGACAAGGTCACCATGCTTCCCAACTCCCTTCCTGATCTGCCCATCTGATTTCTTCACGGTCTTTTTACTAAATAAGTTTTGCTTATATGGACCACTGTATATGAATAATATATGTCTTTTGTGACCACCTCTGGTTACTATGTGGTTTGTTCTGGCTAATGTCAAAAAACATTTCTGTGTTAACATTTTATTACTTTCTGTCTGATTCATCAGGTAAATAGTCCTCCTCTTCCAATGCTGCTCCTCTTTCAGTCTGACCACCTTCTGGACCTCTCACCATACTTGCCATCCTTCCTTTGGCTAATCTATTATTCCCTGATTTCCCTCTTGCTTTTTTACTCACTTTTTTTCTCAAAATGTGCTTCTGTTTCATGTCATTTCTTAATACCTCCTAATAGTTACCCTGACAACCCCTTATTCCCTCTCCCTGGTTCTCTCTATCTCCAATTCCCATCTTCCATTCAATCCAGCTGTTTTAACCCACAATTTCTGTTATTCTTCTTTCATTTTCCTTCTATTGTTTTCTCTTTTTCCTTCCAGTCTCATGCTCTCCTCTTTCTTGCATTCTCTACTTTTGTCAATGCTTCTCATTAGTTCTACCAACATCTCTCCATCTGACCTCTTCTCCATTGTCTCCTTTCTTTTCTGTTCTGCAATAACCAGGCTAAATTTTCATTTACAATTCTCCCCCACCCTGTCCCCATATTTAACGCCTATCTTGAGCTTTCCTATTACTTGTCTCAGCTTTTTAGTACAGAATTCTACTCTCCCTCACATCCCACTGCAAACCTCCATACTAAGCCTCTCTGATATCCTACATCATCCACGTTTGTCACATCTCATCACATTTATTCTTCATCAAGGTCCTGTTTTTTATCTTGCATGCATGCCTTTGGGAATATTCTCTGTGTCCTGTTTTTGGTTATTTTCCTTGTGATTATGCAACCAGTTTTATTATTCCCAACTTTATTCTCCTTTTAATGCCTTTCAATGTGTTTTTGTTTTCTCCTTCCTAATGTCTTTTTTTGCATGTTATATTTTTTCTCAGAACTTTATAGTTTTCTTATATTCCATTTTTTCAATAATTAGTGAAAGAGAATTTGCTTTTTCGATGCAAAGCCAACCAATATCTTGAACAGCAGCATGCAGATGCTCAGAGAAAGTCACGCTGCACAGAGCAACTCATTGAAATAGCTCACCCAGTCACACAAGGGAGGATGCAGCTGCTCAGGGAAAGTCAGGATCCACAGTGCAACTCAATGCAATAGCTCACTATGGCATGCAGGGGAAGATGCAGCTCCTCAAGGAAAGCCACATTGCACAGTGCAACTCAATGCAATAGCTCACCCAGGCACACAGGGGAGGATACAGCTGCTCAAGGAAAGTCACGTTGCACAGTGCAACTCAATGCAATAGCTCACTATGGCATGCAGGGGAAGATGCAGCTCCTCAAGGAAAGCCACATTGCACAGTGCAACTCAATGCAATAGCTCACCCAGCCACACAGGGGCGGATACAGCTGCTCAAGGAAAGTCACGTTGCACAGTGCAACTCAATGCAATAGCTCATCCAGCCACACAGGGGAGGATGAAGCTGCTCAGGGAAAGTCACGTTGCACAGTGCAGCTCAGTGAAATAGCTCATCCAGACACACAGGGGAAGATGCAGCTGCACTTTAGTTACAGGCTTTAGTTGCTAGCATAGACATGGCCTGCTTAGGTCTACGGGTACCTTTCCTGTGCTTTGATCTCTACTATCTCTATACTGTTTCTTTGCATCTCTTTCCTGACTGCCTAAAAATGTGCAGACTGAGAGACAGACCTCAAAAGGTATTCTATGACTGAAATCACTGAAGTCTACTGATATCATTAATAGTCTTTTTGTTCAATCTTCTCTTATTTCTTCTTTGTCTTATATGCTAAGCTGTTACTAGTAACCTGCACAGCTGAGCATTTTTTACTCTTCAGAGGTAAACTGCCTGCTATGAGGTACGTCTTCCTCACTGGGTCTCTCCTGAAATCATACTTACATATTCTCTACCTGGATTCCTCCTAAGAGGGAAGGTCCTCTCTAGCCTTGGCTTAATTGTCAGTACTGGGAAGCACTGACTGAAATATGATAGGTGGGGGGGACTAACAGTACATTGGCTCAGGTGTTCTCTAATCTGTTCCTGCACTGCTCTTCAGTCTTTCTCTTCCTTGTGCCGCCTGTTGCAAGTTGTCAAAAGTTTCTCTTTTGCTATCACTTTTTTCATAGGCTGAATTTGAAGAAATGTAATCACTTGATAAAAGTGAGATTCTAGAAGTATTCAGTTTTAAACTGTACCAAAAGCAATCTACAAAGACGCTGATTGTTCCTGCCCTGCACAATACATGAGGACTTTGACCATGTAATGCCAGGTTCCATTGAAGTAGTCACCTACTGGTGTTCTACAATTGTCTCAATGAGATTATTAAATTGTAATCTATTTCTGCAGCAGCCTGCAACATACAGCCACTTTGAGGCTCACACTACAGAAAAGTCATTCTTTTTTTGAATAGTAATAATAATAATAATAATAATAATAATAATAATACATTATATGTGTTAACCAGATAGGCCAGCTGGATACCCAATCCTTTTTAAGGGCAGCATCTGGTTAAGTGACTTCCTCAAAGTCACACAGTAGATGACACTCTCCTACTTTGGAAACAATAGAAGAATCTTAATGGGTTCTGCTCAAGCAGCTTTATTCTATATAAACACATCACTGTAAAGGTTTACTGACTTTAACTTAAGTAACTTATATACAAACTAACAACTGTGATAATGCATGCGCTCAGTGTGGCGGCACTTACAAAATGGCCCTAGGGAGTGCTCGTGTCTGGAATTTATACATGTGCATAGAGCCTTGAAATGCTTTTTAAAGATACAGCACACTTCACTTGCAATGTGATCTACTTCCTCCCTCTGAGAATTAGATTCTATGACACTATACGTCTATTTAGCATGAAGAAATCACATGTAATTCTTGGTCATGCATTGTACAATACTAAGTACACACACACACACACACACACACACACACACACACACACACACACACACACCCACCCACACACACACACACACACACACACACACACACACACACACACACACACACACACACACACACACACAATAGAGATATACAATCAAGTCCACATTGCTGCATATTTCGCACATGGCTTGTCTCTAAAAAATCCAGAACCAGCAAAAACAAGGCATCAATCCAAAGAGGTATTAATAAACTGGAACCAAAAGGTGAAGTAGACAGCCATTTATTCACATGAATGCCAAATACACCAATAATACACAGCTTTTTCGTCTCTCACGGACTTCATCAGATAGAAAGTCAGACGAAGTCCACGAGGGACAAAAACTCTGTGTGTTATTGGCGTATTTAGCATTCATGTGAATGAACAGCTGTCTACTTCACCCTTTGGTTTCAGTTTATTCATACCTCTTTGGATTGGTGCCTTGTTTTTGCTGGTTCTGTGTTTTGGTTTGGCAGCTTGCCTCCTTTGGTACTGTTTTTTGTCTCTGAAAAATGTTTGACCTGTGGAATGTCTGGAACAATTTCTGGAAAGGATTCGTAATTTGTAACACAATCTGGTATGGAAACAGTTTCTGATTCATTCTTAGATTTGAAGTTTGCATTACAGAAACAATGTTGTGATGGTAAGGATGGTTCTGAAACAGGAAGATATTGTTTCTAGTTCTGCCTATATTCTACACCTTCTGAATCTACCAAATAGGATCCTGGCTCAGCACAGATGCATGTAAACTGTCCAATTTGATCAAAACCTTTCATTGTATGGATTCGTACTGTCTCTTCTTCCCTCAATGGATGAAGTAATCTGCTCAATCTGTCATAACTAGATTTCTGAATATTACACTTCTTAACCAATTGAGCCTAGATGGTTTTACTGTTCTTAGGTTCAGGCTTCAATAAATTGGAAGCAATGGGTAGCATTGTTCTAGCTTGTCTGGAAAGAAGTCTTTGAGCAGATGAGCCAAGAATATCGCTACGAGGTATGTTTCTGAGATTAAGTAAATTTAAGAACACATTGGTATTGTCACACTTTGACCTTTCAAATAATTGCTTTGCACTCTGTACCGCACGTTCAGCTAGGCCATTTGACTGAGGATATTCAGGACTACTAGTGACATGTACAAAGTCCCAGTCTTTTGCAAATTTCAGAAACAACTGGCTAGTAAATTGAGTACCATGGTCAGAAAAAAGTTTGTGTTGACTACCATGAACTGAGAAATGATGTTTTAGCTTATTAATAACAGTAGTGGATGTTAGGTTAGGTAGTAGGTCAATCTCAAACCAATTCAAATAAGACTCTACCAAAACTAAGTAATGTTGATTGTTCCACTCAAAATATCAGCTGCAACTGTTGACCATGGTAGTTTAGGAACTGGACTTACCTGAAGTGGTTCTCTTTGCAAATGCGGTCTAGTACTATTGCATACTGAACAAGTTGAAAGTATTTTATCAATGTCTTTTGCTAACGAAGGCCAAAATACTAATTGTCTTGTGCTTCTCTTAGTGGATATGGAATCTGGGTGACCACAATGCAAAATATGGACATATTCTTGTTGTAAGGAAGCAGGTACAATTGTAGGACCTTTGAAAATAATGCCACCTTCCATCAACAGTTCATCTCTGTAGGGAATGTAGGTTTGCACTTCAACTGATACACTAGATTGCTTTGACAGCCATCCAGCAACAATGTAGTGAGTGAATTTCTGCAAAATTGGATCATCTGACTGTGTTCTCTCAACTCAAGTCTAATGGTAGAAAAAGTACATACTGCCATCACATCAAAATTCTCTGCATCAAGCTGTTCTGTCATATTTCTGGGTGATCTGGATAAGGTATTGGCCAATTAAAGCAATTTGCCTTTCATGTAGACCATTTTGAAGTTGTACTTTTGCAATTTGAGCATCATTCTTTGCAATCTCGCTGGAGTGGAATACATAGGCTTCTTTAGGATAGTAACTAGAGGTTGGTGGTCAGTCTCAATATGAATAGCTCAACCACAAATATAATCATGAAATTTACAACATGCCAATACTATTGCCAAAAGCTCCTTCTCAATCTGAGCATACTGCATCTCAGTTTGGGTTGTGTTTTGGATGCATAAGCTACTGGTCTGCCCTCTTGAAGTATAACTGCACCAAGACCAAATTTTGATGCATCCCAGGAAAGATTAACTGGTCTGTTTACATCATAGTATCTTAATGTAGGTGGGGGTTGCGAGTGTCTGCTTAAGGTCTTTAAATGCCTTCTGGTGTTGTCCCAAACATGACCATACAACATTTTTTGCATGTTAGCTCTCTTACAGGTGCTGTCAGTTCACTGAAGTCTGGTATAAACTTGCCTAAATAGTTGACCATACCTAGAAAATGTTGTAGAGCTTATACATTATCTGGTGTTGACATCTCAAGAATAGCCGCTTGCTTGGTTGGGTCTGGTTTCAAGCCTGTACTCATGAACAAATGTTTTATGTATGTATTTTCCGGAAATCTGAATTTGCACTTCAGAGTATTGAGCTTCATGTGCTCTAGCTAGAACTTTCTTGAGGTTTCTATCATGCTCTGCTTCATCATTGCTTCCAACCAATAAATCATCTACTCTTATGCCACAAGGATAACCTAAAAAAAGTTGCTCCATTGCACGCTGAAAAACTTCACTTGCAGAATTTATTCCAAATGGCATTCTTAGGAATCTCTGTCTGTCAAACAAAGTACCATAAGTAGTTAAAAATGAAGATTTGCCATCAAACATCACTTGCCAAAATGAACTCTTTGAATCCAAGACAGAGAAAACAGTGGCATTCGGTATTAAGGCTGGGACCTCTTCAACTGTGTGTATTGGATGATATGGCCTCTTTAATGTTTTGTTCAGATCTTTTGGGTTAATACATATTCTGATTTCATCTGAGCCTTTATTGTGAGCTGCTACCCTAGACAATATCCATTCAGTTGGTTCTGTGACTGGACAAATCACACCTTGCTACACCATTTTATCTAACTGAGTTTTAACTTTATCCTGCATAGCTATTGGAACTATTCTTGCTGGTCTGACAACAGAATTGACCTCTGGATCTAGGTTCATGGAATATAGAACTGGAAGTCTGCCTAACCTGTCATCAAAAACATCAGCATACTCTGAAAAAATGGATTCAGAAAAATTAGAATTCAGAAAGGCACTTACAAGATGGACCTCTTTAGCAAAAGAAAGCGGATTATTATTAAACTATTTTTGAGACCCATCTTCGGACTACATGGAACAATTTGTAACAGTTCTTGGCCAAATAACATGAAAGCATCACTGAACCTTCGGATTGAATTTCTTCACCTCCATAAGCAACAAGGCTTGCACTACTGGCTGGATTGAGTGGTTCGTTCTAACTTTAGCAAATGTATCTGTTGATATAACATTACACTTTGAACCAGACAGTACAGAATACCTCACTTCTTTTTAATAAATTCACTGCATCAACTCTTTCATCAAGCACTGATATACCATCTACATAGACAGCTGTCTGCTTCAGCTCTACTTGATCAATTTGCTTCTTTGTGTGACCTTTCTTTACAAATGCGTGAGGCTTACTTGATTTACACAAAACTTTTGAAAGTGGTTCCATTGTTTACACTTGCAGCATTGCTGACCATATGCTAAGCACTTCTCTCTTTTGGACTCATGATTTGCACCACAATTGAGACAGTTAACAATAAAGCTGGACTTGGGTTTTGCTCACTCATGCTTGTACTGCATTGAGCTAGAGCATGCTCCTTTCTTAGAACTTGCTGGAAAGCTAAGTGTCTTCCCTGGAAATCTCATAGCTGCCACATGCTTGGACTTACTTTTTGTCTGCCACGTATTGCATGCTGTCTTCATTTGCTCTGGAGCCAACTGAACTCATGCTCTTGTCACTTGCAAGCATACTTGTGTGTTATTCTGTTATCTCCTGGATTTGACAAATCTCAATGGCTTTAATCATAGGTTCATAGGTTCATAGGTTGGTACTAGGCTATCAGCCCTAGGGCCTACACAAGCCTAGCCATAACAATTCTCTGGCTATTTCATCCCACACTATTTACTTCCCTGGACCCCTGTCTAGCAGGGCGACTGACGAGATCCCCAGGGTGAGTTTCATTTCTCCCATCCAATCATCAGGGTTCCTTTTGAAGAGGGCCAAAGAGGCACTCTGCTTGACATGTATGGGCAGTCTATTCCAGAGTCTGGGAAGTCTCTGGGTCAGGACCCTTATCCCTCCAGCATGTTTTGTTTATTGTGATGACAAGGTTTAGATCCCTGGAGCGTGTGGCTCTGAGGGATTGGGATTTCTTTAAGTGTAGCATGTCCAACAGCTCTGGGTTTGACATGGCCTTGTATGTTAAGCAGAGATTGCCTCTGAGTTGATGATATGTGACAGAGCATAGCTGGAGTTTTTTAAGGTGGTCAGCATAAGACATCTGCTTTAGGCCTGTGATTCTTTTAGTGTGGTATTTCTGTGGCATTTCCAGTTGTTGCAGATGTCTTAAGAGGTACATACCAAACAGGGCATTGTATTCTATAATGGGTATAATGAGGGATGAGTACAGTGGGACAATGACCTCCCTTTTTTCTGGAAGAAAAACCCTTACTGATGAGGTGTGCCACATAGAAGGATTTCCTGACTGTTGTGGCAATGTGGTTATTGAAGGTGAGACCACTGTCCACCTGTGTCCCTAAGTCTCTTATCACACTTTCGGTGTTTAGTGTACTGTCACCTATGTGGTAATTCATGGGTACATGTTTTTTCCCAAAGGGGATAACTATACATTTCTTGGCATTGAGCTTGAGCCCATGGCTCTGGCACCAAGCATCTGTTTCTGTAAGGCCCTTTTGTAGAGTATCCACATCATTTGGGGATACAATAATGGCTCCTAGTTTGCAGTTATCTGTGAACTTTGTTAGCCAGATTCCCTTAGTGTTGGCTTGTACTTCAGAGAAGTAGATGCCAAACAAGAGTGGTCCCAGGACTGAACCCTGAGGTACTCCACTTGTCACTTGTCTGGAGCTGGATTTGGAGTTGGCTACTTTTACAGTGTGGGTTCTGTCAGTAAGCCAGTTGGCAACCCATTGAGTGACGTAGGGATTAATGCCCAGCTTAGTAAGTCTATCAATGATTCCAGAGTGAGGGATGGTGTCAAAGGCCTTGGAGAGGTCCAGATAGGCTGTGTGGAATGCCTTACCCTTGTTCACGGCTCTGGGGACTAATTCAAAGAAGTCAGTCAGGTTCAGGAGACGAGATCGGCCCTTTATGAACCCAAACTGGGTGGGGTCCACTGTTTGAAGGTTGCCAATGTCTTTGTTTATAAGTTCCATGATAATACATTTCATGGCCTTTCACATCAGGCTCATCAGGCTGATGGGGCGGCAGTTCCCGGGATCCAAGGTGGATCCCCCCTTGTGGAGTGGGATAACTGTACCTGTGTGCCACTCAGTGGGCATGAAGCATGAGGTAAGGCTATGATTAAACATGACACTTAGTTGAGGTGCCAGATCATTTTGTAGTTCATGTAATACACAGCCCGGGATGTCATCTGGTCCCATGGATGCTGTATTCTAAGCTTTGGAGAGTGTGTTTCTTCCCTGTGTGGCCGTTATTACTGGAATTTGACAATCTTCCAATATTGAGATGGGCCATTTAGGGGGTAAGAGGGGGGTGAAGTTGGCACTGAATTTATCTGCCAAGATATTGGCAATATCCTTGTGATCAGTATATTTAATGTCATTCTAATGTAGCTCAGAGCAGATCTGAGCATTGCCATTTAGATTCTTGACATAGTTATAGAATGCCTTGTGGTTCTCTTTGGAATCTTTGGCAATTTTATTTTCATAACTAGCTTTGGAGGATTTTATGAGGGATCTCAGCTTCTTACTGAGGCTGGTAAGGGAGTTTTTTTGCATCCTGGAATTTTCCTTTTTTCTGCAGCAGTTTCTTCAACATTAAATCACTGTCACGAAGCAAAATCTTTCTCTCAGCAGCACTGTTATTACCACATACAAGCCTGTCCTTTATCAGCTTATCTTTTAAGTCACCAAACTGACACTTTTTAGCTCTGTTTCTCAGGTCAGTTATATAAGCTGCAAATATTTTCCCTCATTTCTGAAGTCTCATGTAAAACAAATGCCTCTCTAATGTAGTATCTGTTTGGGGGTTACACATTTCTCTGAACTTACAACAATTAGGGTCGTCCGTTGATTCAGACTGTAAAACAACATGATGACTTTCACCTTCTCATTCATATACTGCAAGTGCATACACAAATGAATGCTCTCTTACTATGGCCTCTGTCCCAGCTAGGTTTAGCAAAATGAATGCCCTGGTGCATGCATCTCTATCTGTATAAGCTACTGGTTTAAAAATACCATACTCTTGCTCAGATATTCTCCAGTTCTCTGTAATATTCTGATGAAACACAAGTGGTAGGGGTTTTCAAAATTCATCAGCCATATTAACACATACTAGCAAAGGGTTTCGCAAATAAGCACAAACATACACTCATGCACATATGTCAGAAACTTATGTCAGTACCTGTAATGTTGTCCAATGCCTTTGTACTTCTGAATTTATACCTTTTGGGCTTTTCAAAATGATGCTAATGAACAAACTTGTTTTACCTTTGAATAACTGGACTTTGCGAAATAAACTTCTTGGGTGGTTTAACACTCTTGCAGTATCATTTGGAAGGCTTAATGCTAAAGTAATTTATCATTATTTTGCAAAGTCATTTATCATCATTTTAGAAACATCTCAAACAACTTTAAGATGCCACTGGAATAAACTCCTGGGCACTGTAGCATTCTTGTAATATTATTTTTTTTTGCAATAAATCACCTCTTATCAGTGTAAGAAACATATCAAGTAACTGCACGATGCTAATAAACTGGACCTGTCTTGACCAAAACTCTACAGTTCAAGGTAGTTGCATTTTGCGAATAACTGCATACAGCACATTGAAATGTCCCCAAAATGGCAGTACCTTACCAGGCAATTTTTTACAGTGCACGAAACACTCTGTAATGGCGGCAGTTTGCAAATAGACACACCCAGCACAAGAAACTTTTCGAAATGGCTATACTTTGATTGCATTTCACGAAATAGTTGCATTTCTCACCCAATAAACTGTTTGAAACACATGTACAGTAATAAGCACACACTGTAAGCACATCTACACACTTTGAGATGCTTTGAATAACTTTAGTTATGCCCTTGATAAAATATGAAGTCGTAGTTATGCCAAAACATAGTACTTTGCCCAAACGCATGCAGTCACCTTGCTTTATTTTTGCTCAGTTTTCTTGTTTTGCCTTATTATATTTGTTTTGCTCATTTAAGCCCTTTTCATGCACAATCTACTTTTCTTGTGCTCGTTTTACTCTAAACATGCCCGTTTTGATTTGATCACACTCGCTTTACTTTAAACATGCTCATGTTATCTTTAAACATACTTGTTAAATATGCTCGTTTTGCTTTACTGTTAATTGTTTCAACAAATACCTTTATATTTAAACATTCTTTTATCCAACAAACTTTTTGTGCTTCTTCCGCTTGCTGAATAATGCAGTTTATGCCCTTGTAATGCCCTGTTTTATCTCTTTTATCATATAAACAGTTTGTGCTTCTCATTATGTTTGATTCTTTTCTGGCTCTTTTTGTGCTCATTTCTCTTGGTTTTACCTTCACTGTCATCTCTGCACTTCATGGCTCTGAAATTTATTCTCGTTGATCCCGGTTTTGACATTGTGTCTATCTTGGACACAATAGAAGAGTCTTCATGGGTTCTGTTCAAGCAGCTTATTCTATACAAGCACATCTCTATAAAGGTTTACTGACTTTAACTTAAGTAACTTATATACAAACTAACAACTGAGATCATGCATGCTCTCGGTATGGCGGCTCTTACAAAATGGCCCTAGGGAGTGCTCGTGTCTGGAATTTATACATGTGCATACAGCCTTGAAATGCTTCTTAAAGATATTACATTCTTCACTTGCAATCTGATCTACAGTAGACAAATGAGGGCTGGAGGAATCAAACACTCTACCACAGGAGCTACAGTTCACAGACTTAACTCTATGTGCCATCTGCTAGAAACATTGTTTGTAGAATGCTCCCTAGTAGTTTTCTTTTGAGATACATCATAATGCGTCCTGCAGCAGGGCTGATACCTAACCCAGAACTGCTCAAATATGTACATATGGTATTTCAAAAACCAGAAAAACAGCCATGCGCACTTCCCAAACTGTGTACTGGAATGGTCAAGGAGCCAGACCACTAGTAATACTACATTTAATATATTTATTCACCAAATGTAAAGGTCATACCAATACATTTAATGCTAAACAATTAAAATCAGCATTTTCATCCAAACTACAGACTTCATCTGAACTAAATTTCCTTCAGTGTAACCTAATCTTTTTATAAGTATTCATAAAATAAAAATCAATTGGCTATTAAAGTATTTAACAATTATTAATTAATAACTTACATTTAATCATTTCATACTTAGACAGCTCATAAAGAAATTTCTTAAAGGGACATGAATCATTTATGTAAAATGATAAATAAATGAATAAAACAAGTGTGTCAAATTGTTGAAATTTAAAATTTAAAACTGAATGAGCCCCTTATTCTACAAAAACAGTTTCAATAAACAATAAACAGTAAATTTACAATGTTTAAAGCTTCATAACATTTTAAACTTCTAACTTTGCTCCCCTTCATTTTAATAATGGTACTATAGACACACTTTCATTAATACCTAGGGGGGATATTGGCATTAAGTCTCAACTGCTAATGTAATACTCTGTATTCAAGTCTTATCTCCCAACTACCTCCTCTGATATCAGTTTTAGCCTTACCTATAATGGCAACTTTAAAACCAATAAAGGCAGAACAAATAATATAATGCTTAAATAGGGCATTATTTATATTTTTACTTTGATGTTATATTTATGTTCATAAATTCTCCTTTTGAGTTTTCTTTTTGTTTTGCCTATGTAAAATGCTATGCAGGTGGAACATTTTACAATGTATACAACCTTACTGGAAACATATGTTCCATGTTTTAATTTAATGTATCCATTATTTCTTTCATTCAAACATATATTTTCTCTTTCTAAAATGTCTGCACAATAATCACATCTGCAGCATTTCTTCATACTCTTAGCATCATGTTAAGAAATACTAGAATTCTGTTTTTTTTTCAGAATATGTTTGATATTGTCTGCTGCTTTGTAAACAAAATGAGGTTTAGTACCCAATATAAAAAGTATAGATGCATTCACCTTAAAAAATATTCCAGTTGTTGTTCACAATATTTTTGATCTCTTTAGCATTACTGGAGTATTTTAAAACCATCAGTCTCTCAAAACCCTTATCATTCTTAACTTCTTTTACAGTATTGTTATTGTGTTGAACTAAACCTTCACATAATAAAGGCTTAAACTTATTTCCCCGCCCTTCTTATATATCTTCAGAGATATTCTCCACTAAATTCCTTGGGTAACCTCCAGATATAAACATATTGCAAAGATATTCCATTTCTAACTTTAAAAGGTCTCTATCAGAGACCATTCTAGCTAATCTAGTACATTGATCCCTAAGTATATTCTTTTTACAGGAAAAGGGGTGACAACTGTTAAAATGTAAATACATATTACTGAATATCAATTTTCTCTATATATTATAAATAAATCTATTTCTACCCAAATAATAGTAGTGTCTAGATAATTATTTTGTCATTAAATTGATATATAAATATTAAAAATGAAGTAGATGTTTCTAAACTCTGAATAACATATTTAATACTATCAATGGGTTGATTCCATAAAATAAATATATCATCTAAAACCTGAGGTATAGTTTTACATATTTAAAAAATTCAACATTAAAAAGAAAACTGTACTCCTATGTCTTTGGAACTAAATTGGCGTAAGTGGGAACACATGCTGCCCCCATAGCAATGTCAATTTTCTGTATATATTATAAATCCATTTCTACCCAAATAAATAGTAGTATCTGGATAATTCATTTCTTTGTCATTAAGCTATGTAAACATTACATTTTAAAAATGAAGTAAATGTTTATAAGCTATGAATAAAATTATTGCTTAACACTAATTCCATAAGATCAGTTAAAAAATTATCTTCGGAGTTAGAAAAAAATCCCAATTTACTGAACTTTCGTGAAACAAGTCTAAACCTTTAGTTTTTGGAATGCAACTAAATAAATCTGTTATCAATAAGAAAATGAAGATTCTCATTCCATAATTCATGCTTTAAATGACCACAAAAAATGACAAAAATCTTTTAATATATGTGAACAAGTGGAAAAATCATCTTCAAACGCCTGTCAATATATCTGTCCAAAGGATATGTCTTAGTACCTTGGGCCTCTACAATTAGCCTAAAAAGTGGATCAAAAACATTCTTGTGTACTTTTGGTATTCCAAGCATAGCAGGTATTCTAGGACATGTTAAATATAAAAAAATAAATAAATCCTTGGTTAAAGTGCCCCGTGAAACTCCATCCTCTAAAAACATATCCATTTTTTATATGCTATATTCAACTGATTCATAGAAGTAATTTCATAAGTAGTTTTTGTAGATCAGAGTGAGTGTTGTACCATCAAGAGCCATTCCAGTCTATGGGAATGTGCATATAAGTACTGAGAGTACTGAGCATGTGCAAGCAAGGATGCCATTTTGAATAAGCAGCCAGAGTGAAAGCACATGTGTGTCTAGCAGTTAGTCAGTTAGTTCGTTTAGGTTTTATGTTCCAGTCATCTATTCTGATATGTTTGTGTGTAATAAACAACTTAAACAAACACCCAAGCCTCATGATCTTATTTGAATATGCAAGACGAGTGACATGGTGTCAGAATGGGATCTGAAGCAAAACCATGAGATGCACATTCAGTAATGGAGGAATATACATGAGTGAATCATCCATAGCTGATATGACTCGAAACAGGTCAGAAAGATAATTCCAGGTACTATAACTCATTTAAATTATTTTTTAAGCAATGAATATAAAATGAAGCATTCAAAATATTCAGAACGAATTTCTAATTAAATAAAATGTTTGAAACTGCAACATCTTGATAAAAGTACTTGAAATGCTTACAAAAATGCTTAAAAATAACTTCTGAATCGCATAAAATGTTTTAAAAAAGGGAAGAATTATCATATTTTTTCACTATATACTTTTTTTTCGCATTAACTAAAGCTATTCTAAGTATCCAAAGTATTGGCAAGCGTGTGCAGTATTTCAGTGCAGTTATTTTACAGAATACAGTTATTTCAAACAGATTGTGGTACAGTTGAATATTATTTCAAGTATCTGGTGTATGTTTAAACATAATTACAAGGGGTAGGTGTTTGCTACTCTTCGTTAGCATGGCAGAAAGATTTTGCAGACCTGGTCCACTTGTGTTTGATGATAATGTTGCAGAATACTGGAGAGTGTATGAGCAAGAGTACGATATTGTCATACAAGTTGCTTTTTCTGATAAAGATGGATGTACAGAATCATTAATTCTGCTTACTCTATCTGGTTCAGAAGCCACTGCAAGCATTCATTTGTGTATGCACCTGCTGTGTTTGCAGAGCAGGGAGAAGACTGTCATATTGTGGTACAGGCTGAAACGTGAGAAGACCCTCAGTGCTTAAAATGTAAATTGAGAGAAGTGTGCAACCCCCAAACAAATATCAGAATGGAAAGGCACATATTTTACATGAGAGATCAAAAGCCTGGTGAAACTTTTGCAGCATATATAACTGACTTGAGAAATAAGGCAAAAATGTGCAGATTTAGTGATCTGAGAGATGAACTGATAAAAGACAGGCTTTTGTGTGATATTAAAGATTATGCAGTGAGAAAGATTTTGTTTCAAGACAGTGATTTAACTTTGAGTAAGGCCATAGAGGTTTGTCAGATATATGAGCTTACAGAAAAGCACACAAATATGCTTACAAATGAGAAAAGCATCCTTGCAGTGCCTTCCAGTGCTAATGTTGATAGTATGCAGCACAAGATTAAAAGATACAGGCCTAAGGGTGTGGTCGCTTCAGCAAAACCTAGAGCAGCTACAGTGAAACCCAGGGCACACTCAATAAAGCAGAGGGGTGACTCAGCAAAACCTGTGACAAACCTCATAGTCAACTGTCCTAATTGCGAAGGTAGCCATGAGCACAAGCGAGAGAAGTGCTTAACTTTTCATCAGCATAATTTCAAAAGGCTCTGTAAATCTAAAGGGTCACATTCTTTTATTAGAAAAGAGAATTCAAAGAGGCAAGTTGATCAATTAGAAAGCTACGACCCTACTTTTTATGTTGATGGTGTGTCTGTGCTTGGTGAAACAATCAATGCAGTGGATTTGTGGGCAAAGAGTGAAGTATTTTGTACTGTTCAGATTAATGGAAGACCTGTAGAGCTGAAAGTTGATACTGGTTCAAAGTGCAATGTTATATGTGTTTGCTAGAGTAAAAGCTGGTGAGAATCTTGATCTGGCAAAGTGTACAAAGCTTGTTGCTTATAGTGGTGATGAGATTCAAACCAAAGGGTTAGCAGTGCTTTCATGTTATTCTGCTGGGAACAGCTATGACTTGCAGTTTTACATAGTCAAGAGACACGTGCAGTAATTATTAGGCCTCAAGGACAGTTTGAAAATGGGACTGCTTTCATTTAATAAAGAAGTTCACCATATAGACATGTGTAACAATGAAAATTTCATACAAACTATTTTGTCTGACAATGCTGATATTTTTGAAGACAAGTTAGGCAAACTCCCAGTTGTGTACTCCATGAAGTTAGACCACGAGGTAAGCCCAGTCATTAAACCAGCACAGAAAGTTCCAGTAGCCTTGCAGGGCAGAGGCAACGCTGAGCTAGACAGAATGGTGCTCCTAGGAATAATTTGTCCATTAGAAGAACCATCTGAATGGGTATCCTAGATTTGAACAAAATACTAAAATGACCTCATCACCCGATGCAAACAGTTGAAGATGTTGCTGCCCTTATGCCAAATGCCACTGTTTTTTCTGTCTTGATGCAAAAAGTTAATCTTGGCAAATTTTGGTAGATCAAAAATCTTCATTGCTAACCACTTTTGGTACATCATTTATAAGATACAGATTTTTGAGAATGCCATTCGGGATAAATTCTGCCAGTGAGGTCTTTCAACACGGGATGGAACAATTTTTTCCAGCTATCCATGTACTATTATAATAGATGATATTCTTGTAGGAGGCAATGGTGATGTCGAACATGATAGAAACCTCAACAAAGTTTTGGAATGTGCTTCTGAGGTGAATCTTAAACTGAATCCACAGATATGTAAATTCAGGCTGCAAGAAGTTACTTATGTGGGTCATTTGTTTACCATTTCAGGCTTATGACCAGATCCTTCTAAGCAAACTGCAATTCTTGAGATGCCAGCTCCAGACAATGTCACAGCCTTACAATGTTTTCTTGGCATGGCCAACTATTCAGGCAAGTTCATTCCAGATCTGAGTGAACTTTCAGCACTGTTAAGAGACCTGACATGCAAATATGTAACCTGGTCCTGGTCAGCACAACACCAAAAAGCATTCGATGTCCTGAAACAGAAAATTGCCAGTTCATCCACTTTAAGATATTATGATTTCACAAACCAGTAACTCCTTCTTGTGATGTTTCAAAGTTTGGACTTGGTGCAGTCATTCTTCAGGAGGGTAGACCAGTAGCCTATGCATCCAGAACTCTAACCCAAACTGAGATGCAGTATGCTGAAATAGAAAAAGAGCTTTTGGCAACTGTGTTTGCATGTTCGAAGTTCCATGATTATATTTATGGCTGACCTATTCAAATCAAAACTGACCACTAACTTTGGTCACTATTTTAAAAAAGCCAATTTACACAGCTCCTACAAGCTTGCAATACATGATGTTACAATTGCAAAAATACAATTACCACTTGGTTTACGCAAAAGGGAAACTTATTAATCTTGCTGATACTTTATCCCGATCACCCAGAAAAAAGCACTGAACAGCATGAAAATGAGAAACATGATTTTGAAGGCATGGAAGTTAAAATTTTTTCTTACACGCATCTTGATGAGCATATAACTCACATGGCTTCAGATCCACTTCTCCAGAAGCTCAACCACTTTATCAGTCAAGGATGGCCATCAAAGCAATCTTGTTTACCACTAGATGTGCAGCAGTATTTTCCTTCCAGAGACAAGATTTTGATGGAAGATGGTATCATCATGAAAGGTCCAAAAGTGATTGTTCCAAAATCCTTGCAACAAGATTATATTAAAATCTTGTATCATGGCCACCCAGGAACTGATGTTACCAAAAGAAGGGCGAAAGGACAAGTATTTTGTCCTTCTGTGTCAAAAGATATTGAAAAGGAACTCTCAGCTTGTTCTGTTTGTAATAGTACTAAACCCCATCAACAAAAAGAACCACTTCAGCTAAACCAGAATCCTGAACTACCTTGGTCGACAGTCACTACAGATATTTTCAAGTGGAATGGTCAGCATTACTTGGTGTTAGTAGACTCATTCAAATGGGATCAAGATTGACCTATTTCCTAACCTAATGTCCACTACTGTTGTTATGAAGTTAAAGAAACTTTTTTCTGTCCATGGGAGTCTGCACAAAGTCATTTCTGACAATGGTGCATAGTTTACAAATCAGCAGTTCAAAATATTTGCTGAAACATGGGACATTGTTCATGTTGCTAGTAATCCTGAATACCCAAAATCTAATGGCTTGGCTGAATGTGCAATTCAAAGTGCAAAACAACTGTTAGAGAAATACAAATGAGACAAGACCAATGTTTTTCTTAATCTGCTTAATCTCAGAAACATTCCTCGCAACATTTAGTTGGTTCACGTGATCAGAGACTTACATCAAGACAAACAGGAACTACACTACCAATCAGTAAGAATTTGTTGATTCTGAGTGCTAAAAACAATAAAGCAGTAAAAGCTCAACACCTAAAGGAGCGTTTGTCCCAAATGTCCTATTATGACAAAACCAGCAAGCCTCTGAATCAATCAAAAGAAGGAGAGATAGTGAGGATGCAGACAGCAAAAGGATTTGACAGAACAGGATTTGTGAAATATTTGTATGAGGATCCGAGATTGTACATCATTGAGTTGTAAGGTATGGAATTCAGGCAAAATTGGAAACATTTACTACTGGTGTCCAGGCCAGTGTTACAGCATATTGCCTGTAATGGAGACTCTAGTTCTCAGAGTGATTTGTCCAATATTCCAGTTCCAGAGAACATTTCATCATCTGTTCCTATTCCTGAAAGTATCCCTAAAAATCCTGAAGCAGAACATTCCCCAGTGACTGTCCCTGTGCTAAACCCAGTTCTGATTGCTACATTACGAGGTCAAGTTGTATACACAGCAACCCAGACATGATTGTTATTGCTTATACATGTTGTATAATTTGCATGCTCATCTAATTGCCATTTTCATTTGCATGCAGAATAGTTAAAGATGGAGGATGTAGATCAGAGTGTGTGTTGTACCTTTAAGAGCCATTCCAGTCTATGGGCATGTGCATATAAGTACTCAGAACATGCAAGTAAGAGTGCCTTTTTGAGTGAGCAGCTGGAGTGAAAGGATGTATGTGTGTAACAGTTATTCAGTTGGTTTGTTCATTTAGGTTTTATGTTCTAATCATCTATCCTGATATGTGTGTGTGCAATCTTCTTCTTCTTCTTTCGGCTTTTCCCAGTTAAGGGTCACCACAGTGGATCATCTGTCTGCTCATGATTGGCAGTGAAGTTTTACAGTGTTGAGTTGTCAGCCCGGCGCCCAACCTTCCACAGAAGGCACACACACACACACACACACACACACACACACACACACACACACACACATACACACACACACTCACACCTAGGGCCAATTTAGAGTGTCCAATCCACCTACTGCATGTCTTTGGGATGTGTGTGGAAACCGGAGCACCCGGAGGAAACCCACGCGACCACAGGGAGGCCATGCAGTCTCCACGCAGAAGGCACCTCAGCCGAGGATCGAACTGGAGAACCTCTTGCTGTTAGGCGGCAACGCTAACCGCTGCACCACTGTGGCCACCCATATGTGTGTGTGCAATAAACAACTTAAATGAACACCCAAGCCTCATCGTCTTATGTGAGTACACAAGACGAGCAACAGTTTCATCCTGCAAAATATTAAGCATCTTACATGTATAACCAATTTTGTTATATAAAACCACATCTCCCCTCTTATCCGGTTTTATTACCCTAATGTTCCAGTAAGTACTTAAATTGTCCAGTAAATCCTTTATATGCTTAGTTAAATTTACCCTACCTTTATAGCTAATTCTCTCTTTACTAAGTTTATGTATATCCTGCTCACAGGCCTTCTCAAAGATCTGTACTATAGGGTGGCTGGTCCCTGTGTATATTCTTTTTTTTCTTCTATTGGTTAACATCTGTGTAAGTAGAATCAGAACCAAAATGAATAGCAAAATGTAATTTTCATGTGAATAACTTCAGTTCACTCAGGGCATCAACTGTATCTTATTGATAACTCGGAAAAAAATAAAACTCTTATTCAAATACAATAAAAACCTGTTCATTAATCTCAATATTACTGTAATTAAAGATGTTAAAAGTATTCCTTGTACACACTATCCAATCACTATAAGTAATAGTATTTATTAACAATGACTCTTTTTTTTCCTCTTGATTCTTTGCTGTCCTTCCCTTATCCATTGGTTGTTTCCCTCCCAGTAGTCCCAATTCCCCTGTCTTTCTTTCTGTTTGGCTAGTCTTCATGAATGGAACAGTGGGGAGAACTCTAAAGGGTCATTTGGATCCATATCACATTCATTTTTTCCTTAGTGTTCTTGGGCATTCTGGGTCATTAGTATTATCATTATAAATGGGGTAACTATTAACATTGTAAAGAAAGCTTGTTCTCTCACCACTACATCCTTGTTGGGTTTTTAAAACATGTGCAGTATTTTGTTTATATATGGGACATTATTTACATTACAAATTCTTGACTTTATTTTGAACTAGACAAAACAGGAGTACACATGCTGCAAAGCACAGAAGAGCAATCCTATTTCAGCTGTTTTGGTGTTTCCTTTTTTTTTTTGTATTTACTCCCTGCTGCTTTCCAAATGTCAGTCCTCCAATTACAATAGATTCAGAAGATATGGGCATGCTGGAATTCTTCATAAAAGACTAAATTACCTTGCAGGCCCTACCAAACTTCAAACCTTTAATACATTGCACAAATTATTTCTTAAAGCAACTGGATCTATTCAAGGAATTCAAGCTTTTAATATTTATTTATTTATTGATATTTGATTATTGTGAAAGTCCGACTGAGTAGAAGTCTATTTTCAGTGAAGACCTGGGGAGAAAAGCTCTGAATTATTCCCAATATTTTAAAAACAGGACACCCTGACCCCATGGCAAAAATGGGAAAAAGGGATGGATGGATGAAATTTTACAATCTTCAAAAATAAAACAAAAAGATTTGCATTTTAAATAATTAGAACAAATTAGACATAATATAAAAACATTGGTTAAAATTGATACAAGGTTTATGACAATCATTTAATATTTAGAGAAATATACACAGTTTATAGAGAAATTAAAGGTAAGCTTGTATAATACAAATAGGAATTGCAATATGAGGTGAGGGTAAAACAGGCTTATGGTATATTTAGAGAGAAAGTCAGGGAGAAAATTAAATAGCAGTAAGGAAGTGAAGAAGAGAGAGTAAGGAAGTATAAGGAATGAAAAGATACTTGTTCACATTTAGGGATAGAGTTTATCCTAGCTTTGAAAAAGAAAAGAACCAGATTTTAGCTAAGAAGTCTTTCAGAGTGGTTTTGAAAGATGGGAAGGAGGGTATAATACATTACACTAATGATTTGTTTCAGAAACTGGGTGTATTCAAGGAATTCTACAAGTAGATCCATTAACTTACAATGCAAATATTCTACCAAACAACTAGCCTTTAAGAATTCTACTCTTTTCATGCTGAAATATCTTTGTACCATATAACAGGCGACAACATTTTAATTTCAAATGCAAAAATGAGGGATTGTTGGGATTTAAATAAAAATGCCACTCTGCAACTAAACCATTTAAGGATAACAGTATCCATGTGATTCCTCACAGTTCTGCTATCACCACCACCCCCCCCAAAAAAAGAAAAAAACTCTTAAGAAAGCCAAAAAACATAGTGTTATCTGTTGCTTTCCACAGGAAATCATTGCCAGTGCACTTTCCAAGTATTCTCTAGCAATGTTTCACATGTTTTAGGAGTTTTTGCCTTCTTTGAGTTGGTGCAACCAAGGAATTGATATATATATAAGTTCAGGAAGTGTCAAAGGCTTGTGTGCCCTGCAAAAAATGCTTAAAGCTAATTGTTCCACCCTTCTGTGTTTCAGGCATTATTATTTTTAGTGGCTATTGGTGTTTCCTTATAGAACTATTTATAACACTGTTTTAAATTTCACTTAGTAATCTGATACTCATCTCTCACATTGCTTGTTTGCCTGATTAGAAATAAATATACATCCAGACCAGGTAATACTTTACAATGCTTACCAAATGTTGCCCTATACCAAATTCATACACCAACAACTCATGGTTTTACGCAATGACTGTTATCATCCAATCGCATACTGAATGCCACTGAAGCTGATCTATTTCACATCTCTTTAAAATGTAAATCTGTTCAGTCTGTGCAGTCTTTCCAATTAGATAATAAAAAAAAAGTTCTTGATTATCTTTGACAAAAAATACTGCCATAGGCATACTTGCATCTGTTGTATACATATACAAAACAAAAACTATAATGACCTGATCTGAATAATATCAGCTTAGGTCAAGTCTTTTTTTGCCAGCACTGGATGAATAGGGAATACATTTCTATTAAATCATGGTGCTCTTTTATCAGACAAGCTTTTTACTCATGGAAATTTTCACAGAAACTTTCATGGATGTCAGTCAACTTTCTCATTCTCTGATGAAATAATTTGTTACATGAATTGCAGCTCTTAAATTCTGTTTGGGTGCCCAAACATTATAGCATTCTCACCTTATATACCAGAGTCAAATACCAATCTGCTGCTTGCAAACAAACATTACCTGTATCTCATCTACATAAATGTTTATTACAACATTATTTCTGTCCCAAGCATTTAGTCTTTATACACTATGTGAGAATTGTATGGATATTTGCATGACTTTTTTAAAGATAGCAAAGAAATATTTGTATTCTAAATGTTTTATATATATATATATATATATATATATATATATATATATATGTATGTATGTATACAGAGGGAGAGAGAGAACTAGAGAGATTAGTACATATATATTGATATAGAGAGAAAGAAATAGAAAGATGGGTACTTAGCTATAGAGCCTGATATAGATATAGACAATATAGCAAAATATTAAATAAAATAAAGATCATTAATTAAAAAAGAAAAACAGTGTAGTTTATTGCACAAAAACATAACAATGAAGATACTTCCATAGGAAAATGTATACTGCCTAATAAAAATTCATATCGAGTACCTTCAATATAGTCCCATACAGCTGAGATACAGTCTCTTTCAATAGGTGTCTCTTTCTGAGCCTCTGTCTATTCTCGCCTGGATTCTTATAATAGGAACAATCTCTAACTTCCCCCCACTGATAAAACATCTTCCAGGTCTTCATTCACTCTTCTGTCTCTCTCCCAATCCTGCTACTCTAGATATCAAGTCCCCTCCAACATGATAAATGACATTTCCTGAAAGGGTTTACTTTAGCCTCCTCTTATAAAGCAATACATTTTTCATCAAAATGATATGTTATAGCTAATACAGCAAAGTTTAGCTTTGCTCTTAAAGCAAAATTCTAGTTTAACGTAACATCATAAATTCTATGAATAATAGAGCAATGGTTTCCTCTCTGCTCTTAAAGAAACACTTTTACTTACCTTCCATGCATAAAGGCAACACTACTTATTTACAATAGCAATTTAATTTGCACGCATTACATACAAAATACAGCACTGTATGCAATATTAACATATATTTTACATTAAAATACCACAATAAGTAGCATACTCTTTAAGTTGCTAGATAAAATATCTAAATATTTTTATTGCAAATTTAGTTACAGAAACTCATATCCAATTCACACTGGCAAGAGCAGATTCTATTTTGCTATTTAGTAGCTACCATGACAAACATTCTCTTATTGTTACAATATTAAGGGGTTTACTATAAAATGGTGATCAGACTTTGATTTATGGTAGTCTGAAATGCACCATTCGATAGTATCGAAAGAATGAACAGATAAATGTAGAAATTCACAACAGCGAATGCACTACAACATTTGGTGTTGTGACTTTCTACATTTTAATGCAGATTGCACTATAGTGGGGATCAGAAAATGTACCCTTCCCCTCACTGCATGCTATCTTGGAGTTTATATATATATATATATATATATATACATACATACACACACACACATTACATATATATATATATATATATATATATATATATATATATATATATATATATAAGTAGCAGGGAGCGTGGGGGTGCAGAAGGGGCTTGCCCCACTGCAAAAATGTACTTTACTGTGTGTTTCTCAGTACTAGTAATTGTGGAAGTGTGGGGAATGTTCAAATTGTGTTGAATTCGAACATTCTCCACTTCTGCATTCAACTATATTGTCAGTTGCTGTTTTTGTTTTTGTTTCTACGGTACATAGAAAAAATTATTTACATGAAGTTTGATCGCTGAAATGATAGTAAACCAGTTAAGGTGGCAAACTTATGGTGCAAAGGCAAGGTAGAGATCTGTGCCACTGGTGGCCTCTATTCATAAAAGACTCATGCCACTAATAGGGTTAGCTCCAGATGTTCTGCATGCTGCTTCCCTTGGGGCCTCTCTCTCTCTTGGTTCCCAACAAGTATTTATTTTTTATTTAGTTTTAAAACAATAGATAAGTTAATTATAAAACAAACAAATAAATATTTACATAATTCCAAAGCTGATCAATACATCAAGTTATACATACCAACAATTAATATTTTTCAAGCATGTCTTTAAGTCAAAATTTATATGAGCGTGTAATGTTAGACATTCTCATCTTTATAGTATGCAGTTCACTACTGTAAACAATTTATGATGTAGTAATAAATTCAGCACTAGAGGGGGTAAATTTACTTTTCAAATTTTTACTAATTACTTTTTCTGGCTATAGAAATAATAGATCAAAGAAGAGACACTTGGGCTCCTGGAATTATCTCAGGAATTGGAGCATTAAATAAAACTAAAGATTTAAGAATATTACATCTATCTGACCATAAAGCTTGAATGAAGTTATTAATTTCTTTCCCAAAAAGGGAGATAACTTCACATTCATATATCATGTGATTCTAATCAGCCATTATTTCTGAATGACATCTCCAGCATTTAATTCTATTTGATTTACTTGACATAATTGTAATTTTGTTAGGATTGAAGAAAGCTCTGTGTAAGAAGTTCCAAGTGAAATTTCCCAGTGTAATGAAGATGTGGTTGTTATCTCTAGATTTTAATATTATTTTCTTGCATTCCTCTGAGAAGTCTTCATTATTAATTTTTGAGGAATAATTCCAATATGAATTGTCTAAACATGTGAAATCTAACTTAAGAATTTTATAAATTTGTGACAGATATGATTTATTTTTCATTGTATTATTATTATTTATCAAGAATTCTAAAAATCTGAAGAATTACTTCTTATCTAGGTTAAATGACTTATTTATCTCTGTGTTCACAAAGTCTTTAAATATTTGTCAGGTTAACCAATTTTCAGAATCTTGACTCTATTTGAACCTTACATTTTTAACAATATATATATATATATATATATATATATATATATATATATATATATATATATATATATATATCAGTACCATTCAAGAATTGATGCCAATTAAAAGTAAGTTACTTTGTTGTTTCAATACTATCATTTTGTTGAGGATATGTGTTTCTAAGCAGTCATTTGTATATGGAATTGGAAATATAGAAAATATTAAGTCTTTAGTAAAGTGGTTAGAATATGTGAAGTTTTGGAAAGAAGATTTTGTGTTATTTAAATAGGGAATTTGAATAGCCGGTGTAATTACATTTACATAAAAATCTTTTAATAACCAGATAAAACTATTAGGGATGATTTGTTTATGACTGGTTGTGATATGTTTATTATTTACTAAGAAAATTTCTTGATGTATTTGTTTTCATTTTGAATCATCATGTTGAAGTATCATACAATTGAACATCAGGGAATCCTATTCCACCATTATTCCAACCTTTTCTGTGCCAATCAAAGGAAACTCTTGGTTTATTAGGATGTCAATAAATAAATAAATAATTAAATTAGTCTAATATTATTTATCATCTTCATTTTTGTGGTGTAGATAGTACTAAAGATTGTAAGACAAATAATATTTAGGGAGAATTACCATCTTAATAAACTGTAATCATTCTTCTGTGGTAAAGAAGAATTTGTTCCACTTTGTGACTAAACTTAAAATTTTATCAACAACCTCTTGAAAGTTTGTTTGTATCATTTCTTTACTATTA
This sequence comes from Protopterus annectens, assembly GCF_019279795.1. Classification (NCBI taxonomy): domain Eukaryota; kingdom Metazoa; phylum Chordata; order Ceratodontiformes; family Protopteridae; genus Protopterus; species Protopterus annectens. Next base: position 181,894,366 of record NC_056734.1, read on the forward strand.
GACATAATGGTTATACTAGGGTATTTCATTTGATTGGTATTACAATTGAAGTTAGAATATTTTTATGTGATTTTTTAAATAGTTTTATTACTTGATAATGTACTTGTTTTATTACGATTAAATCTTAAGTTCAAGATTTCTTCAAACTGACTCATAGAACTAATTATATGTTCTAATGAATTTTCTATATTTCCTCTTGTTAGCAAAATATCATCAGCAAAGAGTTTAATCTTTATTTCAAAATATTCTTTTATTTTGATAACATTAATGTTCTTATTGGATCTAAAACTATGAGCAAAATGTTCTATACTAATGCAAAAAGTAAAGGTGATAATGGACAGCCATGTTTTGTGCCTTTTTGTAATTTAAAGGGATTACAAAGAAAAGAACCCATTTTAATTTAAGCATGAGAGTTATTGTATAACTTAGAAATCAATGCAATTAGCTCAGATGAGAAATTATACACAAAGTGTTTTAAACAGATATGACCAATTAAATGAGTCAAAAGCCTTATCTAAACTTAGACTAATGGTAGAAAGTTATTTTTTATTTTTATTTGCATAGTCTATCAATGTATGTATTCTTATTATATCATCCTGTGCTTGTCTATTTAAATAAACCCAATTTGATAATGTTAAGGTATAAATAGATTAATTTTGTTAGCTAAAATGGACATGAACGTCTTATAGTCCACATTTAAAAGTAAAATGGGTCTCTATGATAAACAATTTGCAGGATCCTTATCTTGTTTTAGAATAGGTGATATAAGGGAATATTTCCATGATGGGAGGACTTCAGCAGTTGTTTTTATTTCTCCAGATACCTTATCTAATAGTTTAATTGTATCATCCAATAGTATTTTATATAGTTCTGGTATAAGACCATCTAAGTCTGGTGCCTTATTATTTTTTAACTTTTTTATTTGATTTATTATTTCTGTTAAAGTGAATTGTCTATCAATTGTTTTTATTTGTTCACTTGTTATTTTATTATTTATATTTCCCTTATAAAAGTTTAAACTACATAGTTATCTTGGTTATTTGTATTATTATTTATATTTTCATAAAATATTTTAAAGCCCTTAAGAGTACTTTCAATATCTCTTCTACCTTCTATTTTATTATTTATATCTTTTATAATTTCTTTGATATGATTTACCCTGACAGTCAATAATGCCTACACTAAGTGTATACCAAGTGTACACTGTTCTGAGTAAACAGACACACAGGCATAACTCACACTTTCTTCCTCCTAATTTTAGCTTTCTTACTGATTTTCTTGCAGCTTTAAATACTGACAGACATTCATAAAGGTTACCACAAAGTGTAGACTACATGTACACTTAGTGTAATCTTTCTGAGTAACTAGAAAGCACAAAGAAAGTGTAGACTACATGTGCACTTAGTGTAATCTTTCTGAGTGACTAGAAAGCACAAAAAATTGGTAGGGATGTTCTTGAAAACATACCATGTGCACTTAGTGCACACTTTGTGTAGGCTTTATTAAATATGCCTTTAGTGTATTCATTTTCTTTGATCTAAGAACAAGTTTATACAAACTTTAAAGGTTTACTGGATATGTGTGAAGTTTTTTCCAGGTTTATTGAAACTTTATGATTTAGAATTTCAACATATTTTGTATTTAACTTTTTAAGTTCAGACTGACTGATAATGTAATTTGGTTTTAGATTTAATTTCTGTGTGTGTATTTTGGCCTGTAGTTTATTCAATTCTTTGTCCAATTCTCTTGTTTTACTAATATACCAGCTTGTAACTCTTCCATTTAAGTAAGCCTTTAGTCAATGAATCTCACAGGACAATGTCAGTTACTTCACCATTCACATTTATTTCTAGAATCTCTTTAATATACCAATCCTTAAATATTTTTATTTTAATAATGTACATGGGTAATCTCCTGTGATATATTAAATTGTCAGTTTTTAAAATAATACTAAAGATTATAGTATTATGGTCCAGTAGTGGACATGGAGCTATTGAAACTTGTCTGGTATGTGATAACAGATTGTTTGAGACAAAAAAAAATATCAATATTTGTTTGTATTCCATATCTATATGAATAAATGGTAAACTGAATTGAGTTTCTTTTCTTAAGCTGATGTGTATCCTTTAAATTCATTAGATTTATACAATTCATTAAGTGATTTGCTGAAGATGTAATTCGCAGTTTTCTATCTCAGAGGTTGGGAGGGTGGCCTAATAGTTAAGGTGTTTGCCTTACAAACACAAGGTGCAGGGTTTGAGTCTCACAAGGGATAATTGGCTAGGCTTAAAATGGCTCGCAAGGGCAGTTAGCTTAGTACTAATCTATAAACCTATCTGTAGTAAAATCTTTGTTGAGTAAAATACAATTAAAATTGCCAGCCATTATGGCTCCACCTTTCATGTAATAGGCTATAGTATCTAAGTAATTTTTTGAATCTTTATCACCAACCCCTGGAATCCACTAAGAGTTCACCAATGTATATAGTTTTTTGTTCCAGTCAGTTATAAGAATGCTTAACATACAATTTTTATCAACATACATATATTTTACTTTAGGCATTAGTGGTGATTTCTTCCATAAAATGAGGATGCCTCTTATTTTAGCTTGAAAGCCAGAACCTGCTAAAACCAAATAATTATTTAATGAAAGTTTATTTACATCTTTATTAAGTAAACGTGGTTTCTGTAGAAATTCTATTTGAGTTGTATGTACTTGCAAGTATTTGAACAAGCTCTCCCTCTTTGCTGGATTATTCAATCCATTAATATTAATATATATGCATTTAAAATTAGATATTTATATAAGAGAGAAAAAACACAGGTATAATGAAATCTTTTATGTACAGAACATAGTATATACTTTATATATATAACTATGTAATCTGCTATGGACAAAACTTTTGAAACAAATAAAAAATTACCTAATGATATAACCCTACATCATTCTACCATGGAATAACATACGTTTGTTAAAAAAGATGATCAAACTACTCCTCACACTCCCCTTTAGACTAACAATGTTTAGGTCATGTTTCTGATTCATATTAATGCGTTTCATATTTTTAGTATGTATCATCTTAAAAAAGCCTGTCTGTGAGTAATTATGAATAAGAAAAGTTAAACAGGTGTTCAGAATCTTTATTATACATTGTCCAAACTGAATATCTCTACAATTATCTTTCCCTGTGTCACAAAAGGCGATACTGCCAGCCTGGCTATCTGGAATTTTGTAAATAATTATGTGAATATCAGCATGATTCATATGCTTGTGTTACCAATGCATTAGAACTGTATATTATGTGTATATCAAACTGCTGACAGAAGTGTGTGTTGAAAATGGTTGTAAAGTACTGAGCTTTAAAAATGTATCCACAGTGTAGCCTACTGAAACAGAACAGAAATGTACATACAATATTGTAACTGTTTAAATGTATATATTTTAACAACGGAAACTGGAACACAGGAGGTTAATTTCAGAAAAATAGCTGAAAATGTAAATTACTTTATGCCCACATAATAAAAGGATGTTATCCTTCATTTTCAGTGTAGTAATAGACACAATGTCTAGAACTAGAGACTCTTTGCATTGTCTTAAAAGTGTTTTATTGTTTTATGACTTCTAGAATCTGCCTTAGATATAGGAAAAGCCTTGTTTATGTATTTTCACAGGTAGATGCTAAATGATACCAGCTGCATTGTTTTTCACCTGGGATAGAGTCAGATGACAAGAAGTGATGTCATTCTGCAAGCTATCCCGGCAGTAATATTAGGGATATTAATTTAAGAACTCTCTGAGAGAGACTGAGTATTTAGTATTTGTCTTTGACCTGACAACATCAATATCCACTCACACCATCTGTCTTGCTTGCTGTGTAAATAAGTTAACTAGGGTGTAGTAATTCTCCTAGATTCAGTCAGGAATATAGTGAAGTATAGTTTAGATGTTTTCTTTATTTATTTGAGACTGTGCTGGAATGTTGTTTTAAATATTTCCTGTGATTTTTGAAGTCTGGTTTTGCTGTGATCATATACTGAGTATTTTCATGTTCTTTTATTATTAAATAGATTTAAACCTTTCTTTGTGGCTGGTCTGTCTAGACATATTTAGGCTCTGAGAGTACTTGCATATGTATATGGTGACACTCTGCAGGCCACTCCTAATAGCCTTGCTCTTGGTCAAACTACCATTTGTATTTATTTGTAACATTGCACAGTAAGATTGGACAACCTTTGTTAAGGGCCTAAGTGGCTGATAAGGACATGGCTGGTGGCAGTGATAACTACCTTATAGTCTGAGCAGAAGGAGGCATAGCTAGTAAACCTGTGCCAGCCTTTCCCAGGAGTGTGTGTGTGTGTGTGTGTGTGTGTGTGTGTGTGTGTGTGTGTGTGTGTGTGTGTGTGTGTGTGTGTGTGTGTGTGTGTGTGTGTGTGTGTGTGTGTGTGTGAGTAAATCAAACCTCAAAGTGAGTGTGTGTCAGCTACTTGGGCAGGGACATGAAGCAAAGGTTGGACAGAGAGGGTGATGAAAGTCTTGGCTTGGCCAAACAGCTGAGATATCAACTCTATGGCTGTGCCAGTGGGGAGTCTTATTAGGGATCTGGAGAAAGAGGGAGAAACCAGCCCTGGACTGACTGTGATCTCTGTGTGCTCTTAAGGGAAGTTGAACTTGATGGAGAGAGCTGCATCTGGAAATACTGTGTGCGAACCTGTCATCCTTCCAATTTACATCTCCTACTGGTGCTAGTGGTAAGGATTGAGGCTCCTTGATTACTGTTTCCAGTGGTGAGATGTCACATATATTGGTTGGCATTGGTGGGATATCCACATCTTGGGATTCAGTGGTATGGATATTGAATTCCCGTGGCCTATAAACAGTGGTCACTAAAGAAGGTGTTTGTAATCTCAATCAGCCACACAGTGAACATTCAGAGTTTCATATCTCAATAGTTTTATTTATTGTTTGTTAGCTTAGCTAGTCGGGGGGGGAGCAGGCAAATATGTCAGCAGAGGAGTATGGAAGGTGACAAGGAGCCAGTTGGCTGAGATGTGCCAAAACAAAGGACTTGTGCATGCCAACCTGACTAAAACAGAAATGATTGCAGCCTTAGTCACAGCTGCATCACAAACCAGCAGTCAGGAGGACAATCAGTCTGGCCTTGCGAATGTACAACTCTCAGGAAATGGACAGTTCAAATTTTCCTCAGATGTCTTAAAAATCCATCTGGAGTTAAAGAGACTTGAAATGGAGACCAAGCATTTGGAAATAGAATAGCAGTGAGACTGAGACATCTCAAGGCTGAAGGAAATGAGAAACTGAAACATCTGGAAGCTGAGGAAAAGGAGAGGCAGAGGCAACATGAAAAGGAGATGCTGACTTTTCGCCAATGTCATGGAGGTAAAGGTGAAGGGAGTAACCAAACCCCATAAGCAACAAAGGTCATTAAATTCCTTCCACAATTTACAGAGGATGATAACTTTGATTGTTTTGTTCATATGTTTGAAAGGGTATGTAAACAGTGTAATGTTGACAAAGGCTCTCAGTACGGTTCCTGACCCCCTTACTCCATGGTGAAGCTGTAACTGCTATTTCTACATTGTCTGATACTGATTGTTTAAATTACAATAAAATTGTTTGTTAGAGTGTTTTAAGTTAACACCTGAAGCTTAAAGAAAAAAGTTTCATGAGCATAGACACAAGGCAGATGAAAGTGTATGTGAATATATTGCTGAGCTAAGCACTTATTTTCATAGATGGGTGAGTGGGTGTCAGATCACCACTTTGGAAGACCTTTTGGTGAGGGAACAAGCCATTACCAGTTTGTCTGAGGGCATGAGAATCTGGAAGCAGATAGGCAAGTTAACACAGCAGATGAGATGGGGAGAAAGGGAGACCTACACCTAGCAAGCAGAGCATCACTGCACAGGAAAGGGATACACAGTGCTGCTCATGGGTCTAAGGGAACCCCAGGTGGGCCACCTAAACTGCCCCAACAGAGTCTGCCAGTAGCATGGGAAGCCATTAGTTCAGGTAAATGACCAGGACTAAGGGTTAAATGTTTTAAATGCAACCAGTGGGGCCATGTGGCATATAGCTGTCCATGAAGGCAAGGTGGGGAACAAAAGGTGGGAGAGCCAGTAAGTGGTAATGACAGAATGCCAACAGTAAGTTGTCTGGAGACAACAAGGGTATCAAACTATCACAAGTGTTTATATCCTAGATGGGAAACAGGCCACTGCTAAGAGAGACACAGCCTCTGACCTAACTTCTCAATTTCTCCAAATCTTTTGGATTTCTAATACCATGACAGGAATGGACCCCATTCCTAAGTTAAAGTACGATTAAAGTTCATGAAATTAGTATAGTTTCACTCTTTGATGTCCGCCAAAAGTGCTCTTCGCAGCACCTGCAATGTGCCCAGTAATGACTCCTGTAATTCGTACAGAGTTATGTGTATTGGCAGCGTATATAAATATGATTGTAGACTCTTTTTTTTATAAGACCCATTGCTCCTTCTACTGTTGGAACTATCTGGGTTTCCTTCTTCCACATTGCTCTAGTTTCTGCTTGCAGATCCTGATATTTTATGACTTTGTGTCTCTCTATACACAGGACACTGTAGTCACTGGGTGTGGTGAATTCAATGATCAATGCTACTTTTGTCTTCTTTTCCTGTATCACTATATCTGGTTTTCTAGCATCTATCTTTTGAACTGTTGGCAATGGATGATCCCATGTGATGTAGACTTCATTCTATATAATGCTTTGCGGCTGTGGCTCATAGTTCCAGTGTTTCTCAGCCACTTTAACACCATAATGTTTGCATAATCCCCAGTGCAGCCTTTCCACATTATTATGCCTTTCAGTGTACAGTCCTTCTGCCATTAGTATGTCACAACCAGCAACTAGGTGTGCAACAGTTTCCAAATCTGTTTTATAAAATCTACATTTGTCTGTGTCTTCCACATGTTTATGGACTTTGTAAACCAACATGTAAGTAGCCCACTATCTTTTGCCACCAATATTAACCTTTCATCTCTTGGTTTGAATTCACCTCTCTTTAAACTTCTTCCAGAAGTTTTCTATACTTGCAACTATATTTATGCATTTTCCATGTTTCTTGCCTTTGCATCTGATCCTTCACCCTTATATTATTTCTTTTGTTTCTTGGCACATTCAGTTACTGCCTGATTTTTATCTACTTCTGGTTTGACATCCATTCCTGCTTGACGGTGATATGCTTCTGCTAAGTTAAGCAGGGAAGTCATCTTAGATTTATTCTCCTCTTGTTTCAAAACTTTCACTACAGTTGGGTCTTGTGAGGTCAACAGATATGTGTGGAGTTCCACGATTGCAGATCTATACATGTAATCAATTTCAAGGGGGTCCATCCTTCCTTCGGAACGGGGAATATATAATATCGGCATGCGCTGATTTTTATAAATCGTTTGGTGAGCATGAAGCATCCTTATTGTTTTAATATGTAATTTATACAACACATTTTGGGGCCAATCAATCACTCCAAAACTGTAAGTTAGGACAGGAAAAGCAAATTGGTTTATAGCTTGGATTTTGTTCCTAGACGTCAGTGCTGTTTTCAGGATTAATTTAAGTCTTCTAAAAATATTTCTAAGTTTTGCTCACATTTCTTTGTGTTTTATTGCTGATTTTCATCAATTCGCAAGTATTTATACACTGGCTCTTGCTCAAGTTCTTTTATATCACACTCTTGTCCCAAAACGATTTTTCCTGGTGCTGCAGTTTTCCTGCTTTAAAGGTTGCTTACGCACATTTATCAAGGCCAAATAGCATTCTAATATCATCTGACAAAGTTTTGACAACCTGCAGCTGTGATTTCAGTTCCCCATCTGATGAGTTATACACTTTTAAATCATCGACAAAAAGAAGATGAGAAGTCTTTAGACTTTGTTGTTTTCTAGGAGCCAAATTATACCCATGGCCTAAGCTGTTAAGTAAACAGCTTAATAGGTTATGGGGAAGACAGAACAGCAACAGTGGCAGAGAGTCACCCTGGAATATCTCCCTTTGAATTTTTATCCCTGGGATAATAATTTGTCCTTTATCATGGCTTAAATGCAAAGTGGCCTGCCACTATTTCATGGTCACTGTAATGTAATTGATCAGTGTAGGGTGTATTTTATATATTTTTAAGCATTCCCTTATCCATGAATGTGGGATACTATCAAATGCTTTTTGTAGTCAATACATGCTATACTTAGATTCTTCCCCTTTTTATAGTTCTCTACTATGACTTTATTTAACAACAAAAGATCCTTTGTGCCATATGACTTTCTTTTATTGACCTTTTGTTCTAGTGCCATAATTGAGTTTTATTCTAAATGACTATAAACTCTGTCAGCATCAATTCCCATGTATAGGTTATACTTCATCAGAAGGCAATTTATTGGTCTATAATTTTTGGGGTAGCTTGCAGGTTCACTCTTACGTAGGAGCATTGTTTTACCTGTTGTTAGCCAGATTAGTGTATATTCAGGGTGTACATATAGATAATTCTTACTCATAGCTAGGTCTTCGTGCAAAGATGTTAATACTTTTAACCAATAGTTAGGCACTGCATCTGGACCTGGGGTTTCCAGTTAGAGGCTTTTCTTAACTTTGTTTCAATCTCTCTGGCTGTTATTTCATCCCATTTCATATCCTGTACCTTTAAATTTCTTATGCTTTCTTTTACTTCTTTTATCCATTTAGAATCTTTGTTGTGTTCCACAGGATCTTCATAGATACTTCTCCAAAATGCATCTATTTCTTTTTTTTTTGGCAGTCTTTCAATTCATTTTACCTTGTTTCCCAATTCTCGATAAAACCTAACCATTTAGAAGCCTGCAGTGGTTAAAGAGGAGAATTACTTGCTTGGGCAGTCTAATCCAGTCAGAGCTTTAGGGGGGACCCCAATCAAAATAACTTTGGCTAGGGTTCACCTTGACTGGGAGGGTGGAAAAGGAAGCAAGCAAGTAAGTGTATTTGAGGATATCCCTGCAGATGTCCTGATAGGCAATGATTTTGATAATGCAATACCTTGTGTGCATGCAGTTACACTCAGTCAGGCTTGGAGACAAATGTGTGGGTCTGCTAGACTAGGGGAAACCCAGACAGACTGCAGACTTGAAGCCAGGACTAGTGTGGTGGTTCTTCAGAGAGGGAGCTACCCCGAAGCAAAAAGACTGAAGGTGATCCACAGTTGCTTGCGGGTACTGATGTTTCCTTAGACAGAGTGACTGCAAGGGCAGAGGTGAGTAGTAATACCCAGGCTGACAGTGAGGCACCGCTGTCAGAGAATACCAGACTTCCTGTGGAATGGGAGCTGGGAAGGGTTACAAAGAGAGAGGTGAGACAGGCTCAGCTCTCAGACTCTACATTACAAGGCCTAATGGAGGTAGCCAGGGAGGCATCTGATTCTCAATGGAAGAGGAATCTGTATACTGGGACAAAAGGTTATGTATAGAGAGTGGACCCCTGAGGGGGGCTACAGGGTGAGAGAATAGAGCAGTTGGTAGTGCCCAGAGCCTACCTTCTGGCACTTGTAGCCATAGCCCATGATATTCCCTTTGCAGGTCATATGGGTATAATGCATACCAAGAGACGTATTATGCAGAACCTTTATTGGCCTTGGATTTCCAGAGATGTAACAAGGTACTGCAGGACGTGTGAGCAGTGCCAAAAGGCAGGCAAGGCAGGGGGTAAGGTGAAAGCTTATTTGATGCCTTTGCCTGTGATTGAGAAACCATTTCAGAGGGTAGCTATGGATATTGCGGGGCCTCTGAGTACCCCAGTTTCCACAGGGAAAAGTATATTCTAGTGGTAGTGGATTATGCTACATGATACCCTGAGGGAGTGGCTCTGTCCTCCATTGAGACAGAAAAGGTGGCAAATGCTTTGTTAGAGATTTTCAGCAGTATAAGTTTCCCAAAGAAATACTGACAGACAGAGGTGGCAATTTCATGTCAGACCTGTTGGCTTGTCTGTGGAAGCACTGTGGGGTGAAGCACCTGAAGACCACCCCCTACCACCCTCAGACTAATGGTCGTGTTGAGAGGTGAAACTCTGCAATAAAGACCATGTTATGGGCATTTGCAGACCAGTTTAAGATGGAGTGGGACAAATATTTGCACCATCTGTTGTTTACTTACAGGGAGGTGCCCCAGGAATCCAAAAGTTTTTCACCCTTTGATTTGCTGTATGGGCATAGGGTGAAGGGACCTCTAGATTTGATTCATGATGAGAGGGAGGATGGGTGTGAATCCCACAAGGAGTATGTTGTGGCATATGTCCTAAATCTCAGGACAAGGCTTAGGGAACTCATGGGCTTGGCTCAGGAGAACCTGGCAGAAGTCCAACAACAAAAAAAATATTTGGTATGATGGGAATGCTCAAGCTAGAGAGTATGCTGTAGAGCAGCAGATAATGCAATAAGATGCAGGCAGCCTGAGAGGGACCCTTCAAAGTGGCAAGGAAGGACAGTAATGTTAACTACATGGTAGAAATGCTAGGCAGGAGGCAGGGTCACAAACTATACCATGTGAACATGATGAAACTTGACCATGAAAGGGAGACCCTTGTGCTAGTTATTGGCAGTAGGAGGCAGGAGGGGTCTGAGGGGGATCTATGGCTACAGAGATCCAGCCAGCCAGCCAAATCCTAAATTACTATGGTGGAGTCTAGACTTGTAGCCATATGGTAGGACAATGCAGCACCGTACTGGGGTCAGCAATGCCAAGGCAGCTGGAATCTCAAGACAGGGAATGGGTAAGGTATTCCCAGGTAGGGTCAACCCTCTCAAGCAATGTTTCTCAAGGGTGACTTGAAAAACTAGCTTGAGTCTTCAAGGGGGAGACATGTCACAAAAGGAGATACTGCCAGCCCAGCTATCAGTAATTTTGTAAATAATTATATGTCATTTGTGAATATCAACATGATTCACATCCTTCTATTACAAATGTATTTAAACTATATGCTATGTGTATATCAAACTGCTGGTACAGAAGTGTGTGTTGAAAAGGGTTATAAAGTGCTGAGCTTTAAAAAAGTATCCACAGTGTACCCTACTGGAACAGAACAGAAATGTACATACACGTTTAGGTGCATATATTTTAACAATGAAAACTGGAATACAGGAGGCTAATTTCAGAAAAATAGCAGAAAATTTAAATTAACTTATGACCACATAATAAAAGAATGTTATCATTCAGTTTCAGTGTAGTAACAGACACACTGTCTAGAACTAGAGGTTCTCTAAATTGTCTTAGAAGTGTTTTACTGTTTTATGACTTCCAGGATCTGCCTTAGATCTAAGAAAAGCCTTGTTTATGCATTTTCATAGGTAGATGCTAAATGATAGCTGCATCAGTGGTTATGTTTCAACTAGGATAGTCAGATGACAAGAAATGATGTCATCCTGCAAGTTATCCCAGTAGTAATATTAGGGATATTAACTTAAGTACTCTCTGAGAGAGACCAAGTATTCTGTATTTGTCTTTGACCTGACAACATCAAGATCCACTCACCACATCTGTCTTGCTTGCTCTGTAATTATGTTAACTAAGGTGTAGTAATTCTCTTAGATTCAGTCAAGAATATAGTGAAGTATAGTTTAGATATTTTCTTTATTTATTTGAGACTGTCCTGTAATATTGCTTTAAATATTTGTGATTTTTGAACTTTGATGTTACTGTGATTGTATACTAAGTATTTTTTGTTCTTTTATTATTTATTATTAAATATATCTAAACCTTTTCACTGTGCCTGGTCTGTCTCGACAAATTTAAGCTCTGAGAGTACTTGCATATTTATTTGGTGACACTGTGTAGACCACTCCTAATAGCCTTGTTCTTGGTCAAACTACAATTTGTATTGATAGTAACATTCATCTTTTTCTTTCGGCTTTTCTCGGTTAGGGGTCACCACAGCAGATCACCTGCCCACTCTTGATTGGCAGTGGAGTTTTACAGTATTGAGTTGGTAGCCCGGCGCCCCAACCTTCCATGGAAGGCACACACACATGCACACTCACACCTAGGGCCAATTTAGAATATTCAATCCACCCACAGCATGTCCTTGGGATGTGGGAGGAAACCGGAGCACCTGGAGGAAACCCACATGACCACAGGGAGGACATGCAGACTCTGCACAGAAGGCACCCCAGCTGAGGATTGAACCGTAAACCCTCTTGCTGTGAGGTGGCAAAGTGAACCTCTGCACCACCATGGCCTCCCTGTATTGATAGTAACATTACACACTAATATTAGAAACCCTTTGTCTGTATGTGTGTGTGTGTGTTTGTGTGTGTGTGTGTGTGTGTGTGTGTGTGTGTGTGTGTGTGTGTGTGTGTGTGTGTGTGTTTGTGTGTGTGTGTGTGTGTGTGTGTGCGTGTGTAAGTCAAACCTCAAAGTTTGTGTGTGTCAGCTACTTGGGCAGGGACACAAAGCACTGGTTGGAAAGAGAAGGTGCTGGATGTCTTGGCTTGGCCACTCAGCTGAGATCTCAACTCTACAGCTGTGCCAGTGGGGAGTCTTATTGGGGTTCTGGAGAAAGAGGGAGAAATCAGCCCCGGACTGACTGTGGTCTCTGTATGCTCTTAAGGAAAATTGAACTTAGTGTAGAGATCTGCATCTGAAAATGCTGTGTGTGTACCTGTCATACTCCCAATGTATGTCTCCCACTGATGCTGGTGGTGAGGTTTGAGGATCTTTGATTACTGTTGCCAGTGGTGGGGCATCACACCCTGTACCTCACATTATCTCCCTGGTCTACTATAGGGAGGAAGTCAGTTATTTTTCATATTTATTAATTTATAGATCAGATGATTTTTTACAGTTTTTCTGTTTTGTTTACTATGTGTAAAATTGTTCATAGGATCATAAATTAGTACCACGTTAACTGGTTTCGTGCACCATTCCAAGCCCAGCCAATTATTTCATGTGAGAATCAAACTCTGTAACTTGTGCCTATAAAATGAACATCTTAACCACTATAGCCAAAGAAACAAAAAACATGTAACGAAGTATTAAACTGTCTCCTCACAAACACAATAATCAAATATATCTAAAATCAGGAGGCATGCCACAATGCTTCTTCATATATTAAAACAAGTTTAAAATCACAAGCTTTCTTTAAAATAGTTAAACCACCAATCAACTGTCAGAGAAGAAATGCATCACAAATGAAGTGAAATTGCAAGCAAGTCATTGTAAACAATCTAATAGCCATTATAAAACATAGCGCATACGTATTAATCATCACTTCATGTATATATATATATATATATATATATATATATATATATATATATATATACAACAAGGCTACAACATAGCTAAACATCATTGTGCATATACCCATTTTACCTAGCTAACTCAAAACCTAACAGATATTATCAACTTGAGATCTCTCATAAAATAAAATGAACTTCTGTTATTTTGGTTTTACCTACATAAACAGCAGATCAAGCATATAAATGCAGAGTTCCTTCATATCCAGACAAGTTATACTGTTTTCAATAGCATGATGCTACTTATCCAGTTCAAAACTCATTGGTTAGGTTACATTTGCAAAATTATTATGTGGCAAACAACACGCTTGTGTGGTTAAGACATGAATAAGTGATGTGATCACATTCATTTATTAGTATTTTTTTTCTATTTTGTTTACCGTATGTAAAATTGTTCATAGGATCATGAATTGATACCACATTAACTGTCTTTGTGGGCCATTCGAAGCCCAGCCACTTATTTCATGTGAGACTCAAACCCTGTAACTTGTGCTTATAAAGTGAACATCTTGACCACTATGCTAACCTCCCACTCTTGTAGGTGTATTTGTATTCTTTAACTATACACATATTTACTTATTCTACCCTCTTTCTATTTCTGCTTGTATACTATTTCTTGTATTATGACTATATTCCTAGGTTTTATATTTTAGCTATAATCCTAGTGTGGAGTATCATATAATAGAAGATTTATATTTATCCTTATATATTTGATACTCTTTAATCCAGTACTGCTATTAGAATCAGTCCTGTTTTTCCTTAAATTATATGACTAACAGTGTCAGAACAAACGTCTGAAAAATCTTCCCTTTTAAGATTCAAGCTTTCCATAATAAATTGTTTTGAGATATTAAGTTTTGATATCATGTGAGCCACTAGCATAAGGGTTAAGCTCTTTATCTTACAGATACAAGGTACAAGGCTTGATTCTCACACGGGATAATTGGATACTCTTAAAATGGTCCATAAGAGCATTTAGCCTGGTACTAACCTATGAACAATAACAGAAAAACACAATTCTAAATTATTTATCAGAAGTGTCATTCTAAGGGCTAGTATATAAACTATCCTTTTGGTATACTGCAAGCATTCAGAACTATTTAAAAACTGACAGTAGTTTAAAATGCAATTCATTGTCTTTTTCCTGTTATCTAATTTGTATTCATTGATTCAAAATATGATTGTTTACTTTTAGACAGAAAGAAGTAACCCAGGCAGTTCTTAGAATTATCAGATCTCCCGCAGCATCAGACAAGTGCTCATGACTCTAATTAAGCTGCTTCAAGCTGGTCCTCATGACAAGAATTTGCAAATGAACAGTTTATCAGCTACAATTCATACAAAAACATTCACGAGTGAATCCAAGCCACCTCTACTTTATACACCAATCCTTCAATCCATTCCAAACCACTAAAAAAACAACAAAAACATTTCAAAGTATGTTAACTACTAAAAGGCTGTTGTTTATAAAGAAATAACATTTAATAATTCAGCAAGCACTATTTGTATGAGATGTTTAATATAAAGCAGACTTTCATTTTTTATAGGCGACATAGTATTTTGTTTTTTCTTGAATTAAAAGAATGACAGTTATGTGTAAACCAGGTTTAACTTGTAAAAGTGTGAATGTTGCTATAATCATTTGATAACATTCCAATAATAACATTTATATATATAAGAAACTGTATTTTTATACTTTGTTTGTAACATTGCATAACTTTCTGGGTGCTGTGCATGTCGATAATAATATCAGTAGCAAGTATTCAGAACTATGTAATAGTTGACAGTGATTTAGAATGCATTTCACTGTCTTTTGCTTATTATCTAACTTGTATTTTTTGATAACGGATCATATGATTCAAAATATTATAATTATTTACTTTTAGACAGGCAGAAATAACCTGGACAGTTCTTAGAATTTTCCAGACTCCTATGGCAACACAAAAGTGCTCACGACTTTACATTGTTTCAAGCTGGTTTCCATGATAAGGACTTGAACATTAACAGTCCATCACTCACAATTCACACAAAACACTCGCAAGTAAATCCAAGCCACCTCCACACCACACATCAATCCTTCAAACCCCTCCAAACCACCAGAAAACCAACAAAAAACATCTCAAGGCATCCTGACCACCAAAAAGCCATTAAGCCATTAATAAATGATTCAGCAAGTACCATTTGTATGAGATGTTTAATATATCTAATTTTTAGAGGAGACATAGCATATGCAATTAAAAAAAATGACAGTTATGTGTGATCCAGGTTTAACTTGTAAAAGTGAGAATGTTACTCTAATTATTTGATATCATTCCAATAGTAACATTTATATATGTAAAAAGCTATATTGTTATACTTTGTTTATAGCATAGCTATTGCATGCCAAGTATACTATCAGTAGCACACTACTGGACCATTTTAAGAAACCAGAATGCAACTTAACATGCCTCTTTAGTGTCATTTGTTGCATCTTGTATTATATTTAATAGTACATTACTAAACTATACCAAGATATCAAAAAGTGTGCCACCTAACAAAAGTTTCATCATAATATTGATTAACTTTTAATAAAATAAATAGTTTAAGCTTTTAAACGCTAATTGAAAATAAGTGGCTTTAATTTCCTAAGTGGGGTGGTGCAGTGGTGCAGTAGTTAGGGTTGTCACCTCACAACAAGACGTTCTCCAGTTCAATTCTCGGCTGGGGTGCCTTCTGTGTGGAGTCTGCATGTCATGCCTGTGTTCTTGTGGGTTTCCTCTGGGTGCTTCAGTTTCCTCCCACATTCCAAAGACATGCAGCAGGTGGACTGAGCAGTCTATTTTGGCCCTAGGTGTGAGTGTATATGCAAGTGTGTGGTACACCCACTGAGGAGGGTTAGGTACTGAGCTAGCAACCCAACCCCATAAAACCATAACTGCTACAGACACAACAAATGGTTGGAGGGGCACTTGTTGCCTGATGTGCTGAATGGAACAAAGTGAGAGAGAATTTCATATATATCTGAAAAAATCAAACTCTTAACATTTAAAAAAGGGAACTAGTTGCCATTTGAAGTAGGGAAAGAAATAAATTATTTACCTTGTAAAAAGTAATATTCAGCACTTGCTCATAAGTATTCAAACACTTCTTTAAATTAATAAGAATTCATAAAGATAAAATACAATGATTTTCATTTGTCCTTCAGTTTTTTTACTGTTTTTTGTTATTTTATTAACAACCATCTCTTGTTGCATTTGTCTTCAAAGAAGTTGATAGATTTGAGTCCATTTCTTCTGTTTTTTATTTGGGATTTTATTTTTATGTATAAAGTCCATTACATCTTCCATGGTATTAAAGTCTTCTTTCTTTCTGGAAGGTGAACACTTATTTTTGCTGGAAACAAGATTTGTACTTCAATACTGTTTTTCTTTAAGCTTTTAACAAGTGACACACATGCTTTTCTCTTTGACTTAACTAATGTTGAATAGTCATTGTCAAATCGTGTAGTATTTTCTTTAATTTTAACTGGATAATTAGTCCATGCAGCTTTTAAGGGAAAATCCTTATATTGACTTGAGAAAAATCATATGATCATTAACCTTGGTGAAGGTGTTTTTTTTTTTTTTTTTTTTTTAAGATGAGTTACAAAGTGATCTATGTGACCTTTTGATGCCAAAGGAAAAAGCTTCAGGCAGATTCAATGTTTTAGGCAGCCAGGTATTAAGGAACTGAATCATACTGGCTCCCTCTTCTTTTTCAGGAATCCTGTAAATCCTGATGTAGAACAAGTATTCATGATGTGATGCCATTTGACTTTCTGATGTGCAGTAAATCCATCAGTATTGGGTCTGAGGATTCCTTGTATGGCAGACAGACGTCAAATCTTAGCAGTCTGTATGATACAAAAGTGTAGTGACAGGGCTTTGAGTCAGTCCATAAAAGACATGATGTTTATACCTTGTATCATTTTAGTAAGGTATCATTGTGGGTATTCCTGTTGAATTGTCTGGATAAATGCATCCTGAAGGGGGAATTATATTTAATGACTGGCCTAATGAGGGCTGAGTAAAGGAGTTAAACGCTTACCATATAATTCTTCCCTGTATGTTTTTAATTGTTTCTGTTTCTCAGCTTTATCTGTTCCTATAACATCATATGTGAATGAGGGACAACATATTGTTTATAACAAATTTTCAAAATCTCATACACCAATAAGCATATTAACATCTATTTAGCATATAATATGATTATTAAGCTATATTACTGAAGTCCTTGACATCACTTTTAAAGTATTTGAAATAGCCATTGTTAAAAAAAAAAAAGAAAAGAAAAAAAAGAAAAAAGTTAATTTTATAATTATAGATATACCATTGCAGTAGCATAGCTAGGGTGGAGTGAGAAGTGTAACTGCTCCAGGAGCTAAGTACTGGATGGACACCATCAGCTGCTCCCACTCATTATTTAATGCAATACCAACTTTTATAATCTGGAACTTCATTTCCATTCAAACCTGAGCACTGTAGTACTACTCTGTGTGTGGCCTAAACTGTAGCAAGCAGTTTGCTATATTTTAAAAGTAAAAAAAATCCCTTTTTCAACTAAAACCTGACTTCTGTAACACTCCTTACAGGCAGGGTATCCACTGTAGCAACTGTTTTTTACATTTGTAGCAAGCAATTTGCTGCAGTTTAAAAGAAGAAATGTGTGTTTTATTTTTGAACTAAAACATAACTGCTGCAGCACTCCATCAAGGCAGGATATAAAATGTGACAACTGTTTGTTACATTGGTTGCAAGTAGTTTGCTACACTTTAAAAAAATATATATTTTTTTAGACCTGAATGGCTGGGACAGGATGGAGGTGGGGCGTGTTGTGCATCTGGCCACCTGGATCGTGTGTGCCATACTAAAAGGAATGTCCTTTTTTTGTTTGCTCTTCATTGGAAGAGCTGGTGTTGGGTGAGAACAGATGCAACTGTAGTCAGCATAGGTCTCAACCTCCTAATGCACCAATGTGGAACACAGACCCTAGCAATGTGTGACAACCAGTCAAAAATGTGGAACACCCTATTTTTGCACTGTGCAAAAATGCACCATTTCCATTGTGCCTAGTTGAAGTGGACTTTCTGCCAGAAGTATTAAGTTAGTGAATACTGTACATTTGTAAAATTCAATAAGACACAAGTCAATAAATAAAATAAAGTAATCAGAAACCATTGATAAAATGCAACATACTCAGAAGAAAATCTCTACATAACAGTATTCAAGTGCAACTATTAAAAAGAAAAAAAAAACATGCTGTTCAGCACCTGCTTTTCCAACCTCTCCACATCTTCCCCCAACTAAACCTGTTAATTCAACCACTTAAGATCAAATCAGATCAGAATCTGGGACAAATCAAGAATTATTCAGGGATGCTTTTAAAATATTGCTGCCATTACCTTGAGACATTGACAGAATAAGACAGAATAAGAGAATGTGAATGGGGGTGAGCTTAGGTTCTACAATGTAGCCTTCAGCTTATTACAGTGAAGTTTTTTTTGTTGCTCTTCAGTGGAGGAGCTGGGTGGGGGGTTGGTTCATAGTACTGACAAAGTGTGCTAGTTGAGCCAAGCTACACTTCTGTATCACTGTATACACATCATTGGACAAAAAGGTTAGGAGAGATATAAGAATCAAGGTAATTAAAGAATTACTTAAAAGCCTGAAGGAAAATCTTTTGCAACTTGCAGGTTAGGAAATTCCTGGTGTACTGATCCATCATTCCTCACCTCTCTCTAATAACCAATGTAATGTAAAATAAAAGAAAAGAAAATTAAATTCACTTTTATTCAATATTAAATCTCAGTCAGCTATTTACATTTTTCTTCCTTTTCTCATCCCCTCCAGTGATTCTACCTAGTCCTCCCTTCTCCAACCTACTTCTAATAGGATAACATTTTAAAGATATAATTTTAACTGACATTGCTCTCAGTAGTATATTACATTATTTATGTTAAAGTCAGTTTGTAGGACAGATTTAATGTCTCTCAAAATAGATAGATTTTACAGAAAGAGTTTTACTTTTGAGCTAATATATGTGGCTAATCATCATGACTTTGTAATACGATACTCCATGTTTTGCACTTATTGCAGAGGATTATGGTTCTGAGCTTATTCCTATAGTCCTGGGGACAAGGTTTGATTTTTCCACCTCCATTTTCCTGTTGCATGACTATAAGCAGGTTGCTTAGCTGGATACAGCTGTTGCATTGCCTCTGCAAAGGGACATGTCCGGTGTCTGATCTGCTAAACAACCAAATTAAAAACTCAATGCAAACTCATTTTTAATGAGTAAACAAGCTTTTAAAAGAGCTCTCTATAACATTTTTGCATTGAATATCAATGTACAAATAAATTAGTTAAGGACATTCCATACAGTGGTATATAATGACAGTTGACATCTTGATTTCATGACCAGTGCTACGAATATTATTACACATTCTTTCTTCTAATATTGATGTGATACATACAGCCTTTCTTCAGTTGCTGCAGGTATTCCCATTAGCTAAAATAACTGTGGAAAATGGACCAAAATCAAAAACATCTGCAGGGACACTTTTTGGTTCATAGGTTGGTACTGGGCTATCTGCCTGAAGGCATATATTAGCCTAGCCATGTTGTGCGGTATTCACCGCCCCTTTAGTAGTTCCCTAGACCCTTGTACTAGCAGCTAGTACCCTTGGCCCCTATCTAGTAGTGCTGTTGGTCTGATCCCCGGTGTGAACTTTCTGTTACCCATCCACTCATCAAGGTTCCTCTTGAAGAGTGATAGTGAGGGGCTCTGTCTTATGTAGATCGGGACCCTGTTCCATAGTAAGGGAAGTCTCTGCGAAGGGAATCTATCCCTCCAGCATGTTCTATTCATGATTGTGTTGAGGTTTATATCCCAAGAGCGTGTAGCTCGAGTAGATTTGGTTTTGCTAAGATGCAGCATGTTCAACAATACTGGGTTGGACATGGCTCTGTACATTAGACAGAGATCGCCTCTGAGAAAGCGGTATGCAACAGAGAACAGTTGCTGCATAGGGCAACTGTTTTGGCCAGTAATCCTCTTGGTTAGGTACCTCTGTGGTCTCTCCAGCTGCTGGAGATGTTTAGCCAGGTACATTCCAGTTGGTGCATTGTACTCAATAATGGGTCTGATGACGGAAGAATAGAGGGACACCATTACATCCTTAGATCTTGATGCGAACTCTTTCGTGATCACATGGGTCACATAGAAGAATTTTCTAACCACTTTGGTAACATGGTTATCAAAGGAAAGCTGACTATCTACTTGGGTCCCTAGATCCCTTATTTCTTCTTCAGATTTCAGGGGATTACCTTCTATGTTGTAGTTTGCTGGTATTCTGTTTTTTCCAAAGGGGATTACTACGCATTTTTTTGCATTTAGCTTGAGACCATGGCTTTGACACCATGAATCAGTCTCATTTAGGCCCTTCTGGAGGATCTCCATGTCGGCCAGAGACTCTATTATAGCACCCAGTTTGCAGTCGTCCGCAAACTTAGTCAGCCACAGCCCTTCCATGCTTGCCTGTACTTCTGAGAAGTATATGCCAAACAGGAGGGGCCCCAGGACAGAGCCCTGAGGCACACCACTCATTACTGGTCTGGATTCGGACATAGATCCCACTACTCTTACTTTATGGGATCTGTCTGAGAGCCAGTTTGCGATCCATCTTGTGAAGTAAGGGTTTATGCCCAGGCTGGTGAGCTTATCAATAATACCTGAATGGGGAATGGTGTCAAATGCTTTAGCAAGGTCAAGGTAAGCCGTGTGTACCTCCTTTCCCTTATCTACAGCCTGAGTAACTGTCTCAAAGAAATCCACCAGGTTCAGGAGGCATGATCTGCCCTTGACGAAATCAAACTGTGTGGGGTCCAGTAACTGGAGGTTCCCAATCTCTCCATTTCTGAGTTCCATAATGATTTGCTCCATAGCTTGGCCTTGATATACTTAGAAACATGCTAGCATAACAGGCTTTTGATTGGCATGCTTTTTGAATGCTGTTAAATCTGAAACTCAGTTGTATGTCATTACTATTTAGTGAATGCAATTTTCATTGATTTGCCAAAAAATCCGCAATGTAAAGGAGGAGCAGACCAAAATATGAAGCAAAATATTATAGATATTTTTCAAAATCAATGACTTTTGAGAGGATCTATACTCCCCGCTTACACACACACACACACACACACACACACACACACACACACACACACACACACACACACACACACACACACACACTTAAGTAAAGTACTTCTCTTCCAACATGCTGGCAGCCATTAAAACAATTGGATGATTAAAAAAAGGACTGATGGAGTAAGTTTGCTGCCAGGCTGCATTGATAACAGCCCAATGCATGGACTATAATAACTTTTTTCAATTTCATCTTTCCTCAGAATTCCTCCCATGCACATGTACAGAGATCCAAGAACCAGGAACTAAAGCAGAAAATTAAGTTGACTTTCTCATTTTAGTAGCGTTTCTTTTTTTCTTTTTTAATTGGGGTGGGGAGGCCTGCATCTCAGCGGCCAGTACTATAAAACATGCATAGTAATTAATAGAACAGGGCTATAAAATCTGCTGATAACATACAATTTTAATATCCAAATGACATTCTACCTTTGATACATATACAACAGTCTATGAGAACATTATCTTAGAGTAACACATATCACATTTACAAATGAATATGTAATCAGACATATAAACAGATCTCCTGTTTTAAGCACAGCTATGCAAATGAACACTTTAACATTTGTTCTATAAAAACAGTACAGGCACTCCACTCCTTTCTTTTATATTATTACCCTTAAAGTAATCTGTCACACTTTTTTAAGTGTTCTGTTTTTTCTGGCATGCTTTGTGATCATAGTAATAATCATAATCCCCATTTCTGCAGTATCCCTTATTTTGGGAAGCAACCAGCTAGCTTCAAAAAGCTTTGCCTCCCACGGACTTCTTTACTGACTACTAAAAATCCCAAGGAGAGAAATCAGCAGTCAGAGTGAAACTTTCTTTAGTACTTTTTTGCTATCTCAAGAAGAATTATTTCCTGGGCTAAGGGTGAACAGCGATTGGCTAAGAAGGTCATTTCTGGTAGTTAAGTCCCCATTAGGGAATCATTCCACTCAGAAATTATTAGCCTTTTAAGAAAAAAATAACATTTCATCTTTTTTTTTTTTTTACTAAAATGGTAGCTCCCCTTTAAGAAACACTGTATTTTTTTTTCAGAATATCAGAACATATCAGGGGCTGGCGCCATACCTCTTAATTGTACCAAATTCCTTGGTATTTACTGGTTTTGAGGGTAGTGGGGTGCCATGAATTCCCAAGTAGCCCCTTTAATTCCCAATTTTTTTTTGTATGTACAACTTTAAATTTATGGCTGATGTCACCACACTTCGCTACGGTACAGGGCCATGCATGATGACATCAGCTTTGTGAGGCAGTGCTTGACTGCCTAACTCTTGGAGATGCAGGACTGGTGGAAGACTTTAATAAAATAAAAAAAAAACATTAGTTGTTAACAGCTGCCAACTTGCGGGCAGCTTGTGAGGACTGTGGAAGTCTCACTTTAACTGCCTGGACACAGTTTTACACTTCAATTTAGGATTTCTTGCTATCAACTTTCTGTGGCTGGCACGGGCTGCTTATTGTGGCATGGCCCTGCAGAATCACGGATGCATTTGGTGATGGGGCAAAGAGGAAGGGAGGATATCTTATTGGACTTCTTGTAGTGCCAGTAGCAGTTGATCAATTTGACTCCTTGAGTATTGACCAAGATGAAGGTAAACAGAGTGTGAAAAGAAACATAGTGTTGGTTAGTCAAACACTGTCTTGATTCTTGCTGGAAGGGAGACAAAGAGTCAGGGTTTTAACTTAGGCAAGTCACTGCAAGGTCTATGTGCACCTGTGTGTGAGTATAATGTTTCTGACAGATGCTTATCTGTACAGTCAAATCAAATCAACTGTTCAGATTTTTGCAGAAAGCCAATTTTTACCTCACATTGTTTTGTCTGCTCCTCATAAAGTTGATGTTTTTTCTGACAGATCATAGGGAATTTAAGTCAGTACATAATGATACACATTTCAGTTTGACACTTCAAATCCTTCAGAAAATGCTTGCTATGTAAAACCCATTATTTTAGTAACTTTTTGAGTTTAGTTTTAGCTCTGTAACTGTGCCTCATGCAGACATCGTGTTCTTGTAATTGGTCGACCATTACCAGAGTTTAATGAAATGAACATGACAGCACAGGACCTGTATCACCCTTGGTTGTAAGGAGTTTCATTGAAATTTTCAAAACTTCTAACCCATTTGATGTGAGTGTAAATGCTGGACTTTCAAAAAAACTCATATTTAAAGGTGCATTATAACATGTACCATATCGTGTTGATATTTTACTTGCCAATGAATTGTCAGCACTTTATTTTGTTGAACTATAGAATGCATTTCATTGACATCTTTAACTCCATGCACCTTCTTTTAGGGGGACTAGTTTAAAGCAACTTGAGTTACTGAAAAGTTATTGTTACTGAACATAAATGTATATTAAATTGTGCACCGATTTTGATATGAACAGTGCAATGCTACAAGATTTACTGAAAAGTTTTAATTAAAATGGAACATTGTTGTTTTCTAAATGGTTTTGCCCTTGAGAGGGTATGGCTTTGACAAGCTGTCTGTTCCTAGCAACAGACCAGTGGGATAGCCAGGGACTGTTGTTTGGGTTGGTGAGTTGTGTTGATGCAGGTGTGGGTGAGAGAGATTTGATTGACAGACCAAAATGGCTGATGGAATGACAGGTATTTGCTGAAATTAACTGTAGTCATCTCACCTGTTCATATATGTTAATGATGACATTAACTAACAGAGTAGCAAATGAAAGATCGTAAGAGGCCTTAATCCCCCTTCCCCCCAGCAGCCCTGATCCATTACATTTTTGCACATTCCTGCAAAATGAGACTTATACAAGTGCTTGGTTTATTGATATTTACCTTCACAATTATCTTTATTATTCATTACATGGTGAATACATTGCAAAATTCTCCAGCAAGGTTTCTAACTCCAGTAAGTCAGCACAAAAATACAATCGTCATACTTGTTAGGTATGCCATGGTGCACAAAATAGTTTTTAATAGGGGTTACGTAGGTTAGTAGCTAATTACTCCAGAGTGATCTATGCATGTTATAGGAAGATTATTATGTTTTATTTATTAGAGGTAGACATTTGGATATCTGCAGGATTTGCCGATATTTGAAATTAGGGTTTTAAGTACAAGTTAATAACTTTTGAAGCTATATCCATTGATTAGATATTTCTGTCACAAAGTGCTATGTGTATGTGTTTCTTTAAAAAAAAATTAGAATCATCTGTCTCCATCATAGTTTCAATCTCTAAGCTAGAAATCTGGAGAAAGCCAAAAATAATGCTGGAACAAAAGCCCGAAATAGGGACAGATTTTAAATACTGCTCCCGTAAACTCAGATAGTTGCTAGAATAACAGGTTTTGCATTATGTATTTTCTGAGGGGTATGAAGTCTGAAATTCAAATGTCTACCTATTATTTATTTATTTAAATTTGTTTACCAGGAAATTCCGACTGGACACAGGTCCTTTTTCAGCAGAGGCCTGGGGAGAAAAGCTCCACAGAAAGACATGGTAGATGGTAAACAATAACAATCAAGGTATGTATACAGTAGAGGAGATCATGACATGGAGCAATACAGGAGCAAATTAGGTACAATTGAGTAGTAAGCTCTAATTACAACATTGAGAAAGAAGTAAAACACAGTGCTACAAATTTTCTAAACAGTAACTAGATAACAATAATAACAGACTAAATAAAAAACTAAATCCTGGAAGGATTAACAAGCAGCGAGTAATCTTCAGTTCAGTTTTATAGCGATAGAGGGGATACTCTATCTAAATCTGGGAAAGGAGGGTTTATTAGATGGGGTTTGGACAAGGACAAAGCCAGTGACAACTTAGGTGAGATTTAAGTGCAGTCTTGAAAAGACTGCAGGAAGGAATGGTAGTTATGGTGGTGGGAAGGTTGTTCCAAAGCTTGGATATAGCACAGGAAAATAGTGCTTCACCTGCTGAGTTTTTGGCTTTGGTGACCTGGAATAGATTTTTGTTGCAGGAGCATAGTGGTCTGGAAGAGTGGTAGGGTTGTAGAATTGTATGGACCGATGGGATCCGGAGAAGGTGGTTTACTAGTTTATGAGAGAAGGTGAATTGAGTTTGGTGTAGGAGTTCATGTTGGTATCCCACAATCCCAGTAGAGTGGGCAGGGTTAAATGATTATGTATTCAAATGTTATGTTAATCAGCATCCTAAATGTTGGCCAATTGTACTTACTTTTCACAGGCCTTTGTCCAGATTTTTGATGTTTCCAGGCTGAGAAGTATAGGGGCTGCTATTTTTAACTAGACTGTTGATTTATGTATTTAGGGCTAATTTTATGAAAAATTATGCACTGCTTGATTAAGTTTTCACTTTTGTGGGACAGAACAGTTTATGGAGTAACAGGTGGGTTTTTATGTCAGTGTGATGCTTACTTTGTGACAACCCACCTGCTCTTTTGATTCTGCCAATGTGTGTGGAAGTGGGTGAACAGTACTGACAGAGGAATTCAGTTCTACTTTTATTTTTTTACAATGTAGGCACTAGGGAAAGTGTTTTGAGTGTATGTGTGAACACTCAGCGACAACTTATCTTCTGATCAACTTGCTCCAGCTATGCTTACCACTTTTGGTGCTTCTTCCCAGTTACAACACAATTACTTACTCTGGTCTGGCTAGCTCTTCTTCCAGACTACTTAGAACGAAAAAAAAAAAATCTCTTACCAAGGATTCCTTGTCATTGTTGCGAACTCAGTCTATGCCTCAACTAACAGTTGGTAAATGCTCAGCGGTTGTTCCTCAGACCACTCACTTACCTATCTGTCTTCCTCTGTTGTAGTCCTTTTAGCCAGCATGAACTGGGGTCAGCCATGTCCTCTTCGGCTGTTCCAGTGTCCATTACAGGCAAGGGAAAACCATCTTCCCAAGGTCTAGGAGACATTTCTGGAGATTCTTATTGGGATATCAGATACAAGAGACCATTATACTGGGCAGATGCCCTTCATTCCATTCTATCTTTTTCTGGAACTCCTATAAAGAAAAAAAAAAACAAACAAAAAATAATAAACATTGTTCTTCCAATGATGTTAGCACTGTGAAAAAGATGAGTTCCTTATCTTGGCTAGACATGCATGACAGGCAGTGAATCCTGATACACACAGAAACATTTACATGTGGGCATTCCCTGTAAAGTTATCCATCAGGAAACGGGCTCTGATGATTCTGATTTTGACAGAGATAGGACTTCTTTGCTTGCAGATTCCGATGTCCAACTCTCTGATTGTAAGGAAAATGTTAATTCTTTTTCTCCTGTGATAGAATTTTCTTTTAACCAGACAAAAAAAAAAGATTTATTTGTGACAACAAATTGATATTCCCCTGAAATGAGGCGATATTATGATTTGTTACAATTGGATGTACCTCATTCCACTCCTCTCCCTCCTATATTGCCAGCCATGGAGGAATTGTTGAATGTGGTTTTACTCATCCTGAGGTCCAGCAATCAGTCTCTCAAAAAGGTGATAAGCTCTATGATGTGCCTCAGGTTATTACATTTCTTTTCTCTCACCTTAGATTTAATCCAGTTGCCATTTTAACTGTGTCTCATGCTTGCAGCAGGCTGGTCCTCAATATGAACCCTACACATAGTGATAAAGAAGGAAAAGGGTTGGGCTGTATAGTTAAGATAATGTTTTCCTTCTACTTTAGCCTACAAACTTCTGAACTACAAGACATGTATGCGAAAATATATGCTTTCTCATATGGGCTGTCTGAAGGAAATGGTTTCCACTCTTCAAATAGAAGAAAGCTCTTTTTTGAACCAAACTGTTTCTACTCTCTCAGGTATCTAAACATGCTTTCAAGAGTGTGTATAGTAGTGCAGATACTGTGTTTGGGGACACTGCTTCTGCTATAGTGTTGAGAAATATGCTTTGGTGCCTAACCAAAGTTTGCTGATGAGATAAAGTCTGAAATCTTGAATTCAGCTTTAGAAAAGGTGATGTTGTTTAGTTCTTCTGCTACCCTTGTTCTAAAACAATGTAGTTACGTACATGTACATAAATGCATGGAACTAGCCATACCCAACAGAACCAAGATGCTCTCCTCCAAAAAAAGGAAGCCAGTCTGGTGGTCCCCTGCCAGTAATAAACTCTACAATAGAAGGAAAAACTATTGCAGAAAAAGGTGAAGTCCCAAGACTTGAAAAATTCCCTTTATTAGCCTCAACAAAAAGTTGAGATCCCTCATCAAAACCAGCAAAACCAGTAATGAAGGCAGAATTGTGTCAGACACTAAAAACAACCACAAAGCCTTCTTTAGTTATATCAAGAATCTCCATGGCAATACCCAGATTTGCTCTGAGTTACTGCACAGTGGTATCTCCTATACTGAGCCAACAGATATTGCCAACATACTGGCCGACAGATTCAGTGCCAACTTTACCCCTCTCTCCCCCCTAAACGACCAATCTCAATACAGGAAGAATGCCAGGTACCCTGCATTACTGCATCACAGGTTAAAGCTGCATTGTCTAAGGCCAAGAATACAGCTTCCTTGGGACCTGACAATATTCCTGGCTGTGTTCTACATGAATTACAAAGTGAACTGGCACCACATATGTGTGCTCTGTTCACTCACTTTGTCCCTACCGAATGGCATCTCTCTCCATAAAGGAGGAGTGACTACAAACCCTGGAAATTATAGCCTCATTAGCCTGACGAGTCTGATACGTAAGGCTATGGAGCGCATCATCATGGACCTAATTAACAAGGATATAGGAAATCTCCAAACTCTAGATCCCACACAATTTGGTTTTTTGAAAGGTACATCATGCCTGTTCAACCTGAGTGACTTCTTTGAGTCAGACACCAGAGTGGTGTATGAAGGTAAGACAGTTCATACAGCCTACCTCGATCTGGCCAAGGCCTTTGATACCATTCCTCACTCAGGAATTATTAATAAACTTACCAAACTAGGCGTCAACACATATATTGTTAGGTGGGTTACAAATTGGCTCA
The DNA here is from genome assembly GCF_019279795.1 of Protopterus annectens. Taxonomy (NCBI): domain Eukaryota; kingdom Metazoa; phylum Chordata; order Ceratodontiformes; family Protopteridae; genus Protopterus; species Protopterus annectens. The sequence goes on from NC_056734.1 coordinate 181,922,849, forward strand.
CAGATAGAACACACAGTGTGAAAGTAGCAGACTCCCAAGTCAGACTGCCAACCAGTCACAAGTGAAGCCCTACAGGGATCAGTGCTGGTCCTTTCTTGTTTGGCATCTACTTCTTAGAATTCCAGGCAACATGGAGGTACTCTGTCTGACCAAATTCGTAGATGACTGCAAGCTGGGAGCCATTATTAACTCCCCAAGTGATGCAGACATCCTACAGAAAGGCCTCGCTGGGACCAATGACTGCTGCTGAAACCATGACCTTAAGCTTAATGCCAAAAAATGTGTTGTCATCCCCTTTGGGAAAAACTCATTTCCCACTAATTACTACATTGATGGGAGCCCACTGAACACTGAAGGCGTTATAAGAGATCTGGGGTCACAGGCTGACAGCAACCTCTCCTTCGACCACCACATTGCCACTGTGGTCAGAAAGTTCTTCGATGTGTCACATCTCATTACCAAGGGTTTTGCATCCAGGAAGAAAGAGGTCATCATTTCTCTCTATTCTTCCCTCATTAGATCAGTCATAGAGTATAATGCCCTATTTGGCATGCACCTCACTAGACACCTGCAACAGCTTTAGATGCCACAAAAGTACCTCACAAAGAGGATCCTATGCCTTAAACACGTCCTACATGGACAGACTCAAAAAATTCCAGCTATTCTCTGTCTCATATCATCTACTAAGAGGCTATCTCTGCTTGATTTACAAAGCCAAGTCTGACCCAGCTCTATTAGAAATGCTACATCTAAAGAAATCCCAATCCCTCCATACCACACACTCCAGAGACCTCAACCTCATTACCACAATCAACAGAACATGCTGGAGGGGCAGGTTTATAACCCAGAGACTGCCCATGCTCTGAAACAGACTTCCCATACATGTCAAGCAGAGCACCTCACTAGCCCTATTCAACAGAAATCTTGATAAGTGGATGGGAAATAGAAAGTTCACCCTGGGGATCACTCCAGTGGCTCTACTTGATAGAGGCACAGGGAACTAACGACAGACGGCACAATGCCAGGGCACTTCTATAGGCTAGGCTTGTAAAGGCCCCAGGGCCATTAGCCTAGTACACACCTATGAACCTGTAAATTATAGAGGGAAATTTGATTTAGGGAGCTTCTAAGATCTTTCATGCACCACAATACAGTCCTTACAAGCCTCCTCCTTACACAAAGAAACCAAACAAACAAAACCATTATTTTTTTAGCAAGCAAAATACAAAAAAAAATGAGATGACTGAAGGGTGACAGCAATGAAAAACAGGGTTCTTATTAAAAAAGAGACAAACCGATAGTACAAAATGGCTATGCCAACATTCTTTATTGTCTTCCCTCTGCTCAAGCTAGTATCATTACCAAATCTCTCCCCAAATCTGGTCTCAACATTCCCCATTTGGCAAAAGACTGTTTTAGATTCTAGTGTGTTAAAAGTAGTGCAGGAGAGTTACAGATGGCACTGGATACAAAAACTTATTTCAGGAGAATACTTCCTCACCATTCAAACTAAACTGAACTTTTCCTCAGGTTCTTTAGTCTTTACACACCCAGGGAGTCACAGAACCAGTGCCTTTAAGTCAATGGGGCAAAGATGTCTACAATAGAATGTTTCTTGTACCAAAAAAGAGGCCTCTTGGAGGCAATTATTAGATATTTTTTGTTTCTAAATAGTATTTTATTTATTTATTTGACATTTGTTTACCGGGAAAGTCTGATTGGGCAAGTGCCAGTTTTCAGAAGAGGCCCAGGGAGAAAAGCTCCAGAAAAACATTAGCTAGACTACACCGTTACAATTTTTTTTACAAAGAATATCAATAATACAAAGAACAATAATTCATAGACAACATAAAGAATATGAGAAAAGTAATGCTAGAAAACACTATGTACATCTGTACAGGTATAAATATGTACAAAAAAGTTCCAAAGTCCAAAATGTTGACCTTACAGAACCTGTTACCTCTTATTCCTCAAATGAGTTACTTGATGTTTCTAGACCTAAAAGATGCTTACTACCACATTCCCATAGCCACAGGCATTAGGGAATTTCTGAGGTTTTCCATTCTGGGATCACATTATCAGGTCTCTACATTACCCTATGGTTTAACAACAGCTGCAAGGATGTTCACAAAATGTCTAGCCACAGTCATAGCTCACTGCAGACTGAATGGCATTAGCAATTTTCCTTATTTAGATGACTTGCTTGTCTTTGCAGAGCCTGTATCTAGGTATCAAGAGTCAGTAATATGAGTTATGTCTGTTTTGACTAATCTGGGTTTACTGGCAAATATTACAGAATATTGCTTGACTCCATTTCACAGCATTTTGTTTGTGGGATGCCTTACAGATTCTTCTCTTCAAAATGCCTTTTTAACACAAGACAAGGTGGATCTTTCTCTGGATTTTTTAATGAACTTCTTCAACCAGTTTCAGACTTCTGCACAAGAATTTCTCGGGGTGCTAGGGTTCATGTCTTCTATGATTCTTATAATACCTTTAGCCAGGTAACACATAAGAAAGATACAATGTTTTTTAAAACAGATGAACCTAGCATTTGCATTTCCTGGAGTGTTAAATTCCAATTTGGGGCTTTATAAAAAAGGAACTGCACTGGTGGAGTCAACTAACCCAATTAAACCCATGTCTCCCCTTCTATCCTCAAACCCCAAACCAATCTGTCACTACAGACTCATCAAACTTTGTTTGGGGAGCAATATCCAGAGAGGTAAAAGTGCAAGGCCTATGGCATCCTTCAGACAGACCAAAGCACATCAGTTTAAAAGAGATGTTGGCTGTGATTCATTCATTGAAGTCTCTCCAACAGTTTTGGTCCTTTGGAGTACTTCAAGTGATTGCAGACAATATCACAGTCATGTGGTACATAAAGCAAGGAGGTACAAGGTCATACCCCCTGTTAGAAAAATATGTAATAGGTAATAGTAATATGCATGCTTAGTGCATTCGAGATTTAAAAGGGTTAATACATTTATTCTGTTCACACTGCGTGAATCTGCACAGCCATTAGAAACTTAAGAAGAAGCATTCTATTTCTGCAAATGTCAGCAAATAATAAGAAGTAATTCATTTCTGCTAATGTCATGAAAATTAACAAAGGGATATTCATTTCTGCTTATGCCATGAGAAAACATGCAGCTGTTAGAAGCTATTGATAAAGAAAACAATAGATGATGAAAGTTTAAACCGTAGTCAGCATTACTTGTACTAAAGCTAGAAATGTACCTTGAATCTAGGTAAAATGTAACACATGTATTAGAACAGTACAATAGAAGAATTGAAATGCTGAAATGGACTGACATAAACCCAAGGCCAGGTTGTTTTTCTCAAAATGTTTTGCAGAATAACAGATATTTTAACTTGGTCAGCAATAAGTCTAGCAATATTTTCTGTAGAACATACAGAAAGCTGTGTCTAACTACGTCAGCAATAGAATGTAACATTTTCTATGTGACAGGAAGAGAACTGTATAAGTATAACCAACTAATCATTAATCATTCAGGCAAACCTTGTGCCTAAATGCTTTGTCTCCTTGCTGCAAGTAATAAAGGGTGCCTTGCTTGAACCTAACGTGAATTGGTCTTTGAAGTTTTTTCTTTTGACAGACTGGTCCTTCGGACCGGAACCCTCTCTTCACCTCGGATCAGACGGGCCAGGTGGTTGAAATCGTACGGGGAAGAAACCAAATCGGTTCTTCTCATCTGAAAAGCCCTCTGACTGAATTGTCATTCAAAAGAGGCCAGCCACTTTCTGATCTGCGACTGAAGGATGTGTCTCCGCGAATTGGTGATCAATCATGTAGGCTCAGGTAAGATGAATCTACTTTTTTTTGTTTTCTGTTTTAGATCAGGGACTAGATATGTATTGTTTTTGTTAGACTGTATTTTTCTTACAAGTCAGGGACAAAAAAGATTACTGTCTTGTCATAGATCAGGAGAAACAGAATAAGTAGGCAGTCATTCTGAAGAGACTATAACAAAATCCGTGGTACCACGTTAAAAAATAAGAAAAGTTACATAACGATAAAAAGATATAACAAAATGGGTAATAATTGCACAAAAGACCCCAAAATCCACTGTTAACAGAAGATGCAGAATACATGCAGTTGCAGTGCACCGACAATATTAAATATTATTCAAAATGGGTTAATAAATATGAATTTGACGGAAAATTAGAAAAATCCTCACTTATCAAACTTGTCAAACAGCTCAAAACTGATTCCAAAGGTCGGGGAAAAAAGCAACGTAAATTAGGAATTCCTCAGGCACACAGGTGGATTGAGGAAGTAAACCATAGGGAACAAAAGAACAAAAATTCAAAAGCACTGTTTTTAGACAAGGAGGACAGTAACTTAGTAATAGCATCAGCACCTCCGCCTCCCTTACCGGAATATGAAGCAAGTGAACAGGTTAGTCCACCCCCATGATATCCTGTGGTCACTGAAGATAGAGGCATTATGAAAATAAAACCGTTTATTAGAGATCCCATCGAGACCAGGTCTCGAACAAAGGCAGGTAACTCAAATGAAGGCATCGAGTTATGGCAAATGGTTAAAAATTCACGATCTATAAGTGAAGAAGAAGAAATATGTCCACTTATAGAAGTACCCAACCCTCAGGCAGGTCAGGACAATCATGACCCAACTATTTTAGTATATAGACCTTGGACTTCGGAAGATATCCGGAAAGCCACTGAGGGAATCCCCCATCCAAAAGTTAATTTTAGAAAATTTTCTAAAGATTTACAAGGAATGAGGCTGAGTTATAACTTGAACAGAGAAAAGGTAGAAAAGGTAGTTAGACAAATTGTAGGGCCAGATTGGCATATGATTAGTGGGAACTGGAATTCCCGTGATGCTGCACATAGACCCCTCACACATAGCAGCGCAGAATTAGATACCAGAGTAAAAGGTCTTACAGACCGCATCTCTGAGAAATGGAAACCTAGGGCAGACTGGACTTGCATTAATCAATGCATCCAACAAGAAGGTGAAACTATTGACTCATATTATGCCAGACTATTAGAGTGTTTTAATAACCACTGTGGAATGCAGGTTCCTGAAGATCAAACACAAGATTCCACATATAAACAGCAGTTAAATAATGCATTTTTAAAGGGCAGTATTGCACCTATAAGCAGTTTTATTACAAAACACATTGTAGGTCATCGTACAAGCAGGTTACAGTCATTACTTGAATATGCTAGGCATGCCGAAAGGCATTTTAATAGCAAAAAGAAAAAGAAAGCTCAAATATTTTCTGTAGAAGATGGAGCAGAAGCTTACGTAGTACAGTCCGGGAAAAAGGGCAAGAAAAATGCACAGGGAAACAAACAATCTGATCAATGATCAGAGGACTTTAAAGGGCGAAAGAAAAGGGGTGAATGTTTTAAATACGGTAAAAAGGGACACTTGGTAAAGGATTGCAGGAAAAACAAGAAGGCAACAACGGAAGACAAGGAGGGTGAGGACAGACTATATGGTAGTCAGGAATCACTAGAAGGAGCTAGTGGAAAAGGGACAGATGAGAATGTGATAGAGGGAGTAGAGGAAGTGCAGGAAGTTAGTGACAATGAAGAAGATGAAATATTAGACCTAGTTTTATAGAGCTTGGAGCTCTATTTAGCAGACACAAAACCAGAAGTTACACTTTTGGTAGAAGGGAGGGAAGTCAAATTTTTGTATGACTCAGGGGCATCATGAACCCTGATACATCCCTCCAAACTACCAGAAAACACAGAGACACCTGATTGCATACTGGTTAAAGCAGCTAATGGACAGCTGTATCGAGAGCCACTCTCCCGTGACATTGCAATAACTTGTCCAGTTTCAGGATTGACACAAAAAAGCAAAATTTTTGTTTCTGAAAAATGCCCAGTAAACCTCTTGGGCAGAGACCTCATGCAGCTATTTGGTATAGCAGTAGTCCCAACCATGTAGGGTATGGAAGCACAGCGACAAATTGATACCTTTGCAGTGCAATCAGAGGGTGAAATGTTTTATTGGTACAGCCAGGACTTGGTTACGACTGGTCCAGGGACTGTAACCGAAGAGTTAATGAATGCAGCCATCAGCAAGTTCCCCTCCCTTGACATTGATAAGCAACAACTGTTGTACTGTACCCTGTATTATTGTAATACACCAGGACCTGATAAGGAATATGAGCAAAAATTGTTTAAGAATCATGCAAACAGATTGATATTGTGTAACCTGTACTGGGATACAGAAGGGAACAGTGTAGCCAGCTGTTCATTGCCCCAGGAGTTCTTTGCACTTTATAAATCTAATCGATTATCACATGTTAGCTTAACCAAAAACAAAAATATAGAATGGGCAGACCTAGGAGAAAAAGTCACGAGATGGGAGAAACAGACAGAGCTAGAACTGTCAGAACAGGGAATACAAATACAGAAGTTAAATTGGATAACTCAGACCAACCCAGCTGTGCACTTACAGTCTGGTGAGGACAGCTAGTTGACACTCCTGTTAAAGGAGGAAGAAAATGCCTTACAAAATATACCAGAGACTCTCTGGTCAACAGGAAAGTCAGATGTAGGACTTATTCATACAGCGGGACCAGTTACTATCATGCCAAAGTCAGCATTCAGACCACAAAAGAGACAGTATCCCTTAAGAAAAGATGCAGAGGCAGGGATAAAGCCTATTATAGCAGCCTTACTTAAAGGAGGGATACTAGTAGAATCTCCCGATTCACCATGTAACACACCCTTATTTCCAGTCAAAAAAGCAAATAGACAATGGCGTATGGTCCAAGATTTACAAGCTGTAAATGATGCAGTAATACCAAGGGCACCCACGGTGCCAGACCCACACACCCTGTTGAATGATTTAAAACCTCAACAGAAGTATTTTTCTGTGGTAGACATTAGCAATGCGTTCTTTTCTATACCGATACACCCTGACAGCCAGTATTGGTTTGCATTCACATTTCAGGGGAAAAGGAATACATATACATGACTACCACAGGGGTATTGTGAAAGTCCAACGATATTCTCACAAGAAATGGCAAACAACTTGGCGGGATTCACCCCACCAAGAGGTAGTCAGACTTTACTTTATGTTGATGACATCTTGCTGGCAGCCCCCACCCAGCAGGATTGTAGAGAAGATACCATAGCACTACTACAATGTTTGGCCACTGAAGGACATAAGGTAAATAAAAGTAAACTGCAGCTTTGGAAAAAACAAGTTAAATACCTGGGATATGTAATATCCAAGGAAGGCAGAACATTAGATTAGGACAGAAAGGTAGCAATTTTGCAAGCACCAAAACCCACTACCAAGAAGGAAATGATGTCCTTCCTGGGTACAACTAATTTTTGGCAGAGCTGGATCCCAAACTATGCTTTGGAATCTGCACCTCTGACTGACCTTATATATAAGAAGCCTATGGCAGCACAAGATTTATTGCAATGGACACCAGAAGCATAATCTACTTTCTGCAAACTGAAGCAGTTAATAGCGTCCTCATTAGTTCTGGGATTACCAAACTATCATAAACGTTTTTTCCAAACTGTAGATTTTAAGCAGGGTTACATGACATCAGTACTAACACAGCAGCATGGGGATAAGCAACGCCCCATTGCTTACTATTCATCACAACTAGACCCAGTGACATGATCCTTACCCCACTGTGTACAAGCAGTAGTTGCAGCTGCAATGGCAGTACAGGCTTCGGCCTCAGTAGTCCTATTCCACCCTCTCACTTTGAGAGTACCTCATGCAGTCGCGATTATTTTACTACAAGAAAAGGTGGCATATCTTTCCCCTGCTAGGCATCTTTCCTGTATGACTATATTGTTGAGCCAACCTCACATGACAATTGAATGATGCACGACTTTAAACCCTTCTACTCTGCTCCCGACCCCTGCAGACGGCACACTGCACCGCTGCCTGCAGGTAATTGAGCAAAAGACACTACCTAGTAAAGATCTCACGGATGTCCCCTTGGATGATGCTGAGGTGACATACTACGTGGATGGCTCGTGCAAAAGGGGTCCTGCAGGACAGAACCTAGTAGGATATGCAGTAGTTTCTGATACTGAGATTATAGAAGCAAAACCTTTACCACACAACTTATCTGCACAGGCAGCAGAATTGATTGCCTTGACATGGGCATGTACCTTTGCAAAGGGTAAATGTGTAAACATTTTTACTGACAGCCAGTACACTTTTTCTACTGTACATGCTTTTGCGCAACAGTGGAAAAACTGAGGAATGATAACATCTACTGGCATACCTATCAATCATGCACAGTTTATTTTAGATCTTTTAGAATCTATTCAGTTACCTTAGAAAGTAGCCATTTGTAAATGCACAGCTCACACCAAGCAACAAGATAGGATTTCAAAAGGTAATGTGAGAGCTGATACAGCTGCAAAACAAGCAGCTACAGAAGTATTTCTTTTAAATGAGGAATTACAACCCTCTGAGATTTTAGACTTAGAAATGTTAAAAACAATGCAGACACTCACTACGCAAGCTGAAAAACAACAATGGGTAAAACGAGGAGCAATTCTCGAAAAGGGGCTGTACATCTCTAGAGAAGGGAAACCAATATTACCATCTAACTTGTTTAGATATGCAGCTTTGTTGAGCCATGGGCATTGCCATGTCTTAACAGGGGGGATGGTACAGCTGGTGAACCAGGTGTTCACAACGTACGGATTTACAAACTACTCTAAAAAATTTTGTTTGATGTGTCAGATTTGTAACAAACATCATGCACAAGGGGTGCTAAAGCCCAAGCAAGGGAGTTTCCCTACACCACCATATCCGTTTCACACTATCTGTATGGATTTCATAGAATTGAACAAATGTGAAAATAAGAAGTATTGTCTTGTCATTGTAGATATGTTTTCCAAATGGGTTGAAGCCTTTCCAACCAAAAATCCAGATGCAGCCATGGTGGCAAAAGTACTTGTCAGAGAAATCATCCCTAGATTCGGCATTCCGGAAAGGATCTATAGTGACAATGGTACACACTTTGTAAACCAAACTATACAGCAGTTAAGTAAGCATTTTGGTATTTCTTTAAAAAATCATTGTGCATACCATCCACAGTCTGCAGGGCTAGTTGAAAGGCATAATGGTATATTAAAAAACAAATTGAGAAAATTGGTAGCTGAGACAGGGAAATATTGGATATACTGTTTACCCCTGGCACTGTTGAGCATGAGAACTGTCCCTACAGCAAAAGGATTGACTCCTTTTGTAAAGTTATTTGGAAGGGCTTATTATACACCCCAGTGGAAACTTCTCATGTCATCAGACCAGGAAGCTGATTTTACACTAGCTGAATATATGAAGAAAGTAATGAATTCTAAACATCTGTTGCAGTCAAATTCTGTTTCAGATAGAAAGCAAACCGAGACATCAGAAGTGGCAGTGACACCCGGGGACTGAGTGTGGATAAAAGTTATCAAGAAGAAGAATTGGTCATCGCCGAGGTGGGAAGGTCCCTACCAGGTGCTTCTTTCGACACCCACTGCAGTCAAGATAGCAGAGTGAGCTTTGTGGATCCACCTGATGCACTGCAAACTTGTTAAGAACTTTGAACTGGACAAAAATCTTACCTCTCCATCAGGGCCCTCAGCACAAAGTCTGGCTACAAAGGGGGGTCAGATCAATAGGACTGATCCGTCTCAACCCCAGTGAAGAAACCATTGGTGCTGAAGGTCCTATTAGGGCAGAGAGTAAGAACACATGTCTGAAATAAAGATGACAGAATCCAGTAAGATCCAAATGTACCTATTCGGAAGAGTCGGAAAAAACAGGAATGCAGAACAACCGTTTCCTCGGAAATATTGCATAACCATCCTGTTGACTGTACTAGTGACAATAATCTTTTTGTTGTGGCCATTCCTTTTCTCAGCCACACAAACTGGACTAAACAAGTGTGCAGAGTTGTACGCAGAGTGGCACCCAAACTTCAACACTTACCAGGCAATCAAGTATGTGTATGCTGAGACCTTCAATGTTTCGAATTGCTGGATTTGCACAGCTTTGCCAACAGCATACGGGGGGTTATTGTTAACTTCAGTCCCCCTAGGAGCCAACAAGACCTGGGAAAACATAGTCTATGATACATCAGATGTCACATCGCAAGATAAAGTAGCACTGCACTTGTCTGTTCGACAGAAGGGGACTGTGTGTTTTTACAAAAATGATACAGTTCAGGTGGGTTGGAGCAATTGCAATGTGACTGTTCCCTATAGATGCTACAATAAGACTGATAGCACAGGATCCTATTGCAACATGAGCTATGATTCATTTGTTCAGCTGATGCATAGGACAACTGATGAAGTAAAACATAATGCTGACCATTATAAACAACTGTATATGATAGACAAAAAAAGTTTCATCCAGAGCCAGGTCATAGTAAAGTTACTACCAAAGTAGAAGACTGTTGTTTTGTATGTGGTAGGAAAACACACAAGTGGTTACCTGAGAATTGGTCTGGCAGTTGATATTTGGGGTACCTGGTTCTGGCCATAAGACACACAGCAGTTTTACCTCAAGGGAAAATTCGGAATGTTCAACGAGAAATCAAGAAGCCTGTCAATCCAGTGGGGCAAATCAATGCGGGCTGGGAAAACCATTATGCTGTGGGCTTAGGGAAAAATGGACTGTCACATATGGACTTGGGTGATACCATCATCTCGTGGGCAGGGGTACTGCCAGCATATGGAGCAACGAAATCAATCTGGGAACTGAGAAAATTGTCTAAACTTCTCAAAATAATGAGCAATGCAACCTTTTCTGCCCTAGAATTGGTGACTGATGAAGTGACTGCCATGAGAACTGCAGTGCTTCAAAACCACATGGCTCTCGACTTCACCCTAGTGGTGAGAGGAGGTACATGTGCTTTAATCCAGGAGGAGTGCTGTTCGTATATTCCTGACCACAAACACGAGATAGACAATCATCTTGAGGTAATTCAGCAGGTGTCAGCCATGACCAAACCAGGACCAAATCCATTGACGGACTTTTTCCAGAAATTGTTTGGGGGGTGAGGCAGTATCCTGATGAACATCCTGATTGCCATCTGTGTAGGAATGATCCTACTGGTGGTATGTGTGTGCTGCTGCATCCCCTGCATGAAAAGACTGATTAAAGACTTTATAGACATGTCAGTTTCAGAAACCTTATACCAAGGTGCTGAACTTGAAGAATTGTTAAAAATCTGAAAATGCTTTCATAAGTTTAAACTGAATGACTCTCTTAACTGCAAATCCTGAGTAGGAAGAGGTTAGGGGAAGAAAAAACTGTTTATGCTTATCTTGAAATTAGAATAAAAGTATTAAAAGGGGGGAAATATTAGAAAAATATGTAATAGGTAATAGCAATATGCATGCTTAGTGCATTCGAAATTTAAAAGGGTTAATACATTTATTCTGTTCACACTGCATGAATCTGCATAGCCATTAGAAACTTAACAAGAAGCATTCTATTTCTGCAAATGTCAGCAAATAATAAGAAGTAATTCATTTCTGCTAATGTCATGAAAATTAACAAAGGGATATTCATTTCTGCTTATGCCATGAGAAAACATGCAACTGTTAGAAGCTATTGATAAAGAAAACAATAGATGCTTGAATGTTTAAACCGTAGTCAGCATTACTTGTACTAAAGCTAGAAATGTACCTTGAATCTAGGTAAAATGTAACACATGTATTAGAACAGTACAATAGAAGAATTGAAATGCTGAAATGGACTGACATACACCCAAGGCCAGGTTGTTTTTCTCAAAATGTTTTGCAGAATGACAGATATTTTAACTTGGTCAGCAATAAGTCTAGCAATATTTTCTGTAGAACATACAGAAAGCTGTGTCTAACTACATCAGCAATAGAATGTAACATTTTCTATGTGACAGGAAGAGAACTGTATAAGTATAACCTACTAATAATTAATCATTCAGACAAATCTTGTGCCTACATGCTTTGTCTCTTTGCTGCAAGTAATAAAGGGTGCCTTGCTTGAGCCTAACATGAATTGGTCTTTGAAGTTTTTTCCTTTGACACCCCCTATGCAGGCTGGCAGTGATGGTTTGGAAGTTAGCTTTTCAGCATTCCTTCAGAGGAAAACGTCATCGTAGTCAAGCTGCATAGAACCAGGCTAGACCCTCATGAATGTAAACTGAATGAGGGGGTATTTCAAGAATTGAGCCAGTTGTAAAGAACACCTCAAACTAATCTGTTTGCTTATTTTCAAAATATACAAGTTTTGTTCCAGAGTTCCTTGCAAACAAGTCTGGAAAAGAGATATGTTTTAATTCCCTTGGAAGGAAATGCTCATTTATGTGTTTCTGCCCTTTTCAGTGATATCTATGGTAATTCTGGAGATTCAAATGGATAACCCAAAAATTATTGTGGCGACCTCCTTTTGGCCCAGGAAACATTGATTTTTCCCTTATTATGATACTGGCCAAGGGCAATTATCACAAGATTCCTCACAAACTGGTTCTACAGGTTCCAACATGTAGCTCAGAGGCATGTCTCTGCGAGCTACACCACTGAAACCAGAAGGCTGCAGCAGCAATTCTCTGTAGAGTGTTATGGCTGAAAAGCACAATCACTGTAGCTGTACACTATGAAAAGAGATGTAGAACATCACTGCAATCCCTAAGGAATGCTACCTGACTGTTTTCTAACAGAGACAGCCATGGTAGAAGAGTTAAACTTCTAACTCCTCTCTCTAAGGCCAAAAACACCACATCAATGGGCACCAAAAATATCCTAGTTGTTGTTGTTGTGTCTTTCGGCTTTTCCCGGTTAGGGGTCGCCACAGCAGAACTCCGGTCCGCTAATGATTGGTAGTAGATTTTTACATACCAAGTTGCCGGCCCTGATGCACAACCTTCAATGAAGGTACGTCCATTCACGCATGTCTCCCCTCAGAAGACGCTCTAGCTGAGAATCGAACAGGACAACGTCTTACTGTGAGGCGACAATGCTACCGCAGCACCACCACTGCAGTCGCACCAAAAATATCCCAGTATGCCTCCTAAATAGCCTGAAGCATGACCTGTCAGGACTACTGGACTCACTGTTTAACCATCGTCTCTAGACAGTCTCTGACCATGCAAGCAGAGAACTGCAATGGTCATCCCTCTACACACGTTTGGGCTATCAATGGTCCCCAGGAACTGCAGACCAATAAGCCTGACTAGTCTCATATGTAAAGCCATGGGAAAAATATCATAGAAATGGTAAATAACTACATAGAAAACCTCAGAACACTGGATTTAATTCAGTTTGGTTTCATCAATAGCAGATCATGCCTACTCAACCTGGTGGACTTCTTTGAGAAGGTCACCAAGGCAATAGATGAGGACAAAATGGTGCATACTTCGTACCTTGATCTGGCTAAGGCATTTGATAAAATATCCCACTCAGGCATTGTAAACAAATTCATGGATATAGGCCTAAACTCTAGTGTTACACACTGGATAGCCAGCTGTCTCTCAGATAGGACCCAGGAAGTTAGGATAGGGGAGACCACCTTCACAAAGAGAACAGTCACTAGAGAAGTCCCTCAAGGTTCTGTGCTGGATTTACTCATTTTTGGTATATACTTCTCGGTGGTCAAGGCCAATGTCAAGGGTCTCTGGCTGACCATGTTTGCAGATGATTGTGAACTAGGAGCAGCCAAAGAAACCTCCCAGACACTAACATCCTATAGGAACGATTAACGCACAAAAATGACTCATGCCAAAGCCAAAGCTTAAAACTAACAGCCATAAAATACATAAAAGTACCCTTTGAGAAGTCAGTCACCCTAGGTTCATAGGTTCATAGGTTGGTACTAGGCTATCGGCCCTAAGGCCTATGCAAGCCTAGCCATAACAATTCCCTGGAAATTTTTTCCCCACAATATTTACTTCTCTGGGCCCCTGTCTAGCAGGGTGACTGACATGATCCCCGGGGTGAATTTCCTATCTCCCTTCCAATCATCAAGGTTTCTTTTGAAGAGGGCCAATGAGGTGCTCTGCTTGACATGTATGGGCAGTCTATTCCAGAGTATGGGGAGTCTCTGTGTCAGGAACTTATCCCTCCAGCATGTTTTGTTCATTGTGATGATAAGGTTTAGATCCCTGGAGCGTGTGGCTCTGAGGGATTGGGATTTCTTTAAGTGGAGCATGTCCAACAGCTCAGGGTTTGACATGGCCTTGTATGTTAAGCAGAGATCGCCTCTGAATAGACGATATGCCACAGAGTATAGCTGGAGTTTTTTTAGACGGTCAGCATATGGTATCTGTTTTAGGCCTGTAATTATTTTAGTGAGGTATTTCTGTGGCCTTTCCAGCTGTTGCAGATGTCTTGTGAGGTACATACCAAATGGGGCATTATACTCTATAATGGGTCTAATGAGGGATGAGTACAGTGGGACAATGACCTCCTTTTTTCTGGATGAAAAGCCCTTAGTGATGAGGTGTGCCAAGTAGAAGGATTTCCTGACTGTTGTGGTGATGTGGTTATCGAAAGTGAGACCACTGTCCACTTGTGTCCCTAAGTCTCTCATCACACTTTCGATGTTTAGTGTCTTGCCACCTATGTGGTAGTTCATGGGTACATGTTTTTTTCCAAAGGGGATGACTATACATTTCTTGGCATTAAGCTTGAGCCCATGGCTCTGGCACCAGGCATCTGTTTCTGTAAGACCCTTTTGTAGAATATCCACATCATTTGGGGATTCAATAATGGCTCCCAGTTTGCAGTCATCTGCAGACTTTGTTAGCCAGAGTCCCTTAGTGTTGGCCTGTACTTCAGAGAAGTAGATGCCAAACAAGAGTGGTCCCAGGACTGAACCCTGAGGTACTCCACTTGTCACTTGTCTGGAGCTGGATTTGGAGTCAGCTACTTTTACAGTCTGGGTTCTGTCAGTAAGCCAGTTGGCAACCCATCGAGTGATGTAGGGATTTATGCCCAGCTTAGTAAGTTTATATATGATTCCAGAGTGAGGGATGGTGTTGAAGGCCTTGGCGAGGTCCAGATAGGCTGTGTGGACCTCCTTACCCTCGTCCACCGCTCTGGAGACCGATTCAAAGAAGTCAATCAGATTCAGGAGACAAGATCGGCCCTTCACAAACCCAAACTGTGTGGGGTCCAGTGTCTGGAGGTTGCCAATGTCTTTGTTTATAAGTTCAATGATAATGCATTCCATGCCCTTGCAGATCAGGCTTGTCAGACTGATGGGATGGTAGTTCCCGGGATCCAAGATGGATCCTCCCTTGTGGATCGGGATAACTGTAGCTGTGCGCCACTTAGTGGGCACAAAGCCTGAGGCGAGGCTATGATTAAACATGACACTTAGGTGGGGTGCCAGTTCATTTTGTAGTTCATGTAGTACACAGCCTGGGATGTCATCTGATCCCATGGATGCTGTATTCTTAGCTTTGGAGAGTGCTGTTTCTACCTGTGTGGCTGTGATTATCGGAATTTGGCAATCTTTTGGTATTGAGATGGGCCCTTTAGGGGGTGAGAGGGGTGTGAAGTTGGTACTAAATCGATCTGCCAGGATATTGGCAATATCCTTGGGATCAGTATATTTAATACCATTCTGTTGTAGCTCAGAGCGCATCTGAGCATTGCCATTTAGATTCTTGACATAACTATAGAATGCCTTGTGGTTGTCGTTGGAATCCTTGGCAATTTTATTTTCGTAACTAGCTTTTGAGGATTTTATGAGGGATGTCAGCTTCTTACTGAGGCTGGTGAGGGAGTTTTTTGCATCCTGGAATTTTCCTCTTTTCTGCAACAGTTTCTTCCTTCTGTTGTATAGTTTATTTATAGCAGGGGACCACCAGATTGGCTTCCTTTTTTTGGAGAAGAGCATCTTGGTTCTATTTGGGATGGCACGATTCATGCACGAGTGGATGTGCTCGTACAGTGCCTTAGTGTAGGATTCTGCAGTCGAACTTCCAGATCCCGTCTGTGTGGGTGTTGTGAAGTTTGTCACTTCTGACTTCAGTAGCATGAAGTTGGCTTTGGAGAAGTTTTTTAAGGAGGTTTCCTTACTGGGGGGTGGGGGTGGGATGTGGATGTCAAGGGTGATTTGCTTATGGTCAGACCTGTCCAATGAGGGGGTGACCACTGGTGTGGAGCATCTATCTCCCATGTTGGTAATGACCAGGTCTAGGATATTGGAGCCCCTAGGGCATAATCTCACTGGTACCACACCCCTAAGAGTAGCACTAATAGTCAGGGATTTGGGTCTGTATAGAGACAGAAACCTGGCTTTCAACCAACATATGTCTATGATAGTGAGGAAATCATTCTATGTTGCTTAGCTTATAAGCAAAGGGATGTCATTTAGGTCTAAGGAAGTTATCTCTATACTCTGTTTTCTGCAGACTGTTGAAAGGCAATTAATGCCTGTCATACAAGCTATCCTTGGATCCCACTCCGATGGACCTGTTGCAAATCCACAAAATGAATAGCATCAGAAATACTTGGTCTAGGGACAACATAAATATGACATGCTGGAGGGACAAGTATGTGTCTCAGAGGATTCCCCTTTTCTGTAAGAGGCTTCCCAACCATGTGAAGCAAAGTTCTTCGCTAACCCTATTCAAGAGAATCCTGGACCAGTGGATGGGAAATTGGAAATATACCCTGTGTCTAGCACCTATGTCTCTAATGGACAGAGGCAGCTTGTAAATATTGTCTTAACTTACACATACCACTTAAAATAACCTCTAATGCACATAAACTTGCACTATACATTTCAGAGGCTTGTCTTGGCTTACAAATGCCCCAGTGGTAGTTAGCTTAGTGCATACCTATGACCATATGAACACACCAAGTTACATGATGTAAAAAAATGCAAGTACTATGTAACATTTATAAAATTTAAATGTTTTAGTAGCCAACTCAGTAAGAAGAACTGCTACTTGTTTATTTTAGTTTAAATCAGTACCATAAAGCTTCTAACTTTTAAAGCAATGTAGCATTTGCATTGAGTAAAATAACTAAAATGCTCACTATTTTGCATTTTCTGCTGTTGTAAAACTACAGTCTTTGTTGAGCTTCTAGTACTCACCCTAACTAACTTACAAACTAATACATTAACCCAATAACCAACACTCACCTTATATATATAAGTAACAAAAATTAGCTTAGAGCATGAAAAGAAAAATAAAACAATGCAAAACGTCATTTACAACAGTTTTCCTCATCTGGAAGCCTTGGCTCACCCTTCTGAAGTCAAGGCCATTATGAAATTTGAATTGACAAGGCAAACATTCCTCAGCAGTAAATAAAGATTTTGCACACAGGTACAATGTCTCACAAGCAACAGGAACAACCTATAAGCAGAACGTATGCTGAAACATGAATGGGAAGTCCTACTAAGATCGGCATAAACCTAACAACATTCCAAACAGCATAAAACAATTTTTTGACATATCTAAAGTATATTTAAAGATTTAAATAAACCAACAGGTTTACATATTAAAATGGCCAAATGATCCTATTAAAGGCATCTTTGCACTTTGATATTTGAATTGCAGCACAATATTAACAGATTAAATGGTCTGTAAAAGAAAGCATCAGCTTTCACAGAAATATGTCACTGGCTTAGCAGTTTTCAAAAGTGTTAGAGCTTTATATAGCAAAAAAGATTACTTTTAAATCATTTTCTATTCAGGGCTTAGTATTCCACTCCCTGTTGACATTAAAATGCATAAAAAAGCATAGGCATAGATATCTTTATTTTCTGAGTACTCACATTATTTATTTAACTTCAGTTTATTTCTTACACATTATTTATTCTTTGTTTATTATGCTGTAACAAAATTTTTCCTGCTGCCTTTCTCAAGCTGTCTCTTCAGAGATGAATAGTTCAAACCCATATCTTCATAGTTAAGGACTGTATTATGGGTTTTCTGATAACATCTGCTTCAATTTTGGTAAACATTATTCTTTTCATTAAACAGACATTGTTGTAGCCTATCTGGATAAAAAATGAGCACTTCAAGATTATCATTTGAAAAGCCTTCAGCTGTGGCCAACTGTTTTAGTTGTTCCCATTGTTTTAGTGTAAATGTCTTTTAAAATCTAATAATATTGTTGCCTACTTGGGAGGAATATTATATTGTCTAGTTTTTAGTACAAGTTCCTTGTCAAAATAAGAAGTTAATTTTATAATTATGGATCTTGGAGGTGCGTCTGGCTTTCTAAGTGGTTTCAGGAGAGACTAATAACATTTTTCTCTTCTAAAAGAAAGTCCTACCTGTAAGTTAAGTAATTACAGAAGACATGATTAAGAAAATTGCCATATTGTTACCATCCATTTTTTCTGGCTCTCCATCAGTTCTAAAACTGTTCCTCCTTTCCCTGTTCTCTAAGTCATCCATTTTGTGAATCAATATAATATTAAGTAATAAGCATTCAGTTTCTACCTCCCCTTTTGTCTGCAATCTATGACAGAAAAGGAAGTCTCTAAATCTTTAAAATGTACTCTGTTTGCTGCTGATTTATGGATTAAAGGCCTTCTCTTAGCTTGTTATAGTTCCACACAGCAATGTCATTTCTGATAGAATACTAGCATATGTTTATGCATAATAACTGTGTGCAAGTTCTAATCTGTTATAAGCTCTTTTTTAGACACATACCATATTGAGAGTTGTGATGATGTGAGGTAGTGCCAGCTGTGCCGGGGGAGTAGGGCAGTACATGTGTAACATATCCCAGCATAGCTAGCTGGAGGTTTATAAAGAATTATATGTCATTTGAATATCAGACTGATTTGTACAGATGCTTGTGTCAGAAATGTATTTGTAAATATGCCTGTGTTAAACATTTATCTACAGTGAGTCCTGCTGGACAGAAAAGAAATATACATGTATGTCAGACTTGTTGTAAATGATAAAATGCATATATTTTAATAGATTATACTGGAAGGGAAGGGGTTAAGCTCAAGCCAGCAAACCATAAGAAAAATAGCCTGAAATTAAATGACTTCATTTAGGCCATAAAGATTTTAGCTCACAGGTTTGAATGCTGCCAGAGAATAGTTTCTGCAGTAAGGGTGGAAGTGTTGGAATTGTTTTACAGTTTCCAGATGCTGTACTAAACCTTAGGTAAAGTTCTTTGTGTGTATTGTGACACATCAGTGACACATCCTGGGTCAGTTTCTAGTGAGGGAGTAGTGTGGGAATCACAAAGTCAGGTGGCCTGACATGATGTCATTCTGTAGCCAGCATTAAAATTGTATTTGAATACTTGTGAGAGATGCAAAGTGTGAACTCTGTTTTGGACAGACAGACACTTTTATCTTACCTTGCTTTAGTAAGTAACTAGGGAACATTAATTCTTCAGTCAGTTGGAAAAATGTAGTGAGATTATCTTAATGTTGTTTTTTTCTGTATCGGTGTGAATCTTTTCACCTATGTTGTTTTTTATATTTTCTGTGGCTGAAACTCTGGTATTTATTGTAAATAGATATTCAGTATTTTCATATTTTTATTATTATTTATTATTAAATATATGTAAACCTTTAATTTTGGCTGGTCTTTTAGAAAATATTTAACCTTTGAGAGTACTTCCATTTATTTAGTAGCACTGTGGCTCCACATTCTTGAAAGTCTTACTGCTTGGTTAAAACCTTCCATTTGATAAATATTACTTTTACTAAGGGTAAAAGGGTACCCTTGTAAGAGCCTTAAAGCAGCTGGCTTTGGGTGTTCTGGTCGCAGTAAATATACCTTATAGCCTGGAGATATCAGAGCAGGTAAGCTGTACCAGCCTTTCTCAGGTGTGTGTGTGTGTGTGTGTGTGTGTGTGTGTGTGTGTGTGTGTGTGTGTGTGTGTGTGTGTGTGTGTGTGTGTGTGTGTGTGTGTGTGTGTGTGTGTGCGTGTGTATGTGCGAAAATCCAAATCTCAAAAGAGAATGTGTGTGACAGCTGCTTTGAACAGGGACACTGAGAGCACTGATTTCACAGAAAGGGTGGTGGAAGACTTGGCTTGGAACAACTAGCTAAGGACTCAGCTTTATAGTGGTCAGTGGGGAGTCTTATTTGGAGCCTGGACAGAAAGTCCAACCCCAGGACTGAAGTGTGCATTCCCTGTGTGCTCTTAAGGGAAAATGTACTTGGTGCAGAGGACTGCACCTGAAAATACTGTATGTCTATTTTTCTCTCAGTGAACATTCCCCACTGGTGAAGATTGAGGCTTCTTGATCACTGGTCCAGAGGAGGGATGTCACAAGAGTGTCACGGAGAGCACTTTAGGTTACCCAGTCATCTCAGCATGCAATGTAAATAATAACATGATTATTTATTTATTTATTGCATTTCTTTACTGGGAAGGTCCACTGGGCCCAGGAGAGCCTATTTTCAGTGGAGGCCCAGGGAGAAAAGCTCCGCACACATTTCAGATGTTACACATTACAATAATACAGAGAAATACTGTTACAGTTACATATATAACTAGAGACAATAGAGAAAACATAGAAATATAGTTGCAGTTTCATAGCTAGCTAGATGGAAAAATACAGTAACAATCCTAGGCATTAATTTAAATATATTTATAACATTAGAGTGCATGCATTATGAATAAGAAATTTAGAACATACTGGGGTGCATACATTATGAGTAGAGAGAAGATAGTAGGAGTGGTAGGGTTCATAGCAGTGAGAACAGGTGGAATAGGTGAGTTGAAAACAAAGAAGTAGGGATGGAGATAAAGGGGGGATAATCAAGGATAAGGAAAAGATTTGGAGAGGAAGGAAAAGAGAAAAAAAGGAGAGGAAAAAAGTAATAGTAGAGTGGAAAGAGGAGGGGCAGAGCTCGAATGGAGCACAGGCGAAAAAGGGGTATTTTTTACTAGAGAGAGTTAATTTTGACATGGGCATAACAAGCTGGAGGAGAGATGTTGTCTAAGTGGTAAATTTTTAAGTAGTGAGGGTTATTGGTGCATGGTTTGAGATTCTGAAAGAGTTTTTTATGGTGCATGTGGGTATAGGAGAGACTGAAAAATTTGGTAGAGAGGAAGGTGTAGAGTGAGTTGACTGTTGATCAGTTCAGTTGTGGTTAGAAGGAGGGAAAGTGTTGGTTAATTTAACAATGGTGTTGATGAAATATGATTTAAAGAGAGATGCTATATCTGAGGGTGTTTTATCAGGGTGTGGGCAAGGATTGGTGTTAGAGCCTGGGTATATGAGGGAATTTATTGCTCCCCAGAATTTTTGTGGGTTTAGCCTATGCTGGTCCTGTAGCCTGTAAAAATATTCTTTTTTGTTTTTGGTGACCTGTTGTTAGGCCTGATTATGTAATTGTTTGTATTTTGCAAGGTCAGCTGGGATTTTATGTTTTTGCCATGTTTTCCAAGCTTTGTCTTTGCTGGACATGATTTGTTTTGTGGATTTGGTGAGCCAAATGGCATGATTAGTCTTGCCTCTTTTTATTTGGGGAGGGGCTACTCTATCTAAGATTTTGAGAAATGTTGACTTGAATAGTTCAACTGCTTTGTCAAGGGGAATGTTTTTTAATGGGGCCCAGTTGGTATGCTGTAAAATTTCATTTAGGGTTTCTGGTGAGAATTGAGATAGTTCTCTAGTTTGTCGCAGTTGGTGGATATTAACAGTTGTTGAACTTTTACGTATAGTGAAGGCTGGTAAGTGGTCACTGATGCTCTTTGGTAATGTCCCAAAGGTGGAGATTTTATTTGGGTCAGATATAAGGATCCAATCCAAGACTGAGCCTTGATTATTTTTATTATTGGCCCTGGTTATATCTGAGGTAAGCTGGGTGTAGTTGAACAGGTTGATGTTAGTTCGGAGGTTTTGTTTAGTGATATCTAGCCAATTAATGTTTAAATCCACTAGGATGATTGTTTCATTTAGAATATTTTTAGAAGACCAGGCAAAAATTTCCTCTAGAATGGGAATGTTGTCACCTGGGGGAATGTACAATACTATGATGCAGAGTTTTACAGTTATTTAGCTTTAGGAGGGTAACTAAAAGTTCAGCTATGGAGAACTGTGGAATAGGTTTAGTGAATGGGACTATGGTGTAAATATTAGGGCATATCAAGGCAATGCCACTGCTTTTTCTATGTGGTCTGTCATTCCTTAGGCATATATAGTTGGGGGATAGGAATACTGTGTTGCTGATATATGGTTTAAGCCAAGTCTCGGCTATTGCAGTAAAATCAGGTTAATTTTGGTGTAACCATGCATGGAAATGGGGAATTTTATTTCTCAGGCTTTGTAGATTTATGGTAGTGAAGTTTAGGGATTTTATGCGGTTGGGTTGTTTGTGCAGTGTGGTCTGTGGGCCTGGGTTTGGGTGTATGTCACCACATTGTATTAAGTTAGAATGGGTGGTTTTATTTGTAGGGTGCAGTTGTTTTTTAGTTTTGTGGAGGCAGCATGATTTAGAGTAGTTATAGTGGAGTTTGGGTAGAGGGAAAATTTTTAGTTTAGCTTGTAAAATTGTGTAGTGAAAATAAGGTGGAACCTATTGTGGGATAACTTGGAAGAGAATGTATGTGTATGGATGTAGTGTGTGTTGGTTTTAAAGGTACATAGGTTGTATGATATGATGTAAGATGGAGGAGTAGATAGAGATGTAAGGCGATAGTAAGGATTATACTGTTTGTGCAGAGAGACACCATTGTGTAGAGAGACACCAGACAGAGATGCACCATTTGAAAACAGCAACTTTAATGGTTCACAGAATAGCAGCACAGAAAGGACGATATTAATGACTTCATCTATCAGCACCAAATTGTCAAATCATACTCAGTGAATTATGGGATACATCACTTTTTAGTGATCACAGTAATATTGCACTTATCTATAGTATATACAAGCACAGACCTGCCATAGGTTTTATAGACACCATAACTCTCATCTAATGAGTAGGGGGGGGAATGCAGGAAGGAATTCTCCTTAAAACTGAAAAATATGGTTGTGGTGCACTAATGATACATATATTTAATATTCTTGAAGACTACTGACTATCTAAGTGTTTAAAAATATTTAACAAATGCCCTATAATTATTTGTGAAATAGCATCTGAAGTACACATGACAGACATCACTTACTTACCTACATCATTTGATTGCAGTTTGAAATTCTACTGAAGTGTGAATTTCATGGACACTTCTAGTGGTTGAGATGGAATTGGAGCCTGTGTAAGGAAAATGCTTGGACAAACAATTAAAATGAACATAATTTTGTCCAGTGTGTACTTATCAGAATACGGTAGAATCACAGTGGGATCAATACTACATAGCCTGCTGAAATACTAGGATTTGGGATTTCTACCCACGATTTAATTTTGCTACTCTTTTATTACACATTGATTGAGTTGCTGTTATGTTCGGCAAAGAGGGAACAAAGGGGGGGAATTTAATAAAGCCTACTTCATTTTTTTGGGTATACCCATTGCATTGTGAAGCTTACATGAGCCTGAACATTTTTAAATTCAGTAAATGTCGCTTAGCGGCTCTCAAGCACGCGCAAACTGGGAAAATTCCACACAATGCAAATTTCCACATAAGCAGGTGAATCTTATGTAAATTAGCCAGGTGGAGTGATATAACAAGCTGAAAGGCATCTACATAGACTCCGTGTCCGTGTTATTAATGTATGCAGAAATATTCCACATACAGGAGTCTGTACAGACAGAAGGGGGTGTAAAAGTCCACAAATATGGACATAACTCCCCAAAAAATATTAGATCACATACATATATGTGCAAAGGGTCTATATTACACCGTTTAAACCCCTTCACATTGAACACCACATCATCGACAAGTATTCAGCAAAATTCACTTCCCCGATTTGCTGAATACTTAAAGGGCAAACAAATACTTGCCCTGCAACACAAAAGAGCTAAATTTACTTAAACCAAAACCATCCATGTGGGGGCTGCACCCCACATACCCCCCCTAACTAAATATACCAACTCCAAGATCGCACTACAGTGGAGAAAAGAGCAAAATTGTGTAATTGGCCAACTATGTCTTTACCCTTTAAGTATTCAACGAATCGTGGAAGTGAATTTCGCTGAATACTTGTTGATGATGTGGTGTTCGATGTGAATGTGTTTAGGAGTACTATACACCCATTTCCAAAAAAAATCTCCCGTTCCGTAGTGTCTGTAGAAGAGCGGAATGGGAGATTTCCCTTTTCCCACTGTAGTGTGATCTCTGAGTTAGTATATTTAAGTAAGGGGGTGTGGGGGCTGCAGTGGGGCTTGCCCCCCCTGCAAAAACATCTGGAAATGTGTTTTTTTTTGGTTCACTTCTGATGTTCGAGTTTCTGAAAACTCGAACATATGGTCTTGATCATATGGGTTTCAAGATTTTGGAAACTCGATAATCTGAAGTGAATTCACATATATATATATATATATATATATATATATATATATATATATATATATATATGTGTGTGTGTGTGTGTGTGTGTGTGTGTGTGTGTGTGTGTGCTCATGTCTGTATTGCCCTACCTACCCATATTATGGTGAGTAAAGCTGCACTATTACACATTTATAATGTTGGTCAAAAAACCAAAGGTAAGGGCTCAACATAGATAATACACTTACAAAATGTGGAAGTGCATAAAATAACATCTGTTGCATTTGGAGGAGACTATTGAGACAGCTGAAGTTCAGATTTCTGTCAGTATTCTCTCATGTCATGTGTAAATGATGCCACATTTGACATCAAACAAACAAATCCTCCTGCACGAAGAAAGGTTGCATGGCAACTAAAGCAAAAGCATCCACACAGCCAAAATGAAGCCAGCAAGGCTAGGATAAAAAAACAGCTATCTGACTGCTAGACTACTAGATGCAGATGACAGCAAGAAGCAATGTGACTCCGCAGGCCTCACACACTGTTCAGCGCAGGGCTTGTTTATGCCCTCTGTGATTAGTTCACCTGCAGTCATTTATAAAGTAAACTTGAGCTGCGATGCATGCATTAAATTCTGTGCTCTGTAGTGTATACGATTAGATAGGTAGGGGTTCTAATCTCACTCCAGCCCACTTGGTGTGTAAGTGCATCTCTCTGCAAAACAAGTGTGAATCCCACACTGACTACCAAACTGCAATGGTTCTGCACATTTTGGAACATGGAGGTGATGCAGGTCCCCAAACTCTTGTCCTCCACAAGGCCTACTAATGTCATGTACCATAAGACTACCTACAGCCATGTTAATGTCAGCCATAAGTTGGGGTGCATGCATTAAGTACTGTGATCTGTAGTGTGTAAGACTAGATAGATAGACATTCTAATTTCACTCCATCCCACTTGGTATGTTTGTGTGTTTGTGCATCTCCCTACAAAACAAGTATGAATCCCACACTGACTTCCAAACTGGAATGGTTCTACACTTTTTGGCCCTTGCAGTTGATGCAGGCCCCCAGACCCTTGTCATCCACAAGGCTTTCTGATGGCATCTACAATAAGACTACCTATAGCCTAGCTAAAGTCTGACTTAAGCTGTGGTGCTTGTGTTAACAACTGCGATCTGTAGTGTGTAAGAGGAGTTTTAATCTCACTCCAGCCCACTTGTTGTGTTGTGTGTGTATGTGCAACTTCCTAAAATCAAGTATGAATCCCACACTGACTTACAAACAGACAGGGTTTTACACTGTTCTAGGCATAGCGGGTGATGAAGGCCTCCGAACTCTTGCCTCCAGAAGGTCTGCTGATGTCATCTACCATTAGAGTACCTAAAGCCATGTTAATGTCAGACTTAAGCCACTGCATGTGCATTAAGCACTATGAGATGTAGTGTGTAAGACTAGATAGGTAGGGGTTCTAATGTCACTCCAGCTAACTTGGTGTGTGCATGTTGTGTAGTGTTCTGTAAACATAAATAAGTAGCGGTACTATTCTCACTGCAGCCAAATTGGTGTGTGTCTGTGTAGATGTTTGTTAGAGCATTTTACATCAGCCTATGGGATCATAGGATCAGTGGAATTTACCAGGCTAATTGCCCTATGGCCCTTACAATTCTAGCCAATTTCTTACCCTTATTTCATAGGTTCATAGATTAGTACTAGGTTCATAGATTAGTACTAGGCTAACTGCCTTTGTGGGCCATTTTTAAGCCTAGCCAATTACCCCGTGTGAGAATCAAACTCTGCACCTTTGGTTTATAAGGCAAATACCTTAACCATTATGCCAACCTCCCATTTACATGATCAGCACTGATTACCCCTGTCCAAGAGGGACATAGGTGAAACCCCCATGGTGAAATTACAGTCACCTATCCAATCATATGGATTGCATCTGAAGTGGGCCAATGAGGTGCTCTGTTTGACATGAACTGGGAGTTTGTTCCAAAGGTGTGTTAAACTCTGGTAGACAAATCTCTCCCTCCAGCAGGTTTTATTAATGTCACATACCAGGTTAAGGTCTTTACAGCAAGTAACCCATGTACCATTTCACTTATGGATATGCAGCATATCCAATAAGGAAGGGTCAGAGATTGTCTCATATGCAAGGCAGAGATCACCTCTGAATAATCTGTATGACAGAGACTAAAGTTACAGTGATTTCAGGTGATCCCCATAGGACAGATGTTGAAGACTTGAATTTCCATTGTGAGGAACCTTTGTGGTATCTTCAATTGCCACGGGTACTTAGAAAGGTACATAAAAGGGCCATTTCACTCAATTATTGGCCTGATGAGGGAAGAGTACATGGAGGTTATAACTACTTCTTTTTCTGGAGACAATGCCCTCAGTTATGACATGAGCAAGATAGAATGCATTTCTAACCACTATGGAGACATGGTGATCTAAGGTAAGATAGTTGTCAACCTGTGTGACCAGGTCTCTCACCCTGAGTATATACGTAAGGTGTTGCATTGATGTGGTACTTAGCAGGAACATCTCTGTTACTGAAAGGAATGATAATGTATATAATTGCATTGAGTTTAAGGCCATGACTTTGGCAGCAATCATTTATTCATGTAAGACCATCTTGTAGGATGTTGACATAATTTGGAGATTCTATGACCACTACCAATTTGCAAGCATCAGCATGCCTTGTCAGCCACATACATTTACTTTGTGCCTGTACTTTGGAGAAATGGATTCTAAATAGTCAAATACCCAGGACTGAACCCTGTGGAACACCACTGGTTACAGCTCTGCTAGTGGAGGTTTTGACTATATGAGTTCTATCAGTGAACCAGTTAGTGACCCCTCTAATGATATAAGGGTTGAGGCCTAGTTGGCTTAGTTTGTCAATGATGCCCGAGTGTGGGGTAGTGTCAAATGCCTTGACTACGTCCAAGTGGCTGTATGCACAGATTTCTCCTCATCCAGGTCCTTGGTGAATGCCTCAAAGAAGTCCACCAGGTTTAACAGGAATGATCTCCCTTTGACAAATCCAAACTGTGTAGGGTCAACTGTTTGGAGATTACCTATATCTATGTTGATAAGGTCCATGATGATTTGCCACATGGCCTTACAGATATGGCTAGTCAGGCTAACAGGTATATAGTTCCCGGGGTCAGTGGATGCACCACCTCTGTGCAAGGGAATAATGGTGGCAGCTGGGAAGAAGCCAGTGGTTACACTATGATTGCTAAGAGTTCCCAGTGGCGTTACTAATCCATGTTAGATCCCATGTAGGATGCAGCCTGGTATGTTATCAGGTCCCATAGATGCTGTGTTTTTGCCCTTAGAGAGGCCATTTACAACCTGCTCTTTAGAGATACAAGATATAGGATAGGTCATAAGGATGTCATGGGGTATGTGTGGTGGGGACAGGGGAGTGAAGGTTTCACTGAACCTGTCGGCCAACAGGTTAGCTATGTCTACAGGCTGAGTATATGTGGTCTCATTAACTACGAGTTCGGCACAAATCTGGGCCTTTCCTTTTAGGTTGCACATGTAACTACAGAATGCCTTGTGATTGTTCTTTGTGGAGAAGGCTAATTTGGGCCCATACTTTGTTTTGCAGGAATTCACAACAACTCTTATTTGCTTGTTTAAAGTGAGGATGGAGTGTTTCCAGTTTAGGGGGCTCCCTCACTTCTTCTCTTAGACAACAATGTCTTCCTCTTATTGTAAAGCCTGTTAATGGCAGTTGTCCACCAGGCAGGTATGCTTTTCCATGAGGAGCGTGTTCTGCCCCTATCATGTACAGCTGAGTCAATGCAGTTATACAGGTGCATGTATAAAGCATTGGTGTAGAGCTTGGCATAGTTGCCAGGTCCATCTGAGGGGGGAGGTGCAGTGAAGCTATTTATGCCATCCCACAGGAGGTTATAATCTGCTTTGGTGAAGTTTATTTGCTGCAAGTAGGGATGTCAGATGTGACACTTTGAATGAGACCAATTTGTTGTCAGATCTCACCAGGAAGGACCTCACAGTGGGGGTGCTACAGTGGTCCCCCATATTGGCAAGCATCTAATCCAGTATGTTGGCTCTCCTTGTGGAGATATCAACCAGCTGGTCCAAGTCATTTGAGTTAATGAAGTTGAGTAACCTCTGGGAAGTGAGTTTGAGCATGAGTAATCTACCCAGTCAGTTGGTAGTTAAAGTCACCCAAAACCATGGTGTTCGGATGTATCTTGATAGACTTAAGTTGATCCAAATAAGCAGAGTGGGTGTCTTGATTCATGGAGGGGCTCCTGTAACTGGAAATGACTTGAATGGGTGCCCTACCAGTAGTCAATAGCACCTGAAGTGTCTCCAGGGAATCATAATATTTAACCAGTCTGGATGTGTATGTATCCTTAATGAATATTTATACACCACCTCCATTAGTTTGCATGCCTTCAGTTTGAGGTCTGTATGTGTGGAAGGAGGTGTAGCCTGGTATGGCTTTGGTGCTCTCTACAGCCTTGAAGCAGTCCTCTGTGACTGCACAATTGTCTGCATCTTCCAAGGTGGGTACAGCTTCTAGTGAGTGCAGTTTTGTGTTGATATTCCTAGTGTTTAGCAGCATAACCTTGAGGTTGTTTGTAGATGGGGTTTTCTCAGTGGAAATATTGTCCTTGAGATACCACCTAAAAAGCACACTATAGGTGTGGTAAGAGCCTTGGCCAGTTACTGATTCCCAGGGGTGACAGATGAAGACCATCACTGGCAAAGCATCGAGGTCTGTTTAGCATTGGGCCCATACTTTGTTTTGCAGGAATTCACAACAACTCTTATTTGCTTGTTTAAAGTGAGGACGGAGTGTTTCCAGTTTAGGGGGCTTCCTCACTTCTTCTCTAGGCTGACAGATAGTGGATCCCATTAGAATGAAATCAGACTCTAAGCCAATTATTGAAGTCAATCATTTTATGTTTGTATTGAGGCATCATCCTAGGTGAAGGTAAATGGCAAAGCATCGAGGTCTGTTTAGCAAGTCATCCTAGGCTGACAGATAGTGGATCCCATTAGAATGAAATCAGACTCTAAGCCAATTATTGAAGTCAATCATTTTATGTTTGTATTGAGGCATCATCCTAGGTGAAGGTAAAATGCAGGTGAAGGCCAAGGTCATACCTGCCTGAGACACATAGTCTGAGAGCTCAATCATGTCTCTGCATGCAGTCAAAACAGGTACATCTCAAGTCATACACACCAAAAGGAACTATGACAGACTTGAGTGCATATGTGATATGGCATATGCTGGCATCTCACAGACAACTGACCATGACCTTTCCCTTATGTAGCCTTGTGAGATGCATATCGATGTGTCTCATGATGTAATTGCCTATGACTAATATGTTTGATTTTGTGTTTTGCTTTAAGGGTTTGACCAATGAGACAGTGGTGCATGAGCTATTATGTGTACTGTGTTCTGCAGAGGTATGATTGCGTAGCATGCTTGCTTTTATATTTGTGAGGTTTCTGGTGTTTAGGTATGTTTCTGATAAGGTCCTCTGCACATGTAGGTACATGTGATGTAGGTTTGGGTGGAGTAGGAGGTGAGGTGTGCATGTTGACAACCCACTTATTGTCATATGTACTGACTGGTGTGTGAGAGACCATCGATTCAAGATTTTTAATATAGTCACATCTCTCACATATTATGTTTGTGTGGAGTAGGAGAAGAGGGTGGGGGACGCTGTCCTCATCTCGTCAACAGTCAGTGATGATGTCATTAGCAATAGATTATTGCTTGTGTATATGTCACAAGAGGCCATGGTTAGGCAGTGGTCTGACAGATACGTAAATGTAGCATGTTATCACCTGTATGGTGTCATCGTCAGGTAAAACAGTACCTGACAGTGTAGCATAACATGGTAGATTGAGTATGCTGCTTTGCTAGGCATGTGGTACTTGCATGAACCATAATCCTGCTATTAGACAGGGTCGCATGTCATAGCACACTTACAAATGTGCTATGTACAACTCCAGCAAAGTAAGGGTCATGCTGCTACACCCTTGGGGTTCACAGCCTCAGACACACTCTCTGTAAGTACTCTTTGCAGTGAAGATATGGATGTCCATGCATGCACAGAAAACTTGTTCAAATTTGCAGTCATTATTTTGGCCTTACAAATCAACAATGCCTGTCAAACAACCAATTAGCAAATCAATGTTGTGTGAAATGATTTGGGGACACATTTCTGTGTTATGTGAATATAAATGTACAGTATGACATACCTAGGACATGTGGGAGGGACAAAAACATTGCCCAAAGGTGGTCACTCCTCTGCAGTAGGCCTCACATCCATGTTACGCAGATCTCCACCATTGCACTGTTGAAGGGCAGGCTGCATGAATTGCTGTGTAACTGTTATCTAAAATGAATCACTACCACTGTAGAGCTTGCTACAGCAACCTTGGACATCTATGTGACCTGTCATTGAACATTATATTGTGAAGCAGCAGTTGTGCTCCTAATCACCATCAGGTCAGTACCCTAGTCAAATCCTACAAGCCTCAGAACACAAGGCATAATACATGTAAATGTCAAATGACTAGTCTGGTTGATAATCAAGGCATTTACCTGGCAAAGGCTACAACAAGCCTACAGAGCCTTGCATCATGTGGGACAAGTGTGTGGATCAACAAACTGGCCGTGGCTTGCTTCTTATAATGTGCTTGGTGCTAATGTTTTGCTTCTGGTGAGAGAAAAAGAATAGGAGCTTTGTATCCCTGCAGAGGCTATGCCTACAACCATGGTGAGAACAGCAATAGTAGTAGCCAGGCAGCAGCAATTCAGCTGACTCCCCTCTTTTCAGCATTCTTTACAAGGTAATTGTTTGTTTTCAGTAAGCACTGCTTGATTATTGTCTAACTTCAGAATAACTGCATAAATACTCCATCCTTAACTCTACAGAGTGTATGTATTAGTTTCCCCTCCAGGGTTTGGCAGTGCTCTTTACAGACTCTGACTCCTTGGGTAACATTTTTACCATGATGGAATTAACTCCAATACTGAGTTGCATACTGGACAAACAGCATGCAGTGACAAGCACTGTCCCCAGGAGTCTCAGTAGTCTGATATGTAAAGCCATGAAAAGAATTATGGAAATGATCAATAAAGATGTAGTACACCTACAGGCACTAGGCAAAACTCAGTTTGGTTTCTTCAAGGGCAGATCATACCTACCCTACTTGGTGGACCTATTTCAGAAGGTAACCAGAACAATGGATGAGGGAAAATGATTCACTCCACCTACCATGGCATGACAGGGCATGTGACAGTATAAGCCCATCAGGCATTGTTGAAAAACTCTACAGGTTAGGTACAAACTAGTATATCAGCCAGTGGATAGCCAAGTGGCTGACAGATAGGATCCAGGAAGTTAGCACTGGGGAGTCCACCTCTACAATGAGGCCAGTCATCAGTGGACTCCCTCACAAATCATTCCATGACTGCTTCATTTAGGCATTTACTTCTCTGCAGTCACAGCAACTGTTAGTGGTCTCTGGCTTACTAAATTTGTAGACAATTACAGATTAGGAGCTGTCATTGAATCTCCCACTGGCACAATTGTTATCCAGGATGGGCTAACACAGACATACAATTGTTTTCAGAGCCATGGACTGCCATTAAATGGCAAGAAATGCACTATACTATCCTTTGGGAAGTCATCCATCCCTGGTAACTATTGTATTGACAGCACACCTCCAACAGTTGACCCAGTAGTTAGGGACCTATGGACACATAGACAGTGATCTAGCCTTTGACTGTCATGTGTCTGTAATACTGGGGAAATCATTCTATGTTGCACAACCTATAAACAAAGGTATGGCATGTAAATCCAAGGAAGTCATTGTTTGACTGTATTCAGCATTCATCAGACCTATCATTGAGTGTAATGCCACCTTTAGTATGTAACTAACCAGGCATGTCCGACAACTGTAACATCCATAAAGGATCCACACTAAACCACTAAACAGTGTATGTAACATGTCCTATGCAGACTGCGTCAAGGAACTATCTTTGTATTCTGTCTCCAACATGCTTTGTAAGGAAGGTGTATGCCTGCCATATCAGACCCCACTGTGGAACTCTTGCATATCCATAAAACGATAGCATGAAAATTACCTGTTCTACAGACCTACACCTTGCCTGTGGTATAAGTAGGACATGCTGGAGTCATGGGTATGTAACCAGAGACTACACCCTATATGGAACAGGATCCCCATCCATGTGAAGCAGAATTACGACCTAATGCAAATCAAGTGCAAATTACACAACTGGATGAGGAACAGGGCAATCACACCTGGTTTAAGACCAATGTCTCTAATGGACATAGGGAAACTGTAGATGGTTCATCTCCCACTCACCGGATTGTAGATGTTTTAGCTCCCAAAATACCTGCTTACACTTATCAAGGGTATCAGACCTTGTCAAAGTTTAGAGGTTAGCCTATTAAACACATATGAACCTATGAACTCATAAAACTATACTGTTTTATCTTTCTGAAGACATTTTCTTCTGTGCTGACATTCATTTATGTGCTCTGACATTGATAGGCTGATTGTAGATGTGTACCCATATATGTATCATACACAATCCTGTCCATGAGACACCTTTCATTGTGTGACTACACAGCCATTTCAGCAGCATCCATCATAACATACACAAATTATTATGGTATATTCATTATCAATGGCAACGTACAATTTCTGTAACTGACCAGAACAAGTGGTATGTCAAAAGCAACAATGGATGAAACAATTTCATATTAATGTAGATAGTCACCCTATGCATCAGACGCATAGCTTTATTTCCCTGCATCCATGAGAAAGATGATAGGGATGTGGCCATACCTCTCAACCTGGAAACATCAAAAAATCTAGACAAAGGCCCATGAAAAAGAGATACAAATCTGTACTCTGATTAACATAAAACTTGCATACATAATTATGTAACCCCACCCACCTGATGGAACTATAGGATGCCAACATACCTCTTCACACTCCAGCCCTACAACTGCCACTGCCTTGGCAGTAATTTTTCTGCAACCACACCTGACCGCATTCTGCGTCAAAGCTGCTATCACAAATCACATAATTTGCATTGCATGTTGATAAGCTGTGTGTACCACTTAACTATACAGTACAAATGCCATATACTCTTCTCTACTCTGTCCATCTTGGTTACTGAACTTTTACTAATGAAACTGTTTCCCCACCACAGTCTTCACTACTTCATCCACTTTAATATTACACTATTGTAATTCTACTTCGCACCACAGTTTGCATGCAAACTACTGATACTTGCTTATTCCCTTTGGCAAACTTCACACTGCGATTCAGACCATGTGCTTCCTTCTACTCGTTATTTTATTTGTTTATCTAAGGAAGTCAGGAAGAAGAAGAAGAAACAAATAAAACTTCACACTTTTTCTTTAGAGCAGTACTTGTGTGTGAGGATATACAGTGTTATGGAGCAGACGTTAACAGATTCTCCTTCAGAATGGTGCTGTGCCACTTGTGTATTTTTTTTAAAGAAAATGCATGCAGTAAAATTGTCAATGAACCTTTATTTTAAACAAACGTTGGGTTTTGTTTTAAGTGTAGAGGAACGGAAAGATGTAGAAAGAAGTAACTTAGGAGTTAAGACTATTTGCTGTGGGGGAAGCTAGTAGACCATTACCTAACATAAACCATTACCAAATATATCTCTCTACCACTTAGATCAAAAAAATCTGGATAAAGCCACAAATAATGGGGTGACAAAGGCCCCAAATAGGGACAAAACTTTTTAAATATTGCTCTTAAAAAACTTAGAAAGTTGATGGCATAAGAGCTTTTGCATCTTTCAACTCAACTGACTGATAGACAGTACAACTTTTACAGTTGAGCAACCTGTCACAATCAATACAATAAAACGACAAACACTAGCTGAATAAAGAGCAGCCACAGACCTAAAATGTGTAAACTCGCCTTAAAAGAAACAAAAGAAACTATTATAGATAATGCGATTAAAAAAAAAATAAGACAGGCGGCGCCGTGGCATGTGTTAATCTTACAAAAGCAGCAGGTGACACATAAATCTTACTGGCATCATTTAATTTTTGTTGTGTTCAATAACTTTTAAAACTGCACTTCATGTACATAACTTGCAGCAATAACAGCAGAGCAGAGCACACCAAACAACAACATGCAGTAGTGATTTACATAATAGACTGCTGGTGTAGCCTGTAACTGCTACCAGTCCAGCTCACATGAGAACAAATGAGAAATGGGTGAAAATGAAATATACTGGCCACAAATTCAAACTATAAAAAGATTCATTGTCACTAGTGATTTGCTCTCTGTCTCTCGTTTGTCTAGGCATAATTTCTCCAAGTCTTTTAGATTTCTAAAATCATGAGGGGAATGAATGGGGCATAATTGTATCCTTCTCTAGGAACATGTTTTGCTTTCTGATTTGGCATTTGTGCCATCTCCACCTCAGAAGCAAGCAAGTAACCAAACCTCCACCCAGTACCACTTCAAGATAGAACCATTTAAGAACCAGATTATGACTACTATAACTACAGTAGTCCTATTGGAGCTCAAGTTCATCATGACATTGATGCAATATCCTCATTGATTGGCTGCTGCAGCTGTAAACAGCTGATTTTTTTTTTTTAAATCTCTCCTTATGAGTTTCGAAGAGTCCTACAATTTTACAGTACAGCTGACATCATCATGCACATCCCTGCATATTGGAGAAAATGTGGTGACGCTAGTCATACTTTAAAATTATAAATAAAAGAAATAAATCAGGAATTGAAGGGACCACTCGGAAATTCGTGGCACCCTATTATTTTGCCCTCAAAACCGGTAAATTCCAAAGAATTTGCTATGGTTAAGAGGTATGGATGTGGCACAGACGTCATCACTTGCACAGGGTGTTGTGGGAGGGGGGATGCAGGAGACCTAGGTTGACCCAATAGGTTGGCAAGCGTGTGTGTGAGTCAGGAAGGGGAGCAGGCAAGATGGACCATGGAAATGTGGCATGTGTATCTCTAGGTGACCTGAGTGTGACAATGGTGTGTAAGTGTTTGTGTGAACACAGCCAAGCTCAGTGCTAGCCCTATGTGTCTGTAAGTTGGACAGCTTTGAGCCATGCATGATAGAACTGACAGTTCATCATCTCACCCCCGAACATGTAAACTGGCTCTGCCAGAAGTTACACTGGCACCTCCATGCCCAAGGTCAGATGTGGGGCTACTACCTGCTGTCTGCTGGGAATGTGCCCTCCACGGGAATATCCAGGACCATGATGTCTTAGTGTGGACAGCACACTCCCCCTCTGGTGCACTAGATGTACTGCCACCATGGCAGCATGATTGTGCATGGCCATGTTGACTCTCAGTAGGTGTAGTTGCTGACCTACATCCACAAGGCGGATGCTCAACTCCAACCAGATGTTCCATCACAGAGAACATGTGTTCCAAGACAAATAGTGTGCAATCTGTCTCAGACCAATGTCTTTCCACTACATCAGTCAACCATTCCACAACATGGTGGAGGCAGTCATGGATGC
This sequence comes from Protopterus annectens, assembly GCF_019279795.1. Classification (NCBI taxonomy): domain Eukaryota; kingdom Metazoa; phylum Chordata; order Ceratodontiformes; family Protopteridae; genus Protopterus; species Protopterus annectens. Next base: position 181,958,798 of record NC_056734.1, read on the forward strand.
CAGACTGTGCTGCATCCCTAATCCTGATCATTCATCAGGAGCTCCTTTCTGAACATGCCTGTGCCTCCATGATGGCCCTAAACATATGGTGAGTGACACGTGATGAGAAACCTGCAACAGGTGGTGGAGGGACAGCAGGCCTCCTGTGAACACCTCTATCAATCCGCCTGTGTGGAACCTAGCCAAATGTTTGGCTATGGTCAGTGTCGACAGTCACTGCAGCCACAGTAGCCACACTTCTCTGTTCAATGTCCCCACGTTCCAATTGTCCAAAATCTGTGGTCGCAGGGGACTGAGTATGCCTAGGCATACTGGCTGTGTACAGTGATAATGAGGGCAGATGAGGGATGTAATCCTCTGTGATAGATTAAGCCCCTGCAACCCCAACTGTGCCTCACTTTGGCCACCATCATCATCAGAGTCTGAAGAGACACTGACATCAGATTGTGAAGGGGAAAATGACCAACCTCCCTGGTCACCTGTGATAAAAAAGGAAAAGCATTACATTAATACCTGCACTACTATGCTCTGCAGTACTATGTTGCAATATATGTTAAGCTGTATACACTGCTGTCACTATTACAGACTTGTACAACCCCCAACCTCATATAGTAGGACATGAGGACATTAGTTTCTAACCAAAATCTGTAATTGTTTGGAAATAAAAGTTCTTTAAACAAGAATCTCATGAGCAAAACATAAATTATGTACACTGTTGACATTCTGAAGAACTCTGCACAGATGACAGCTATGGCAATCTGTAATGTCCTGACAATATTGTCAAATCAATTATTGTGGTCACACCTACAAACCATAGGTATGACTCTAAACTGTGCACAGTTGGAAAATATCTGTACATTTGGCAATCATGCAGACAGTACATCAATCCAGCCAACAGGCCTGGGAGGACACTTTAGTGAATACATAGAACTAACTCTACATCTCTGACAAAACTGCTTTGTGCTTACCAGCAGCAGGAGCACAGTCTCTTCCTATTCCTGATGGTCCTGAAAAAAATTGAGGGAGAGGTAATGTAAATAGCCCCATATGTTATACTATAATAGTGGTAATATGTCCAAATAGTTCCCTTTTACAGTAGATGCTATAGTAACAGGTATGTGGGTCAGAATCTGTGCATGAGCTTAAAACTGCAGATAACACCCCCCCATAAAATACCTGACACCCATGTAAAACTATGTACACCCTGCTATGTTAAATGCTACACTATTCCAATGCTGATCCAACTAAGCATACATGGGATGGTCCTCTTGAGTGGAAATGGTGGCACCCACATCCACGACATATTGGGTGATGGATGCCTGGGAGCTGTTCTGTGTTGCAAGGTTTTCCAGGAATTCTTGCTTTTCTGACAGAGGTTGTTCTGCTTCAGGCCTACCACCATGTGACCTGTTGATCCCTGGCCACATCTGCTGCATGTCTATGTGCTGAGTGGATCATATTCATGGCACAGTGTCACACCTGCTCATATATGTGATTCTGGTGAACAAGAGCATTAATTTTATACACTAGTTTGTTCCACAAGGCTGCATGCTCTTGCCAATTAGCCCTAGCTCTGGACAGCAGGACTTGGTAGTGTTGTCTCAAGGCTTTAATGATGAGGTTATTTTCTGCCTCAGTGAAAGGTGTCCAGTGTCTGGCATGCATGATATCTCCTGAAATACAAATAAATGAAAACATATGTCAGGATCACAGATGTGGGAGCAGAGTATGTAGAGATCCAGCAATAAAAGAAGGCTATCACTATTCTCTGCTTGATTACACATCTCATATTCAACAGTGTGCCAGACATACAAAGGGTGTGGATGCAACTAGGATAGTAACAGTAGTGACCATCTCCTGGATACTTCCTTTTTTAGCAGTTGTAATACTACACTGCTATTTTGTTGGCACAGTTGTCTATACATATTATATGTGGGGGGGGGGGTCCTGCTATGGGGCAAACTACAATGGACTCCTGTGTTGGGTGTGTGATCATATGCGAGTATCTGTCACGGCACAAGCAGGAGTAGATCACTATTGCTATTATCCTAGTTGCGTCCACACTCTTTGTATGTTTGACACACAGTTACCTAGTTAACACACAGCATTATCCTCTTACTGTGCTCTACATCCTCTGTAGGTGTAATACCGAGGGAGATCAATGACATGTCATCAGTACAGTTCTAAGAAAGGCTTACTGTTGTAATCCCCATCCTCCCTAAGTATATTCAAACATATGCATCATGTTGGACACAAAATGGTTACATAACTGATGGAGTACAATACTCCTCTGTTGAAAGATACACATATATATATAAGTATTGTGACAATGAATTAGCCATACAAACTAACTCTCATACATAACATAATGGTTCCGCTAGCTAGTAGTTTGTCTTTTTAAGATGGTTCTCATTAGCAGGTGATTGTCTCTGAACCAATCTGTCATTCAGGAATGCTAAATGTAGCATACATAGCTGATTTGTAGTATAATCAGCCAATCCCATGCAACTATTCAACAAGATGTAAGGCCTCAGTGTAGATTCCATGCACTTTCTCAACTGTTGATATGCCGCATACCACCATAAAAACATGTCTTTTGTAATTTGTGTGTATACTGATCATGTCTAACTAAATGTATCTGTAATTTTTCTTTGTGGAGCTTTTCTCCCCAGGCCTCTGCTGAAAAAGGACCTTTTTGGCTCAGTCAGACACTCCTGGTTAACAAATGTAAAACAAATAAATAAAATAAAATAAAATAAATAAATATTGGGTTAGGAATTACTGGTGTAAAGATACTATGTCAGCACAGAGAGACTGTTTATAGCAGCTGCTTTTTACATACAGATGTGTGTGCTATAGGCTGAAGCTGCTGCTGCTGGCAATAGGCATAGTCAGAAAAGGTGCAGAATGTGCAGGACAACAACACTTATGACTAACTGTGGGACCTGTGGCAGCCTTAGTGTGCAGCCAGAACCTGATTTAGAGAAACTATCCTGCTGGAAATTAAGGTATGTGTTTAAGGGAAGTATTTTAACCAAAGGTATCATTAATACCGTAAAAGGCAACATGCGTGATGTGTCCTAGAACAAGGCTGGGGGCACATTAACCATTATGTCAGGCAGTTGGACAACTGGCAAGTCATGTGTTATGTCATGATAGTCATCTGGAATGTGTGTGCTGGCAAACCTTGCTTCTACCACGACCTCCATATGTGCACGTTACTTGTGTAGCTGTTGTCTGTAATATCTTTTGCAAATCATTGTGGACTGCAGTCTGATATTACTGGACCTAATTTGAATTACATACTTCAAAATCCTGTGTGAATTCATACTAATGCATGACCTGACATTCTATGCACTTTCTAGTGTTGTAATAGGAATTGTTTAAATGTGGTTCTATCTGTAGGCCTTTGACTTCCATTATTTATAAGCAGATATTCCATCTGTACTGCTTTTGGTGGATAAATAGGTGATGAGACAGTCATACATATCAGAATTTATACTAGTGTTGTACACATACATGTATTTTAAATGCTCGACACAGCTGTATTTGAACCCAGGACCAAAAATTAATGTTTTCAAAGCATTTAATAGACTGAGCTACTGAGTTACTGTTATAACAGGCTTACCTTTACATGTTGTATATATAATTGCACACTTACCTTTGTTACATACCTCACTTACATCTATTATTATCTGTATGGCTTTATAGTGATTTATTTTTCTACCAGAGTCCCAGTTAAACTCCTATTTTTCCATTAATCTCTTAGCAGATTTGTGTGAATCTGCGCGATGCATAGCATTGTGTGAACATGCTTATTGATGAGAAAATTACAATTACTATGTTTTGCCTAAAACATATGTGCTAATTTACAGGCTTTGTGGTTTGGAGGGTTGATACATTGTTCTTCAGATGTAATGGTACTCGATTTGAAATAGGGTGCAGCTGTACTTTTTTTAATGTGATTCTTATGCTTTCAAATACATATATTAATATACCTCCATTTAACATAGCTTAGCGATGCTGCACAGAGCGCAGCATCATGCAATGATTCTTTAACGAAATGAAAACTGAGGAGACAGGACAGTTGTGAAATGGGATGCAGGCAGAGGGAAAACATAGTAGAAGGCAGGTAGGTATGTGCAGGAAGGGTGTAGGAAAGAATCATAGCTATCCATTTCTTCAACAGCAACAAATGTGCACTTCAAAATATTTTTAACTGAATTCGGCCTGTTACCCTCAAAGAGAGGGGTGATGGCAACTTAAGTGCATTGTCAAGACAATTTGACCACATTAAGTGTGTCCTGTGGACAGGTGTGTGAAATGAAGAGCTATGTATGGGATGACCTTTTGTTTTGTTTTGTTTTTTTGGGGACAGGTGCCTTTTTCTAAGGTGAGAATAGAATGCTGGGGGAAAGGACATAGATATGTGTGGGGAAGGTAAGTTGGGAAGGTGAGGAAGCTTTTGCAGGCAGACAAGACAGACAAGGCAGCAGACAAGGTTGGTGTGGGACACAAGAGGGGGATGAACACATTGGTAGGGGAGGGTGTTGTGGAAGCCCAGTCCCATGGATGTCAGACACAGTAGCAGTGTGACTCAAGTCCTCACCCATCGGACTGTCATCACTGTACCTTTACTGCTCCTACAGATTCAGTGGTCAATGCCACCTGGGCAGACTGTCCCACCAGGATGGGCAGCATGCTTTCCATCCAGTGTAGGCATGCAGCAACAGTTTGGTGCACAAGCTTATGCACCATGCCTGGCAATTTCTTACAGGTGACCAAAGCATCCCCTCCACCTTCACTCCCAGAGGGGGCCACAGCCCCAGCCTGTGGGGTGGAACTACCAGGTTGTGCAGGGGCAGCAGAGGGGGTGCCACCAGGCTGCAGCCTAGATGTGCTGAGCTCCAGTGCCTTGGCCAGGGGAGCCAAGATAGGTGGATCACCAGGAAATGGCCTACCTTTTGCACTGTGGTGAGCAGGTTCTGATTTTCTGACCTAAGTGAAGGATTAGGAATATAGGGAGTTAAGGAGGTGGAGAGAGAAGGACAGGAGGATGGGTTAAATATGAACTTATGGGCAGTAGTGAGTTTAAGGAGGTTAAGATAGTTGGGAAGCTTGAGCCATTGCAGAGAGTGGAGGGAGATGCAGTGATGGGATGAGTTCCTAGAGTTGGTGGTGAGTTTTCAGATTTTATTGTAGTAGTTTTCTAATTTAGTTTGAAGGCCAAGCTGAAGATTCAAGAACAGGGGAGCGCCATACATTAGGGAGGGGAGAAGGTATGTGGAGGCGAGGGTCTTTCTGGTGGAGGGGGTGAGATAACGGTTAATACCTGTATAGGAGTCCTAATTTTTTTTTTATGTTAGTTTGGATGTGGATATTGAATTTTAGATGTTCGTCAAAAATGGCTCAGAGCAGTTTGGTGTAAGAGACAATTTCAATGGGGTGTTATTCTGGCTTATGATCTTGAAGGAGTTTTTATCAAAGGGAGACTGTTTAGATGGGGAAAAATCATTAATTGGTTTTATTGGCGTTAAGGGTTAGGTGGTGGTTTTGCTTTCAGGTTTCAGTATTTGAGAAAGCTGACTGGGTTATCTGCAGAAGGTCAGAAGGGGTGTCAGCAGAGAAGATGATTGTTGAATCATCTGCATACTGGATTAGTGTAGAATTGGAGATAGAGTGGTGAAAGTTGTTGATGAATATATTGAAAAGTAAGGGGCCAAGGGCAGAACCTTGGGGTACCCGAGTAGGGGTGTATAGAAAGGAAGAGGTGGAATGCTTCCATTTAACAGCTTGTTGTCTTTTGGAGTGGTAGCTGGTGAACCAAGCTATGGTGAAAGGAAAGAGATTGAGGGAGGAAAGTTAGGTGATAGGAGTATAGGATGGGAGACTGTGTCGAAGGCCTTGGAAAGGTCTAGGAACAGGGTTGATATGAGTTTGCTGGAGTCATGAGCATGGTTAATGGACTCGAGGAAAGAGAGGAGTGCAGTGATGGTACTGTGGCCAGAACAGAATCCATGTTTTTTGGGGGTTAGGAGTTTGTTTTATGTTAGAAAAGGCATCAGTTGTGAGTGAATGCATTTTTCCAGGGCTTTTGAGAGTGGGGAAATTATGCAATAGGATGGAAATTAGTGATGTCAGTGCTTTTGCTGCCTTTATGGAGTAGGATGATGAATTCTTGTCTCCAAAGTGAGGGAACATAAGATTCTTGAATGGACCTATTTATTATGATGGAGAGAGGGAAGGCTATGCTGTCGGCAGATAGTTTGAGGAAGGATACAGGTAAATTATCTGGAGCGTTGGGGCATGGTTTCAGTCAGAGGAGGAGTTTTTTTATTATGTGTGTGTGGGCACAGGATTGAGGCTGAAGGAAAGGGTATGTGTTTTGAGATCAGAGGGGAAGGTATTGGGAGGAGGAGAAGATAATTGGAGGGGAGCTGGGGAAGCTGGCAGTAAGTTTGGCTATACAGTCCACAAAGAAGGTTAAATAGAGAGGCTGTCTCTTGGTCAAAGCAGTTAGGGTTTGGGCATTTGTTGTCTTTACTGCTGGGGTGAAGGAGGGAGGAGATAGTATTCCAGAATTTTCTAGGGTTGTTAGTATGTTCAGATTGACACTTAGAGTAATATGTTTTGCAGTCTCTGGTTATTAGTTTTTTTATGGATTTGCGGAGTTGTTTAAATTCTAGTAGGGTATTAGGTTGCTTATTTCTTTGGTATTGTTTCTACTTTTTGTCTCTTAGGAGCATGATCTGTTTAGTTTCCTTAGATAGCCAGGGAGAAGTTATAGCTTTAACTTTTTTGGTCCTGAAAGGAGCAAGGAAATATAAACATAAAGAAATAATAAACATAACCAAAACAAATGTAATTAATAATATAAGAGTAAACAATAATGAGTAATGGAAACAAAATGAAAATAATATAATGAGGAACACAACAATAAATAATCTAAATGAAAGTTTAATAATAGCAAAGCAATATTAAATTATACATAAGGCCAACATAAGAAGTAATAACAAAAACTATGATAATATCAAATGATAATAATAGCTATATTTAATAAATAAAAGCAGAGAATGGGTAGGTTGAGAGAAAAAAGAAGAACATTAGTAACTTCACAGATAATATAACTACACAGACTACAATTACATACTTCTAGATATGTTAGATTTCACTTGTAAGAACACTGACTGCTTACAGTGTATATATGATGTTCCATGTACATACCTCTCAACCTCTTAGCATGGGACATTATGGGCCAAACCATACATAATGGTGGTACAAAGCCACAATGACAGGGAACATTCTTCCATAGTGTGCTCATAAAATACTAGCAAGATGTTCTGATAGCAGATTTGCCATTAAATTGCATTTCTGGTGATGTCATATATCTACAAAGCACAGCACCAATTGTATGGGGCAATATTCATTACATTCAGCAAAAATAGTGGCAGCTGAGTGGTATGTTTGTGTATACTGATTACACTTGACAGCTAGACATTTCTCAGTTGACTGTTGTGGGATTAGAACCCACAAGCAGTGACTAGAGGAATACTGAACGTTTTATTTAAAAAATAAATTATCAGACCACCATCTCCTTTTAAACCTATATTGATTAATGTTGCTTCATATCTGCATTTACACCCAAAGATAGCTGTCTAGGACTTCTGTTAACTTACATGTTTACCCTATTCATTTATGCGTGCAATCTACAGCATATTTTAGACAATGAGCAGAACACAACATTGACTCTTAATCTTGGTAGACCACAACATTAACTGATGTTTGAAAGCTATGCTACACAGTACTGCATGCTTACTTGATTTAATTTGCTTTACCAGTTCAGATATGCACTGACACATTAATAAAAATGTATAATATCCCATATGTTTCATCCATGACTTAATACTGCAATATCTGCATTTACTTAATTTTATGATTAAGTTATGCATTAAGTTACTTTATTGATTTTCTTACATACCACATACTTGCCTTATCCTGGCCAAATACCTTGCATGAGTCTAGACACTGTGAGCTCACTCTTCTGCAGCTATGGTAGGAGAAGGAAACCATTATGCTTACCAGTTTTGCACAAATTCAGCTTGTATATTTATAAATTACTGGAAAACATACGTATCTAAGGGGTGTGCCATCCCTTGCCTCTTGGACCCAGGTGTCCAGGGTTCCCCTCTTCCTATGATACGTGTCATCATACTGGTGAAAACACTGCTCACCAGTGCAGGGGATACCAGATGGCCAAATTATCCCAGGCATCAGACTTACATTCTGAGCACTGGTAGTCTCCCTGCAATAGCCACAGTCCATGGTGTTGTACCAGGAGTCCAGTGCAAATGCTGCACTCCTGCACACCCCACCTTTGTGCCCTAAAACACACACCTTCCACCATGACAGCAGTCATACCCACAGTCAAGGTCTGGTTCCAAGGAAAAATGTGAAATTCCCACCTATTGGCCTTTAAATAGGCTGCATTCCTGCCATTACATGTCATACTGTAACTTTCAAAAATAATGCATCACTTAACATTGCAGAAACTTGCACAAATCATGTTAAAGAGGAACTTAGCAATGCACAAACTGGAAAAGACTGTCAACCATGTTTAAGCGCTGCTTAGCATCATGCAGCTTTTCTAAATGTAACAATTTTTTAAATTTAAATTTAACTGATGTTTCAGTCACCTGACAAAGTATTACAGCAATATATGTACAAAGTATTACTTCCCCGGACTCAATCTCAGGACCTACTACACTGTAGAGCCAAAAAACAGAAAACCTGCTGTAAACTGATAGAAGTTTGATCAAAAACACACACCGACGTCGAGAAAAAACTTTATATAATAGCAAAGCTTTCAGACTGATTCCCTTCTTCAATACTAATACAACACATTAAGCAAAACAGTCAGCTTTAAATAGGAGTCAGACATATCACATGATTGCAGCCAGTCAATCATGTGACAAACATACATAAAATATTCTTAAAGAGACAATTAAAACCATTAAAAGCAATACTCACAGACAAGACAAATATGTATACATATACACATACCACAGTAAGCATATATACACAAGTATATGCATACATATAAGAGAATTAAATACAAACATATGCTTAACAAAATAACTTAGTCTGTTGTAACAAAGTGACAGCAGTATTCAAACCAGGAAACTGGTCAGCCGCTAATCTCAGAATCCATTCATACTCCTTGGTCTCTAAAGAATTATTAATATCACCACCCCTTAAAGATACATGTAACATATCTATCACTCTAAATCTAAACCTATGATTCTTTAGAGGGCCGAAAGGTATTGTGCTGTACTTGCTAACTGTCCATAATTTTTCTGGACAGTACAGAATTAAGGGACAGTCTGTGCTGTCAGTCTTACTTGGATTTACTATCTGTGTTGGTATGATCTCCCTCAGCAGTGCACCATAATTAATACGTATGACGCACTGCCAAGGGAAAAACATGGCTGTGTACATGGATACATTCCGTGTAGGCTCTACACAAAGCATACATGTATTTTATTGAATCCTGGGGAAATCTTCTTCATTAAAAAGACACGACTAGCACAGAGCAAGTGAATAACCAATTTCTATTTATTGTAAAAACAATAAATAGACAAAATGCTGCAAACCGGTTATGGCATAAGCCTTCCTCAGTGAAAAGCAAACAGAAAAATATTAAGATCCCATCCACACCTGGAACTAAATACACAAAACAAGACATCCCCCACCTTACACCAATTACAACATATCATTGAAACCTAGAGAAAACGAAGCCCCTAACTTAATAATCCCAGACTTTTCTTTTTTATTTAAAATATCATGCCAACCTAGCTTATTACATCCTTTAATTGAAATACGATCAATAGCAGTAAATCTAAACTAAGCAGTGGGATGTTTTAAAACATGTATATATAAAGCATTAGACATTCTATGGCCATGAATGTCACTTAAATGTTCAGAAGTATGGATCTTAAATTGTCTGGATGTTTGTTCAACATAAAATGCAGAATATTGGCATTCAAACAAGTAGATAACCCATTCTGAAATGCAATTAAAAAAGCATTTAATATCAAATACCATAGCTGTGTTGGCAAAAGAAAAATGTTTAATCTTCATAACATGTTGACAAGCAGTGCAGTGCCCATGAGAAACACCCAACTAAGGGTATTCCTTCCATAGACTGCTGTACTGTACCAACAGTTCACAAATACTTTTTAAAATGGTTTAATAAATTTTACAGTACTCTTCCCTTTTCTGTAAGTAAACTGACATCACATAGGCAGCATTTTACCTAAGTTCTTATCTGTCAAAAGAATGTCCCAATGTTTATCAATTAAATGAGAAAACTGTCTAGAATCAGCTCCAAAAGTTGTAATAAATGAGGCCTGATGGTCCCCCTTAGAACATGTCTTATATTTTAATAAAGTGACCTATCCACAGACTGTACAAAACATTGTGCCTGATGTATAACTGCACCCTTATACTCTCTGGTACAAAATCTATCCATCTGTTCTTGATTATGTTTTTGTAACTCATCTTTAGAGGAACATATTCTTTTGACCCTTAAGAAGTGGGACTTAGCAATGTTATTTATAGTATAGGATGGATGGCAGCCATTTGCTGCCAATAGAATGTTATATTGAATCTCCTTTCTAAATAGAGTAGTATTCAGTGTATCACCAGGTTGTTTAATAACCTTAACATCAAGGAAAGAGATTTGCTGAATACCATAAGAAATGCTAAATTGCAAACCTCGTTTATTATCATTCAAATACTGAACAAATTATTTCAAGTATATAACATCACATTTCCAAACCAGCCAACAATCGTCAAGGTAGCATCTCCATATATCCATCTCTGGCAAAAAAATATTATGTCTGTCATCATATATCAATTGTTCTTCTATGAATCCCATAAAAAGGTCAGCATAAATGGGGGCAAAAGATGCCCCCATCGCAGTGCCTTTTAATTGCAAGTAACAGTCGCCATCAAAATAAAAAAACATTCTTGGTCAAAACTTGTTCTGTTAAACATAATAAAAAGGTATTAAACCCTGGTTCATAGATTCCTAATCAATTTTACCAAAAATCTATAACTTGTAATCCTGCCCAATGAAGTATATTTGTATATAAAGCCTTTATGTCAAGGGTACACATATACCAAGTTTGGCCCAATTGTGCATCCAATAGTATATAAAGAAACTCAGTGGTATCTTGTATCCTAGCACGAACTCCCACTACCAAAGGCTTAAGATACTTAGTTAAAAAGGCAGATAATGGTTTCATTAAAGAACCATGACTTGATACAATAAGTCTTCCTGGTGGGTTTTCTGAATCTTTATGGATTTTTTAGGGAGCATGTAAAACTGTTGTGGCTTGGGATCTACAACTGTGAAATTATATAATGTATTTCTAGTAATGCAAAATGAATGCTGCGAATGAAGACTTCTGGTTTTAAGACATTAAAAAGGTTTGGATTTATCATTGCAGCATTCATTTTGCACTTTTGGATTGACAGTATGCTGTTGTAGAACCTGGCTTTGGTTTGTATTTCTAGTAATAATACCCTCTTCAAAAGCTAAAGACAAAAAAAGAGTCAATATCTTTTTTAAAATATAAAGTACAGTCCAATACCATTTTATGATAGAACTGTGCATCTAATAATTGACTTATAGCTTCATGTACATACATTTCCCAGTCCCAAAGGACCACTGCACCTCCCTTGTCAGCATTGTTAATAACCACTTTGTGATTATTTTTTTAAGGACAGTAATGCTCGATGTTGTTCAGGAGTCAAATTTCTCCTAGAAGCTAACTCATAATTGAACAAACCTCATCTATTAAAAAGTTATTAGCCCAATGTAATTCCAAAACCATTGACTGCTGGCAATCTTCCAACTGAATTTTTAAAAATTGCTGCTAAGGCAATAGTTGTTCCTGTCTCCATTTTAATCAACAGATCAATAACTCAAAACTATGTTCAATCTGGAAAAAAATCCATTATAATTCCACTCCTTAAAGGTGACACCTCAACTGAATTTGCAAACAACAGATCAGCTTATGCAATACTTAAAGCAAAGTGGTCTTTTCTCAAATAAACAGCATGATTTCAATTCTTATCACAGTACTGCAGCCGCTCTTCTAAACTTTACTAACACTGCCATCCAAAACAGGAATGACGGCAACCTAGTTTCCGCACTTTTCCTATATCATTCCTATATCATTCAAAACCCATTATCACAGTGTCACACCATAAATTTCTGTCAGGGCTCGCTATCTTTTCCCTCACTCATCTTTTTTTACTCCTGGTTACACAGTTACCTGACTAAAGGCCAGAAGGCAGTTAAATGGTAGTAAGGCATCTCACAATTTCAAGCAGTGTCTGTTGGTGTCCTACAGGGATCAGTACTTGGATCCCTTCTATTTAATATTTTCATAAACAAACTACAGTCTTTACTAAACCTGCCACTGTCATACAATGTACCAATGACTCATCTCTGATCTGTTCTGCCCCATCCATCACAGTGATGCAGGAAATGACAGAATCATTTTTCACTTCTGGGCAGGCATAGCTACAAATTTCTGAAAAAACTTTTCAGTCTCTGAAACATTCATTTTTGCATTACCTCAAGTAACAGCATAAAAACAGAAATTCTAATTCAGACTATATTACTGTGAGTTATAATTGATGACAACCCCAGGTATGAGCAGCACATACTTTACTTTTAAAAAAATACACCAAATATTGTATACATCTATGGGGCCAAACAATACTTGACAAACACTGAAAGGGTTATCCTTGCTTCAACCTAGCCTCTTCCATTTGTTTTATATGCTTTCCCCATACTCATAAACATCAGCACTACTTATAAAAATAAATGTTTCTCTTGCTACCATAACGTTGCAAAATTTGCATCCAGCCTTCAATAAAATGCACACCACTGCATCCCACTAAAACAATTAAATTGGCCCAGACTTCCCAAACCAACTCACATACCCTCAGCTAATGACTATACATAACTTCCTACACTGTCCTTACAAATGTCCAGCATTACTGGAATTCTTCTGCACTACTCTCCAATTAAAGACCTTTGCTCCAGTAACAAGTTTCGGCTAACCGTCAGTAACCTAAAGAGCACTGCCAGATAGCCCATCTATACTCTAACTATGTCTCTAAACTCTGGAACGTAATCCCAACATACTAAGAACAGATAGAAAAAATGAACAGACACTTGACTGAGTACTCTTTCAATGTTTCACTGTAATTAAAGAAACAAAAAAAATGAAAATAAAACAAATTCATACAGTGCAAGTCACTGCAACTCCTCATACTTCTCAGCTGTCCCTGATTTTATATGTTTACTCTGTCTTTTGAAAATGTTAGATTTTCTAGTAATCTCCTGAGTATTACACTCAGTCAGTAAAGCCAGCCAATATAGTTTAATACTTTTTATTGTTTAGAAAATGCATTTTGATGGAAATTATCTCTGCCTATTAACTTTTAAAGTGAAATATGGTTATATGTAAAATTTGTCCCTGGTTTTAGATATTTACTCCCCATTAATGTTGGCTTTGTCCTGAATTGTTGAGTAAAAAAATTGAGAGGTATGCTCTTCCTCTCACTCCCTCACATACACATACACACACACACACACACACACACACACACGCACGCACGCACGCACACGCACGCACGCACACACACACACACACACACACACACACACACACACACACACACACACACACACACATATATGCACAGACTTGTAATTACATTCACTTTTCTTTGTCTTCTGCAGCATTCATTAAACGAGACTGTAGGCAATGAGGGGAATATAAAATGGCAATTCCTTGTAACTGCTACTGCAGTTATTTTTTCTACCCGAGTCATTTATTTTTTCTTTTCATTTACTTTTTTTTTTACTCTCGTTAACCAGCCATGTTTATTGAGCATAAACAATATGTCAGGTGATTGTGTTTTTGCAATCCCTGCTTCTTGGCAGCTTAATATTTTGCTGTAAGCAGCATACTTGTCTTTTTACTTGGTAATACCTGTATATTAATACATGACTGAAGAACCTAGCAATGCACTTGAGTTTGCCTGCAGGTCTACATGCTTCTTTCTCTTGCTTCATGCAACTGTGGACTCTGAGATGCTTCTATAGGTAGCACATGATATCCCAATACAATCAGCCCCCATAGCAGTCTTAATGCTTTCTGGGGTTCCAGGAATAGAGAGTTTTGCTTGCCAGTCTGATGCAGTGTTGCCATAAGAATCACTGATTATGGGAAGATGCTTTTCGTTACCATTTTTTCTCCTTCTTATCATCAGTAGCCACTTTTTTAACTAGTATAGATTTGCAAACAACAACATTTCCCATGTTATTAAATTTATTATACGTTTTGCCATCTGCAGCTCACTTTCCTGCCCTTCAATGCCTGCTTACTTTGGCCATCACCATCATCACCGTGCCTTTTTCATTAAATTTGTCATTTACTTATTACTGTACACACCAATTGCCATAGTCATATTAATATTTTGTCTTTTTATCAGGTCAGTCTCTCTAGCAGTTTGTATTTTTTTTTCTACAGCTGGAGATTCACTTTAACCTGCAATTTTTGAGGCACTTCAGTATAAGACATCTTTAATTTTGTCAAAGCCTCAGTCTTTTGACAGTTCATGCAAGTATTTTACAAAAGATTCATCATTGTCTCCTTTATCTTGAACACATTTGTGAAACATGTCCTTTCATGTATAATGATTCTTTTTGAGACAAAATATTAATTGAGTTTATTTACTAGTAGCTAGTCCTTTTCTTCAGCAAACTCAAAAGCAAAGACCAAAAGCAACACCTAACACCTCACATACACCCACACCCAGTTGAGGCCCAAAACCAAAGCTCAAAAGACAAGCAAACACACTACCCAGGACTCTAGTCAAAGGGGAATCCATTGATATCGCACTCACCAGACTGAACAAGAAGAAGAAGATAAAGGTTAGTTGCTTATCTGTTGCCAGGACCTGCCAAGCTACACGTGCACTCAATTCATTGCTGTTGCATTTAACATTTTTATTTCAAATGAAGACAAGACACTTCTTCCTCTCTTTCAGTGGTATTTATTATACACGTGTGGGAGCCTCATAGAAAGTACCAGGGAGACTCCCTGAACAAAGGAATGCATAAGCTTATATACTGGTGATACTGCTGACAGTACAAAAATATAAACTAGACCAATTAAATTAATGCATAAGACAATTAACCAATCAATGGTTTACCCATAGACTTAAAGCAGTTCACATTACTACATCTCTAGGCAGGGAAAGAAAATCGGATACACTTCCATATAAGGCACATTTCCTGATTTCAAGCAGGCTCCTGTTTTTCAGTGCTTTCCACTATTCACAGTTTACTCAGAGTTCACAGTACAAAGTTCATCTCAATGCATACAGATTGTCACAAACTCAATTTCCTTAAACACATACTTTGGTCATTCATATTCTACAATCCCCCATTTGATGCTGTGTAAGCATCACCATTTAGTCGATCATACATTTTCCCTAAATCTAACATAACCATGTGGCTGGTTCCTTCAACATTGTCACACATTTTTATTTCATCATCCATATTCATAACTGCAGGCATGTAAAACTTTGGCACCTTTTTAGTAGTCTTAAAAGGCATTAATTTCAAAATCAGTGCTTTTATTAAAAACACAACAAGAAAAGCAATAAGAGCTAATACTGCGATTATTAAAACTAACTTCAATATTCCACCTCCCCAACCTGAGAACAGGTTGGTTAACCATGCCCACTTGGAGTTATCAGCCTCCTTGGCCTTAGAGAGTTCAGAGACTCTCTGAATGAGTTTGAGATGGCTTTCAATTTCATGCTGATTGTCAGGAATAAATGTACAACACTCCTCCTGAATTAAAGCGCAAGTTCTGCCTATCGCCACTAGGGTGAAATTGAGAGCCATATGGTTTTGAAGGACTACAGCTCTCATGGCAGTCAGTTCATAAGTCACTAGTTCTAAAGCAGAAAATGTGGTATTGCTTAATACTTCAAGCAATTTAGACAGTTTTCTCAATTCCCAAATTGATTTTACTGCTCCGTATGCTGGAATTATACCAGCCCATGATATGACATCATCACCCAAGTCCATATGAGATAGTCCTTTGGTGCCAGCATGAGCTAAGTCATGATGATAAATCCATGAAGTGTCAATTTGGCCTACCAGATTGGAAGGCTTTTTGACTTCTCGAACATTCTGAATTTTTCCTTGAGGTAAAGCAGATGTATGTCGGATGGCTGGGACTAAATAACCTAAGAAACAGCTACCAGACCAGTTTCCTGGTAGCCATTTATAGGCTCTTCTACCACACATAAAGTAACAATCTTCCACCTTAGTGGTGATATTACTATTTATATAACCTTGTTCAGAATGAAACACCTTCTTATCGATCAATCCTAGCAGTTGGTATATAACAGAATTATTTCTTACCTCTTCGTATGTTTTATGCACCAGTTCACAAAATGAATCATAGGTAGTGTTACAGTAGGAGGAGTTATTGTTACACCTGTAGGGAACTGTCACATTACAAAAACTCCATCCTACCTTGACTTTACCAAATTTCTGAAAACACACAGTTCCATTGTGACGGTTAAACAGATGTAATGCTATCCTGTCTTTTGAAGTGACATTTGAAGTGTCATAGATCAGATTCATCCAGGTTTCATTAGCTCCTAAAGGGACTGTACTTAGCATCAATCCCCCATGAACAGTAGGTGAAGCAGTACAGATCCAACAGTCAGAGACACTGAGGGATGATGCATAGGCAAATTTAATAGCTTGGTAGGTGTTGAAAGGTGGATGCCAAATAGTTTGCTTGGTGTGATGCCTAGATGGAGCAGGAAATAAATATGGCCACATTAAAAATAACAGTACAACAAGAATGATCATCAAAATGGCTGTCCAATATTTTTGTGGAAATGATTGTTGAGTCTGCGGAGTGTCAGTAGTTTGGTGTTTTCCAAAAGGGTAAATTTTAGGCATCGTCAGGTACTGGAACAGTTCTACTGCGAGTACGAGTAGCAATGGGAGGAGAATCTGGAGTTGAAAAAGGTAAAGGTTGTTGATCTTCAGACAGCACAACTTGTTTGACGTGTGAAATATGGATCCAAGTTGGAGATCCTTGCAGTCACACAGCAGATGCCGTTGTCAGAAGAACCAGGAAGGGCCCCTTCCAGCATGGCTGGAGTGCTGTTTTTCTAGAGAAGGACTTAACGTAGACCCAATCCCCTGGTTGTAGAGTGGATGCCAGAAAAGGATCAGGAAGATGTTGAGCGGCTGCTACTTGTCGATGGTGGAACTGTAGGAAAGAAACAAGAAATTTGTAGTACAAAAGAATATCATTATCAAATGCATCATTATCAGAAAAGGGTGATGGTGGTGTTATGGGCACATGCAAAGGGCGACCCATGAGAATTTCATGTGGAGAAAGACCCTTAGTAGGATGCGGTTGTGACCGCATAGAAAGTAAGGCTAGTGGTAAGGCCTGCACCCAAGTTAGGCCTGTTTCTGAAGTGACTTTAGCAAGTCTAGTTTTCAAAGTCCGGTTCATGCGTTCAATAATACCCGATTCCTGTGGTCTATACGGACAATGGAATTTCAAAGTAATGCCTAGCATTGTACACAATGATTCAACTAACTTAGCAGTAAAATGCATTCCACAGTCAGAGTATATTTGACAAGGAACACAATTCATAACACAATTTTTTTGCAACTGAAATAGTATCATTTTTAACACATGGGTAGGCTTCTAACCACCCCAAAAAATATCAACAATAGTCAAAACATATTTAAAACAAGTACAAGGTGGGAGTTCAATAAAGTCTCACTGTAAAGCACAAAATGGTCCCATTAGTTTTGGCACCAGTTGAGCGGGAGCCAGAGTGCCCTTTGAAATGTTATGCTGTAAACAAATGGAGCACGTGCTCAAGAGATGTTGCACAGAAGCAGAAAGTCCTGGGGCAAACCAATACTTCTGGATTTGTTTGATTAATTCTTGTACCCCGACATGAGCTGGCAAATGATATGCTTTTATAAGAGAGTTTAACATAGATATAGGGCAAATTAATCTGCCATCAGGATGTTGCCAAATTGAATCAGACCGTTGGAAACAACTGTGGGCCAGCCATGTTTTTCTTTCTGATTCCGATGCTTCACTTTGTAAAGCTTTCAAAACAGTAGTGTCAAAAGTAACCATTGTAAGATAGGCTGCAGCCTGCTTGTCAGCCCAGTCAGCCAGACTGTTTCCTTTAGCTACTAGGGAGTCATTAGACCGGTGAGCTAAAAACTTGACAACAGCAATGTTGGAAGGTAATAATAAATCCTGTAAGAGGTGATCAATATACTGGTAATTTTTAATTGGTGCCCCAGAGGATATCAAAAACCCCCTTTCCTTCCATAAGGTACCAAAATCATGAACAACACCATGGGCGTAACGTGAATCAGTATAAATAGTAACAGATCTGTCTTTGGCCATTTTGGCCATTTTATATGCATGCAAAAGTGCTACTAATTCCGCAGCTTGTGCAGACGTGCCAGATGGTAATTGTCCAGTTTGTAAAACTGCAGATGTCGCGCAGACTGACCATGTAGCCTGGAGTTTTCCAAGATTATTTCGTAAACAGGATCCATCTAGAGATAGAACTAATTCAGGATTAAGCAAAGGAACATCTTGTAAATCCAACCTAGGAAAAAGAACAGCGTTAACTGCAGGCACACAGTCATGTGGTTCGCCCACATCACTGGTTGGAATTAATGAAGCAGGGTTTAGTGGTGGGCAACGTGTAATTTGAACAGCAGGATTAGTTAATAAACTTAACATATATTTAGTGAGGCGAGCATTGGAAAGATACTGTGTTTTTGTTTTTAAAAGTAACGCTTGCACTGCATGAGGTACTGCTAGTATAGTGTCATGTCCTAATGTCAATGGTGCTGCCATATCGATCAAAACAGCAGTGGCTGCCACTGCTCGTAAACAGGGTGGATAGCCAGAAGCAACAGGGTCTAGCTGAGTGCTGTAATATGCTATAGGTTGATAGCCTACTGTGCGCGCTTGCACCAACAGGCCCAGGGTAGTTTTATTTCTTTCACAACAGAAGAAAAGAAAACAAAGGGTTTAGAATAATCTGGGTGCCCCAGAGCAGGTGGGTTTACTAGTGCCATTTTAATAGCCTGAAAGGCGTTCTCATGTTCAGGGGACCAAGCAGAGGGTCTGTGACCTCCTTTTTTAAAAGCTGTAACAGAGGGGCTGAAATTTCTGAAAAATTGGGCACCCACTGTCTACAATAACCTGCTAGGCCGAGGAATCCCCGAGTTGTCTCTGAGTTACTGGGCAGGGGGCAGTCTGGATGGAGGTAATTCTACTTGGAAGAATTTGACGTGAACTCCTAGAAATGATGTGTCCCAAGTATTGTACCTTTTCTTGACAGAACTGCAGTTTAGATTTATTTACCTTAAAACCTCATTCGGCTAAAAACTTTAAAACTAAAAGTGAGTCCTCAATACAAGACTTGGTATCTTGTGAAGCTATAAGAATATCATCTACATATTGGACCAATACTGAACATAGTGGTAACTGTAATTCCTGCAGTTGTCTGTGCATTTCTCTAGAGAATAGGGTTGGAGATTCTATATATCCTTGGGGTAGCCAGGTCCAAGTATACTGTTGGCCTTTATAAGTAAATGCAAACAAATACTGACTATCTGGATGTACTGGGATAGAGAAAAAAGCTGATGAGATATCTATAACTGTAAAACAACATGCTGTAGGTGGAATGCAGCTTAATATCGTAGCTGGGTTTGGTACGATTGGAAAATCAGGCAAGACAGCCTTACTGACTTCCCGCAAGTCTTGCACAAATCCATAAGCTTGTTTACCAGGTTTCTTTACCAGTAGAATTGGAGTATTACATGGACTTGTTGGAGGTACTAGAATTCCTTGTTGTACTAAGGCAGAGATGACGGGGACTATACCAGAGGTAACTTTGCTCCGGGTTTTAAAGTTATTTTGACAGGAGTGGCTGAAATCAGAAATCCAAAGTCATTATCATGAGTGGTCCATAGATGAGAGGGTAATGAATTTAGGTGCTTATTCTTATCGAGGTCAGACTGCATACACATTGTCTGCAGAGTGACATTTTCATCTAAAGTAGCCAAAATACTATCTTGTTTATCTGAAGGTACTTGTAAATATACTCCTTCAGCAGTGCAGGAGATGGTTGCTCCCATCTTACAGAGCAAATCTCTTCCCAATAAATTTAAAGGTGCTGTGGGTCCTATTAAAAATGGAGGATTGTCTTGTAAAGGTCCCAAAGTTACTGGGATGGTTTCAGAATATTCAAAAGGAATGCCGGAGACACCTACCCTTCTAGTTATGTTATTAGAGAGGGGGACATTTATTGCTGCTTCGCCAGCTAACATAGACTTGGATGCCCCAGTGTCAATCAAAAAAGTGTACGTTTTATTTTTGACAAGTAACATAACATGTGGTCCATCTTGATCCACAGGGATGAAGGGGCACAACTGCTGTTAACTGTGTTCAGGGAACCTTCATTGTGATGGCTGCCGATTGGATGGAGTCCAATTAGAATTCCACTGAGGTGATGTATCAGTGGGTGGGGCAGGTTGCTCAGCCAGATACGGACATTCATTTCTCCAATGGCCTACTTGGCTACAATTGAAACATTCTGTCTGATTATTATAGCTTTGGGGTGTGGTTGATCAATTTTCCTGCCAGTTTTGTCTATTTTGGTTTCCAGCCCCTTGGCGTCCACCTCTCCCTTTTCCCCATCCTCATCCTCCCCATCCACGATGCCCAAAGGCAGTACACATCTGAATTTGCGCTTTGACCAATTTTTCCTGTGCTAAGTGGTCAGAGAGGTATTGTACTTGCATGACTAGTTCATGCAATCCAAGACTAGGCTAGTTTAAACATACTTCTTTTAGCTTATCCCGTACTTGTGGGTGTAACCCATCTACGAAAGCAGCCGATAATCCACTCTGTGCAGGCCCTTCAGTGTGTTCTGGGTATCCAGAGTAAGCCTCAAAGGCTTCAGTGAGACAATTTAAATACTCGTCCACAGATTCGTCTTCTTTTGAAGAACTGACTTAATTTTGGACCAGTTGAGTCTGGGTAGAACTATCATTGTAATAGCATCTACTATTCGCTGTCTTACCACTTCAAACCCATTTTCTCCTTGTGCATCATGTTTTGGAATCAGAGTAGGGACATTAGCATGGTCCCAAATGCGTTTCATCAGATCAGCCGGTATGGCATACTGAAGAACTGCCCTGACTTCTTCTATTGTAGGATTTTGCAAACAAATATGTTCCGCCGGCACACGCTGGACTTTAGCTGGATTTGTACGAATGGGCAGTAACGATTTGGTAATGGCCTGAAAATCAACCGCCAACCATGCCCTAGGTACTACAATTGTCGGTGGTTCCGTGCACTTCTAGCATGGGCTGGGTTAGGTACCTCTCTCAAAGGTTGGTTGGTTGGGAGGGTGGCCTAATGGTTAAGGTGTTTGCCTTACAAACACAAGGTACAGGGTTTAAATCTCACAAGTGATAATTGGCTAGGTTTAAAATGGCTCGCAAGGGCAGTTAGCCTAGTAATAACCTATAAGAAGTTCCTATATATAAGAAGGTAACAATCTGTCATCGTGTGACGACTCCAATCACGAATCTGGATTAAATTTATCTGGCCCAAAATACCCATCCCCACTGTCAATTATAGTGGGGAACTGGCCAAAATGCTTTCGTAGGTGTAAATGTCACTTCCCTTTTCCTTTGTAATAAGGTTTAGCTATAAAATACATTACTACTTTTGCTTCTTTATGAGTCTTACTACAAGTTTTTGGTCCTTTTTTTCTATCGCTCGTGTCTGGATCAGATTCACAAGACTGACTGTCCACAGCTTGTTCTCTTTCTCTAGGGGTGGAATCTTTAATGGTGGAATCTGGTTGCTGTACTTCCGCTCCTTGTTGAGTGAGATGGGGCTGATACTGCGGGGGTGCAATCAGTGGTGCAGTCGGTGGTGGGGGGAGCCAGGCATTATCATCTTCTGACGATTCAGTTATCTGCAATTTAGCTAATTCCTTTACAGGATAAAGTCCCTTAAAGGGTGGGTTCTTCAAACATTTACCATTTACTACTCTAAATTACTAGCAGTTTGTTGTAATTCCCTCAACTGCTCTTTTAATTTCTGCTGATTATCTTTTAAACTACTAATAACCGAATCCTTTTCTCTTTCTTTCGCCTCTGTCATCCAATCATTAAATGCTGCCCAGCACAACCCTGGTATTCTTCTCCTTTTTTCTTTAACTTTCCTTGGAGATTAAGCAAAATATGTTTATTAAAACTTTCATTTTCTGGAAAGGCGAGTTTGCCATCACCCTCAGTGAGGGCGACCCACTGACATAAACATACAGTTGTCCCGGGACACATGAAAATACATATAAACAGCTGGTGTACCTCTTTCTGGCTCTTTTATGGTTCCCACACTCGCTCCCATTTTCACACAATAAGCTATACTGTATTTTACAGATGTAGCTGTGACGTTTTGTAAACATCGTTTTCCCCACTCTCGTATCTCCTTTTACTCTTGTTACCAGTTTTTCATTTTAACTCACTCTCATACTGCACAATCAATAACAGAAAAAAAATTGCATACCACTTACCTCAAAACAACTGAATGAGAGGAATTATTACATTTCTATAAAATTATATAGTCCAAATTTTAAAGCAGGCAAGTATAGGAAATGAAAGAAACACTGCCAGAACAGAAAATTCTGTCATGTGCCCTTTTACTAGCAGTACTTCGTTCAATCCCCAACTACCGCAGCTGTTGTCAGTTCAGATCCGAGTAAACGGCACCAATTGTTGCATTTAACATTTTTATTTCAAATGAAGACAAGACACTTCTTCTTCTCTTTCAGTGGTATTTATTACAAACATGTGGAAGCCTCATGGAAAGTACCAGGGAGACTCCCCGAACAAAGGAATGCATAAGCTTATATACTGGTGATACTGCTGACAGTACAAAAATATAAACTAGACCAATTAAATTAATACACAAGACAATTAACCAATTAATGGTTTACCCATAGGCTTAAAGCAGTTCACATTGCTACATCTCTAGGCAGAGAAGGAAAATTGGATACACTTCCATATAAGGCACATTTCCTGCTTTCAGGCAAGCTCCTGTTTTTCAGTGCTTTCCACTATTCACAGTTTATTCAGAGTTCACAGTACAAAGTTCATCTCAATGCATACAGATTGTCACATACTCAATTTTCTTAAACACATACTTTGGTCATTCATATTCTACATTGTATTACAGATACCAGTATGATTCTATCAGAGACCATATAGGTGTAAATGACCTGAGACGGACCTCCCTGGGCTATAAGAGAGATATTATTGATCTCTCAGAATATGTTTCTCAAGCTGGTATGTGTCTTGTATTGAGCAGCATTCTAACTTCACCAAGGATGATGCCACAATATGAATGAAAGATGACTGATTTCAATAACTGGATTAGTTTCTGTTGTCATTCTAAGATGATACAATATTTGTTAGCATGGGACGACATAGTTAACAAACCATATTGTTTTGCCAAGGATAGTTTGAACCTATCTGACTAGGCTGCAGAATATTGGCTAAGACTTTATCCTCCTACATAGATCTATTTTCAGGAAATGCCAAATTGACAAACCTTCCGACACAGCAAATACAACCAAAGGAAACCTTAAGGTGTTATTGCTCAGTTGCAGGAGCTTAAACTAGAATCTCCACACCCCTCAAGCTCTCCTCACCCTGAATAATATAGACAGCTGTTGCAGAGACATGGTTTAAAGCTGCAGAAAGCACTCTGACAGTGTAAGATTTCAGTGCCTTCCACAAATTTAGACCATCAACTACACAGACAGGGGCTAAAGGCAGGAGAATCTCCATCTATATAAACAACTGGCATACATCTAGGTTGGTTAAACAGGATGATGCACTAGCATTTTTCCATGTGCAAAACACAATAGGCAAAGTCCTGCACTATATCTTAGCAAGCTTTAGGTCACCCTTTATGTCCCATGAAACTCATAGCTCATACATAGACCTACTGGAGACACTCACCATCCATCCAAATACTCAACTCATAGGGGAGTTTAGCTGTCTCTCTGTAGACTGGGAATCCTACATGACTACAAATGTGCAGGCACAAAAATTCCTGGACTTTGTAAACACAAACACCCTTGACCAGATAGTGCATACACCCAGTAGATGTTCTAACAAACTGGACCTGGTCCTCACAGATATAGGAGAATGCTGTATCCACCCCCCCCCCAATGTGTCATGACCTCATTGGTAAGGTCTGATCACAAAGCTGTTTCCTTTGAAATAAAAATCCACTTAGCAACCCCAGTAAACATTGTAACAGCTAGGAACTATTTCAGGGCAAACTGATAGTGATCATTTGTAAAAATTCAGTGTCCCCTCTAATCCAGAGTTCACAGCAACCTGCATAGAATTGTTCTCAGATACTCTGTAGAACCATGTAAATGGCTGTATAGAGGCTGCTGTACCTACCAAAAGTAAGACCAAAACTAACTCAAAAAACAATCCACACTTGTGGAATCCTAATCTAAATAGGTTATACAACAAAAGGAAAAAGTCATAGCTAAGATCAGGAAGGGCAACTCCCATAAACATAACAACTCTGTCATCAAACTAAACAGGAAGCTAAGAGAATAATTAGATCCAACAAAGCCAATTTCAAGGTCATGATAGCCTCTTAGGCAAAATGCAACCACAAGGCTTTCTACAGCTATGCCCAACACACCGCAGTGTGCCACGCTGATGATCAATGGTGCCACTTTTAATGAGATGAGCTATATAGCAAACCTATTGGATGACAAATTCAGCTCAAACTTTATTCCCTCACTCAATCCCAGCCACCTCTCAACAAATATCTACAAACATAACCCCCCCAATTATTATCAGGAAGCAGGTCCTAGCAGTGTTGGCAAAGGCCAAAAACACAACCTCTGTCAGCCCCAACAATATGCCAGGAAGCCTATTTTTAATTTCTCCAAATCTTTTGGCTTTCAAATTCCATGACGGGAATGGACCCCATTTCTAAGTCAAAGTACAATTAAAGTTCATGAAATTATTATTGTTTCAATATTTGATATCAGCCAAAAGTGCTCTTTGCAGCACCTGCAATGTGCTCAGTAAGGACTCCTTCTGCAATTTGTATAAGGTTACATGTATTGGTATCATATCTAAATATGATTGTAGATTCTTTTTCATAAAACCTGTTTCTCCAACTACTATTGGAACTGTCTGGGTATCTTTCTTCCACATTGCTCTTGTCTCTGCCTGCAGATCCTGATATTTTATGACTTTCTGTCTCTCTGTATGCAGACACAGTAATCACTGGGTGGATTTCAGTGATTAAGGCTACTTTTGTCTTCTTTTCATGGACTACTATATTCGGTTTTGTAGCATCTGTCTTCTGAACTGTTAGTAATGGGTGATCCCATGTGATGTAGGCTTTATCATTTTCTATGATGGTTTGGGGCTCATGTTTCCCATATTTTTTAGCTACTTTAATAATATAATGTTTGCACAATTACCAGTGCAGCAGTCTTGCCCCATTATTATGCCATTCAGTATACAGTCCTTCTGCCATTAGTATGTCACAACCAGCAATGAGGTGTGCCACTGTTTCCGATTCAGTTTTACAATACCTACATTTGTCTGTTTCTCCCACATGTTAAATGGGCTTTGTAAAATTACATTTACATAGTCCACTGTCTTGTGCCACCAATATTAACTCACATCTCTTGGTTTGAATTCACCTCTCCTTAACCATTCCCATGTTTGTTCTCGATCAACATGAGGTTCTTCCAGAAGTTTTCTATACTTGCAACTATATTTACTCATTTTCCACATTTCTTGCTTTCTCATCTGGTCCTTCACCTTATATTCTTTCTTTTGCTTTTTGGCACATTCAGTTGCCTGATTTTTATCTACTTTCTGGTTTGATTTGCTTCTGCTAAATTAAAAAGAGAAGTCATCTTAGATTTATTCTCCTCATGTTTTAAAACTTTCACTATATTTTGGTCTTGTGAGGTCAACAGATGTGTGTGCAGTCCCAGGATTGCAGATCTATACATGTAATAAATTTCAAGGAGGCCTATCCCACCTTTAGAACGGGGAATATATAATATTGGTATGCACTGATTTTTTATAAATAATTAGGTGGGCATGAAGCATCCTTCTTGTTTTCCTGTCTAATCTATCCAACATGCTTTGGGACCAGTTAATCCCTCCAAAAAAGTAAGTTAGGACAGGAAGAGCAAATTGGTTTATAGCTTGGATTTTGTTCCTAGATGTCAATGCTGTTTTCAGGATTAATTTTAAGTCTTCTAGAATATTCCTTACTAAGTTTTATTCACATTTGTTCATGTTTTATCGTTGATTCTTCATTAATTCTCAAATATTTATGCACTCCCTCTTGCTCAAGTTCATTTATATCACATTCTTGTCCCAAACTGATGTTTTCTTGGTGCTGCAGTTTTCCTGCTTTAAAGGTTGCTTTTACACATTTATCAAGACCAAATGACATTCGTATGTCATCTGAAAAAGTTTTGACAACTTGCAGTTGTTCTTTCAGTTCCTCATCTGATGAGCTATACAGTTTTAAGTCATTGACAAAGAGAAGATGATAAATCTTTATACTTTGTTGTTTTCTAGGAGCCAAATTATAGCCATGGCCTAAGCTGTTATGTAGACAGCTTAATGGGTTAAGGGCAAGGCAGAATAGCAGCAGTGACAGAGAGTCACACTGGAATATCCCCCTTTGAATTTTTATCCCTGGGATAATAATTTGTCCTTTATCATGGCTTAATTGCAAAGTGGTCTGCCACTGTTTCATGGTCACTATAATCTAGTCGATCAGTACAGGGTGTATCTTATATATTTTTAAGCATTCCTTTATCCATGAATGTGGGATACTATCAAATGCTTTTTTGTCGTCAGTCCATGCCATACTTAGATTCTTCCCCTTTTTACAGTTCCCCACTATGACTTTATGAACAACAAGTGATCCTTTATTCCATATGACTTTCTTTTATTGCCCTTGTGTTCTATTTCCATAACTGAGTTTTCTTTTAAATGACTATAAACTCTGTTGGCATCAATTCTAGTGTATAGTTTATATGTTGTTGGAAAGCAAGTTATTGGTGTATAATTTTTAGGGTAGCTTGCAGGTTCAGACCTACTGAGTAGCCTGAAACATGACCTGTCAGGACCACTAAAGTCATTAGCTATAGTCTCAAAACAGGTTTTGTATCATGAGGGTGGAGGACTGAATCTGTAATCTCTCTTCATAAGGGTGGACTGTCAACAGACCTTGAAAACTACAGACTCATTTGTCTGACTAGTCTTGTATGTAAAGCCAAGGAATGAATTATCATGGAAATAATCAAAGATATAGGCAACCTTCAAACACTTGACCCAGCACAGTTTGGCTTTGTCAAAGGAAGATCATGCCTACTAAAGCATTGAGAAGGTCACCAAGGCAGCGAACAAAGGGAAAATCATGCATAATGCTTAACTCAACCTAGCTAAGGCATTTGATACAATACCTCACTCGGGCATTGTTAAACTCACCGAATAAGACATAAATTCTGGATTGCCAGCTGCCTCACAGATAGGATCCAGGAAGTTATTTAGCATTGGTGAGACCACCTCTACAAAGAGACAGACCACCAGTTTGATCCCTCAGGGCTCTATGCTGGGCCCGCTCCTCTTTGGCATCTACTTCTTGAAAGTCAAGACCATTGTCAAAGGCCTCTGGCTGATCAAGTTTGCTGATGACTGCAAACTAGGTGCAATCACAGATTCCACCCAAGACACTAACATCTTGCAAGAGGGTATAACACAGACAAATGACTGGTACCAAAGTCATAGCTTAACACTCAATGCCAAGAAATGGATAATAGTACTATTTGGGAAGCCAGCCACCCAGGGAAATTTTGTTATCAATAAAACACCCCTAAATGTTGACCCCATAGTCAGGGACTTGGGACCTCATATACACAGCAACCTGTCCTTTGACCAACATATGGCCAAGGTAGAAATTGTATTTTGCTCAATTTATAAGTAAGAGCATGCCATCCAGGTCCAGAAAGTCATCATGACACTTTATTTGCCCCTCATCAGACCCCTTTTTAAGTGTAATGCCCCCTTTGGCATGCACCTGAAAAAATATATGTAGCAACTAGCATGACCACAAAGTTTCCTGAACAGAATAATTCAGGGCATAAACACATTGTCCTTATTCATCAATTCATTGTGGATTGTGACCTAAATAGGGCATGTTAGAGAGATAGATATATTTCTCAGTGGCTCTCCATTCTTTGGAATAGGCACCTCATCCGTCTGAACTTCCCTAACCCTATTCAAGTGTAACCTTGATCAGTGAATGAGAAATCAGAAATTTAACCCCGGTTTGGCCCCCATGTCTCTAATGGACAGAGACAGGTAGCTAATGATGGTATGTCCAGACTAACATACTCCTTCTATATAATATATGGTATCGTTCCAACTAACAAACTCCTCTACCAAGATAAACACACATTTGGGTTGTGCAGCTAGGCTTAAAAAGACCCTAGCGGTTATTAGCCTATTATATAGTTATGAGCCTGTGAACTAATACTGGCCCAGAATAAATGAAAATTAACTGCATATTGCTAACACCTATATAATAATAATAATAATACCCATTTGTTAACATGGTAGGCCACTAGATGCAGACTCCCTTTACAGGGACAATCTATAAATAATATCTGGTTAAATGACTTGCTCAAGGCCATATGGTAGGGTGGCAGAATCAAACCCCATACCAGAGGAACTACAGCACACAACCTTAACCTCAGTGCTAACTGCCAAGCCTTTCATGTCTTTCCATATACCTTACCTGGATTTATTAAATGTCTTTATTCAGTCTAAAAACATGTGAACCTCTGTCTTCATGATGAGTAGGCAAATGGTTTTGCAAAGTCAAATGGTTCTGGTGGGTAAAATGTTGGCATATTTAAGGGGATTTCAGTTTTCTGTGCTATACAGATGATGGCCACTAAAAGTATTTATTTTTATATGAATTGTGACTTTTCAGTAAAAACAGCTTATTCTAATTGGTGGAATTGATCATAACTTTTGGTTAAAATTGCATCCCACTTATGATGCCACATGTCAATGTACATCTTTAGCTACACAGCCATCATCATAGGCAGCATAAATAATGTGAGAATTTACCACCATTAGATGTAAAAACATCAACTTCAAATTGTCAACAGCTTTATTGCTCATGACAAACTGCTCACCAACTGGCAAACAAGACTCAGTGCTTTATGGAATGCATCACTTCTTAAAGTTACAGTGCTGTAATACATATTCACTGTTTATACAGGCAGTTGTCATAAATTCATCATCAACACAGAGACGATCTGGAAATAATAATTTTCCTGATTTTATCCAGACTAGTGGGTTGAAGAAAAGTCTATAAAAAATTACAGAGTCACAAATGCATGATTTAATAAGATTTCAGAGAAACAGGGTTCATAAATGATATAATTCCTTTGGTATTTAAGTAGCATGGAATTTCCATAAATGCCTTAATTATCCACAGATCATCTTACAGGATGTACTGCTCAGAGGCCCTTATGGGTATTTCCTCTCCTCCAGGTTATATCTGTATTACTATTTCTCTGTACTATTACATCTTTTCATCTTCTCAAAGGTTGCACATATGACAGAGATGAGTCTAGGCAGGAAGGCAGGTGATAGTTGATGTAATTTTACAGAGCTGACACAATTTTCTCTATACTTGACGCTGTGCCCATTCCCACGCGGAGCTAACTGGGTACTGGGTTTATTGTCTAAAATTCTCCATTCTCCATTCTCATCCCATAAGTATGGCCTGTCACTCCACCACATTTAAAAGATATTTCTACCACCAAATGATTTATTTTTCAGAATTAAAAGCTTGTTTAAAGAAATAGGCTAAATGGAAATGTTTCCAAAACACTGCAGTCACATAACCCCTCTCCCTCTACCCCAAACATTTTCCTACTTCCCTCTCCGCTCCTCATATATCCTCCCCATATATTCCTAAACACTGTATATACTGTATACAGTATGCTTGGAATCTAGCCAATTAGTTTGCTTTGATATATACTCTATGCTGTAGTTAAAGATATTTGTCAGTATTCTCTATGCCAGTTTTGTATACTTTACTTGCCTTTGTTTAAAAATTTCATATTATCAGCATTCCATCTACAGAATGAGTCTGAAAATGGTCCACTGAGATCAGCAATCGACCCTGATCAACAAAAACAAGCAAACAAATGAATAAATAAACAAATAAATAAATAAATACGCAAACATAAGTGAAATAGATAAGACTTCAAAAAATTGCTGTGTCTTTTTCTTGCTTACATCCTTTGTCTAAGCCAGCATGTTTGTTCAACTGCAACCCTGGCATATGTCCTTCAATTTCTGTCAAGAAAAACATCATAATCAAGTGACAGAGACAACAGTGAGGCAGAACTAATTACGAATCATGAGCAGCAAAAAACATCACACATTTAAATCTCTGACCTCATTAGGATAGGCCATGTTTTGGACCATCACTCTCCGACAGATGTCATGTTAACAACTAAACTGCACTGAATGAGGCTAGTTAGAGCAACAGCCCACTTATTCAATGACCATTCACTAGTCATCTGCACTGGATCTGCAAAACACTCAGACGACCTACTGGATACTTCTACCTTTCCATTTTAAAGCTGTCAGAAAGGAATACCTAAAGGAACTTTTGGGTAACAACATCTTTTTGCCATTGGCTTGGCCATGCTCTTTTAGAATCTTGCTGCTCAGCAGGTACAGTTATATCAAGGAAATGATGGCATCCTGTTGGTAGCTCAGCATGGTTTCAAGAAGTATCTCTAAAGTTGTCATGTGATGGTATAACATCAATTATTGATTACGGACAACTCTTTTTTGGGATATTTATGGAGTTTCAAAAGCTTTTGACAATGAACATCCCTTATATTTGTTTTATGTCCTGGACAAAATTAAGTTTGCCAAATACAGCATCACATAGATTAATAATTTTTTTGCAACAAAGGTCTCTTGAGCCAAACCTGGGGAAAGCAAATCAGTGACATTTTCCTAGAAGTATCTATAATGGAGGTTCATTTGTTGGGAACTTGCACTCTGAATGCCTTATTGTATGCTTCATTCATCTGGTGCTCAGCAACCAATTATAGTAGACATCGGAAGTGACATACAGACTAAACAGTAACTTATAATAAACTGTCTTATCAATGGACACTACTGTTTCACATAATATGAAAAAATGCATACGCTTTGTAAAACCTTGTCGAACATAAAGCAATATTTCAGGTAACTGATGGTGTTCCATTGATTTAATGTCACAAATGCAAATACTTAAACATTCATTTAGATCATACACTCCCTTTCAAATTGCAAGCTGACTCCACCAATAACAGTGTCCAAAATAATTACGTCTCTGTGGAAATTCTTTCTCTTTCTATGTGCAGACGCATGGAGAACAAGTGCCCAGGAAATTTCGCTCTTAATAATTCAATATGATATACTCCTAGTTCAAAATGCTGCAACAATCTATAACATCATATTCTTCTAAAAATCTTAAAAAAAACGTTTGCAGGTCATACACTTAATATCTGAAGGGAATACCTTATCAAACACTAGCTGTAACTAAATGGTTATTAGCTAAATAACATGCTGACCTTAGATTATGTACTTAATTTGTTCAAGCTACACTTCTTAGACTACTGACCCTCTAATGGCATGGGGACTACTTATTATGGACGAATCCTGGTCTCTATTCCCTTCAAGCAGAGGGTCCTCAGCTTCTTAAAGCCAATAATAACATTTGAAAAAGCCTTCATGGTATTAACATGTGTTGTCTGGCTGATATTATTACCTAAGGGTAGTACTCACTACAGAAGAGAACACTTCAGAGTACCCCAATTCATCACTGCAAGCACAAAGCAACCTGTAAATGTAGACTACATCCACAGTAAGTCTTTCTTAGTTGTATCATTCATCAATGCTAATATTTATTGGTTGACTAGTTGTCGTATCAGTAACCATTCTCTTGATTTGTTCCTTTCAAAATTTATGGTACAGATGTTGCCTTGTAGTACTGAGGTTAGTGTTGTCTTCATATATTCTATGCAGATTTGTCTTACTGCATGGGTGTTGGTTTGTAGTGGTATGAAAGGGGTATTTTTAATAAGGTTAACCAAGTGAAGAGTTAAATAAATAATACAACAGTAACCAACAAATAACATAATCTGTTAAAGGAAACTTACTGAAGTAGGTTGCTAGACCTTAAGATACACTGCTAAAGAAAAACTAGTAATTCCACACATAATCATCTAATAATTTTACATAATGTTGCAAATAATCTGCTCCCTAGAGACTATCTAATCCAACTTTGCAGATACTAGCTATTTTTTATATATAACAAGTGTTTCATCTTAAATCCTTTCCTGAAATCAAAACCATCCTAATCTTCTGATATGATATCTAATTAATACCTTATTTTGTGGCTTTATACCATATTTCCTCCTCTGCCAACTGATTTAGTAGGTTATACAATTCCTGAATTGTAAAAGAATCAGCATTCTATCTCCTTGTTATTAATTTTTTCACTAAAGTCAAAATTAAAAATAATTATTTTTGTATATGTTATGGTCTCTGATTTTCCTGTTCTGGCCCCAACAAGAAAATATATTTTCTCAGGTATAAAACAGTAAAATGTAATTTATGTAGAGAATGATTTCTCACACAGTAAACAGCCATTAAAATTTCTTCGTTCCACTACTCAAAAATCTAAAATCATGAACACTTAAATACAAAATGCCCTGCCCAATTAAAATCAAAATTTTCTTAACAAGTAATCAAAATACTCAAAAAAATGTTTAATAATATGAATATAGCATTTTAGGAGCCTAAAGTGAAACCAAAGAAACTGGGATGGTGGCAAAACTCTGTAGAGGCCAGCATTTCTACACTACCGCTGGCTGACAGACTCATTCTCCTAGGGCAAAGAGTATTCGCTATGATCTTTCTATCAGATCCAGGACTAGGTGATTGTTTTCCAGACCTCCACCAATAGCTTGAATGGGTTAAATGTCTTATTGCACAAATGGACTTCACTGTTCAAACTAGAGAACTGCTTCAGTTATGTGGTTTTCTTTGTTTACATGTAGCATATGGGCTGAATGAGTGCTGGAAGCAAATTCTATTTTTTTCCTTCTGTTCTTCATTTAACAAGAATGTATGAACTGGATTAGTGAGGCCTTCATGGATGGCCTGGCAGAGTTTGCACTTATTGATGGGCTGTAGTTTATTCATCCAAGCAGGTATAATTAAAGCAGTTCAGTTAGTGATGTGTGATATTTTTTTCACTTTAGAGCTCCTTACATTTAGAGTGGTGGATCTTCAGATATCACTTAAGTTTTCTTTACATAGTTTTGCTATCTGATACATGCTTTTGATTTTTACTTCTTTTTGTTGCACTCTGAAAAAATTTAAGGAAAATAAATCTGAGAAAAAAAGTCTGAAATCTTAACCTCATAGATTTTAGACTACATCCTATCCCTGTATGTTATTTCTCAAACTCCTGACAGGAGTTTGGTAACATTGGGTAAAATAGCTGCCAGAACTATATAAATACACATGCAACAGCAAAGAAATCTATTTGCTATCAAGCAATTCTGTGTTTGGAAATAAAGACATAAGATTCTCATTGGAAAATGTGCCATGTGAAATCACCTAGAAATCACCCAGTGGAAGGAAATCTAGATGAAAGCTTTCGTGTAGAAGTCTAAAGCATTTCTCAACACAAATTAGCTAAAAAATGGGAAGTTTCATGCACGTTTCTGGAGAAGAAGCAATAACGTTATTAAACTCTTACTTTTCTTGATGAAGAGAAAGATAATGTAATGGTTAGCAAAAATTTGGTGATTGCCAGTCCATAAAGAATTCACCATTTATTAGATATTCATTACTTACAAAATTTCAAGGTCCTACTGAGGCTTTAGATGCATATTTTATTGACATGAAGGCTAGGGTTAAAGTATGAGAACTGATGGTTAAGAGTCACATGGAGTGGATCCTAAATATGCATCTCCAAATGAAGCTATAGTGAATCTCTCACTATCCCAGGATGAGATGCCCTGTGCATGTGGTCCTAAATCCCCAGATATTGTAGACCATTGAAGAAACCAGAGAGATATATAGACTATTCCATAGGTAACAATTATCTGGAGGACAGAAAACTGCATTATTAAAATAGTTTCATAGTTGGTTATAATGCATTAAGGATGAAGACCATTAATGTGCAGGTTCCAAATTTCTAGAGCATATACATGGCTTACAAACCAAGAGTCTAATGAATTCTAATGAATTCTTAATTTTTTTTTTTAAATTACTATGTTGCCTATTCTTTTCTGGCTTTCTTTTTGACTACTGTATCTCGACTGCATTTCACCTAAAAACCCTTGAAATCAGCTCTGCATATTGTTTATACTGTATTTGTGTTGCTTCTAAACTGTTTGCACTTTAAAAGTTAGTTTTTGTTTAATTTAACTGTTAGGCTAACACACTCAAGTGCGCTAGCCATTTTAAAGCATTTACTGTTTGTTACTGTATCTTTTTCTTCTGTCTCTGAAAAAAAGAAAAAAAAATATCCTTGTTTTCCCACCTTACTGAACTAGAATAGTCCAGTCTTCAGATTTTGCTGATCTCTGGGCTTTGTCATAGTTCCTGTGTTATCCATATCCTTATTTGGATAAGAGGAAGCTTCTTTGTTCACCAGTGGGAGTTGGGAGCACTGACCAACCTATTTGTCCCTAGAGGAGTGGTTCCAGCCCAGCAACTTGTAGTTTATTGGCCATTTTGGGTCAACTCCTAGCGCTTTTCAACCCCCTGCTATAAAGCCCGCTTTAGCGCGCTTTTGCGCGAATTAGCGCAAAGTTGCTCATAGAGCAGCATCGGGCAGCGCCGGTTAATCAAGTTTAAACTATTTCTGGCTCCGCAAAGTCTGCTCTTCAATTTTTCCCTTAGAACTGCTCTACTTGCAATCTAAACAGTCTATTCTCTATCTGAAAAGCCCAGCACTTGCTCCTAAAGCATTTTTATACAGGTAAAGCACTCTTAAACAAAAAGAAAGTACTTCATTCACCTAAATTCCCTTGAGTACCCATTTCCATATAGGTCCTTTCTGACTCAGTTACACAGCAATCCTTTACACTATTCTAGCATGTCGAAGGGTCAGTTGCTGGCATCCTCTCCTGTTCAGCTGGTGAATCTGGGAATCTTGAGGCAATGTTACAATTGCCTCATGTACACAGACAACCCTCTCCTCCTCCCAACAAATACAAATATATGTGAGAGATGCGACTATATAGCCAAACTGGAGGCTGAGCTCTCTCAACTCAGTACTGGCAAAACCAGTCAGGAGGAGAAGGTAACCACGCACACCACAAACCCAGTCTCACATAGACCTATCACAACTGCAAACCAAACACATAAACACACAAAAACATACTCGGAGGCTCTGATTAAAAATCTACCAAAACAACAGAGGCCTCCAAAGCAGACACCCAAGCGACCACTACCTCAAGACATACCACATGCAACACATAGTTCACAAAGTCAGTGTGCTAAACAGTCACAGCCCTTAAGACCAAACAACATGCCAGATACGCTTGTAATAGGCGACTCCATAGTCAGACACACTGACGTCCCGCTCACCAGACTAAACAAGGAAAAGGTTACAGTAAGATGCCTGTTGGGCGCTAGAATCCGCCACATAACACAAGCACTCAGGTCACTCCAAAGCAAGTACAAATATGACTCAGTCATTGTCCATGCTGGTGTGAATGACCTGAGACGTACCTCCCTGGACTACATGAAAAGAGACATAGAGGAGCTCTCTGATTATGTAGCCCAGGCCAGTATGACCCTGACCTTGAGCAGCATCTTACCCTCACCAAGAATGATGCCACAGTACAAAGACAAGATGATCAGCTTTAACAATTGGCTTAATTACTGGTGTCATTCTAAGGGGATCCAATGTCTGTCTGCTTGGGATGACATGCTTGACAAGCCACGCTGCTTCGCAAGGGATGGCTTGCACCTGTCACCCCTGGGCTTTCGGATATTGGCCAAGGCTCTTGCCACCCCCATAGTGCCTTTTTTAGGCAAGGCTCAAAAGACAAACCCACCTCCCTAGAAAACACAAGTGAAAAAAAACTAAGGGTAATGCTGCTCAATGCCAGAAGTCTAAATCTCAAGATGCACGCTCTCGAAGCCCTCCTCAGTATGGAGAACATCGATGTCTGTGCAGTGACTGAAACCTGGTTCAAGGCTCCTGAGAGCACCCCAGCACTACTAGGTTTTACCTCATATCATGCTTTCCGGCCCCAAAACTTGGACCGAACCACAAAAGGAGGGGGAGTATCCATATTTATCAAAGATACCCACACCTCCAGGTTAGTGGCAACGCACGAAGCATCGGAGACCATCCAGGTGCAACTAACCATAGGCAAAACTGCCCTACAGGTTGTAGTATGCTACAGACCACCCTCTCAAACTCAGAAACCCCACTCAGCCTTCCTGAAGACACTGGAGAGTATGAATGTCTCACCAAATACCATCATATTGGGAGACTTCAACTACCCAAACATAGACTGGGAACATTACTCAAGCCCCAACACCCTAGCCCAAAGGTTCCTAGAATTCATAAACTCAAATGTGATGGAACAACTAGTCACCCCTCCCACAAGAGGAGATAATATACTAGACCTGATCATCACAAACATGGGGGCAAAATGCTCCACACTGGAAGTATACCCCTCATTGGTGAGATCAGACCATAAATTAATCTCACTGGAAATCCACATCCCGCCCCCACCCCCTGCACAAAAGACCACAGTGAAGAACTTCTCAAAAGCCGACTTCACACTTCTTAAGACTGAAGTGGTATCCTTCAAGGCCCCTGGGCCAGTGGAAGCCACAACCCACACCACTTAATCCTTTATAAATGCCTTCTACGGGCACCTTCACGAATGCATGGATCATGCAATCCCTAATAAAACCAAGACCCATTCCCCCAAAGATAGGCACCATGTCTGGTGGACCCCAGCCATTAACAAACTTTACAACAGGAGGAGGAAGCTACTACATGACAGAGCAAAATCCCTAAAAGGGAAGGCATCTCTGATCAGTACTAGCAAAAAACTACGATCACTCATAAAATCATCCAAGGCCAACTTTGAGAGAAAAATCGCAAAAGGCACAAAAGACAATCACAAGGCCTTCTTTAGCTATGTTAGAAACCTGGGTGGAAACTCCCAGATATGCTCAGAGTTAGTCCAAAATGACACAAAATACACTGAACCCACAGACATTGCCAACATTCTGGCAGACAGGTTCAGTGCAAATTTCTCCGCCCCCTCCCCCCCAAAAGGAGAAATATCTATCCCAGCAGAGTGTAGCCTCCCTAACATCTCAGATGCCCAGGTGAGAGTCGCCCTCTCCAAAGCTAAAAACACAGCATCAATGGGACCGGACGGTGTCCCGGGCTGCGTGCTACATGAACTCCAAGAGGAACTAAATCCGCACATGAGGTTGCTGTTTAATCTTAGCCTTACTACAGGATACGTACCCAAAGAGTGGCGTACAGCAACAGTGGTCCCACTCCACAAAGGCAGTGCTTCTACGGACCCTGGAAATTACCGCCCCATAAGCTTGACGAGCCTGGTCTGCAAAGCTATGGAAAGGATCATTATGGAACTCATAAACAAAGACATTGGGGACCTACAGACATTGGATCCTACCCAATTTGGCTTTGTCAAGGACAGATCCTGCCTTTTGAACTTGGTCGACTTTTTTGAAGCAGTCACTAAGGCCATTGATGAGGGTAAGGCAGTTCACACAGCCTACCTTGACCTTGCAAAAGCCTTCAACACAATACCCCACTCGGGCATCATAGACAAACTCACCAGCTTAAATGTAAACCCATATGTCACAAGATGGGTTGCAAACTGGCTCAAGGACAGAACCCACAAGGTCAGAATTGCTGGAGCCATGTCAGACTCTAAGCCAGTCACAAGCAGTGTCCCACAGGGCTCAGTCCTGGGACCCCTCTTATTCGGCATTTATTTTTCCGAGGTGCAAGCAAACATAAGAGGATTATGGCTGACAAAGTTCGCAGATGACTGCAAATTGGGCGCCATAATTGATACTCCAGTGGACACAAGCATCCTTCAGAGAGGCCTCATAGAAACAGATAATTGATGCCAGAGCCATGGCCTTAAACTGAACGCCAAAAAATGTATAGTCATACCCTTTGGGAAAAACAAGGTACCCACAAATTACCACATAGGTGGTAATCCATTAAGTACGGAAGAGGTAATTAGGGACCTAGGGACCCAAGTTGACAGTAACCTCTCATTTGACACTCACATTGCTAAGGTGGTTAGGAAGACCTTCTATATTGCCCACCTTATCATGAAGGGATTCACATCCAGATCAAGAGAGGTCATTGTGCCCCTGTACTCTTCTCTTATCAGGCCCATGATTGAGTACAATGCCCCATTTGGGATGTATCTTACCCGACACCTGCAGCAGTTGGAAAGACCCCACAAGTTCCTCACCAAGAGGATAAAGGGTCTCAAACATATGCCATATGCTGCCCAGCTGAAGAAACTCCAGCTATATTCAGTCGCATACCGCCTACTCAGAGGTGATCTATGCCTGACGTACAAGGCTATGTCCAATCCGGAAATAATGGACATGCTCCACCTCAGAAAATCCAAATCCATCAGAGCCATGAGAGCAAGAGATTTGAACCTCAACACAGAAATAAATAGGACGCGCTGGAGGGACAGATTCATAACCCAGAGGCTCCCTACACTCTGGAACAGAATCCCAGCCCACGTTAGGCAGAACCCCTCACTAGCTGTCTTCAAGAGAAATCTTGACGAGTGGATGGGAGATCGTAGGTTTACCCCGGGGGTCATCTCTGTGTCACTACTAGACAGAGGCACAGTAAACTAAACCCTAAATGGGCATAGTATTCTCATCCCAAGGGGTGGCGAAAGCCACACACACTCCGGCTAGGCTTATAAATGCCCTATGGCAGATAGCCTAGTACGAACCTATGAACCTATGAGCCAGAACATGCAAAGAATACCGTTAAGGTTAACTTTCTGTCATCGGCATAGAATAAAGTATGTGCTGCACCTTAAAAGGGAGATAGTAACTGTGAGACATATACTTTTAAGTGTTAATGAACTAACAGCAGTGATAAACATGTCATATGGTACATAGAACTTAAAAAAGTAATCTGTATTCTGTAGACCTCATGAACTTTATACTATATCCTGTCTCTGTGTACTATTTATTAGGCCTATAAATATATATGAATCTGCAATAACTGGTTGAACACTGCAATATCGATGTCCAGTATATTGAGGGTAATTATGTTGAAAAATGTAATGTTGATTTGTTTGGTGCATGCTCCAGGGATTACACCAGTTTGGGCTAATACAAGTATTTTTGCATGCCCCCCTGCACAGCCACACCACTTTGCTAATTATAAATAATAACTCTGAGATCACACAGTCCCCGGGGAAAGGAAATATTCCCCTACACAGGGATTGTTGATCCCCTCGCCTGTCAACCATCTGTTTGCGATCGTTCAATCACCTATCATACATCTGTGTGTGTTTGTATATATATATATATATATATATATATATATATATATATATATATATATATATATATATATATATACACACACACACACACACACACACACACACACACACACACACACACACACACACATATATATATATGGTTCTACCTGACTTCGTCGACAGCGCAGAAGACCGACAACGGAATCCCGAGCTCCAGAAGATCGACAATGAAGAAGACCGATGTGAATTGCGAGTGCCAGAACATCGACAATGCAGAAGACCGACACGACGGATGACAACACCGACGCCGAGGATGCCGACATGGGAAAAGGCTGTGTGAGTATGCGGTAGTGACGGACGTTAGGGTGCGAGTCAGGTAAGTGTGGATATTGACGGTCTGTGGGGATAGGGGTGGGTTAAGTGAGTTAGGGTTAGGGAGCGGT
Source organism: Protopterus annectens (assembly GCF_019279795.1). NCBI lineage: Eukaryota > Metazoa > Chordata > Ceratodontiformes > Protopteridae > Protopterus > Protopterus annectens. The sequence goes on from NC_056734.1 coordinate 181,999,168, forward strand.
TAGGTAAGTGCGGTAGGGATAGACTTTGGGATAGGGCGGGTTAAGTGAGTTAGGGTTAGGGAGCGGGTTAGGTAAGTGTGGTAGGGATAGACTTTGGGTTAGGGGTTAAGTGAGTTAGGGTTAGGAGCGGGTTAGGTAAGTGTGCGGTAGGGATAGACTTTGGGTTAGGGGGTTAAGTGAGTTAGGGTTAGGAGCGGGTTAGATGCGTGTGCGATAGTGACGGACCTTAGGGTTAGGGTTGTCGATAGTTGTGTATGTAGGTTTAGTGTGGGTTTGTAAGGATTTTGGTGTGCTTGTGTTGTGTGTGTGGTTTGTGGAATGGGGATGTGTTTTGTTTTTTATTGTTGTTATTGTGGTGTGTGCAGTGTATGGGGTTTCGTGTTTGTGTACCGTCGGTTATTTTGTTGTCGGGTATGTGAGGTTTCGTGTTAATGCACTGTCGATTATGTGGTGTCGGTGATGTCGTTGTCGGTGTTGTGTGGTTTCAACTATGTCAGGTAGAACCATATATATATATATTCTAGCTCTATATATATATATATATATATATATATATATATATATATATATATATATATATATATATATACATATACAGGAGTTTGTCAAAATAATATTCTGTAAAACATATACATTCCCAGGAATATTTAATCTTCTTTGGCAGCTCATCAAGCCTTAACAAATAAGGATGAGATTTTCAGTAGTAGGTAAGGCAGTGATGATAAAGATAAGTAAAATAGCAAGATTTATTTATGATCAAGAAAAGATAGAGTAGTAGTAGGATTCATGGTGTGGACACTAAAGATAGCAGAAAGAGAGGCATAATATTAACTTGGCAGCAAATTTAATTAGTGACTGTGCTATGCTGGCCTTTTTTATAACATCTGATTGGAGATGTTTATTTGGCAATAATCATTCAAATAATAGGTGGAGAAAATCAATTATATAAGTTTCAATCTGTCTGTATCTTGATCTGTTGCATATTTGATATTAAGTGGTAATTTATTCCCTAGTAAGAGGAATATATATATATATATATATATATATATATATATATATGTGTGTGTGTGTGTGTGTGTGTGTGTGTGTGTGTGTGTGTGTGTGTGAGTGTGTGTATCTTTATCTGTCTGTCTATCTACCTAGCTATATCTATAGCTATCTAGAAGGATGATCTAAAAATTAGGAAAATGGCACATTTGTATTAATCTTTGACCATGTATTTCACCCCTCCCCCTTCCATTGCCTACCTCCATCTCCCTTTCCATAGTCAGTCTTTCTTGTGACTGGAGACGTAGATTGTTTGGGAAGGTATCACATCAGCAAGCCTGGAGCCAGCTTCCTCAATGAAACAATTAGATCTTAGCACTCAGTGATTACTATGAGCAAGGTTCATATCTGTGAACTCTTTCACTAGAAGAATGTCATTGGGAGTGGACGAGACTTACCTGTGAATGCGCTTCTGGATCAAGCTGATGGAGTCTGACAGGCCAATGCCATTTTTCTCCCCTCTATGTTTAAGAGTAATTAGGACTGTATATTACAATGGCTATAACAGGTTTATCAGTTAAGGATATGTTGGTCATTGGTTAAAATCAAGTCAGAACCTTATCCTTTATAAAAAGCAAATTTAACTGATAGCTGCAAGGTAACCCATTATTCACCCTCTCTTGCTTTTCTCTTCTCTTTCCCTTCCTCTTCTCATTTTTTCCTTCATGTTTTTTTCACTCCATAAATGGAGTAACCAGGATTTTCAAAAGTGTACACCACCTCAAAGAGTGCACATATCTTGAGACTGTACCCTATTAATTCTGAACAAATGAAAGTCTTATACCAATAAAAAAGAAAATAAATAGGTAATATGTACACACGCACACACACACACACACACACACACACACACACACACACACACACACACATATAAATATACAAATGAAAAAGTAAACAAATATGTAATATCTATACGCACACACACACACACACACACACACACACACACACACACACACACACACACACACACACACACACACACACATATAAATACAGATATAGCTATCTACATAGTTATATAGATATTTATGAATCTAAGATAACTAGTCAAATATCACAAAATTGAAGACCAGTATATTCATGTACTTACATTGAAACATGAAACATTGACGGGTGCTATGCATGCTCCAGGGCTTACCCCCTTGTGGGATAATTCAAGTGTTTTTTGCAGGGGGAGCATGCCCCCTGCATCTCCACACCCATCTACTAATTATATATACTAACCCTGAGATTGCACAGTCCCTTGGTAAAGGAAATATTCCCCTACCCAGGGAATGCCAATCCCCCACACCTGTCATCCATCTGTTTCATTCGACTAAACAGATGTTGACTTTGAGATCATGCAGTAACCTTTCATATAGCTGTATCTTACTCTCTCCTTTTATATATATTTAGGTTTATACCTACACCAATCCCTCAAAAACAAACTCCAAGCATGCTACCACAAAATTGCCAAATTTGCAAATAGCCTCCCATATCAGTCTCATCACTGTCTAGCTCTTAAGAAACTTAACTGGCTAGAGTTTTAACATTACCTAGATTTCACTCAACTAACTCTATCCCATAAACTAATTTACTCAACAGAAAACTACCCTATCCTTCAGAACATCCTACAACCATATTATCCGCTTCAAAATCTATGCTCTGTCTTATCATACTAACCAATATACAGACCTCCTCCTCTCTCAACATATCTCTCTATCTTTGCAAATATTTACTTACTATACCTTCACCCTTATTTTCATCTTTACAAATGTACGATGGTCAGTACATATATTAATATGTGTTATCTTATATTATCATGTTAGCAGGACCTACCAATTATATGTTGTTGTACATATTCACTCATTTAACTGAATTTTTTGTTAAATTTTTTTGTTTAATATTTTCATTGCTTATGTCATATTTGTGGAACATTTCTTCCCAGGCCTCCACTGAAAATGGGATTCTGACCCACTGGACCTTCCCAGTTAACAAATGTCAATAAATAGATAATAAATACATAAATAAATAAAGAAAGAAAAAGAAAGAAAGAAATAAAGAAAGAAGAAAGAAAGAAAGAAATATATATCAACACACACACACGGACACACAGTCACAGACACACACACACACACACACACACACACACACACACACACACACACACACACACACACACACATATATATTCTGCTGTTTAAACTTTATTTTGTGTCTCACTGCTATTTTTCTGCTGTGTTAAACATTCTGCGGAAATCAGGGTAGCTAGTGGCTGTAGTATAGTCATCTGGGTCTGTTTGTAGTGGTTGTTTGTTCTGAGCACATTTTCCAGTCTATCTTTGATTATAATGGGCCCTTCTGCACTCTAGTGAGAGAAGTGTGCTGACTGGAATCTATCTGGTGAAGGGTGGTTGATCTAGGGTTTGGAGTAAGCATCCTGATTGGTCCTTTTGAACCTTTTTAAAGTTTTTTTTTAGAGTTTTAAGCTTCTGGCATTTAAGCCCTGTGTTTGAGCAGGTTTCGGAAGTGGGTTACCAGACACATCTCTGACCTAAGATACCAGATGATTAGAGGCTTCTGCGCTTCCCAAAAACCATAAGTTGCCTGTTTTTTTCTTAATTATACTATTTACTGAACTTATTATTGTCTGCCACGTACTTTAATACTGTATGTAAATACTGTGTACTAAACTGCACTGTTGTACTACAATTTTCTGACTTATTATACTGGGCAGGATTCACGAAGGCTTGCACGGAGTGTAAGAGACGTGCAACACTCCATGCAAGCCTCGCGATCCAGGAACAGCCCTAAGCTCCGTGTAAGAGACCAGCTAAAATGTCTCTTACACGGACTGGGCGTGGACATGCTAAATACCTCACTTGCATCCGAAAGGTATGCAAATGAGGTATATTAGCGATCCACGAAGCAGAAACCAGTCCGTGTAGGAGACGTTTTAGCTGCAGAAATGTACTCAGTTGACAACTGAGTACATTTCTGCAAATTCCACAATGGAGCGATGTCAGCTCCAAAAAAAGGTTGCATATGACTCAGGCAGCATGCCAATGGCCAAATATGTGGCCATTGGCAATACAACCCAATGGCAAAATGATAAAATTATATTTTTTTTTTGGGGTTTCATGCAATACATGGAATGACAATGCAGGGACCAGCAGACCAACACCAACATGGCCACCGTGTAGTGGTTGCTAAGGGGGGAAGCTGAGTCTAAGACATGTAACTAAGCATTAGTAGGCAATCTCATGTAAATGAGTGTTCGGATACTGAATCTCACAGTCACATAGCAAATGAGCACAGTCTGAGTAGTGTAAGAGATACATAAGGGGGAGGAATAGAGTAGGAGATAGGTGACATCACAGGGGGGAATGGTAGAAAGAAATGCAGTTCACTGGAGGCCAGTGTAACATGACAGATGACAGGCACAGATCATGGAAAGAGGTGTGCCACTAGATAAGTCATGGGAAGTCAAGAAATGGAAGGTGTACACTGTTACTTACACCAAAGTTTCTTGCTGGGCGTGCATGCGCACGTGTGTGCGCCATGAAGCACGAGTAGGACAGTGTGCTCGCGTGTAAGGCAGTGTGAGCATGTGGGAGAGTGTTGGGAGATGTTTAACACTGTTTGCGCCGGTGTGTGCATGTGTAGGGCAGGCTGAGTATGTTAGAGGCTGTTGGCAGACGTGTAACAGTGTTTGCACGGGTGTACGCGCGTTTTAACCCGAATAAGTAGACTCTGAACCGTGTAAGCACGTGTGTGCGTGTGTAAGCCACTGTGAGCATTTTCAGATAGTATGCACGTTGCTCCCCCCTGAGGAAACAGAGAGGAAAAAGGAAGCAACAGAATTAATAGGAAGCTAGCAGGGATAACTGCTGAAGCTAGCAGGTGAAAACAATTAGAAGCAGGCAATTACACAGGCAGAATAGTAGCCCAGCCCAGCACTTAAAACTCTGCAAACAGTAGTGCAGGATGTTTCCATTAAGAGACACTGCAAGACAGGAGTAAGCTAATAGAAGTGAAAACTGAAAAAGCTTCACTCAGAGCAGAAATGTTAGGGGCTGCCATAGCTGTCATAATGAGACATAGGCGATTTGCTGAGGGTGGTGACAATGCAGATGGTGCCAGACAACCCACAGTGAGGAGACGGAGAAGAGTGTACAGGCCCAGGGTCACATACCATGGGTTACATGAGCTGGAGATAGTAGAGCGCTATAGAGTGGACAGAGAGCTCCTGCAGCAAATTGTTGAGCTGTGCAGGCCACGCCTCACACACAGAACCAACAGAGGGGAACCCATCCCAGTGGAAATCAAGGTATGTGTTGGCCTAAGAATACTAGCAACAGGTACCTTCCAGAGACCAACTGGCGATATGATGGGGATATCACAGGCATCAGCCTCCAGGGTACTACACCAGTTACTGGATGCCATGTCAGCATATGTCGGTGATCATGTATATTTCCCCAATGCCCGTGAGGTATTGGCCAGCAATATGCGTCTCTTCCAGCAAATAGCGGAATACCCTGAGGTACTGGGTGCAATAAACTGCACGCACATACGCATCAAAGCACCAGCCGGTGAGCGGGGTAGGGCCTACATTAACCGCAAGGGCTTCCCCTCCATCAACTGCCAGGTCGTGTGTGATGCCCAGGGCATAATAATGAATGTGTGTGCTGGCTGCCCTGGGAGTTATCATGATTCCCACATCTGGCATTTGACGCAGTTGTACCAGACATTTGCCAATGGGGACATCCCACACGGACACCTAGTGGGGGATGTAGGTTATGCACTGGAGCCGTGGCTGATGACACCCATCAGAAACGCACACACACCTGAACAGGAACGCCATAATGAGGCACACGCACAAACACGTAATGTAATAGAGCATGTGTTTGGGCTGCTCAAGTCACAGTTCCAGTGTCTGGACACATCTGGTGGAGCCTTGCAGTACACACCAACTACATGTACCCAAATTGTCATGGTATGTGCTATGCTACATAATATGATCTTGCGAAAACAGCTGCAGCAGGACCAGCATAGGGCCGGGCCAAACAGCCCCCCACCATTGCCAAGGCCATCACAGGCAGAGCGTGACTCGGAGGAGGAACAACCTGAGCCTGCCCCAGTAGGCAGAAGGAGGTGTGCCCAGTATGCCCTGGCCTTAGCAAAGAGGCAACGCATAGCACATACACTGGCTCAGTAGGAACCCTGGGAATGATACCCCTCTCTGACTCACTCATATAGTAACAGGGATGCCTAACAAGACACAACCTGCTCTCAAACATGTACAGGGAGTGTAGTGTGTGCATCCGACAGAGGCAGCCCTGCAGCACCTTCTGAGGCATGATTGCCATGTGTTAAGCAATGTAACACCATCTAGTATATGCAAACATGAAGACCCTGCCTAACATCTCACCCTCACCAAGCATGATGCCACACTATGAAGACAAGAAGATCAAGTACAATATTTGGCTGAAATAATGCAGTCAGTCAAAGGGGAGCCAATGTGTTACAGGCTGGGAAGATATGCGGAGCTTGACATGATGCACCACCTGCTAGGGGTGGTGTGCACCTATCATGCCATGCCCCATGGATACCGGCAAAGGCTGTCAGTACCCACAGCATGCCCTGAATAGGTAAGTCTCAAAACACAAACCCACCTTCATAGGTTCTACAAGGGATAGGAACCTAGATGTAATACTACCCCATGACAGATGTATAAACAGCAAGATGTGTGCAGTGTAAATGCACACAGTAAGGAGAATGTAGATACCAGTCCTGTAATAGAGAACTGGGCAAGGCTCACATCAGCACCCTAACACTACCAGGTCACACCTCATACTGTGCTGTACAGCCGCAAAACATGGAACAAGCTACAAAAGGAGGGTGACTAGCAAGAAATGGCAAGGATAACCACACCCCCATGTTGGTACCACAACAAGAAGCAGCATGGAATAGCCATGGTCAAATACCAGTGGCTAAAACTGCCTCGCAGTATATAGACTGCTGCAGACTACTGTCCTAATACCAGGAACAGCACCTGGCCTATGTCGGAATACATGAATATATCAAGCCCCCCAAACCACATTATATTGCTTGACTGAAAATACCCAGACATACACCGGTAGCATTGTACTAGCACCAACACAGTAGGAGAAAATTACCCAGATTCCATAAACCAAAATGCCCAGGAACAATGTACTACTCCCACAAGAGGGGTAAGTATACTGGATGTGATAATCAGCAACATGTGTACTGGATGGCAAGATGAGAAGTGTACCCCTCACTGGTAAGACCAGACCATAGAGTAATCACACTGGATATACACACCCTGACCTTAGTCCCTGGCCAGAATACCACAGTGAAAAACATGTGTAAAGTATAGGTTGCAGCCCTCAAAACCGATGTTGAATCCACAAAAGGCCCTGTGCAAGTGCAGAATATGGGACACACCACAGAACATGTTATACAGGCATTCCATGAACACAGCCAGGAATGCTTGGAGTATGCAATCACAAATAACAACAACACACAATGCCATACACGCAGGCATCTGGCATGCTGGCCTCCAGCCATTACCAAACCATGCAAGAGAATGAGGAAGTTACCACATGACAGAGCAAACATAAAAAGGGAAGTAATCACTGACCAGTAGTATGGCAACAACATATGTCCACACATACAATCCACTAAGTCCAGCCACAACAAGTATAATCTGTGAATCCAGAGGCAATGTGACGCCAGTACCAAGTACACAGACAACCACAACACCCCCCAATAAATACAAACATATGTGATAGATGCATCCATGTATCCAAACCAGAGGTTGAGCTCCAACAACTCAGTACTGTCAACACTAGTCAGGAGGAGAAGGTAACCACATACACCACAAACCCAGTCCCACATAGACCTACCACAACTGTAAACCAAAGACATAAACACAGACAAATATTCCCGGAGGCCTTAATTACAAACACACCACACCAACACAAGCCTCCAAAGTAGATCACAAGCAACCACAACCTTCAAACATAGCACATGCAATGAATAGTTACCAAAGCTGGTGTGCCAATCAGTCACAGGCCCGAAGGAGAAACAACATGCCTGATACAGTCATAATAGGTGTCTGTATAGGCAGACACACAGCTGTCCCACTCACCAGACTGAACAAGGGAAAGGGTAGAGTAAGCTGCTTGTAGGCTGCCACAAAATGCCACTTAACACAAGTACGCAGGTCACCCCAAAGCAAGCAGAAATATGATGCACTCAGTGTCCATGCTGGTGTGAATTACCTGAGATGTACCTCCCTGGTCAACATCAAATGAGACATGGATGGTCCCTCCGAGTATGTACCCCAGGGCGGGATGACACTGGCTGTGTGCAGCATCCAACCCTCACCAAGAATGATGCCACAGTACAAACACAGAATGCTCATGTTTAACAGCTGGCACAGTTACAGCTGTCAGTCCAAGAGGGTCTAATGTGTGTCTGCTTGAGATGTCAAGCATGACAAGCCATGCTGCTGTTACAGGGATGGCTGTTAGCTGTTACCCGTGTGCGTCTGGATACTGGATAAGGCCTTTGCCGCCTCCATAGAGCCGTATGTAGGCAAGGCCAAAAAGACTACCCACCACCCTAGAAAACATAAGTGGTAGGAAACATAAGAGTAATGCTGACCAATGCCAGATGTGTAAACTGCAATATGCATGCCCCTGAGGCACTTCCCATTATGGAGAACATTGATGTCTGTCCAGTGACAGAAGCCTGCTGCAAGCCTAGTGATAGCATACCAGCACTACTAGGTTATACCACATATCATGTGTTATGGCCCCAACACATGCACCAAGACATCAAAGGAGGGGGAGTATCCATATGCAGCACAGACACCCATATAGCCAGGTAACTGACAATGCACAAAGCAGTGGACACCACCCATGTGCACATAACTGTAGTCAAAACTGCTGCACAGTCTGTAGCATGCGACAGACCACACTCTCACACACAAGAACTCTACCCAGACATCCGAAGACACTGGACAGTATGAATGTCCCACCAAATACCAGACAAGGTACACACAAAGTACCACATAGGTGTCAAACCATTATGTATGCAAGAAGTAATCAGGGACCTAGGGACACAGGTCGACATTAATCTGTCATGTGACAGCCACAATGCCAATGTGGCTATGAAGACTGTTGATACTGGACACCGTATCATGAAAGGATTCACATCAACATCAACAGAGGTCACTGTGCCGCTGTACTGTTCCCTTATCAGACCCATAATCTAGTACAATGACTCATATGGGATGTACCATATGTGACACCTGCAGCGGTTCGGAAGACCTCATAGTTACCCCACCAACAGGATAAAGGGTGTGAAATATATGTCATATGATGCCTGGCTGTAGACACCCCAGCTGACTGCAGTCACACACTGCCTACACAGAGGCATGGTATGTCTGTTGTACAAGGCCATGTCTAACACAGGAGTAATGGACATGCTACACCACAGGAAATCAAAGCCATTGGAGCTGTGAGAGTCACAGATGTCAACCTCAACACATAATGAAATAAGATGTGCTGGAGGGACAGATACATAACCCATAGGCTCCCCACACCCAGAAACAGGATCCCAATCCATGGTAGGCAGAGCCCCTCACTGACACCCCTCAACATGAATATTGCCAAGTGGATGGATGGCCGTACATGTATACTGGGGGTCCCCACTGTGTCACGACCAGACAGAGGCACAGTGAAGAACCTCATAAATGGCCATAATTGAACATAACAAGGGGTGGCGAAAGACACGCACACTCTAGCTAGGTTTACTAATGGCCTAGGGTGTCTAGCCTACTATGAACCCATGAACCTATGAAGATACAAAACGTACAGGACACTAAGGATAATCACAAGGCTTACCCAACTGATGGTAGGAACCATGTCGGTCATCCACAGATATGCTCCGAATCACACAGATATTACAAACAACATACCAAACACACACACATATTGTTAACATACAACCTGTCAGGTGCAGTGCAAACACCCCCCCCAAGTGCAAAATACCTATCCCAGCAGATGGTCCCCTGACATTGCAGATGCTGAGGTAACAGCCATCATCTGCAAAGCAGAACACACAGCAGCAAAGGTATGTGATGGTGTCCTGTGCTGAGGCCAACATGGACCCCAAGAATAATGGAATGCAAAATCACACTACTGGCCAATGTCAGCCTTACCACAGGATATGTACCCAAAGAGCAGTGTACAACAACAGTGGTCCATCACAACAAAGGTGTTGCCTGAATGGATACTCCAAACTACCACCCCAGGATCCTGACAAGCTTGTTCTGCACAGCTATGGAAAGGATCAGTATGTACCGCAGACAGAAGGCTAATGTGGACCTACTGATACTGGGCCCTACACACTGTGGCTGTTGTAACTGCAGAACCGGCCCCTAAACATGTCTGACCCATTTGAAGCAGTCATTAAGGTCATTGATGAGGGCTATGTGGTCCACACAGCGTAGCTGGACCGTGCACATGCTTCTAGACAATACCGTACGTGTTCAGTATGGATATGTTCACCAGCTTAAATATACACCCCTATGTCAGTAGAGGGGTTGCAAAGCAGACCAAGGACAGAACTGACATGGTCGGACATGCCGCATCCATGTCAGACTACAAAGCGGATATGAGTGGCATCCCACATGGCCTGGTCTTGGCCCCCACCACCCCCGTTCTGTATACATGTCCCATAGGTATAGGCCAACATGGAAGGACTGTGACTGAGCATGTATGCAGAGGAGTACAAACAGCCCGCCATATCCGACCCCCAGCTGACACAAGCAACCCACAAAAGGGCCACCTACAAACAGACAACTTTAGCCATAGCCATGTCAGCAAGCTGATTGCAGAACTGTGCATAGACAACCACCATGAATATACAGTAAGTGCCCACAAATTACCACACAGGTGTTAACCCATGAGGTACCTAACATGTAATGTGAGACCTGGGTACAAAAGGTGATAAATATCCTGCACTGGACAAACATGTGGCTGTAGTGTTCGCAGAAACATGTACCATATACCCACCCAAACATGAAGGCTGGCAGATGTAGATAAGGGGAACTCACTGTGGCTCTGCAGCCATCCTCCATCAGCATCACAACTGACTACAATAGCCCCTGTGGGATATACCACAGCAGACACCTCCATCAACTGTAAAGTCCACAACAGTACCCCACCAGGGGTAGCAAAGAGCATGAACAGATGCCATGTGTTGCCTGAGTAAACAAACTGCAGCCCCACACACCACCATCCTTCCCAGCTACAGGAAAGCTGTGCCTGATGTATGAAGCCATGTCCAACCTGGAATGAATGAACATGTTGCACCTTGTACAATCTGAATGGCAGTGAGCTATGCACATGAGAGGCCTGAACCCCAGCACTGACATACATAGGACAAGCTGCACAGAATGATCCATAACACAAAAGGCACCCCCACACTTCAGTAAACTCCTGGTACAGGTCAGCCAGAGAGCCACATATCGACACCCCTCAAGAGGCATCCTGATGAGTGTATGGGAGATGGTAGGCTACCCTGGGTATCACTGTTATGTCAGAGGTAGACGGAGGCACAGTATACCAACCATGACATATGTAATGGCAAACTCCAGTTACAATGTGTGTCGAAGGACAAACACACCCTGTGACTAGCATCAGAAATGGCCTACGGAACATCGCTAGTGTTTGCCAATGTCCACCCATGTTGTGGAATACACTAGCAATGTTGGACGAGCCTGGTGTAGGTAGTCCATTTCTGAACATATTGCAACATGGTCATATGTGCACAACTGGCCCCTACACAGTCTGTTGTGCTCACTATGAAGATGTCAAGCAGTCATATGACTAAAGCCCAGGATACTGTCCACCACAGTGAAAGTACCGAACCAGTACACTATACGGTACTACAGTGTTAGGTCATTATGAAAGTATGTTGAGAACTGTCTGCAAAGTATCCCATGCAATTCCTGCAGGCACAGTATAATCCCTGTTGTGGCAGACATGAAGCAGTTGGCCAGTTAGTACACAACATGACACCCAACACACAATCATAAACGTGCGATATTGTCGAAGGTCACACACACCCAAATATGTGGTGGACTTCAGAGTGCAACATATGGAAAGCTCACACTGGGCATGCTCGCACACTTTGATAAATGAGGCATATGTCAGACAACATGCCATGAAAAGGCTGAACTGGGGATGCTCACACACTTGGGCCATATCTCCGTGTAGCAGTTGGCTACACATATCTGGTATTTGTACGTGTCAGTCCAGGAACCAACCACAACACAGCAATCAGCCCAGTGCACACAGTAAATGACCACAGAGACATAAGTGATATAGTGGATCGCCATCATATGCAACCATCTGCTACAGATACACAAGTTGGTCATAGGAACAGGGAATGCTATGGCAATAAAGACCTGCAAACAGTAGAACAGCAGAACAAATATTGTGCATCCGACAATTGAACATATGGGTGTAGAGGTCAATACTAGGCTTCTTGCCCCAGGGAATGACAGCTCAGCCAGAGTGTGCTTGGCATCTGCATCCCCAGGATAGTAGGCTACTGTGCCACTGTAAAGTAGGTCACAGAAGGCAACATGTGAGGCTAGTGAGCTGTGCCTCTGTCAAGCAGGGGCACCGTGGAGGTCTCAGGGATTGAATGTGCTAAGCCACAGCCATGTTGTCGGTGTGTGCTGTGAGAGGGTTGCTGAGGATCTCTGACAGTAGGTGTCCGTCAGTAACAGACTGAGGGGAGCCCTATCTGCATTCTCTGGACGATTCCACTGTCAACACTGTGTTGTAATGAGTATGTGTGAATGAAGTGCCATGCCGGAACTGTCCACAGATGTCCTCCCTCTGTGGGCTACAGCTCTGCAATGTATTAGGTCACTCTGTCTGTTGAACAGCGCATGTATGGCTGGTGTACAGCTGACAGGTGTCTTGTTGTGAAGCAGTCATGGGTATATGTGGGATAGCATGACCAATGCAAACTGTACACATGCTCATAGGATGCAATTGTCAAGGATTATGCTGAGTGGCCAGTATAGTCCTCCAGCATGGGTCCTCTGAAGTCATCCACCCCAGTCTACACAAGTGTAGAGTCTGCTTGTGCTAAACACAGTTTGTGTGCAGTGACAACCTTGCCTGGGGGTGTAGATGAGATATGGATGTCCAGGGAAAGGTGGGTATGGTCAGATATCAACAATGGTGGTCTACCTCTGGTGTGGAACAGTGAGTACCCACGTTGCAGATGGACAGGTGCAATATGTATTCATCCATGTGGCTGTGGTGCATGGTTCTGCCATAGCACATGGACCCACAAATTGTAGTGGCTGTAGGGTAAAGTGGTAGAGGCCTGAGTAGTTCTCACACACAATATGCCTGTACCTGATGTTAACAACTGGAATGGTGTATGTGAATACCTGCATATCCTGGCACTGTTCCCAGGGAAGCTAAGTGTGTGTCCTGGATGTGGGTGTGGTGTTCTGGACTGGTTGTGTTGTGTGTTACAGGTCCTGTGGTCCCAAAGCATGGTATAGAACATAACCTGCCAGTGTGATGTGCATATCTGACCCTGACGTAGGTGGCTGCAAATGCATATATATGCTATCCCCCACCTGACAGGTAGTACTACATCTACATACCTCTGTAGAAATAAAGATGTCAGCACCCTAGAAATACTACAGGTGCAGAATAGATGCCCAGTAATTCGGATAGTGCGCTCTGCTAATGTGTCTCTCTCAAGTGTCATAATATAGTTAGGTAGGGGTTCGAATCCTGCAAATGCTCAGTGTGTGTGTGGGTGAGTGGGGTTTGTGTGTGTGAAAGGCTATGAGAGGGAAATGTCCCTTTTGGCAACTGGGAGAACACACTACAGGATACACACTCCCCTTTCTAAACACAGATGATGTCAGCACCCTATAAGTACAGCAGGAGAAGGAATGCTTCCCAGTAATGCGAATAGCGCGCTCTGTTAATGCGTCCGTCTCGAGTGTCATAACATAGTTAGGTAGTGGTTTGAATCCTGCAAGTGTGTGTGTTTGGATGAGGGGGGTTACTGTGTGTGTGCAAATTTGTGTAAGGGAAATGTCCCTTTTGGCAACTGGGAGAACACACTACAGGATGCACACTCCCCTTTCTAAACACAGATGATGTCAGCACCCTATAAGTACAGCAGGAGAAGGAAAGCCTCCCAGTAATGCGAATAGCGCGCTCTGCTAATGCGTCCATTTCGAGTGTCATAGCATAGTTAGGTAGTGGTTTGAATCCTGCAAATGGCAAGTGTGTGTGTTTGGATGAGGGGGGTTAGTGTTTGTGTGAGGGAAATGTCCCTTTTGGCAACTGGGAGAGCACACTACAGGATGCACACTCCCCTTTCTAAACACAGATGATGTCAGCACCCTATAAGTACAGCAGGAGAAGGGAAGCCTCCCAGTAATGTGAATAGTGCACTCTGCTAATGCGTCTCTCCCGAGTATCGTAATGTAGCTAGGTAGGAGTTCAAAACCTGTAAATGGCATGTGTGTGTGTTTGGGTGTGGGGAGTTTGTGTGTGTGCATTTCCGTATGAAAAACATGCTAGTTTTGGCAATCAGGAGATCACACTACCTGATGCACATTACCCTTTCAAAATACTGATGTTGTCAGCACCCTATAAGTATAGCCAGAGAAGAGAAACTATCTTGTAAACCGAATAGTGCGCTTTGCTAATGCGTCTCTCTCACGTGTCATGACTTAGTTAGGTAGGGGAATGAATCCTGCAAGTGTGCATGTGTGTGGGGGTAGTAGAGTGTGTGTAAATGCAAGTGTGAGAGAACAGATCCTTTTGGCAAATACTACAATACACCAGATGCTGCATACTCCCCCAGTAAACACAGGGGATGTCACCACACTATCAGCACAGCCAAACAGGGCTAGTTGGCTAGTAATGCCAATAGTGTGCTCTGCTACTGTGTCTATTACCATTGTCAGAGTACAGATAGGTATGTTTTGGTAACCCACCACTGTCACGTGTGGTTGTGTCACACAGTATGACCTTGTGTGGGTGTTTGTACATAACAATGCATGCCATTGCCTAAACCAGCAATGGCATTGCACACATGATGTATGTGTGTGACACATACACATAAATACCTGTGACCTGCAGTAGTTACCATGTCTGACACATGCCTCGAGTGGATAAATGGTATTTGCAATGTATACCAATATGACTGTGTCTTACTGTGCAGGGTCCGCACGTGGTATGTCTCTATACAGTGTGGGTGTCTATGGTGAAAGACCTACAGCAGGGGATACACATCTGGTCTGGGCCATATAGTGTACATGTAGTCGATGTACAGGTGCTGCATGTTCCCACCTGTTGTGGTAGTGGTAACATGTCATTCCACTGCAATTCAGTGACCACATGCTGTGAACCCTTCCACTAGTGTGTTGTAGCTACAGTAATGCTCACACACAATGTTTGGCTGGATGCAGTCCGGCCATATAAACACAGTTCTTGAGACTGTCATATTGCCAGTGTTGTTATGGAGGATAGGTGGTCTTCCTGTGTATGGGAGGGTTGTGTGCCAGGCTATGAACCAGATGGCAGTCCGATACACTGTTAGCTGCACATGAGTAGGCCTTGATGGTTTGTGCTGTGCCAACAACCTGGAGGTGTGTGTATCTGTGTTACCTTGGGATACCACCCCCCTATCCATGTTTGTTACATGTGTAGGGGACGACAGTCATGGTATGGGGCATAACCTGTCAGTGATGGGTAACACCTGTGAGCCATGAATCATGAATCTGGTACTGCACAGACATTGCAGTTCACCGTGCTGAGGGCAGTGTCTGGTGCATGCATCTTCCAGTGTACACTGCTGTTGTTGTGTAGCAGCACTGTTAGTGTCCTAACCTGTGTGATACCCACGGAGGTCGCTATGTAAACCATGTCCTGCAGCATAAGGCAGTATGTGTGTACCAAGGAGCTTTGCCATTATACATCGGGCCATGGGTGTCACGTGCAAGATGACCCTTGCACATCATTGTGGCTTCCCTAGCATGTAAGCACACGTTGACAGCCAGTGGATACCCTATGAATGACAGTGGAGACTGAGCATAATGTAGACATACAACACCCTTCCCACATATAGTGGTAGAATACCTGGTGAGGGTATGTTGGCAACCAACATCAGGCTCATACTGGCCTGTGCCACATGCTGAGAGATCCATTCTATGTTCCCTATCATGTAGTCCAGGGAGGTATGTCTCAGGCAGCCATACCGGCATGGTCAATGAGTGAGTCATATCTGTCCATGCCTCTGACTGACCTGTATGCATGTGTGCTGTGGTGGACCATAGTGCCCCTGAGGCATATCACTGTGACCTTCACCAGATACAGCCTGTTGAGCGGGACCCCAGTGCAGCACACAAGACAGGTACCTGACACGTCTGTAGCAGGTGTGTTGTGTAGCCCTACAGGCTGTGAGTGTGTGGCACAGGGGATGTGCGTGCCATGTGTGGCATGTGCTCTGTTCCGATGGAATATATGCCTGTGTGCCAGCTGCGGAGGTGTGTGATGCCCAGGCAGGCTGCTATTCTGAGTCCCCACGTATGCCCCAGTGTGTTCAGCATGCTGTCAGTGCGTGTCAATGTCTGACTTGTATTGTAGTCACTGTAATATATTTTATTTATTTATCCTACATTTGTTGACTGGGATAGTCCGACTGGATGCATGTCCATTTCCAGGGGAGGCCCGTGGAGACAAGCTATGAGGGTAGCAGATACAGCATTACATAATACTAGCATTACATATTACAAACAGATTATTTACAGAGATTACATAAGTAAGCAAGTCAAACATGTTCCACAGGTTAATGTTAGTCCTGAGCACAAGTCAGGATTAAATTAAAATTACACAGTAAAGTGGTTCACAGATTTTACACATTCGAGTTAGCCAGGCTTGATATATTGTCATAGCCAGTTAAGTGACAAATGTTGTTTGAGTCTACTGTTAAATTGACCTAAGGTGGACAGTAGGGTAATATCAGCTGGAAGTGAGTTCCAGGATCTACTTACAGGGTTTGCAAAGAGAGAATCACCGGCTGTGTTATTAAACTTGCTAGTCTGAAGTAGTAATTTGTTAGAGGATCGAAGCGGTCTAGGATTGTTATAGGGGGTGATAATATTTGAAGTGCAGGAGTATTGTCTGGATTATAGAGGATTTTATAGGCCATAATCAGTTGGTTATACTGTATTAGGCTGGGTATTGCAAGCCAACCAAGCTGATTTAGATTGATGCAATGATGTGTCCTAAAAGGCAGCCCAGTGGCAAACCTGGCAATGTGGTTGTAGCAAATTGAGTGTTTGTTAAGGACAGTCTTGTTCATATTCGAGAGTAGAGGGGATGCATACAGAAGGGTTGAAACAAGGTGTGAGCGAGCTATGGCACCTTTAGCTGGAGGGGCTAGGAAGGCTTTAATTCTGTAAAGTGACCCTAGTTTTCTATTGATGGCTTTGATAATCTGGTTAACATGTAGGTCACATATGAGATTATTGTCTATGATGACACCTAATAGTTTTGGAGATGGGTCAGGGAAGATTATTGTGCCATCAGTTGATGTTATGGTAACTGTGAAAGTGGTAGACCTACGTGTTGGTGAAATAACAGCAGTTTAGTTTATTTGGGATTTAGGATCAGACGATGTTCAGAAAGCCAGTTTTCTATTGTATTAAAGGTGGTCTGGGTAGCTGACCATAACTCTACTGGAGATGTGGCTGAGCAGATCAGAGTAGAGTCTTCAGCATATTGGATAAAACTGACTTTTGGGATGACAGTATAAAGGTCGTTAATGAAGATGGAGAACAGCAAGAGCCCTAGTATAGAGCCTTGTGGTACTCTGAGGGTGTTAGGTAGAAGGTTAGAGAGTTTGTTCTGCCAGAGGCCAGCCTGCTGTCGACCATGCAGGTAGGATTAAAACCATTGGAAGGCTCCAGTATCAAGACAGTGTTTGCAGGGTGTGGAGTACAAGTTGGTGATCAACCATATCGTATGCCTTGAAAAGATCCAAAAAGAGGGCTGAGGATATATAATTAGTGTTGCAAGTATGGTTTATGGTGTTAGTAAAGGCTAGGAGGCCTGAAGTAGTGCTGTGATGAGGACGTAAGCCATGCTGAGTGTCTGCCATAATGCGATTTTGGATTAGGTGGTGCATGAATTGTCTATGACGAAAGTTTCCATAATCTTTGCAAGTGGAGAGAGTATAGCTATTGGCCTATAATTGGAGAATTCAGTAGAACTGCCTCCTTTGTGAAGTGGGATTACATATGACATTTTCCAGATGGTGGGAAAGTTAGATTCTACCATGGTTCCTTTGATTACCTTTGAGACGGGGTAAGCAATAGCATCATTTGGTTTTGATAGGTACTCGGCAGGGAGTTGATCAGCAGAAAGTGTAGTGGGTTTCACTGTTTCAATCAAGGTATGGAGAAGTGAAGTGGCGACTGGTTGGCAGCTGAGCAAGTAGTTTTCTAGGGGTGCTACTTTCAGGACCAGGGGAGCTAGGAGGTAGATGGCTAGCTAGGGCCTGAAATGTCTCAGTAAAGAACTGGTCAAAACTATCAGGAACATCTTCAGGGGTATTATCAATAGTAGCAGCAGGGATTGGGGTTGACGTTTGTCCAGGATGTAGTATATATGACATGCCACCTGACAGGGTATGGCATTACTGGGTTTAGAGAGACCAGTCCCCAGATTGGCTGTGTGGTGGCATCCCACACATGTGTTGTACGTTCCTGGCCAAGGGTGACGGCTGACTGCATACATGTGGCAGCTGTGACATTGACACATGACTTGCATAAACCACAACTGGACCATAGAGGTGATTCACAGGTTTCCTTTGCACATGCTACCCTAGTAGTGTGATTGCCCTGGTGAGTACCAACACATAGGGCCAATGGGGAACAACATACTGAAGGTGTGTATCTGTGGGTGCACCGCTACTGTTTCATAGCACTGACATATATGACTGCACACGTGGGTAAATGCCAGGTAAGACGTGTGCAATGTGTCACAGGCAACGTACATGTGTACAGGACAGACAGTGAAGTTCTGTCATGTGTAAAGTTGACATACGTATCGTACGCTATGCAGATGTCACTAGAAGTCTACAGAAGCACTGTAACTCTGCATTGCAGGTGTAAGCAGTGTTCCAGGGAACCCCAAGCGAACATGCATGCAAACAAAGCTACAGTAAACAGGGCTGGAAGTAGTGCATTATACAACAAAGAAGGGGTAACAATAACAGTAAGTAACAATGCAAATATGTAGGCACTATCAACATATACCCAGGAATACGCAGCGCAGATGCCCATGGTAGAACTGATATTATGTCATACTTATTTGTGATTTGGATTACATAGGTACTGCACACATATCTACAAGCGAACATCCACATGGCATAGTCATTGTGGGCAACTTGACACCATTACTGTACATGTCCACCATTGCATATCACTACTTGCGTTAGCTTTCCCCCTGTGCTACCCATGTATGCGGCTATCTGTTGACAACCTTACCACCGGCATGCAATTATGTGCAGCTGTTATACTTTGGTATGTACTATGGGTGCAGATAACAATTCAGGACATTCATACAGTTACTGCAGCAGGCATGCTGGGATAAACACACAGTCATAGCAGCACACTGTACTGTTACTAACATGATACTACTAATACACTTCTATGTAGTCACCCTGTGCATCAGCAACGTGTTTACCTGTTCCCGCAATGATGTTGGAGATTGCAGGAGGTGGCACAGTGTAATTATATGCACAGGGTGTGGATTAAGTATGCCTGAGTCAGCCACTGATACCACCAATTGACATGTGTGTGTATGTGTGTTGGTGAGGGGCAGCAGTACAGGGTGGGGCAGTGTTGGTGCAGTGTGTGCATGTATGTGGTCGCCGTAGGTGTTAACATTTCACATGTGTGTATGCACGCACTCATTTCCACCTCATGGCTGCCTTATACAGGGGTTTGTGGACAGCCACAGACTGCACCTGGCAGGCCATACAGATCAGTGTCTGTGTGCACGGACATGGTACCTGTGCCTGGCAGGGGTGCTACGGACCATATCCAGTACAAAGCCAGACTGGGTACTGTCATCAGAAGCGGGAGTGTGTTGACTGGACACGAGTCCCTGTTGGGAGTGTCCAGAGCCACATGGACGTGGTCTCCTGGGGCGTTCCGATGACAGCACAGTCCCAGCATTGCTGGGGCTGCTGCTGGCACTATGGGGGCATGCGCAAGCCTGTTGTTGTCCGCGCCGACTGGCAGCTGCTGCTGCTGCCGGCATATGGCCACGTTGACGCCGCAAACGCCCACCATTGCCCTGGCTCATGGACATCTGGTTGTGGAACTGCTGTAATATGTCCCCACAACATCTGTCTATGACATCGGTGAAGTTACAGATAGCATCCGCAATGTCACGCATACTGTCTGTCATGGCTGTGCGACATGCTCTCAGCTCCCTCAGACCCTGTCTGGTGTACCTTTCCATACGTGACTGTGCCTGCATGACAGTCCGAAACATAGCTGAGGTTGACAGACCTCTTTGGGCACGTCGGCCAGAGGCAGTGCCCACGGATGCTCCCACGAGAACCCATGGGCAACTGTCTGTGTGGTACCATCGGAGGACCCTGCCCATGGCTGCTGTGTGGGGATGCATGTGCCACAGGTACCACATTACCCTGGTCTATGCCCACTGTATCCTGTCCATCACCTAGGGACAATGGTGACAAAGGATGTACAGGCAGGATGACTGTGCGCAATGATGGGGTTGACAGCTGTGTACTGTCAATTGGCTGACCAATGGCAGACCCTGACACACCTTCCTGTACCATTACACAAATATCATCATTACCAGTAGCCGTGGCACAGGATTCAGGTTCCCTGCTGCAGGTCACCAGAGCAGCCCCAGAACCTGTGGGAGGAAGACAGGAAACACAGTTTACAGTCTCCAGACATTGTTACCAGTGATGCACTTATACACACATGCACACATGCACACATGGACACATGCACACATGCACACATGGACACAGGCACACATGCACACATGGACACAGGCACACATGCAAACATGCACACGTGGACACATGCACACAGGCACACATGCACACATGCACACAGGCACACATGCACACATGCAGACATGCACACGTGGGCACATGCACATGTGGGCACATGCACACATGCACACATGGACACATGCACACATGGACACATGCACACATGCACACATGCACATGTGGTCACATGCACACATGGACACATGCACACATGCACGCATGCACATGTGATCACGTGTACACATGCACACATGCACACATGCACACGTGGACACAGGCACACATGCACACATGCACACATGCACACGTGGACACAGGCACACATGCACACATGCACACGTGGACACAGGCACACCTGCACACATGCACACATGCACACATGCACACATGCACACATGGGCACAGGCACACCTGCACACATGCACACATGCACACCCTGCAGTATACACACAGAGCACTACTGAGTTACATTACTGTTACTAGCATTATCAGGACTATTATAGGTTATGTTAAACACACTCACCAGCATGGATGGCCTGCCTTGCTGTAACCCTGGAGGGACCTGCAGAAATGATGAGATTAATGTCAGTGGGCACAACTGTGCCATTGATATTGCATATGATACAGTGTACAGAACAGTCAAGTGTACATATTGCATATTACCTGCACGCTCCATGTCGTGCTGCTGTGTGGAACCAGCCTCCATCATAATGCAGGTGTACTGCTGTTGGTGTTCTGGGGCTGGAGCCACAACACTTAGGAGTAGCCCCTCCAGTCTGGTGAGGGGGGGGATGTGTGGCCACCCCACCTCCTGTGGCGACCTGTTGCCTGTGGATATCTGATGCATGCTGCCGGACACTTCGGATTAAATCACTGCAGTGATGTCGTACCTGCTCATATATCCTGTTATGCGTGCCAATATCATTTACCCTACGGACAAGGTCTTGCCACAGTGTGGCCCTCTCCTGCTGATTCTGACTGGTGTGGGAAAACAGGATGTCATACTCCCGCACCAGGCTCTGGTGGATCTCCTCATCTTCCACCACAGAGTAGGCGGGGTTACGCTGTCGCGCCATCTCCCTGGAAGAGAACACACACAGGATATCAGCAGACCATGTCAGCAATATATGGCACACATACTATACATGATACTCATGTGTAGTGATATACTACTTCTCCCATATGTTGCATGTGTGTGTGTCGTGGTGGATACACAGGTACATGGCCAGATATCAGTGCTCAGCCAACACCTGTGCAACAATACCTGCCACATTCCACGCAACATAGTAGCATGCCCCACCTGTCAGCACACACTGACAGGTGCAATGCACAACCTCACTCTGGGGGTTCATCCCAAGGTACTGTATGTGGGACACCGTCCACTACTGTGATGTGGACAGAAGTTACTCGGCCTGTATATACATATCCCACCACCACCACCAGCACAGTAGACTACTTTGATATGTATGTGATTAGACAGTTATTCACTTGCTGGGACTGAGATGGTATCCATGCAGCACACTGGGCCAGTGGAAGCCACAAGCCACACTGCTGACCCCTTTGCAAATGCTTACCACAGACATGCCACAGATTGCATGGAACTTGCACACACATTTCTAACCCAGACCCTATGCACAAAGGTTAGGCATCCTGTCCGGTGGACCCCAGACAGAGGCAGATTGTATAACAATAGCAGGAGGCTACTGCAGGACAGAGCACATTCACATTAAGGGAAGGCATCTGTGGTCAGCACTTGTACTACGCTACGGTCCGTCATAACAATGGCCACGGCCTACTCTGGGAGGGAAATGGACACAAACACTATGGATGACCACAAGGCCTTCTTCAGTTATGTTACACATATGGACCACATGCCTCAGATATGCTCTGTGTTAATACACACCTACTTAACATTCACCAAACACACGGATATTGGCAACAATCTTGCAGACATGTTCGGTGCACGTATCCCCCCTCCTTCTCACCCACCAGTTGAAATATTTATCACAGCTGGATGTAACCTCCCTATCATCTCACATGTCCAGGTGAGGGCCGCCCTCAGCAGAGAAGAACACACAGCATCACTGTAACCTCGTGGTATCCCTGGATGTGTGCTACCGGCACTCCGAGAGGACATACAACCGCATATAACACTGATAATTTATCTTGGCGTACTACAGAATATGTACCTGGACAGTGGCATACAGCAACAGTGGTCCCACACCACTAAGGGGGCACCTCGACTGACCCTGGGAATTACCACATCATATGCATAACGGGCCTGGTCTGCTAAGCTATGGAATTATGCAGTATGGGATGCATATGCAGTGATATCGGGTACCTGCAGACACTTGTTCCCAGCCAGTGTGCCTTTGGGATGGGCTGATCCTGCCTTTTGAACCTGGCTGACCTTTCAAAGCAGTCACTACAGCCATTGCTGGGCCAACGCACAGACAACTGCTGCCAGGATCATGGCCTAAGACTGATTGACATGTAATGTATGGTCATCCCCTTTTGGTGGAACTAAGTACACACAACATATCACATGGACATACCTATGGATACAGACCTATGACACATTTGGAGGGTTCACAGTATGCACACTATTAACCTGCTACTTTGCATTACCTGTGTTTGTCGCAGCTGGTTGCATTACCACTGCTTCTGCTTGCTGCTGCTACTGTCAGTGCTGACAGCTTCGGGTGACAGAGTCACAGTGTATAATTTTTTTTTTTTTTTGCTCTCTCTCTCTCTCTCTCTCTCTCTCTCACTTCTCGCTCTCCCTCTGTCTGCTTACAGACAATGCAATGAATGTATTGCATGTGGGGAGTGTTAGCACTGGATGCTTTTGTAGGTATCTGCATAGGTCCATGTGATGGCCTCTGCACCAATTGTAAGCCAGCATTTGCTAATTGCATACAGCCAGTTGTGTACTGATTGCAGTTCTCACTGTGATTTCAGGTCAGTGCTATAAAAGGGTATGTGGGATAGGCATTGCCCTTTCAGATTGTGAGGGCGGTGACCATGCTGGTATGCTGTGGACAGTGTTCTGTGAGTGTAAAGGTTAGTATCTCTCTCATGATTCAGGCTGTGTTGTATATTCACATTTCTCCATTCCTCTCTCATGTTCCCTGCAGCAAGTGTGTATGCACAATGACTCCTACAACTATATATAGATATATATTTATATATATATATATATGTACATATACATACATTTATATATGTACTTTAACTGACCTTATTATCTACAAGCTACCAACTAGCATGGCTGTTTCTGTTCACACACTACTATTATGGAAATCCAGTAGTTTTGACAGTAATTTTAAATGACATGCTTTGTGTACTACACATCCTATATTCCCTTTACATTCATCCCTACTATTACATGTTATATTTATTTTAGCACAATGCTTTTGTATAAGAGTCATGGCTTAGTGGTAGGTCGTACAGACTAGTGTTTCCAAGGTCCTGGGTTCGGGACTGACAGTGGGATTTTATTTTGCTTTTGAACTGAGTATAGGACCTGTCAATCAAAGTGACTAAGGCACTTTTAAGCAGTTGTAACCGGGTTAGCGCTGGTTTGCGTGGAGCTCGCGCATGCGCACTGGCGGTTAGCTCCACGCACACACGCGCACACCTGCTTACAACCGCGTAATGGTGCTTACTCTGGCGCACACCCGCGCTATTTTCTTTGAAAGAAAAGAAAATGAGGAGACAGGAAAGTGGTGAAAAAGGGGTCACAAAGAGGGTAAGACAGTAGGGAAACAAGCTTGGGATGTGCAGGAGGGATGTAGGTAAGGCCCATAGCTGCCCATTTCTTCATCAGCAACAGCTGTGCATATGTATGTAATTTGGTGTGACATTTGATACCTTCCACCCCTGAGAGAGGTGTCAGGACAACAATAATACTTGTACAGCCAATTGTAATTGATAGTTTCCATGTCCAGCAGACATGTGTGCGGAATGGGCAGCTATGTATGGGGCGTAATTTTTTTGTGGGTACAGAGTGCTCTTTTTTTTTTTTTTTTTTTTCAGGTGAGAGTGGTATGTCAGGTGAGGGAAGTCGGTACAGCTGGGGAGGTAGGTTGGGTAGGTAAACAGACAAGACAAACAAGACGCATACAGGGGCGGTGTATGACACATGTGGGGGGGTTACACAATTGACGGGGATGGAGGTTTGGATATCCAGAGCCCATGAGCCCACAGATGGCAACAGTGGAACTGATATCCCCACACATAGGCAGTTGCCACTGTTCCTTCACTGCCCAGGACTGGGCTGTGCTGGGGGCTGTGTAGGCCAGGCAACAGGCATGCCCATTAGTTGTGCCACCCGTGCCTCGAGCTGGCATAGGGGCTCGAGAACAGAGTCCCGAATCTCCCTACGCACCACAGTCCGGACGCTACGGAGGGTGAGTGGTGGTTCTCCTCCGGCCACACTTGCAGAGGGGGGGCGAGCCCCATCCCCTGCAGCGCTTCCACCTGCAGGTGGCACAGAGCCACCGGAGGAGGGTCCGGATTCGGCACTAGTGCCAGGTGCACTCGCCAGCTGAGGTGGGAGAGGTGGGTCCGCTGGAACCCGCCTTCCCTGTCGTCCTATGTTTTGCATTATGTCATAACGGTTTGGGTTAGTGACATATAATACCATTCACAATTAGTTGTAACAGCATGCATTAGTATTCCCATTTACCAAACACCCAGATATTCACACCATTGAACAGCGTGCATAACACATGCGTAATTTGAACAGAAATACACAGGCCAACAACATGCAGGGTTAACTGATGGCAACAGGCCATCAGGTGTGGATGTATGAACAGGGCAGATGCATCAACGGACATGCAAATATATATGACCCAACAGGACAAACGTCCAGGGGTGTTAATTGTGATTGCACATACCATTTTCACGTGGAATGGGTTATATGTGGTTATAGGGTGGGGTAAAGAAAGTAATATTAACACCTTCGAATAACAATACATATGCTGTACATTTCTAATAGCTACAGTTATATACACACTACTGTTCTAACTACAGTTTCCTATATGATAACTATTTCAACTTGGTGATAGGACTGTTACTGCAACATCAATATGCATTTTATTGTTCTTCATACACATTCATATCTAGCTTTGTTCAGCTACATCATCCTGCTACATTTGCTTTATATAGCTGTAGACAAGTGTGGATGTTTGGTATATCAGACAATCATCCTATCTGCATATTGCAGACTGAGAGCAACATATCCAGATTTTGGGATACACATTCCAGATGCAGCAACACTTTGAACAGATTTCGCTGTTTGGTTTTGAATCTCACATGCATTTCATTCTGTCTTGACTGCAGTATACTTTATTCAGGGGTTATTACTACTGTATTGCTGAATTCATGACACTTTCTCAAACTCTCTCACTTGCTTTCATTTTACTATTCAGGATGATACTTACTTCTAGGCTTTATTGACATGTTTTACCTGTAGTTATTACAATCCTTTCCAGCAGTCTCACTTCTGTCATGTTTCAGTATTTCCACAGGGATATATTTCACACATGTGATTTCATCATCTTCTGCAGCTATACTTTTCAGCCTGCTGCAGGTTGTGTACTATTTTCTTACAGGTAGGGCATTTTTATTTCAGAATATATGTCAGACAGTTTCATTTTTCGGTTTAACTTACAGGCTGAAACACACTTTTTTAATCAAGCAATACTTGCAGACACTTTCACACTGTTACTTGCACATTTTATTCCTTACTGACTACACTGCACTCTTTTGCTGACTGTCATACTTTTATATTTCTTTACAGTTACTGGTAGTGGATTACTGACCTGCCTGGTGGCGCAACCGCACCAGCCTATCGGCATAGGCTCTGCGGTTCACAGAACAGACACCTGCAGCTGTAATATAAATGAAGTAATATTGGAATACACATCTCCATAATATCAGCTAGTTTAATTTCTTACATACATAATTAAATGTAACTTACTCAGTAGTGGGGCGTTGGGTGTTTGCCGGGCCTCCTGGATCCAAAGGTTCAGTTGGTCCTGCTTGCGTCTCTTCAGGTCCGCATGGTGGTGATGGACCTGCTCACCAGTCCTTGGAATCCCTGTGGCACTGGTGAGATCATGAGCCAACCGGTCCCATGCCTCGGCCCTGTATGCTCCCCAGAGGACCTGGCCCTGCATGAGTTGGGCCTCATGATTATGGACTAGGAGCCAGACCATGTACCTGGACTCCTCAACACCCCACCTATGTGCTCAAAAGCAACTACCCTCTCCTACTCCTGTCATTCTGCCTGCAGGTCAGTTCTACAATAGTTTATGCTGTGTATTCCCGCCTATGGGGCTTATATAGTCCGTTTTTCCCGCACATATCTGTGATTGGCCATTTTGGAATTGTATCAACTTCAGTAAACCTACATTGTCATGCTCCAGTTTGTATTCATTCCTATATAACCTGGCCACTGCTTTTTATTTTTCATGACTGTCTAGACATGCTGAGGGGTGTGTCTGTGTAAAGGCAGTTTTGATATGGCTTGCTCAACGTTGCCCGTCGGTTAGCTTGTTTGCGCGGTGTGCAGCTCCGCGCAAATGGGGTACACTGCTTTAAGCCTCATTTGGCTATCGGCATGCATATTACGCTCAGCTCAGTTAGGGGCACATAGATTTAGCATGTTAGACCACTGCTCAGCTACGGGCACTCATTTTGCACCAGTTAAACCACTGCTCATCTACGGGCAGATGCACTCACTCTGTTAAACTGTAGCTTAGCTGTGGGCACATCTGGCATTTTTTATTCTTTTGTTACCTCACATTTCTTCAATATAAATGGGCTATTTCATTACATTTTACATAAATTGTGGTTTTATGTGTACATATTTGTCAGGGACTTGTTTCCTGCTTATTTTGCTAAAAAAAAAAAATTGGTGTTGTGGGGGCTCGAACCACGAATGCCTGCTCTTCAGCCAACATCTCTATCGCTACGCTATTGCTTCCTTGCTTATTTTGCATATTTAGTTCTTATATGCTTTCACACTGACTGCTAACTGTAGCTGCGCTACGGGCATGCCCGCGCAAACGAGCGCACTCACGGTTAAACATTTTTACAATTTAAAAAAAATATATAACGTTTGTGGGGGTATGTGTTGTGTTCTGTTTATTCACATTTCCGTGGACTCTGTCGTGGGTGTTTACTTTGGGAACTTTTCCTCTTCTGGGGGCATGTCCGCTTACAGGGCTCGGCCTACGGACACGCCCCCTACTGTCTTACACGGACCGTGTTGGCCTTAAGTGTGATTCAGCATGCTCTCATGAATATGCAGAGCATGCTGACATCACTCCGTTTAACTGCAGCCTCCGTGTATGAGTTATAACTCTTACAAGGAGGCTTCGTGAATCCTGCCCACTGTCTGTTAAATTACATTTTATCTCTGTTTTCACTGTTTGTGGTGGTAGCTAGTAGCTCATTTTGCTATTTTCACTGTTTTTTATTTGGGGTTAATCAGAGTCTCTTTAATTTATGGCAGATGTCTACCCAAGAAGGCTGAATGCTGTAATTAAATCAAAAGGTGCTTTAACAAAGTATTAGTTTAAGGGTGTGCACACGTATGGGACCAGCTTATTGCACATTTTTTATTTTTTATATTTTTTCCCTAACAGATTTATTTGTTTTTCAATTGAATTGTATAGGTTATAGGTCACATTAAAGGTGGGAAAAGCTTTGAAATGATTTATTGTGGTCTCATTTTTTTATATAAAAAAGCTGCCATTTTAACTGGAGTGTGTAAACTTTTTATATCCACTGTATTACAGTGGATATAACAGGTTTATCAGTTAAGGGCATGTTGGTCATTGGTTAAAATCAAGTCAGAACCTTATCCCTTATGAAAAGCAAATTTTAGCTGATAGCTGCAAGGTAACCCATTATTCACCCTCTCTTGCTTTTCTCTTCTCTTTCCCTTCCTCTTCTCATTTTTTCCTTCATTTTTTTTTTACTCCATAAGTGGAGTAACCAGGGTTTTTGAAACTGTACACCATCTCAGAGAGTGCACATATCTTGAGACTGTACCCTATTAATTCAAAAAAAGTCTTATACAAATAAAAAAGAAAACAAATATGTAATATCTACACACACACACACACACACACACACACACACACACACACACACACACACACACACACAAATGAAAAAGAAAACAAATATGTAATATCTACACACACACACACACACACACACACACACACACACATATGAAAAAGAAAACAAATATGTAATATCTACACACACACACACACACACACACACACACACACACACACACACACACACACACACAAATGAAAAAGAAAACAAATATTTAATATCTATACACACACACACACACACACACACACACACACACATACAAATGAAAAAGAAAACAAATATGTAATATCTATACACACACACACACACACACACACACACACACACACACACACACACACACACACACACACACACACACACACACATAAATACAGATATAGCTATATATATAGTTATATAGATGTTTATAAATCTAAGATAACTGGTATATTGATGTATTTACATTGAAACATGAAACATTGACAGGTTCTATGCATGCTCCAGGGATTACCCCGATGTGGGATAATCCAAGTGGTTTTGCATGGGGGGGTATGCCCCCTGCATCTCCACACCCCCTGCTAATTATATATACTAACTCTGAGGTCGCACAGTCCCTAGCAAAAGGAAATATTCCCCTAACCAAGAAATGTGAATCCCTCACACCTGTCAGCCATCTGTTTCAGTTGACCAAACAGATGTTGACTTTGAGATCATGCAGTCACCTTTCATATAGCTGTATCTTACTCTCTCTTTTTATATATATTTAGATATATATACCTACACCAACCCTCAAAAACAAACTCCATGAATGCTACCACAAAACTGCCAAATTTGCAACTGTCCTCCCATATCAGTCTCATCACTGTCTAGCTGTTAAGAAACTTAACTGGCTAGAGTTCTAACATTACCTAGATTTCACCCAACTAACTCTATCCCGTAAACTAATGTACTCATCAGATAGCTACCCTACCCTTCCGAACATCCTACAACCATATTCTCCACTTCAAAATCTATGCTCTGCCCAATAAACAACTCATAAATGTTAGCAAACCTAATAAAAGAGCTGGACACAGCCTGTACTCTTATACCATAGCTAGGAGATGGAATGTCCTTCCACCAGAAGTCACCCTCCTATAGTCATTAAATGCATTCAAAATATTTCTAAAGAAATACTTTCTCAACAAACACCTCTGTCACTGTACCCAAAACTACAGACCACCATAAATAATCTAATAGTTCTTAACTTTATCCTGTCCATTGTCCTTCCATCTTCCTACTGACTTACCTCTTTAATCTCTCTCTGTCTCTCGTATCATACTAACCAACATACAGACCTCCTCCACTCTCAACATATCTCTCTATCTTTATAAATATTTACTTACTATACCTTCACCCTTATTTTCATCTTTACAAATGTACGATGTTCAGTGCATATATTAATATGTGTTATCTTATATTATCATGCTGGCAGGACCTACCAATTATATGTTGTTGCACATATTAACTAATTTATCTGAATTTTTTTGTTAAATTTGTTGCTTAATATGTTCATTACTTAGGTCATATTTGTGGAACTTTTCTTCCCAGGACTCCATTGAAAATGGGTTTCTGACCCAGTGGACTTTCCCAGTTAATAAATGTCAATAAATAAATAAATTAATTAATAAATAAATATATATATATATATATATATATATATATATATATATATATATATATATAAACACATGCACATATACATTTTTTTCTGCTGTTCATTTTTTTTTTAGTGTCTCACTGCTATTTTTCTGCTGTGTTAAACATTCTTCCAAAACTAGGGTAGCTAGTAGGTGTAATACAGTCTACACGCAGCTTTGCTGCATCTGGGTCTGTTTGTAGTGGCTGTTTTTTCTGAGCACATTTTCCAGGCTATCTTTGATTATAAAGGGCCCTTCTGCACTCTAGTGAGAGAAGTGTGCTGACTAGA
The DNA here is from genome assembly GCF_019279795.1 of Protopterus annectens. NCBI lineage: Eukaryota > Metazoa > Chordata > Ceratodontiformes > Protopteridae > Protopterus > Protopterus annectens. Next base: position 182,030,495 of record NC_056734.1, read on the forward strand.
ATCTGTCTGGTGAAGGGTGGTTGATCTAGGGTTTGGAGTAAGCATCCTCACTGGTCCATTTGAAGCTTTTTAAAGTTTTTTTTAGAGTTTTAAGCTTCTGGCATTTAAGCCCTGCGTTTGAGCAGGTTTCAGAAGTGGGTTACCAGACACATCTCTGACCTAAGATACCAGATGATTAGAGGCTTCTGCGCTTCCCAAAACCATAAGTTGCCTGTTTTTGCATAATTGTACTATTTACTGCACTTTTTATTGTTTGCCACCTACTTTAACGTTTGTGTCTTTTGGGCTTTTTCAAGGTTAGGGGTCGCCACAGTGGAACTGCGGTCCGCTAATGATTGACAGTAGATTTTTAAGTGCCGAGTTGCTGGCCCTGACGCACAACCTTCAACGAAGGTATGCCCATTCACGCATGTCTCCACGCAGAAGACCCTCTAGCTGAGAATCGAACAGGACATCTTACTGTGAGGCGACAATGCTACCGCAGCACCACCACCACAGTGACTTGCCACCTACCTACTTTAATACTGTATTTAAATACTGTGTACTAAACTACATTGTTGTACTGCAATTGTCTGTCTTATTATGCCTGTTAAATTACATTTTATCTCTGTTTTCACTGTTTGCAGTGGTAGCTAGTAGCTGTTTTTGCTATTTCCACTGTTTGTTAAGTAGTTACTGGTACCTCTCCCTGTTGCAAAGCAATCTGTTCTACTTGTTCTGGTTTTCCCTTCAAGCAGTTTTAAAATAACTGATTTTTTACTGTCTAAAACATTCTATAGAATCTTTTTGCTGTTTTTCTGCTGTTTAAAATATTTTTAGTGTCTCACTGGTATTTTTCTGCTGTGTTCGAAATTCTATAGTGTTACCCACCAAAACTAGGGTAGCTAGTAACTGTACCATAGTCCAGATACAGGTTTGCTGCATCTGGGTCTGTTTGTAGTGGCTGTTTGTTCCAAGCACATTTTCCAGGCCATCTTTGATTGGAAAGGGCCCTTCTGCACTCTGGTAAGAGAAGTTTGCTGATTGGAACCTGACTGGTGTAAGGTGGTTGGTCTGGGGTTTGGAATAAGCATCCTCACTGGTCTTTTGAACCTTTTTAATTTTTTTTTTAAGTTTCTAGCTTCTGGTATTTAAGCCCTGCATTTGGGAAGGTTTCTGCTTGTTTGCACATTATGCAGCATTGCACACTGCTGCACAATTGTGTAACATAGCTGGACAGATAAATTCAAACATTTTTCCCTTAGATATAGCTATAGCACGTTAGTGTAGTCCTCATCCTTAGCATTTTTCCAGCCAAAGAAATTTTGCTAATGAGCTGTTTCCTATTATACCTCCAGCAATAAAAACAGCCGAAATATCCATCCACTGAGCACCTTCTCGATTGGTCCAGTAAAGCCCTCCCTTTTTGATAACAGTACTTCAGCCTAGCATTATGGATAGTTGGACTACCCTTGCTTCTCCTGCCAACCTTGTTGACTTAGGTCTCCTTTGGCAGTGTAGAAATTCTCGCATATACACTCCCAACACTCTACTAATAACTCACTCTAGTACAGAGTGCGAGAGATGTATCTACACCATGAATCTTGAATCCATGCTCTCTCACACTCGAAGCAGTAACACTGAAGAGGTTGTCAACCCACCTACCACTACTCATGCACATAGTACCACTACTCATAAACATAGTACGCATCAAACACAAAAATCAACATATGCATATTCTCTCAAAAATCTTACCAAAACATCACAGACCTCCAAAACACAAGACTGCTACAATTAACACAGTTCCCACAGCACCCATGACGCATAGTAATATCAGTGTCTCATCTGCCAAGCACTTAAGGTGTAACACTCAAAAAACAAATTTTCTTGTCATTGGAGATTCCATAGTGAGACACATGGATGTCTCTTTCACCAGGTTGGACAAGGAGAAAGTCACGGTCAACTGCCTGTCTGGTTCCAGGATTCATCAGATCATGCATGGACTCAGGTCTTTCAGTACCAAGTACCTTTACAACTCTGTCATAGCTCATGCTGGAGTGAACTGCCTGAGACATACCTTATGGGACTATATGAAGAGAGACATGATTGAGCTCTCTTAGTATATGTCCCAGGCAGGTATGTCCCTAGCCTTGAGCAGCATACTACCCTCACCTAAAATGATGCCACAGTATAAACAAAAAATTACTGATTTCAATAATTGGCTTAGTTTTTGGTGTCATTCAAAGGGGATCCAGTTTCTGTCAGCCTGGGAAGTAATGGTCGACAAACCTCGTTGCTTTACCAGAGATGGTTTGCACCTGGCACCACTAAGCTTTCAGCAGCTAACAAAAGCTCTTGCCTTCCCCATAGTGCCTTTTTTAGGCAAGGTCTTGAAAACAAACTTACTGACATGAAATTTGCCAATCATAACAAAATAAGGGTCATAGTGCTAAATGCTAGGAGCTTAAACCAAAACTGCACACACTGAAAGCACTTATATCACTGGAAGATGTAGATGTCTGTGCAGTGAAAGAAAACTGGTTCAAGGCCTCAGAGAGTACTCGGCCTTGCAAGGCTACAATGCCTTCCACATCTTCAGACCTCAAAACAAATGTGTGAGAACCAAATGAGGCAGTGTTTCTATCTATATTAGAGATAAATTCACCTCCTGTCTAGTTAGGGTGGACAACTCCATGGAGTTACTTCAAGCCCAGTTACTGTGGGTAAGAACTCCAATTCAAGTCATATACAGTTATAGATTCCCCTCCATGGGTCATGACACACATGAAGCCTACTTAACCAAACTGGATTCAATCCAAATATTCTCAAACACTCTGGTTATGGGGGGTATCAATTATCTCACCATGAAATGGGAAACCTGCTCTAGCCCTAACTCACTAGTGCAAAAGTTCCTTGATTTTGTTAACTCAAATGCCGTGGAACAAATTGTTTATACCCTATAAGAGGAACAAACATACCACTTCTGGTCCTCACTAACATGACAAACAGATGCACCGCCGCAACTGTCAGACCCACATTAGTTAAATCTGATCACAAATCAGTCACCTCTGAGCTGGCATTTACACCAGAACTCACAAAGGGCAAAGTCAGACTAAAAAACTTCACCAAGGCAAACTTCTAGGTGAAGGTTTGAATGCATTCCAAGCCCTATCCCCAGCTGGAAGTGGTAATTACACCAAAGCTTACACTGTACAATCACTTGCATAATTTTATAGACTCGGCTGTACCAGAAAGAATCAAAGCCAGAGCCCCAAGTAAAAACAAGCCTCCATGGTAGACATCCAGCATCAACAAACTTTACAATAAATGCAAAAAGGTCCTGTCCAAGAAAACAAAGGCAAGGCCCCAATAATGGAAAAGCACCGTTCTCAGCCACAACAGGCAAAAAAACAACATGCCAAATCCTCTAAGCGCATCTCTGAAAAAAAACTTAGCATGCACAGCCAAGGATAACCATAAGGCCTTTTACAGCTACATACATAACCTAAAAGGTAGGACAAAGCATGTGCAAAACTAGTGACTAATGGTACCACACACATTGATCCCAAAGAGATAGCAAGCCTGCTAGCAAATAGGTTTGATTACAATTTTACTCCCTTATCTCCTCCAAACGTATCAGAAACCTTGCCCCAAACTTCCCCCACTCTACATATCTAAAGAGCAGGTCATTAAAGCCTTGTCCAAAGCAAAAAACACAGCCGCTATGCGACTAGATGGCATCTCAGGCTGTCTTCTAAACAGGCTAAAACATGAACTAGCATCACCACTACGTACCCTTTTCAATCATAGCCTTATGACAGGCTTTGTTCCTGCAGAATGGAGAACAGCAACAGTTATTCCCCTTCACAAATGTGGCCTAGCAACAGACCAAGGAAATTACCGACCCATAAGCATGACCAGTCTCATCTGTAAGGCCACAGAAGGTATCACTATGGAACTCATAAATAAAGACATAGGCGACCTCCAAACCCTGGATCCAACCCAATTTGGTTTCATCACGGGCAGGTCCTGCTTGTCAAATCTGGTGGATGTATTAGAAAATGTAACCAGGGCCACTGATGAAAGTAAATCTGTGCACACGGCATACCTAAACTTGGCAAAGGTGTTTGACACAATCCCACATTCAGGCATTACCAATGGACTTAACACACTGAATGTAAATCTGTTTGTTGTAAAATGGGTTGCCAACTGGCTTACAAACTGGACACACACTATCAAAGTGGGTGACTCCACATCAACCAGCAGACATATCACCAGTGGGGTGTCACAAGGGTCAGTGCTGAGCCCCCTACTGTTTGTTATATAGTTCTCAGAAGTTCAGGCCAAAACTAAAGAGTTGTGTATGGCCAAGTCTGTGGATGACTGCAAACTAGGTCCAATTATTGAATCCCTAAATGATGTGACTATACTCCAGGAGGGTCTTGCACAGACCAATGACCGCTGCCTTAGTCACAGTTTCAATCTGAATGCAAAGAAATGCATCATCATTCCCTTCAGCAAAAACAATGCCCCTGTGCACTATCAAATCAATAACAATACCCTAGGTACTGATGGAGTGGTAAGGGATCTGGGATCACAAGTTTACTACGACCTTAACTTTGACCACCATGTGTCTACTGTAGTAAGGAAGACTTTCTAAGCAGCACACTTGATTAGTAAAGGCATCACCTGGAGAGCAAAGGAGGTTATAACTCTTCTATACTCGGCACTAATCAGGCCCATAATTGAGTATAATGCTCTATTCGGCATGTACTATACAAAGCACCTGCAGCAATTGGAGAGACCTCAGAGGTTTCTAACAGAGAAGATCAAGGGACTTCAACACATGCCGTGCACAGACTGACTAAAGTCCCTGTCACTGTACTCAGTATCATATAGACTTCTTAGGGAAGACTTATGCCTGGTTTACCAATCAATCTCAGACCATAACCTAATGAACTTGCTGCACATCCGTAAATCAAACGAGACTAGAGCTACCCATTCCTGGGAACTAAATATGGTCTGTGACTTAAATAGGACATGGTGAAGGGACAGATTTGTCTCCCAGTGATTGCCGTATCTTTGGAATAGGCTGCTGATTCATGTGAAACAGAGCACCTCTGTAACACTGTTCAAGAGGAACCTGGACGAGTGTATGGGACACTGTAAATTCTTACCGACGATAGTGCCCACAACCCTCCTGGACATGGGCAATCATTACTAAATGCAATCCTGTGTATGGGCTAGGGTATCTATGGTATGAACTTTTGGGATGAAACTGCTAGGCTTGAAATGACCTCCAGGTCAATAGCCTATATATATCTATATCTAAATCATAAATATATATATATATATATATATATATATATATATATATATATATACATCTCAAATGCAAAAAAAGCCACCTTTTAATAGACCTTGCTATGGAAAATGTCCTGGGGATTTTCTTTAGTTTTAAATTCTAACAAAACAAATAGCTTCAACAGAAATTCACACAAAGAAAAACAGTCAAGGTGTCCCACAGGGCTCTGGCCTAGGCCCTTACCTGTTTAGATTGTATCTTTCAGACCTTACTTTTTCATCTGAGGTGTTCTACAGTCTATATGCTGACGACCTGAAATTGGGTAAACTGATTACAAGTGTTACAAATAAGGCATGTCTGCAAAATAATTTGACTAAATTGACCATTTGGGCACAGGAGGAATAATATGTTGATAAATACATCAAAAACAAAGCATATGAGATTTGGGAGACATAAACTGAAAGGTGAATATTTAATACAGCACACAGTGATTGAAACTGTAGACTCATTTAAGGACCTAGTATATGGGTAGATTCAGCTATGAGTTTTTCTAATCATATCAACCAATTGGCTAATGATAGTTATAGAACTATAGCTGTATAAAAAGATTTGTAAAGTCTAGGAAATCAAAAATGATGAAGTCGTTGTTTGTTAGTTACATTAGACCCAAACCTGAGTATGGAATAACAATATGGAAACCCTATAACATGAATAAACTGGAAAGAGTGCACTGGAAATATACCAAGGGCATTCATGGATGTGAAAATCTAAGTTATTATGAAAGACTAAAATATCTGAACTTGTATAGTGTCTCTTACATATATTTAAGATGAGATCTTATTTAGGTATATAGGGCATTTAGGGATAACTTCCTTTGGGAATGTTTGGGGTTATCAAAAAGTACTAGAGAATCATCAGATAACCTATGTAGAAGATTCTCTAGGAATGAAAATGTACTAATAGGTTCTCTGACAGAGTAGCTGATGCTTGGAGCAGACTACCAAATTACATTAAAGCAAGTACTAGTTTAGATATTTTTAAGAACAGCCTGGACATTTATTATGGGAACAAGTGTTTTGGTATATTGGCAAGCTAGAAGGGCATTAATGCCTGTGCTTGAAACATTTGTATGTATAAGCCTGCTTTTCCCTCACTTCATATTGCAATTCCTGTTTGTATTAAACTAACTTACCTGTAATTTCTCTACAAACTGTATAAAATTTCTCTAAATTTTAAATGATTGTCATATAATTTGTAATGATTCTTAACCAATGTTTTCATATTATGCCTAATTTGCTATAATTATTAAAATTGCAGATGTCTTTGTTTTACTTTTGAAGATTGTAAAATTATTGTTCTTAACATGTTTTATAATAATTTTTAGCTTTTCTCCCATGTTCTCTGCTTATAAAAATGGGCTTCTAGCCATTTGGACTTTCCTGGTACTCAAATGTCAATACATAAATATTTTTTTATTTAAGATTTGTTGACCAGGAAAGTCCGACTAGGACAGAGGGTATTTTCAGCAAGGCCTGGGTTGAAACACTCCAGATGCATGTCTTTGGAATGTGGGAGGAAACTGGAGCACTTAGAGGAAACCCACGTAAATGCAGGAAAGACATGCAGACTCTGCACAGATGGTACCCTAGCTGAGAATTGAGCAGGAGAACCTCTTGCTGTGAGAGGACAGTGTTAACCAGTGCGCCACTGCACAGTGATAAATAAATTAATTAATTAATTATCTAGACCTCTCATATAACATTGGAAGACATGATTTTGGATCTGAGTGCTCCAAATATAGAATAAGTCTAAGTAAGATTATGTCTGCAGCATGTGAGATACATTTCATAAAAAAGTTGTACAAATAGGGACAATTTTGAAATATTGCTCTTACAAACTTAGAAAGTTGATAGAATAATAGGTTTTGGATAAGCATGGATTTTCTGAAGGGTATGAAGTCTAAAACTCAAATGCCTGTCATTATCTTCTAACTTCAGTCTTTAATGATTTGCCACTAATTTGCCAGAAAGCCACAATTTTATGAAAACAGACCGAAAATATAAGGCAAAAATCTGGACATTCTACAAAAATCTGTACAGTTGAGAGGTATGTGGCTGTTGTGTAACTCCTGAAGCATTCATACACAACTCAATGTAATGAACCATTAGGACATTGCACCTGGAGTTTGGTTGTATTTGCAGTAAGTGACAGTTTTTCTGATTGGCCACTTATAGCAAACAGATCTACAGTGATTTACAGAATCTCTTATACATTCATTGTGCACTTAGCATAGACTGACATGAAGACAGGAAATCATATGTTACTAAGCACCACTGGACCAGTAATCAAGGAGCCTCAATTCTCACCACTGACACCTGTGGAGAATGTTCACTTGGAGGATAACAGGTACACACACACAATTTCCAGATGCAGTTCTTTGCATCAAGTGCAATTTCTCTTAAGAACACATGGAGACCACAGTCAGTCCATGGCTGGTTTCTTCCTCTTTCTCCAGATCCCCAATAAGACTCCCCATTGGCACAGCTATAGAGTTGAGTCCTTAACCAGGGTTTCAAGCCAAGCCCTCCAACACTTTCTCTGTCCAACCAGTGATTCGTGTCCCTGCCCAAGTAGCTGACACACACACCTTTAGAATTTGTTTTACACACACACACACACACACACACACACACACACACACACACACACACACACACACACACACACACACACACACACACACACACACACACACACACACACACACACACACCTGGGAAAGGCTGGCACAGGTTTACTAGCTATGCCCCCTTCTGCCCAGTCTATAAGATAGTTACCACTGCCACCAGAACCCCTCACCAGCTACTTTAAAGCCCTTAACAAAGGGTGTCCAATTTTACTGAGTGAAATTAATATTAATACAAATAGTAGTTTGATCAAGAGCAAGGCTATTAGGAGTGGCCCACACAGTGTCACTAAATAAATATACAAGTACTTTCAGAACTTAAATATCTCTACAAAGATCAACCACAATGAAAGGTTTAAATATATTTAATAATAAATAATAAAAGAACAAGAAAATACCAAGTATGTATTCGCTGTGACATCAGAGTTCAAAACCACAGGAACTATTTAAAATAACATTGCAGGACAGGCTCAGACAAATAAAGAAAAATAATATCTAAGCTAAGCTTCACTATATTCCTGACTGTATCTAAGAGTGTTATTATACTCTAATAGCTTATGTAACAGGGCAAGGCAGATGATGTGGTGAGTGGTTCTTGTTGTTGTTGTCAGGCCCAAGACAGAATATAGAATGCTCAGTCTCTCTAAGGCACTCCTCAAAATAATATCTAAAATATTACTGCTGGGATAGCTTGCAGAATGACATCACTTCTTGTCATCTGACTTCCAGTTCCCATGCAAACCCCTAATGCTGGAAGCTGGCAGGACTTAGCACCTACTTGTAAAAATACACACACATAAGGGCTTTTGCTCAGATCTTTGGCAAGTGCTGGAAGTCATAAAACAATGGCATTCCTCCAAGGCTAGTAATTAGTTCACCCCAAAGACAATACATAAAACTTCCTAGTATAGACTTTGCGTCTCTGGCTGCCTTGAAACCTATGAGGTAGCATCTTTATGGCCTAGCCTATAAAGTGAGTTCATTTCAGATATTTTTTAAAGTTTGCTGACCTGAGGTTAACCTTCCAGTTTCCTCTGTTACAACATATACATTAAAAAGTTAAAGTACTGTATGTACATTTCTGTTCTCTGCAGTAGGGGACACCACGGATACATCTCAAATACAAGTACTCTACAAATACCTTTTCAGTACAAAAGTCTGTACAAATCAGTTTGATATACACATGACATACTGTTCTAATACATTCATAATACCAGCATCTTGTATGATCCACAGTTCAAATACATTTGTAACACAAGCATCTTATATAAATCAATTTGATATTCACAAATGACATAATTATTTACAAAATTCCAGCTAGGTGTGCTGGCAGTACCTCCTTTCATCACAGCATACAATACAGTCAGTAGATTATAACTATTTAAAACTAGGTTTAGTATGCCCACATAAGATGACATTCCCTGACATTATAGCATTCCTGTGCTGTGACTGTTAATCAGTATAGCCAGTGTTTTCTTATTGCTTGGGCCTATTGTCCTTTGGAGGTAGTGATAAAGGCATCTTGTTTTCAGTTGCTGGAGACAGATTTTGTATCTAAAATATGTGTTTTTCACCTATCATTCACTTATTTTGATTTATGCATTGATTAATAAAGATTTTTTTCATTAGTTATCATTGTATGACATCAGGATCAGCTGTTAAACATATTGAAGAAGCTTGACTAAATATACAGCAAGAAGTATTTTCCTCTTTGAGCAATTTTAAATTCCATGCAGAAGCATTATTCTTTTCAGGTTTCTGCTTTGGCTATTTAAATGGATGCTCCTATTCCTGCAGCTAAGTGCTTAGTGAACTTCAGTGTTTGAGCTACCTTTAAAAAAATCATAGAAGGCGCCAACTAACAATCGTTTCTCTACTGTCTGTCTCCTATTCCAAGCCTTATATTTTCCATGACACTGAACCAACTGTGGCTTTGCCCCTAGCAATTGTAAGTTTGCTGAGAGATTTGGAGTCATAAAAATAACAGGTAATTTTATCAGCTTGGCTAGCCAAGAGTTTTGAGGAAGCATGCTGTTCTAAAAGTGCTGTCTTAATAACGGCAATGAAGAATTCCAGGAAACAAGGCAGAGAAAGAGTGGAAAAAGAAAGTGAAAGAGTGCTTGTTAATGCTGGCATCAACACAAGTGAGCAAAGGTATTTAACCTGAACTGAAATGCAAAAGGTGATACATTTTGTTTCTCTTTTACTTATCATGGTTACACTCCTGATCTATTTAACCTTTCACCTTCCTCACCTTTTTCCATTAACCCAGCACACACATACTGCTACCATAGTGTGTCTGCAGTGTAACTGCCCAGTCAGTGATCTTAGTATACCCATGGATAGAAGTATGTAAGCCTTTTGATACTAGCAGGCTGCAGCTCTTGTCTTCTTTCTGACTCTAGTACAATCTTCATTTTAAGGAGCATAAAGTTTTGTAACACAGAATAGTGCATGAGCAAGCATGCAGAACAATTGGAAAGATCCTGAGAAATAAATCCAAATAATGACTGAAACTCATACGGCGAGATTCATGAACACAGAATGCAGTGTATAACTTCAGTTCCGCAGGCCAAGTGCTGAGAACTGCATTCTGTGATAAAATTAGGGAACTTTAAGATGTTTGACCAGAACTAACTGATCCCTCCTTCCTTGAAAAAGGAGGTAAGGCGAGGCAATGGGTATTGGCAATGTGCATGCATTTGGGAGGCAAAAGTAGGTCTAAAACTACATTAATCCTATGAATCTGTTCTAATGGTAGATATCCAGACCACAGGAAGAAGCTATGAGGATGACATGCAAGGGTACTGGGATAGATATGAGTGAAATATCAGAGAGATATATAATCATTGCTAAGGATCACAAAATGCATCATTTTCATTAAGAGATGACAAGTACTGTCATCCAGCATGATTTAAGCACAACAGAAGGAGGTGTGATGCAATATCAGTGGTTCAAAGGGTAGCCCGCTCATCTCTGTGCTGTGGGTTCTATTTACACCTCAGGAGGTTGGATTTATTTTCCATTGCTGACACTGTAATACAACATTACAGTGTACTGCACTCCTGAGTGTGCCATCCTTCAGATGAAACATTAGACCAATGTTCCATCTGCTTGAGAAGGTGGTAGCTCATTTAGATGTAAAAAATCTGATGGCACTTATTGAAAAGAGTAAAGATTCTTTATTTAACAGACTTCTTAACATACAAATTTTTAAAAGGAAACGACCCTCAGTAAATAATTAATACATAATTAGCAAAAACAATAACAATACAAAAAGAACATATTCAGTTCTATGCAGATTACACTGTTCTCTATGCTCTTTTACCACAAGCAAAATCTCATTTTTCTAGTAATATCAACTTCATTACAATTATTATTATTAAATAATAATACTTTTGTTCTCGCCTCTCATATATTCTAAATGATAATTATACAATTTTCTAATCTATTTTCTGTTGTTTTTCATTACATCCACTGTATAAAAAGTACTATTTTATTCATACAAATATCTACTGTCCCACCTATCCATGTATACTTTTTGATGTACCTTATAATTTAACAAATCTTATACCACCCAAAAATGCAGGTTATACTGTTGGCACAGAGGATAGCATTGTTGCCTCAAAGCAAGCAGTTCCTTGGTTTAATTCTTGGCTGGGTTGCCTTCTGTGGGGAGTCTGCATGTTCTCCCTGTGTTTGTGTGGGTTTCATCTGAGTCCTCCCATATCCTGAAGACATGTAGTAGGTGGATTGGACACTCTAAATTGGCCATAGGTATGAGTGTGTTGTGTGGAAGAACTATAATGATAGGGCTAGCCACCTGGCTAAGTAAACCTTGGCTCTAGATGATTGACACTGTTGAAGTGACAACCCACTCCATGTCCAACTTTATTTATTTATTTTTTATTTTATTTTTATTTTACATTTGTTAACCGGGGGTGTCTGACTGAGCCGAAAAGGCCCTTTTTCAGCAGGGGCCTGGGGAGAAAAGCTCCACAAAGAAAAACATTACAGACACATTTAGTTATTTAGACATAATCAGTATACACACAATTACAAGAAACATGTTTTTACAGTGGTATGCGGCACAAACAGTTACAGCGGAGAGAACAATCAAAAAAATATTAATTTTAAAAATAAAGATAAGTAATAGATTTGTGGTGTACAGCTGAACTTTGGAATGTAGGTAGAATACATACATAGTACACAGGTACAGTACATACATTGTAGATTAGCCAGTGTTTGTGAGTAAGATTGAAAAACTATTATCAATTGCTCTAGATTTAGTATGTATATGTTATCTGCTTTCACTAGCCTGGGGAGCAATCATGGCACTGCCAACTTTGCTTGAGATGTTGCCTGATGAGGTCTTTAAAGGAGGCTTTGGATGATGTGTTTTGAATGCTAGTAGGGACAGAGTTCCATTTTTTAGCCACCGAACTACTATATAGTGCATCTCCAAAGCTATTGTAGCTGTTGGTGACTTCTAGTAGTAGTTTGCTTGATGATCTAAGAGGCCTTTTGGCTGAGTGATGTTGTACTAGGTTTTTGAGGGCAGGACACTTATTGGGGAGGTAATAGATAGAATGACAGGGGCAGAGCTGATTGTAGGTTAGGAGGTTGGGCAGTTCAAGCCAGTGGAGCAGTCTCAAAGCAGTACAGTGATGAGTTCTATATGAGCAATTTGCAGCAAAGCGAGCAATTCTGTTATAGCAAGCTTCCATTTTGCTTAGTTCAGTTTTGTTGAGATTAGTCAGAATGGGAGATGCATAGAGTAGGGTGGATAGAAGTTGGGAGCGAGCAATGGCTGATCTTGTGTTGTTGGTAAGAAATGGTTTGATATGGTAGAGTGACCCCAGTTTGGCATGTACTTTTTTAATAGTTAAGTTCACATGACTATCAAATTTTAGGTGGGAGTCTATGGTTATACCCAATAGCTTAGCCTGTGCCACTGGAGCAATTGGAGTAGCATTTGTGGAGTAGATAGTGAATTGACTGTTAGTGTTTTTGTTAGAACTGATTATAATCATAAGCTGAGTTTTCTTTGGATTGAGGATAAGTTGGGCTTTGGTAAGGTAGTTTTCAACGTCAGAGAATGTTAGTTGAGTTGTTTGCAGGAGGGTGGGAATGTTCTGTGCAGCACAGATTAAGGTAGTGTCATCTGCATACTGAATTATAGATGCATGCTGTGTGGAGGTGTGGAGGTCATTTGTGAAAACTGTGAATAGTAGTGGCCCTAAGATAGAACCCTGTGGGACTCCTATAGTTATGGGCAGCTGAGGAGAGAGAGAATTTTCCCATTTCACAGCTTGGTACCCATCAGTTAAGTAGCTTTGGAACCAGGTAAGAGTGGAATTAGATAGATGATATTGGTTTAGTTTGTTTAGCAGGATTTGGTGCGAGACTGTGTCAAATGCTTTCGACATATCCAAAAAAAGAGTTGAAACTTGCAGGCCTTCATTTTTGAGATGGTTTACTGTGTCTGTGAAGCAGAGGAGAGCTGTAGTGGTACTATGGGCAGGTCTGAAACCATGCTGAGTAGGTGACAGGATGTTGCAGTCTAGGAGATAGTTTAGCATCTGGGTATGGATACATTTTTCTAGGATTTTGGCCAGGGGGGAGAGTAAAGCAATGGGTCTGTAGTTATTAAGTTCAGTGGAGGTCCCGCCTTTATGTATGAGTGTTACATAGGTTATTTTCCAGAGTTTGGGGACATAGTTTTCAACAATTGATCTGTTTATGAGAGTGGAGACTGGGATAGCAATAGCATCTGCTGTAAGTTTCAAGAAATAGCTGGGGAGTAGTCGGCTGCTGTTGATGAGGTTTTTAGTTTGGAGAGCATGCTTTTGATTGAAGTGGTGGAAACTGTTTTGAGGGTAAAGCTTGTATTAGTGTTATTTGTGTTGGGGGGATAGTGAGGAAGGAACTGTCCTGTGATACTAAGGATAGAATTGAGTTCACAAAGTGGGAGTTGAATTGTGTTTCAATTGAACTTTAGTGTCAGGGGTGGTTGGTTTGGGAGTAGCCTTTTGGGTGGATTTTAGTAGCTGGTTTACATTTTTCCAAAATTTTTGCGGGTTGTGTTGGTATTTAGTTTGTAATGTTGTGTAGTAGGATTTTTTGTCCAGCCTAATGCATTTTTTTGCATGGTTGCGCAGTTCTTGGTTCTTAGTTAGGCTTTGTGTTTCTTTGTTTTTCTGATAGTAATGCCAGGCAGTGTCTCTGGACTTGAGGATTTGTTTGGTTTCTTTACTGAGCCAGGGGTTTGTAGAGGTTCTAACCTTGATTTTGCGCAATGGAGCAACAGTGTCTAGGTGTTGTAGAAATGTTTTGTTGAAATATGCTACAGCCTGGTCAAGTGGGAGGGTTTTTAGGGGGGTCCAGTCACAGTTACACAGTAAAGTGTTGAGGACCTCAGGAGAGAATTATTTTGTGTTTCTAGTGGATATATAGTTAGTGGTTTTGCATATGCTTGTTCTAGTACGTATAAAGTATATTATGTTGTGGTCACTTAAGGTGTCTGGGTGACTGCCTGTGTGAGGGTACAATGTGGGGTTGCTAGTTAGGACCCAGTCAAGGATGGATTCCCTTTTAGATTTTTTATCACACCTAGTTGGAATTTGGACTAGCTGCTGGTAGCCATGGAGATTTATTAGATTACTTGGTGGTTCTGATATACAGGTGAACCAATCTAGGTTGAAGTCCCCCAGAATAAGGGTTTCTTGTGAGTATGTGGAAGAACACCAGGATAAGAAGTCTTCAAGGCTAGCAGGTGTTTTACCAGGTGGAATATAGATCACAATTGTGGTGATGATCTTTTTAGGGTGAAGTTGAAGTTGTGAGATAAGTATGTCCCAATTATTGGGGCGGGGTAGGAGTTTGGTAATTTATAGACAGTTAAGTTGGACTTGTACGGTTAAGGCAGTTCCATCCCCTTTACAAAGTGGTCTGTCTTGTCTAATGATATTGTAGCCAGTAGGGAGAACTTCTGAGTTAGCTATGTTTTTATTTAGCCAGGTTTCTGTTAAAGCAACTATGTCTGGGGAGTAGTGTGCTATTGTGGCCTGGAGTTCAGGTATTTTATTTTTGATACTTCTAATATTAATATTTAGCATTAAAAGATGGTTGGCTTTGCTGCTGTTGTTGATTTGCCCAGGGATGAAGAAAGTGGGGGTGTTATGTTCTGACATTTGTGTTGGAGCAGTTTGTGTTGGACAGGATGGATTTGGGCCTGGGTTGGGGTGGATATCCCCACTTATGCACTTATGGTGAGCCTGGAGTTAAAATGGTTATACAGATGTTGGAGTTTGGTGAGGAGTGTGAGAAAGTATTGTGTTTTTTTGGAGTAGGAATGAGAGCATATGTGTTTAGTTCTGAATAGGTCCGTTATGTAGTTCTTGAATAAGTGTGGGCAGATATTATTATAATGTGTGGTGTCTGTGTATGAGAGTGCATAATGCAGTGTTGTGCTACTAAGTTTAGGGATATTGCTAGAGTGATAACTTGTGGTGTTGTAAAGAATTATGAGAAGACAGACTAGATTTAGTTGTGTGATAGTCATAGTTATAAAGTTTATGTTGTTTCTAGGTGGGGGGTCTGAATAGGAAATAGGGTTGCACTATATGTGGATGGGGAAGTAGTGTGGGTGATGCAAAAAATGCCTAGTGGGAATGAGAGTGATTGGGAGTATTTTGTGTGGAGCAAGTTGGTGTGGTTTAATGTTATATGACTTGAGGAGCTGTGATTGGTGGAGGTGATGTGAGGGTGAGCTGTGGGTGTGGCTATGATTACTATAAATGTAGAGGTAGTGGTGGCGGGAGGGAATAGGGGGCATGGCAGGGGAGCAGAGAGAGCCAGAGTGTTAGCGAGAGCGAACGGAGCGGGGCAGAGCCAGAGCCAACCAAGGCAAGAGAAAAAAGTAAGTATTACTTTACAAATCTGAACACGTTTAAAACAAATTCCTGAGGTCTAATGGCTTACCGGCTAGCAGAATGTAATTGCTGAAGAGCACTTGTGTCCTGGTGGGAGACTAGAAATTTAAAGATGGCTCCATGCTCAGCAGAATTCTAATATAGACTTTGTATTGGGGGAGGGAGATAGCACAAGGGGTGTAAACCAGGTGGAATGCAAAGAAACCAGAGAGGCAATCAGTGGAAATCAGTGAAGGCCTCAGAGAGGTTAAGTAATAATTCAAACTACCTGTAAAGTGAAGGAGAGAAGAGACAGCAAAGTTTATTAAGGTTGGGAGTGTGTCTTTACATTGACTTGCTGATTAGTAACCAGTTTGTGCACAGATTAGAGTAGGGAGATACATTAGCAATGATAGAGATGCAAATAAGCAGGTGATCCTCCAAGTCATACAAACTAAGGCAGAAAGAACTGAGAGGGCTGCTTGATGGTTAATTTAATTTAGTCACAGGGATGTGAATTAAAATCTATACTGTCTATTGGACAGTTAGGATTACTGTACTATCGGGGGGGGGGGAACACAAGGCTACAACAGTCAGTTTTATTAGCAAGCTGAGAACTACTAAGAAATACTGCTAATGTAATAGCTTCACTCTCATAAAACATACAAGTAGAATGCCTGGGTGGACTGACCCTGCTCTTGAGGCTCAAAATGTATATCCTTGTTTAGTTTGCAATACTGATTCCTTCTTACACTGTATAGATGGAGTGGTAGCCGCGACTGCAGATTTGCTTGAGTGTGCTACTGTATAGATGGAGTGGTAGCCGCAGACTGCAGATTTGCTTGAGTGTGCTCCTGCTCTTGAGGCTCAAAATGTATATCCTTGTTTAGTTTGCAATACTGATTCCTTCTTACACTGTATAGATGGAGTGATAGCCGCAGACTGCAGATTTGCTTGAGTGTGCTCCTGCTCTTGAGGCTCAAAATGTATATTCTTGTTTAGTTTGCAATACTGATTCCTTCTTACACTGTATAGATGGAGTGGTAGCCGCAGACTGCAGATTTGCTTGAGTGTGCTCCTGCTCTTGAGGCTCAAAATGTATATCCTTGTTTAGTTTGCAATACTGATTCCTTCTTACACTGTATAGATGGAGTGGTAGCCGCAGACTGCAGATTTGCTTGAGTGTGCTCGGCTAGCAGAATGTAATTGCTGAAGAGCACTTGTGTCCTGGTGGGAGACTAGAAATTTAATCATTAACCCTTTTAGTGATAATGTTTTAACATTAATCTCTATATAAAATTTTACTCTTCATATCAAACTTTTATCCTTTCTTTCCTGATACAATTGTATCACCATCTGCTGCCCCCAAGCTTTCTGATAATACAAAATAATCAGTTTCATATCCAAGTGCATTGACTTTTGGTCCACACAGCTAATTTATTGCATTTTATCACTTCCTGTATTTTTTTAATATATTTCCCTTTCTTTTCATGTATTTCACCTAACTCATAATTAAGGTGCCCTGCAGTTATAATTTTCATGTTAACTACCACAGTCTAACTTTTTATGAAACAAATGTTCTCCTTTCTTATGAGTTGTATATGTATACAATGTTACACTTCTGCAAACATGTTCTCTCCACCTCACATCCACAACCAGTGTTACATCTAGTGCTTTCACAGCTTTTTTACACAACACAGCCACTCTAGAACACCTTTCACTTCTCCACAGTCTTTCTTCAAATTTCAAGAATCTTACATCCTCTAATGTAATAACATTCACATCACATTTAGCACACCATCCCAGTATCCCTATTATATGTTAATAATAGTATTCACAATTAATGAAAATATTCTAACATTGTTGCTTTTCCTTCCTTATAAGTTTAGGGGAAATAATTTTATTTAAAATTTAATTTTCTTATTTATACTCTTTCCCCAACTAAATACTTCTAGGATTTATGTACAAATAATCCTTGATCCTCAGAATCAGATTTTTCACTGGCTAGAACATCAAAAAATTCTTAGTGTCATTCCCTTCTCCTGACTTCTCTTCCTGCATGAAAACTCTCTCATCCTTTTTTCCAATTTGTTTCATCTTCCACAGTTACTTCTTTAACTAGCTCACCCTCTCCCCCAGCTTTTTCCTGTCCTTACTCATGCATATTTTCTTTCCTTCCCCTTTGTTTTCATTATTTACTGATTGCTCTTGACACAAAAGTGTCTCTTTTTTACACATCCAGCATTCACCCACACATTTTTTTTTTGCTATATGCTCTTTCTCCCCATGCTGGTTACATTGCATCTTGTTACAATTATTAATTAAATGAAATGGTCCCCACAACAGAAACATGATTTAGGTTGGCCAGCATTGTTTAGTGCTCCTCTATTATTAGCCAAAAAATATTGCCTGGCAAGTGTTTGACTACGTTATTCATATTTTAAAAGCACTTCCAACCTATACCCTCTATTCCATAAGTTTCACTCATTTCTAACTTTCACAATGCTATCAACAATTTCACACAAACCCTGCATTCATTTTTAATATTTTATTCTAGTTCATCAGTTCTAAACTGAAAGTAACATTTTTTTAACATTTACATTACTACCAGAATGCACATAATTGTTCCATAGATAAATGCCCTTTTTGTTACACAGTTCCAATGTTTCATCACCAGTCCCTCGGTTTCAAATGTTAAGTCACAAAGAGTATCTGTCCTTATATGTATAAAAGACTGAATTTCTTCAAACCCAGAACAGTTACCAGATTGTTTCATACATAATATCTGTCTATTCCATCCATCCATCCTCAACCCCTTTTCCCATGTTTTCACATGGGGTGGGGTATCACTTTAGCAGTGACAATCATCTTGAACCAAGGTTTTTACACTGCCAGGTGGCTGACTATGCTACTGTAGTTCATCCGTACACTAACTCGCATACACACTCTCACCTACCGCTAATTTAGAGCATCCAATCCACCTACTGTATGTCTTTGGAATGTGAGAGGAAACCAGATAACCTGGAGGAAATCCACATGACCACAGGGAGGATATGCAGACTCTGCACAGAAGGCACCCCAGCAGAGAATCGAACCAGAGAACCTCTTGCTGTGAGGTGACAACACTAACAGCTCCATGACTGTGGCCACCTAATATTTGTCTATTACAGTGACAGTATCATTTTTATTGTTATTATCACAGTTGGGCTTCTCTTTCTTTAAAAAACAGTAGCCTAGAGCCATTTGTTGCTCTCCTTTTTTGCTTACTGTTATTGATGCATAAGTTTTAAATGGTTTACTATGGGAATGTCAGATCAACATCTGTCGAACGTGTACAATGTCGACCTTAAATGTTGAGTCCAAAATTCTGAATAGTAACCCACAATGAAACTGAATATATCGAACTCCATGGTTTGATGTATTCGACAAAGCAGGAGGTGGCATCACTCACCTCCTGCTATGCACAGTAACGTACCCTTGAACTCTACATTCAATGGTACATTAATTCTACACCCCTGCACATTAAATATACCAACTCCGAGATCACACTACAGTGAGGAACTGGGCTAATTCCCTGTTCCTCACTGAAATGTGAAGTCTCAGTATGTCACTTGCTGAAAGGTCAAGTGCACCATGCAACTTGACTAAACGTGGTCGACCACTCGGTTTGGTTTCCTGCCCCTTGGACGTTTAACAGACTGCCATTCAGGTAAGTGATGGTAAACCATTTAGATACTGCATCCTCTGCTGCAACAGAAACAGACTTCTTCTCAGTTTGTTGCTGCTTTTCTCTTTTACTTTCTGTCATTGCCGCATAAGTTTTAACAGCTGCATTCTCTGCTGCCACATCACCTGTTTTTTTCTCTGTATAACCTATTTGGAAATGCTGTGGATCTTAATCTGCCACTTCACCCCATGAAACAGCAAAACTGCCACTTGGATCATCCTGCTCAATTGTTATCATTCGAACATCATCTGTAAACTTCTGCATCACTCAAGTGGACTGGCTTACTTTATTCTCCATTGAGATAGCTAAACAGCTGCTCATTTGTCTCTCCCACCCACAGGAATCTTTATCTGCATTCTGATACTCTATATTAAAATTTTCTCCAAATTCTCACTTTCCATCTCCAAACTCTCCATAACTTTTCCTCTCCTCCTCAGTGCTGCTGCTTCCCTTAGGCCTCTTTTTTGTTGCTGTAGCTGCCCTCTGATGCTATCTAGCAGCTCCAAAGATTAAAGGAATTTCCCTGGTACCCATGCCAAATTTTTCCTTGCCAATATGAATACAACCTTGGGTCATCCCCAAAAAGAGTCTACTGGCCTAGTGGGTCTAACTACTTAAACACTGCATTATTTATTTAGATAGACAAGTATTTTTGTTAACCGGGTATGTGAACTGGGCTGTGGACCCTTTTTAACCATGACCTATACCAGTACAGCAAATGCAATTAATAAAATAGATATCAAAATACAGTGTCATAATTATAAATCAGTAGAATATAAGAACCACTAAAAGACATCAGAATATGAAACTTATCACAAAGATAAAGAAGACAGCAACACCAGAATCTAGGCATCACTAACATACAGTATCAGTGTAAAACAAAGAGGTTTTATAGAGAATGCGTGTACAACAAATTGACATTAGCAATATGAGAGTGAGCCCTTGATGATATTAGCTCCTACAAAGTCTAATAGGAAATAGTATATAGTAAAGGGAATCCCATAGCTTGTAGAAGAGTCCACTTCATGTGGTCAAGCATGTATTCATATAGCTGACACATACCGAAAAACTATATTATTTATTTGTTCAGTTTTGGATGCTGGAATTCAATATAAACCTGAATGACATTCATTTAGAAGGGAGTTTGTTATGTGGGTGTTGAAGGGAAAAACTGACAGGGCAGTAGTCAGTAAAAGATGAAGGATGGATTGTGATTGAAAATAATGAAAATGTTAATTTGTGATTACTGGGTCCAGGCAGGAGTGGGGTGAAGCTTTCAGGTTGGGATGCGTGGGTAAATGTACTAACTGAAATAAGTTTAGATCCTTTATCCTTTATGAAATCTGAGACATCATTATATACAGGGTTTAAGGTTGAAATCTTGTAGTATTATGAAAGATTTAGGGTTATTCAGAGTAAACAGAGACTGCTATCTGAAAACATGGAGTAATGAAAACATTAATTATAAAGCAAAAGGCTAGTGCTGAGAATGTGTTTTCCCCGCAGTATATCCTTTGATAGAATTGGCACTCAGGGCAATCAGCCTTTATTATTATTACTATATTTTTTGATAGGATTTGATTTTATGGATCAGAAATTATTATAGTTTTCTAGTTTTGTTACAGTTTTTATCTACTCTGATGTTCTGACATTATTATGCAATTTGTTAGGCCATTTTTTTGATTGGCTTTAGTACCACCAATGGCTATTCCTGATTTTCATGTTGTATCCAATCATAACATTGTACTTGCAGAGACCTCTTGTTTTTTGATTACTTGTTTTAAGGCATGTTTATTGGTTCAATAAGACTAATAATTGCCCATTTTTTATTCTTTTTCCTATGAGAAGCAAGTACATGTGGCTGTTTTTTTTACAATATTGAGTCGTCATTACTGAGATTGTTTGTTAAGTAAGGCATTTGTCTTTTACTTTTAATTGGTTTTCAACATTTCAATTCAAAAGATCTGGTCTGTCCACTATATTTACAGGTGTCTTGAGATCAACCTGTTTTCCATATTTTATTAGTTTTTTAGCATGTAGTGTTTTCATGTTTTGATTGGTTTGTGTGCATTTTAAAATTGTGGGCTGTGCTGTATTCTTGGCCTGAAGAAGCGGTTTATTACCATGAAAGTGCTCACTAGTGTTGGTAATAAATATATATTTTTATACTATCTGGTACTCCTACCACTACCTGGTCATGTTAGCCTGGAGTATTATTTGCTTTATAATTGTAGATTTAGGGTTATGTAAAAACAAAATTATTTTATGTATTAGTGTTTTGAAGTTTTATAATGGTGAGGGAGGGTGGAAGTATGTTATTGCTGAGTGCAGTGTCTTTTGGAGGAAGGTACTTGGATAAATAAGCAGTTATTTATGGAAACTATATTGAGTAATAAGTTGGATGCCATTGTGTGATTTAAAGATTAATAGATGCCCTACCTCACTGGGGGTTCAGGTGTAACATCTAAGTAGAAGTCATACCAGGGGAACAGGAGGTGTAACAATGGGTTGTCACTTTTAATCTCTGACTCAGTAATTTGCTGAAAGATCGAGGCTGTGTTGTGTGATTAATGTGTTAATGTGGTTTGTTTGATTTTAAGGGTTTATGCATTTATTAGGAAGCAGGAGAGAGGGTTAGGTCCAGTGTTTCCTCACAGGAGCAGTAATAGTCAAAGTTAAAGTAAACTTCATTGTCATTTAGAACTACACACGTGTAACCTAAATGAAATTTCATGCACCAACTCAGTTCTTGAGATTACAAAGGAAAGTGAAACAAAACAATCATGTAGAGGAATAAACATGACTAACATTTATCAACACTCATATATGAAAAGAATATCCTCCCCTTAGTTAAATTAACTACCCTACTTAAAGTAATACAAACACATTACAGATTGAACAATGCTCAAATTATTTGTCTAATATTGCACTTGAGTGGGTTAAATAATACTGACTATGGACATAATAAATAAATATTCCACTTACTTGGAATATGCGTAAGTATATATTGCACAAATGTCTAGACTCCTGGAACTTGTGCGCAAGTTCAGAAGTCTAATCTCTGTAGGGTAGAAGCTGTTATTGAATCTTGTAGTCCTGCAGCAGATGCTGTGATATCTCCTGCCCGATTCCAGATGCTTAAACAGTCCATGCATGGGATGCGTGGTGTCCCGTATTATTTTGGTGGTCTTCGGATGCTTCTTGCAGAATAAAGTTTTTGTATTGATGGAATAATAATTCCATGATAATAATAATAATAATAATAATAATAATAATAATAATAATAATAATCATAATAATAATATAATAGAAGTACATTTCTAATAATGATGAGTCGTTTTAGGGTGAGTCGGTCAGATTATATTTGCATGTAAAAGGTGGGTAATAATGATGGGCTGTGTTGTTTAGCATGGTCTGTAAAATTTAGGTGAGTAGGTAGATTAGGAAAGGGCACAATGAGGTTAGATGCAGTAATGGAAGAAAATGAAGGGTAGTGGTTGTAGTGCAGTGAACTGGGAGTATAATTAGAAATAGCAAGGGAAAGTAGAACTGGAGGTTTAGCATCATAATTTTGAATGGTAGATAGTGTGGTCATAGCCTTAACCAAGAGATAAAAGTGCTGTATGGAGCCAGTTGCCAGTGATAATATAGTGAAGTTGCACTGTCTATGCAAGCAATGAAGTAATGGTACACTGAGAGCAGTAGTGAGAGAAAAAGATAAATGTTTTTAAGGCTTAGTGCATATTAAGATTGGCATTTATTTTAAATACTGACTAAAAAGAGTGTTAAACATTATGACAGAGATAAATTTGTAGAAAAGGGCATGGAGAAAGGAACAACAGATGTCTATATTAAGGCTGTAGTGGCCTGTAGAGTCATAGGTAGATTTAATTAAATGGGAGTGTTTGTGTATGTCTGGTTATGAATTGTCTATTATATCTCTAACAGTTTTTTTTTTGCTATACTGAGGGCACTAACTTAAGGAAATAAATGTAGTGATGTGGGGGGGTGATGACTAGAGAACTGGGGATGGGAAGGGGAGAAAAGCAGGTCATAGCTTCTGTGTCAATGGGAGAAAATCAGTGTGTGCAGGTGTACTTCATAAGAAGTGAAAGAGCGATATTTCCACATTATGTCAAGTACAGGTAAGTAAGAGTTATTCTATATGTTAAGCATTCAAGTAGAGTAGAAACATTTTATGACATGGATTCTAGAGGAGGAAATGCAAATAGGGGTGATCACAGACTGTCCTACAGTATGTTACTATTCAAGGAGCACACCCTTCAAAATAGGAGAAAGAAAGAATAATGGGGAGAGAGGAAAAAGAAAAGTGAATCATTAATACAACTCTGAGAAGGGGAAACTTTAGGGCAGGACATCTGTTATACACCAACAATCTGGAAAACTGAACAATAAAATCAGAATAAATGTCAGATAGACCATGTACAGCCATTACATCCTTCATAAAAATACACTGCAGATTATATACTGGGCACCACAGATATTGTCACCATTCTTTCTTATCGGCTTAAAAAATACTTCACTGTTTCAATGAATACTGCACAAGATTAGCAAACCTGGATGTGTGAGTACAACAGCTATGTGAGATGTGCAGTCTACTCTGTAAAAAATGAAAAATGAGGAGGTTAAAATGTTGTTGGACAGCAAGTTGGGAAAGGAAAAAAAAAACAGGGTAAAGAGAAAGCTCAAAAAATGAAAAGTGGTAGGAAGAAAATAAGAACTTTCCCGGTAAACAAATGTTAAATAAATAAATAAATAAATAAATAAATAAATAAAAATAAAAAGAAACTAAGGAACTTTGGATCAAAGAAGTAATGAAAGCCAGAAAACGCCAAGATAATCATATACATCATGTATAATACTTGGCAACAGCAGAGTGACAGTTTGCAAGCATTAAATAAAGGACAGCAATTTGCATGCTTTATTAGTCTTTGTAGGGCCTGCATTCTGTCACTGGCTGCATACCCCTTACTAGTATGGTTACTGCTTGCATACTGTTTGTTTGTTTGTTTGTTTGTCTTTCGGCTTTTCCCGGTTAGGGGTCACCACAATGGAACTCTGGTCTGCTAATGATTGGCAGTAGATTTTCACGAATGCCGAGGTGCCAACTCAATGTCCAACCTTCAACGAAGGCATGCCCATTTATGTATGTCTTTCGAACGCCCATCCAACTGCGGGGAGGACATGCAGAGTCCACACAGAAGGCACTTCCCGATTCTCAGCTGGAGTGCGGGGAGTGCCTTCTGTGTTGATTCTGCATGTCTTCCCCGCGGTTGGATGGGCATTCAAAAGACATGCATAAATGGGTGTGCCTTCCTTGAAGCTTGGACATCAAGCTGGCACCTCGGTGTTTGTGAAAATCTACTGCCAATCATTAGTGGACCGGAGTTCCGCTGTGGCGACCCCTAACCAGGAAAAGCCAAAAGACAAACAAACAGTATGCAAGCAGTAACCATACTAGTAAGGAGTATGCAGCCAGTGACAGAAAGCAGGCCCTACAAAGACTAATAAAGCATGCAAATATCAGCAATCACAATGCCTGCATTATTAGAGCAAAATCTCACCCTCAACCAACCAAAAAGGAGTGCAGTATAAAATACTGTAACAAGTAACGGTCAGCTAAACGCCACCAACATTAAGAAGCAAAGACTGTAAAATAACCAGCAGCAGTTTAACAATCCAACTATACATTAACAACAATTGAAAAACAATGTTAAACTAACACTATATCTGGCCTAAACATTGGGATGGCAACAAGAAGCATCCTGCAAATTGGTTGGGAACTTAAGTGGAGTGTGATGTGGTAGAGAGAGAGTGTTTGATGAATATGAAGAAAATAATTGTTTGTTGTAAAGACAAAAAGGGAGAGTCACAGATGGGAGAAGTGTTACATTGAGAAAAGAATGGAAATAAATGTCTTACATATCAAAAGCAGGAATGTGGATATAGTTGAAAACAAAAAAAGCTGTGGTAAGTGACACAACTCCTGAGTTGGCATCAGTGTACACATGTGTAGTTCAGCTGAAAGTGAAAGAATGCCATTTTCACATTAAGTCAAAAACAAGTACCTCACAGTTATCCTATATGCTAAACCTTAAAGGAACTGCAAAATGATTGCATTAGAAAAAAAAACTGCTCTGATAGGGCTTCTAGGGGGGAAGCTGGGGCAGGAGGGGTCACACGATGTCCTTAAGTATGCTATTATTTAAGCACTATACTCTTCAAAATAGAGGATAGAAAGAATTGATAGGTGAGAGAAAATGAGAAGGGAAACCTTGACAGCTCTGAGAAGGTAAACTTTCATTCAAGATGCCTATCACACTCCAGCTCTCTGGCAAAGTCAATAACATCAAAATAAATACCAGATAGATCATATCAGTGCAACCTTTAATTGTTTCATAGACAGCCCTTACACTTTATATACTGGGTGCCTCAGATGATGCTGTTGTACCTGCTTAATTCATTGTTTAATGCTGCCCAAGCATAACACACCTGGTGGTTTCAGTGTATCAGTTATGGGAGATAGGCTAGTCTGCTTTTTTTTAAGTTAACTAAACTGTGTATATGACATAAGATACACACACATACATACATACATGCATACATACATACACATGCACACGCACACACACACACACAATTTTATATATATATATATATATATATATATATATATATATATATATATATATGTAGATACACACACACACACACACACACACACACATATATATATATATATATATATATATATATATATATATATATATATGTATGCATACACACATATGTATTTTATATATATATATATATATATATATATATATATATATATATATATATATATATATATACAGATATGCACACACAGATATATATATATATATATATATATATATATATATATATATATATATTTTTATATATTTATGTATATTTGGAGTATCTATATTAAAACTTATAATAGGAATAGAGTAATTATATACTGTATAAACGCTTAAATCAGGCCGGTAATATAATCTTAGCACCTCACATTGTTCCATAAAACAAAATAATGCAATGTTTAGCGTGGTTCAGTATTCTAAGCTATGTGGTTATGACAGTATCAAAGTATGTTGTCTGACATAATAGAGCAATGCTTTGCGAAAAACAGATGGCTATGTCTTCCCTCAAAAATATGATTGATATAACCTGGTTTATTTGTAGCTTGCACTAGCTATATTGTCAATATACATTTTCCATAAGAATGTCATAATTAATCATGTAGACTTTTTTATGATATATAAACTGTACAACACAGATATAGACCAGGGATTAAGCATTTGCTACAACTTGATCAATCAGTGATTAAAGTTTTAATGCAGTACTCTGTTAAGCTAATAAAAAAGATAGCATATCTTACAGGACATACTGCCTGTTTCAAAGATATTAACAGACTCCAGAGATCAAATATACATATTATAAGGCAGTGGCAGCTGGTGACTTCAAAGGGGGGCTGCAGGAGACAGATGAATGGGTGGGGCCAATTGGAAGGGGTGTGACCAACTAGAAAGGGGCAGAGCTATGGTCAAAACCACAAAAAAATGGGACTTTAAATATGCTGCCCTGGGTGCCAGACCATCATTATGAGAGCCCAATCAAGACAAAATGAGGAGGAGAAGAAGAAAAAAATATTTCAGTGCATTGGCTACATGACAGCTTACTTAATATCTAGATGGAAACAAAAGGGTTGTGAGGCATGAAAAAATAAATTACTTTTTAAATATATTACTGGGATGCCAGTCAAAATCAAGTATAAAAAAGCAAGCAGCACTCAACTCAAACCATTTCTCCTTGCACTGTAGTTCTAATTATAATTTATATTCAGCTTTATAAAAGTGCAAAGTAACATACTGCCAGCAACATGCATTTTCTGGATAATAAGAAGCATAAATCAGCAGTATAAAAATATGACAGAAAAACAGAACATTCTGCAAAATCAAGGACAGATGAAAAGACACTGTACTTGTGTCTACCTTGGATGGGGGGGGTTACATTTTTATTTTGAATTTTTATTTTAATCATAATCATTTTATGGTTTTCTGATTACACCAAGTCATTATGAAACAGTGATGAGACAATACAGAGACAAATTAGTGTGCTGACCTTAATAAGTGCTCAAATGTCTGCAAGTGGATCAAGAAGAATGTCAGAAAATATAAAGCAAGTGACTACAAACTTTAAACCAAAGAAGGCCTAAACATAGCCTAAATTATTAGTAATGGGGAGGGTGCAAATTAACATAGCGAGGTACAGTAGTCCTTACAGGAATGCTTAAATGTCC
This sequence comes from Protopterus annectens, assembly GCF_019279795.1. Taxonomy (NCBI): domain Eukaryota; kingdom Metazoa; phylum Chordata; order Ceratodontiformes; family Protopteridae; genus Protopterus; species Protopterus annectens. Next base: position 182,058,449 of record NC_056734.1, read on the forward strand.
ATAAAGCAGGACTTTGGGTGGAGGAAGGGGGTGGGAACATGGTGGGGAGGGGTTGAAGGTATATAGAATGTGGTTCCAGTATTATCACATTTCAAATTCTTAACTTTTGGCAAATTAAAATACCACAGGCCTTGGAATGGGTTGGCTGAGTATAATAGCCTGCTGGTTTACATTACATGCAAACAGGTTTACCTTAAGTGCACATTCTGGTTTTCACTGTCCTGTCATATAGGCTGCTGATACTACTGAACATTTAAAATGGCATCCATACACAGACACAGTATGTATTTGTCTGCAGACTACTGAAACTACAATAGCTACATTAATTTAATTAAAAAAAAACTCAAGAAGTAGCAAAGCATCTTTTTGCTAGAATGTTTTCAAATAAAACAGCATTAGTTACCACTTTATTTTACTATTTTTCTAGAAAACGTTTTAATGGGGAAAAAAATCAGCATTATTTAGCTCTTTATTTTAACATACGTAAAATTAAACGTTAAACAGAAAAGCAGAACAAAAGTACAGTTTCATACAATAAGATATGTGCTCAGTTCATGCAAAACTAAAAGCCTTTTTGTGTCATAATGCAAGTAAATGAGTGCTTTCTGCACAAATGCAGTGGTTGTATTCATATGCAAAAAAAAAAAAAAAAATACAGCGATTAGTCCACAAATGACTTTTATCTCCCAGTTAAGCATGCAGAAGTAAAGTTGCTAAACACAGGACTTTATCAAATTAATAATAGTTTATATTTCTTAAAGGTGCACTATCTAAACTAGTAAACAACTGACTTCATTTACAAAAACAATATTTGGAAAATTAAGTCAAAGATAAAAGAGTAAAATTGAGTGCCACCTTTTAAACTACCCACTGAAAATCTATGACCATCCAGTTAACAAACTATTCTATAGTTATTCTTGTTTGCAGTCCCAGCATATATTTGAATGCAACAGAGAGATGTATGATTAATTTAAAAAACTTCTGGTATCTCACATGCATTTGTATATACAATTATATATCCATTTCCACCTGGTTGTGTAGTATTTATTTATTTATTCGTGTATTTAATGTTTGACATCATATTCTACTCATCTGCTCCTGCATGGAAGTAAAACAATTGAGCATTTATCTAGTTATCTTTGGCAACCACAGCTGCTGTGTTTATAAAATATGCTGCTCCATTTTCTTCAGCACAGAATGTAACACTTCATTGTTAATGCAGTATAAAAGTGTACATTTTTGTTTACTGCCACAGGATAATATGCAGCTGTAACTAAACACCATACTTGACAACAATAGTAAATAAACAGTAATGCACTTCTTTATTATGCCTACTACAGAAAATAGGGACAGAAAATGAGTCAAGTCCATCACCTAAATATAAACAAGCAGCGATGGCGATTTCTTTTTTTTAATTCTGCCTTACTGGTTTGTGCAGTTTTACTTTTCATACAGCATATTGGGCAGTGAGCTAGAACCATCCACATGAACATATATCTGTAGTAGAAATCATCCATGAATTACACAAACATTTTTAAGCACTTACAGAAACTGGTGGATTATGAGAACTACGTTTGGGAATGGTGCTAGATTGCCAATTAAGAAACTTTTCTGTACTTCTTATAAGTACCGTGTTTACAAGCAGTCCTTACCTGCTCTTTGCATTTTGTATTCCTGACACTTCCTTAACTGGCCTGCATAGTTTCTGAACTCACAGTGTATTCTCCATATCCATAAAATCAGTGTTATTTGTGTGTGTGTGTGCACGCGCGCGCGTGTGTGTGTGTGTGTGTGTGTGTGTGTGTGTGTGTGTGTGTGTGTGTGTGAGTGTGTGCACGTGCATGCGTGTGTGTGTGTGTGTGTGTGTGTGTGTGTGTGTGTGTGTGTGTGTGTGTGTGTGTGTGTGTGTGTGTGTATGTGTATGTATACTGTTCTCTCTTAATTTATCAATCCCATTTCCATTTCAGACAAAAATATAACTTGTTATTGATCTGTTTTGCATTTGCATTTTCTTTATTGTTTATAAAAGAAATGGACTGTTTAACAAACTCTTTTGGTCGCTGGCATCATCATATATTTATTAGCAATCAAAGTTGTGCAACAGCAGAACTAACAGAGGACCAAAGTTTTGCCATCGCAATACAGTTAAGCACTTTGGCCCTCAGTGTGAGCAACTTTGGAAACAACATAAGTGCTCCTGCAAGGCACTCTATTTAAAAAAACATTCCAGAATATAAAAGCAGATGGGTGCTTCTTGTACAAAACAACCTACCCTGCCACATGCATGGGGAACAAGAACATTCTGCCTGTCTATTCAGCTATAGCACAGATATGAATAGCATTCTTTTACAAGAAGTATAAAAGTTCTGTTTTGGCAACTCAGCTGTAGCACCTCAAAAACACATTGTTACTAGTTACGACACTAGCAATTACACGCAAACTATTTACACACCCACTGTTTCCAGGAACAGTAAGGAATGTCAGTCTTACTTCACATTTTGCACTATAGCAGCAGTTCACCACAAGAAAGTGTGTAGACTAGTGTTTAAGATAGTTAAGAGACTTGACATTTCTTGCCAGATGGCATGTTTCTGGGTATTTATTCAATGCTAATTACAAAAAAAAAAACTGAGCTACCTGTAATAGCAGACATTACCTTACTTGCAGGAACTGTAGAAGTTATATTTGAAGATTTTATTTTGTCTGATCCTGATCGAAGTTTGAAGTTACGAACTCTGATCAAACCAAATTACCGTCTGCTGCTACTGTTTCTCACTTTTTCCTAGCATACAAAGTGCAGGAAGAGAGCTCGAACCAATCCGTAGCCATCCAGCCATCCATGTCACCTACATGACTACCGACATGGCAGTCCGATCTCCTTCCAGTTTACTGCGGTTGCAAACCACATACACTTCTAGCCATCACACACTGATGTCTTCTGTCCTTAATCTGGACTGCTTTTACAGCAGTCTGGATTTACAGTCAGACCGTATTTTTTTTTAATCCGGAACTCGCTAAGCATGCACAGTTTGAGTTCCGGGACTTTAACAGAGTGTCAGTGAGTCAGTCAGACTTGCAGCTAAGCAGCAGCCAGCATAAATAATGTAGAATACAAAAATAAATACTTTATTTTATTTTTTAAAATGTTCTTTACTTTTCTTTCCACAGCTGGGAGGGCTGCAGTCCTGCAGTCCAATAGCACAAGCCGCCACTGTTATAAGGTCTTTTTGTTCCCTTCAACCTTCTATTTCATACAACAAAAACAGTTATTCCCTCCCTTAGACAAAAAAATGTTTATGGCTTTAGCTTGTCAAAGCTGCCCAGATCAGACACAGGGGCACTTAAAGCAGATATACACAATGTATGTTAGCTACTCACGGATAGCAGTTTAAAATGATTCTGTTGAAAATTGCCAGATTTCTTTGCACTGTGTAACTAAACTGGATCATCAAAGATATACTTAGGGAATAGTAGTCAAATAGAAAACATATAAACGAGGTGGATTTGTCCTTACTGACATTTTGTTTAGACAGACTTCATAAATAGGATCAAAACATAAATATGTCTGTGTATGAAAAATAATGGTACCATCTTATATTATTAACAGTTCCAAACACACTTCTGCTAAGTATATCTTATTTGCTTCATTGAGTATGATGAAAGAGAGTGAGGGATAAGTTGGGCTCTGTTACAAATCTGAACATGTCAAGAGTCATTGGAAGCTTGGAAGGTGAAAAGCTTTCTTCATGCTAATATCAAAGCATTTTGAACTCCATTTTGCATCCAGAAAAATAAATTTAAATACATAGTTTCATAGGTTCATAGGTGTGTACTAGGCTAATAGCCCTGGGGCCTTTACAAGCCTAGCCCATAGAAGTGCCCTGGCATTGTGCCACCCATCAATCTATCAAGTAGAGCCACTGGAGTGATCCCTGGGGTGAACTTTCTATTTCCCATCCACTTATCAAGATTTCTCTTGAAGAGGGCTAGTGAGGTGGTCTGCTTGACATGTATGGGAAGTCTATTCCAGAGCATGGGCAGTCTCTGGATTATGAACCTGTCCTTCCAGCATGTTCTGTTGATTGTGGTAATGAGGTTGAGGTCTCTGGAGCATGTGGTGTGGAGGGATTGGGATTTCTTTAGAAGTAGCATTTCTAACAGAGCTTTGGTCAGACATGGCTTTGTAAGTCAAGCAGAGATCACCTCTTAGTAGACAATAAGAGACAGGGAATAGCTGGAGTTTTTTGAGTCTGCCCATGTAGAACATGTGTTTAAGGCCTAGGATCCTCTTCATGAGGTACTTTTGTGACATCTCCAGCTGTTGCAGGTGTCTAGTGAGGTACATGCCAAATGGGGCATTATACTCTATGATTAGTCTAATGAGGGAAGAGTAGAGAGATGTGATAGACCTCTTTCTTCTAGGATGCAAAACCCTTGGTAATGAGATGTGCCATATAGAAGGACTTTCTAACCACAGTGGCAATGTGGTGATCAAAGGAGAGGTTACTGTCAACCTGTGTCCGCAGATTTCTTATAACACCTTCGGTGTTCAGTGGGCTCACATTGATGTAGTAGTTAATGGGAATTGAGTTTTTCCCAAAGGGGATGATGACGCATTTTTTGGCATTAAGATTAAGGCCATGGTTTCAACACCAGTCATTGGTCTCAGTGAGGCCTTTCTGTAGGATATCTGCATCACTTGGGGAGTTAATAATGGCTCCCAGCTTGCAGTCATCTGCAAATTTGGTCAGCCAGAGTCCCTCCATGTTGGCTTGGACTTCTGAGAAATAGATGCCAAACAGGAGAGGACCCAGGACAGATCCCTGTGGGACTCCACTCATGACTGGTCGATAGTCTGACTTGAAGTCTGCTACTTTTATACTTTGTGTTCTCTCTGTGAGCCAATTCACAACCCACATAATGATATAGGGGTTGATGCCAATTTTGGTGAGTTTATCAATAGTTCCTGAGTGAGTAATGGTATCAAAGGCCTTGGCCAAATCATGATAGGCTGTATATACTGTCTTACCTTCATCCACCGCTCTGGTGACTGACTCAAAGAAGTCAACCAGGTTGAGCAGGCATGATCTACCTTTCACAAAACCATATTGCGTGGGATCTAGAGTTTGGAGATTCCCTATAAACAGTTAACTTTTAAAAGTAATTCTACTTATGGAGATAAAAGTTCAGTATAATTTATAAATAATGCTCAGCTCTTGCAGGAATTCAGAATTTTCTACAACTGTAAATGAATTTACGAGAATAGCTCATTTGAATACAAAATGAAAAGTGGCAGAAATTACAGAAATAAATGAATGGAAAAGCAGGTGACTATAAAAACAGCTTAATTATGTAATAAGAGTCAGATAACGTACAAAATGAAGGCTAACTCAAGGTTTAACAGTCTAATGGGAGGGCTTTCTGAGTTTCATCTGTCAGTACCCTGGCTAAAATCAGTGACTGCTATTTAGCAGTTAAGCAGTAGCAGGTGTAAGTCATTTTTATTTACCTCAGTGAGGAATAATGCAAACCTGTCACTGTCCCTTATTTCACAGACCTTCTTTGATTTAATTTTGCTCTGTCCTTCATAAAAAGTTTGATTTGCTTGTGAATCATTCAGGACTATAGACAGTCAATAAATCCAGACATCAGAGTTTCATACTTATTAAGCAAAAAAATGCATGTTGATGCACAATTTGTTATTCTATTAACTTTTAATTGAATTAGAGTAATATTTAAAATTTGTTCCTGATTTTGAGCCTTTATTCTGGTATTATTGGTATTGCGCTGAACTCTTCAGAAAAGAAGTTGGGAGCTATAGTATCAGTATTTATAAAGCTCTCTGTGTGAGAAAACCATCCCTGAATATCAGAAGCATCAGCTGTCCTTAAACTCCAAGGTATGCATTGAGATCAGTCACACTGGGCTGATGATCTCTCTAGTGTTTACCTTGCCTATGTTCATTACCAGCTTTATTCTAACAGAGTCATATCACAGCCTAATCAGGAAATTAATTTATTTTTCCTCCTCATTTTCCCAATCAGCTGCAGCTTTTGTGGGGCCTCCACACAGTCAAGGATAATTTAGAAGGCACCTTGCAGCCATGGGTATTGCAGGTACCTAAAGCTGGATATGTTGTTAGTTTTAGTGGACAGCATGTCCACCAGCAGGGTTTAACTAAGCCAGGGGCACTATGTCAGTGGTAAAATATTTAATGGAATTGTGAAAACTGTTGCTTGATAAAACACTGTTACTATAACCAATGATATCTTTGAATTTTAAAGGAGATATAAATAAGAGTTATTACCCACCTGGTTTATTAAATATGAAAGATTCTTGTACTAGCTTTTGTTATTTTGACAGACGTGTTACAAAATATCAAGGTAAGGTAACTTGCAGTGGTTGGGGGGCCCCCCCAGGAATAGGGGGCCCCCAGCAACCACAGGGTTCGCTGCTGGCTAAAGCCAGCTATGGATAGTAGGCAAGCCATTGTTATTCATTGATTTTATAACAGCTCTGGTTAGAAAGGTAAAGGGTTTGAAATTGCTATCGGAGTCACTCTGTCAGTGTTTTCTTTTGTATTACGCTTCATCGCTGCAATAACATTGCTTTTAAATAACATTGTTTTACTAACTTTAATTGACATCACTGTAATAAGATTGCTTAAATAGGATTGCTTTACTAACTTTAATTGATTTCATAAACTTTCCCCGGAGAAAATAACATAGCTTGAATTTGTTTTTGGATCTGAATATTAAATAGTTGTCAGTAATATATACAAGATGTGACATGCAAATTAGCATGCATGCCAGTCATCGTTCGTTTCCATGCCCATTTTCCCTATCAGTCAGTACCGACACGCCCATAGCGTCGCAAAACTAAGCGCGAGGTACTGTTCTAATATTATAGCTGTTCTTGTGTCTGCTACATTGTTACAGCCCCCAGCCCCCACTGATACTACACCAGTACTACACTGCTGCTGCTCCCTACTGTTTGTACACTAGTTACAGTCTTTCCCCTTCCCTTTTCAGAAATTCTAACCTGCCTGCGGTTATTGTACTGTAGCTCAGAGCCATAAAAATAAGTGTACTGAGATTTGCTATAGGTTCTGAGATCATAGAGCTCCACTACTGGCTTCATTTGATTGGATCCCCTCTCTAGCTTGTCTGCCATAGCCTGCACAGAGTTGCACCCACCTAGGGTCTTTTATTAAGACTGATAAGCATGGAAAGCCCTGAACTGTAAGAAACAAGTATTTTTATCAAAAAGGGAAGTAAAAAAAATAAGCTGTGCTGAGCTGCAGCCAGTGCAGTGTCACCACTGGACATGCTCTATAGTGGTTGTCTGTACAGGAGTTATTTTCTGTTATAAGAGACCAGAAAAAAACTATACAACCTTAGAGATCTGGGTCTGAGGCTAAAATAAGCCACGCTAAGTACAAATAAATACACCTTGAGCTGCAGTACACCCCTGACCAGATAACAAGGCTCATGCCTTAGTAGTAAGTCCACCCAAACATTACTTAAACAAAACAAACTCTAAGCAGTTATGGTCATCCTTGCCCCCAAATCATTTTTGTCTAAACCATAGATCAACACTTTCCCACAACTTTTCTAGCCAGCCTGATTGAGATGGGTATCTTGAGCCAATGTGCTAACTGTCTAATGATCCTCTATTACTCAAATAGCATAACACAGTTTGTAAGAGATGTACATATATAATGTACTTTGAGGCCAAAATATCACATGCAGTAAACTTAAGACACCAAAGTCATCATCAGTATACCACATGCCACATCTCACCAAGGCCATTACAACACATATAATCTATCATATGAGATTCTAAAGATCAACTTGCCCAAATCTCAAAGACCTCCAAATTAAAGCACAGGCACAAAGCTCACTCATCAGGCTAAACATACATCCTCAAATAGCACAAGAAGCCCTGAAGACATGGATTCTGAGCCCGTAAGGCAGGGATCCAACTAACCAAATATTCTTGTTAAAGAGGACTCCATTAAAAGACATGCAAATGTGCTTGTTACCAGGCTGAGCAAGGAAAGAGTGTAGTTTAGTTACTTGTCTGTTAGATCATACACACACTGAAGTCTTTGAACAAGTACATGGTGTGACTCTGTGGGTGTCAATGACTGGAGATGAACCTCACTAGTTTATATGAAGAGAGATATGATGGAGCTCTTGGACTACGTGTTTCAGGCAGTACAACCCAGCACCGAGCAGTATTCTACCTTCTCCAAGGACGATGTAATATGAGCAAAAATTACCCAAATTCAGTTACTGGCTTAGTTTTTGTTCTCATTTGAAAGGGGTCCAATATTTGTCAGCTGGGAGGATATGATTGACAGACCATACTGCCTTGTCAGGGATGGCCATCATCTGTCCTCTCTAGGGTTTTGATTATTAGCAAACCCATTACTAACCCTATAGTACCTTTTTTAGGCAATGCCAGCCTGATAAACCTACTAACATAATGAAAAAAAGCAAAGGAAAATATGAAGGTTTACTGATCAGTGCTAGAAGCCTAGACAAGAAACTTCATCCACTGCAAGCCCTTTTTACCCTGGAGGATAGAGATGTCTAAGCTGTGACTGAGATGTGGTTTAAAATGGCAGGCAGCACCTCAGCTCTGTAGGGCTATAATGTCTTCCACACATTTAGACCAGGTTCTGTGCAGGAGGGGAAAATGCTGTAAGTGTTTCAAGCTTCATCTAAGAGATACTGACATCAAAGCTAGAAAAGCAGTATATGGGAACATATGTGAATTGTGGCCTAATTTTCAACCAACATGTGCCACTGTCATAAGAAAGTCCTTCTATATTGTGTAGCTTCTAAACAAAGGGTTTTCATCTACATCTAGAGGTGTTATTATCCCCCTTTACTCAACCCTCATTAGGCCAGTCATTGAGTATAATACCCCCTTATGTGTATCATGGTACACACAACAACTGGAATGTCCACAGTGATAGTTTACTAAAAGGATGCATGGCCTAAACAATATGTCCTACATGGACTGACTCAAAACCTTGTCCAAATCCTTCAGACTACTTACTAACAGGTGACTGTGTCTGGCATGTAAAGCATCCTCTGACCTAATACTAATTGGACCTACTACATATTAGCAAGTCAAATGCCATCAAGTCTTTTAAGTGTAACAAGAAAATATTACTAAGAAAGCCACTCCAGTGGCATAGAGAGGCAAAGCCCTGACCACAGGCTTAGCTGACTTTGGTTTGATTAGTGGTTTAGCTGACTAACAGAGTGGCAGGGAGGGATGGGTGTAGCTGTCCCGGGATGAGGGCAATCATTAGTGATGCTTCCTAAGGGGAGGCATTGTCCAAACTGGGGAGATACCCTTGGATGTAACCAACAAATATGGGGGAGGGGTGGGAAGAGGGAAAGTGGGTAGGGCATATAATTAAAAAAAAAACACCTGGCAGAAGCACAGACAGCCAAGCCTCCAGGACACCCTTTAGATCCATGACTGGCCCCAACAATATGGAGTAAGTCCAGGGGAGTAGAAGCATGGCTGGTAGACCTTGTCGGCATTGTCGCCAGGTCGGTCGTATTACTATACAGAAATGGCTGCAATCAATGTCTCACATCCCTTTATAGACTGATTGTAATTATACTTTGCAATGTTTTTTTGTATCCTGCTGCCACTTGAGTAAAACCCACAAATGACAAAAAAAAAATTGTGAGGGGGGAATCCTACTTCTTGCATCACAATGTAAATATACTGAACCATTGCCAGAAGGAAATATAGCCTGGAACACATGCAAAGTTTTGCATGATTAATACTCATGGAAGGCTTGCTGTGTCCTGAGAAACCACTGTAAAAAACTGACCAGTGTTGCTAAGGTTAATTTCCAGTTATAGATTGACAAATTCACCCTGCTTTAGAAACTCCAATAAACCCTTTTGTCTTGTTTCTTTCTAGAATAACCATTTTTTTTTATTTTACAATATGCTATTCTTGAATTGAAAACTGTAATATTGATTCCCATCCCAAATGAGGGTAATAGGCATCTCCTACAGTCCTACAGCTGTCTCCTTTGTGCCTCACCTACCATCTATATAGTTCAGAAAGCAGCCCCATCACAACAAATATGGCATATTAAGGACTATAGCCTGTTTTTGTATGGCTTCAGAAAGGAGAACTGTGCTGCAGTTGCCTTGCTGACTCCCACAGACAGCATTGACAGAGATTTTAATTTTGGCTTGATTACACGAACATTGAATGTGGAGTTAACACAGCCATTTGGTTGAGTACTGTCCAGGGGAAAACTTTGTTTACTGGTCATTCATTCCACTGACCTTAAGATTATTCAGTGGTTCCATAAAGAGTGGTAAGCACTAGGTAGCCTGTCTACCATGAGAGGAGAGGTTCTTGGCCCAGAAATTGTAGTTTATTGACCATTTGGACAGTTAGTTCGTCTCTTTCAACTTTCTGGTTTAAAAGATCACATCTGTGCTTGTTTCCCATCTTTCCTTTAACTAACCTACTGGGTAGCACTAGAAAGCCTTAAACTAATACAAGCCTTCTAGCTTAGGAGAGAGACTTTGGAGTGATTAAGTATCAGTTTTCTGTACTTTCTTGCTGTACATAACTGTTTTCTGCCTAAACGCAGATTTTCCAGCGTTTTTTGTGATTTAAAAGTTTATTTTTTTCACATATTGTACTTATTTGACTGCCTGCACTTTTAAAAAGTTGTTTTTTGTTTAAATAATTTGTTTAACTGTTGTAGGCTACACACTAAAGTGTGATAGCCTTTTCTGATCATTAGTAGTAGTTTAAAGCTGTTTTAAGTGTATTTTCTACTGTTTTTGCCTTATCTTTAAAAAAAACAAAAACAATTCCTTGTTTCCCACCTTTCTAAGCTAGTATAGTCCAATTTTTAGGCTAGTGCTGAATTCAGGGCTGTGATACTTTTTTCTGAGTTTCCCATACCTTACTTGGATAGATGGAAGTTTCTCTGTTCACCTGTGAGAGAGGGAAGCTTTGAGCAACCTATCTGTCCCTGGAGGAGTGGTTCCAGCCCAGAAGTTAGTAGTTTATTGGCTATTTTGGGCTAATTTCTATCTCTTTCATTTCCCTACTATAAAAACCACATTGGCATGGTTTTCTGCACCAGGCAGTGCTGGTTAGCTGCGGTTAAATTATTCCCAGCTCCACTAAGTTTTTCCCTTGAAACTAGTCTAACTCTCAACCTAAGCACTCAAAAAGCATCTTGCAGCCCAGCACTTGCTCAGACTTAATAGCAAGCATTAAGTTACCCTGACACTGATTGCCCAGCAGGGCAAGGCTCTTTATTCACCCCTCACCAACCAAGCGACTAAGCAACTCACCCTACTATTCAGGCATGACCAAAGGGCAACTTCAGGTGCACTCTCCAGTCCAGCTGGTGAATCTGGGTATCCTGAGGCAATGTTACAACTGCCTCATGTACACAGACAACCCTCTCCTCCTACCACAAAACACTAACATATGCGAGAGATGCAATTATACAGCCAAACTGGAAGCTAAGCTTTCTCCACCCAAGACTGGAACAGACAGTCAAGAGGAGAAGATTAACACTTACACCATAACTCCAGCCACACACAGACCTACTAAAACAGCACTGGCAAAAAATACACATAAATACACAAAAATCATACTCGGAGGCTTTAAATAAAAACCTGCAAAAGCATCAGAGACCTCCAAAGCAGACGCCCAAACAACCTGCACTTCCTGTTACAAACCAGGCAACACATAAAACACGAAATCAGTGTGCTGCACAATCACAGCCCTTAAGATGAAATAACATACCTAACACACTAGTAATAGGTGACTCTGTAGTCATGAAGACTGATGTCCCACTCACTAAGCTGGACAAGCAGAAGGTCACTGTTAGCTGCCTGTTGGGAGCCAGAATCCGCCACATAACACAAGCACTCAGGTCACTCCAGAACAAGTACAACTATGACTCTGTCATTGTTCATGTTGGTGTGAATGACCTGAGATGTACCTCCCTGGACTACAGGAAAAGAGACATGGAAGAGCTCTCTGATCATGTAGCCCAGGCTGGTATGACCCTGACCCTGAGTAGCATCCTGCCCTCACCAAGAATGATACCTCAGTATAATGAAAAAATGATCAATTTCAACAATTGTCTAAGCTTCTGGTGTCACTGAGAGGGGATCCAGTGTCTGTCAGCCTGGGACGACATGCTCGACAAGCTGCATTGCTTCGCAAGAGACAGCTTACACCTGTCACCCCTAGGCTTTTGAATACTGGCCAAGGCTCTTGCTATCCCCATAGTGCCTTTTTAGGCAAGGCTCAAAAGTCAAACCCACCTCCGTAAACAGCACAATTAACAAAAAACTGAGGGTTATGCTACTCAAAGCCAGGAGTTTAAATCTCAAAATGCACACACTCGAAGCACTCCTCAGTATGGAGAACGTTGACATCTGTGCAGTAACTGAAACCTGGTTCAAGGCTCCAGAGAGCCCCCCAGCACTACCGGGCTACAACTCATACCACACGTTTTGGCCACAGAACATGGACTGAAACACAAAAGGAAGGGTATACCCATATTCATCAAGGATACCTACACCTCCAGGTTAGTGGTGCAGCATGATATCTCTGAGATCATCCATGTGCAATTAACATTGGGCAAATTTGCAATGCAAATTGTGGCCTGCTACAGATCACCCTCCATGACCCAGGACCACCACTCCACCTTTCTGGAGACACTGGAAAACATGAAGGTCGTACCAAACACCCTGATATTGGGTGATTTCAATTACCCTACCATTCACTGGGAAAACTACTCGAATACAAATTCCCAGGCCCAGCGCTTCCTGGAATTCATCAACTCAAACACCCTGGATCAGCTGGTAAACTCCCCTACCAGAGGTGAAAACATATTGGACCCGGTAATCATCAACATGGGTGACAGGTGTTCCGCACCAGAGGTCAACCCGTCACTGCTTAGATCAGACCATAAACTAATCACTCTGGATGTCCACAGCCCACCACCACCCTCAAATAAGGAAACCACAGTAAAAAACTTTTCTAAAGAAAACTTCACCTTACTTAAGAGAGAGGTGGTAAGTTTCACAGCCCCCACGCTAAAGGATAATGCTGCCCAAGATGCAGAAACCTTTACAAATGCACTCTATGAGCACCTGCAAGGATTCATGGATCATGCCATCCCTAGCAAAACCAAGACTCACTCCTCTAAGAGAAGGAAACCAGTTTGGTGGACCCCTGCAATAAACAGGCTATACAATAGAAGGAAGAAACTAGTTCAGAAAAAAAAGCAAATCCCAAGAAGGAAAGACATCCCTGATCAGTATCAATAAGAAACTGAGGTCCCTCATGAAATCATCCAAGGCTAACTTCGAAAGAAAAATAGCAAGGATTCAAAAGATAACCACAAAGCCTTCTTTAGCTATATTAAGAATCTAAGTGGCAACTCGCAGATATGCACTGAACTAGTGCAAAATAGCACAAAATATACTGAACCTACTGATATAGCCAACATCCTGGCAAATAGATTCAGTGGAAACTTTACCCCCCCTCTCACCTCCAAAAGGGCCCGCAACAATACCAGAAAAGTGTAGTGTCCCAAAAATCACAGAAGCACAGGTGAAAACAGCCCTTTCAAAAGCCAAAAACACAGCGTCAATGGGACCAGATGGTGTCCCAGGCTGCGTCTTGCACGAACTACAGAGCAAACTAACCCCCCACCTAAACACGCTGTTCAACCTCAGCCTCTCCGCAGGATACATGCCCATAGAATGCAGCACAGCAATGGTTATTCCTCTCCACAAAAGAGGGGCACAACTGACCCTGGTAACTATTGCCCCATAAGCCTGACTAGCCTGGTCTGCAAGGCTATGGAGAGCATCATCATGGAACACATTAACAAAGACAATGGGAACCTCCAAACATTTGACCCAACCCAGTTCAGCATTGTTAACGGCAAATCATGCCTACTAAACCTGTTTGACTTCTTTGAGACAGTCACCAAGGCCATAGATGAGGGAAAGGTGGTTCACACAGCATACCTTGACCTCACCAAGACTTTCAACACCATTCCCCACTCGGGTATTACAGAAAAACTCACCAGCCTGAACATAAACCCCTACATCACGAGATGGGTTGCCAACTGGCTTACAGACAGAACTCACACGGTAAGAATAATGGGCTCCAGGTCCGACTCGAAACCAGTCAAAAGTGGTGTCGCGCAAGGCTTGGTCCTGGGACCCCTACTGTTTGGCATATACTTCTCAGAAGTACAGGCAAACACAGGAGGACTATGGCTAAACCATTTTGCCGATGACTGCAAACTGGGCGCCATAATTGACTTTCTGGCTGACACTGACATCCTCCAAAAGGGCCTTACTGAGACAGACACCTGGTGTCAAAGTCATGGGCTCAAGCTAAATGGCTCTCTGTTCCTGTGTAAAACTAACATAAAGTATGCATATGATGGTTCAATATGGAACTCAAACAAGGATACCAGAAATACTGGAAAAAAAGAAAGCTTTCACCAATGACATTACTGACATTTCATAAATATTGACTGAGGTGTAGGAAAAATCCCTTATCATTAAAGTCCAAAATAATAATATTAATAATAATAATAATAATAATAATAATAATAATAATAATAATAATAATAATAATAATAATAATAATAACAATAATAATAAAATCATAGTGTTTCAACTCTCACAAAAAAATAAAAATAAAAAAAACTCAGATCTCTGAGTAATTAATTTTGAGACAGATCAATTTTTGGAAGGCCCCTGGGTGTAGTTTACATGTGCAAGTCAGCCTTTGTCCTGCTGAGCTTACCTGGAACTACATTTTTCTCTAAAGGAATCTATGAAGTCTGAAGAAACCAACTGAGATAGGTAGCTGTTTCAGTGGTTTCAAAGGTAGTCTGCTAAAAGGCAGGACCAGGATCCCCCCTGTTTTTTGAAATACCACATTAATGTACTTTGTGTTGTCTCTGATCACTCGAAAAGGTCCTGGCATTCAGAGGTGGCATAAACATTTTTGAGCATTGATTACTGCCGTCATCTCTTTGATTTATATATTTTTTTTCTGTCCTACTTGTTCCACAGAGTTTGCTTTTTTTATCACCTGTGAAATTGCTCCCAAAGCTAAGTCACAGGAATCTGTTGTGACTAACTAATGGGGGGAGGGAAATCTGGATAGAGATACAGTTGGTTCTTCCACCAATATATTCCATTTTTACAAAACCTAGCACTGGAACTTGAAAATTCAGTGGATACTAATGCCGTGACCACACCAGTCTGAGAAACCACTGAATTTTCCTCTAGTGAAGTCTGATTAATGGAATCATTAAGAGATTTTTATAGTGTAGTCAAGTAAATTTAATCACAACTGAGCTTGTGGCTGCAGCCCTAAAATGAGCATTAGCAGCATCTAAGAGTTCTCAGTAACCTGTGAAGCAGACCCAATGACAGAAATTAAACAAGTTTGGAAATCCTTGAGGGCTATTTTAAGTCTAGGCAACTACCCCATGTAACAATCAAATTATGTACCTTGTATCCATAAGGTAATCACCTTGACCATTATGGCAACCTCCCATCCGTTATATTTTGCTCATGTTTTCAAAGGTAGTTAACAAAAACACAAGCATGCAAGTATGGTAGATTAAAACTCTAAAAGGCAAGGTAGAAGAAGAAAACATGTTTTGCCATATTTCTCAATGTTTTTCCCATCCTTATCAAAAGGAATAGGATTGATCTTAAACAGTTTAGCAGCAGCAGCAGAAGAAGAAGAAATGCAAGCAAGAAATTGTAGCAGGATCTGCTTTAGGATTAATCATCAGATATTTGTGGTACTCAGGTACTTTATGAAATTTGTTAAGATATTTGGATGTAGGAGCTTGAGTGTCAGGCTACTGCCAGCTGATAAGAAAACATCATCCAGGCTTGCAAAAAGAAGAAGAGCTGAGGTAAATCCAATTGTAGCAGGCCATAGAATTTCCACTGAGTGGTTGGAATTTCATTCTATTCCCTCTGAAAGAATTCTCTCTTTTTATTAACAGTCTCAGAAAAGAAACCTAATTCTGGAGGGAAATCTGAAGAGACACTTTCTTCAGAATCAGAATGTTCTGCAGCAGAAGAATTGTCAGGATCATAATATTCTCCCTCATGTCCCACTACCTCTGATAAGGGTTCAGAGTCAGAATCAAAATTGGAGGGGAACCTTTCTTTTTCTGTCACATCTTCTTTGTCCATGGAAAAGGGGCAGAAGAAGCATCATTCTTATATTTTTGTTTACGTTTCCTAGAAAAGTCACTGAAATCAGACCAGCTCAAGCAGATGCACTAACCCAGAGTTCAGGCACCCTTATTCAGCTATACAGTGCAGGTGGTCCCTCTTCCAAACCCAGTAAGATTGGTTCCCCTTTACAAAGTGATGAAGACCTAACAGCTTCAGAAGACATGTCTGAAACCCAGTCTATGGTCACTGGTCTGGATGCTATACCAGTGGGACCAGATGTACAAGAGAGAATGTCCAAGAAACTGACTTTGTCCACTGCAGAATCAAGTGTCCACAACTTTGGCACCAAAAGAGCTGGCACTGTTCCAGGTTTTTACTTAATGTTTTTTTCTTGTGAGTTGAGAGAGGGGAATGGTGGAGACTGATGATTGCTCCATGTTTGAGTTAAGAAAGAAGTCTGAGCACTGGGAAGTGGAAGTAGTTATGTGCTGCTAACTCCTCTGACAGACGAAACGATTTTTTCATAACAGTTGCTTTAAGCACCACATTTTATCCCAATGTTAGTACTTAGAACATTAACATGTAAAACAGTAAGGCCTTTGGTGGAGCTAAACTTAGGGCAACTAGTTAGTGTGTTGAACAGCACTAATAACAGATCATAGCACTACTTAACAGCTATCCTTAATTCTAGATGCCGCAAGGACCCCATGTGTAGCCAAGTCCCTAAACTATAATAGACCAACCTTAATACAGGTATTGACAATATGGATATGCATTTTCTAATGTATCATTGGCCAGCTTGGTAGACATGGTCATCCTAAGACAATGCAGCAATTATGTCATGTACTCTGACAATCTTTTGATCCGTAATGAAACTAACGCAGTATGCAAGAGATGGACATACATAACTTCCTTGGAGGCTAATATTTTGCTTACTAACAAAGTTGTCAAGAACACACACTCTACATCATACACACATACCATTCACCACATACATAGATCTTCATATCCTGAGACACTTAAAAGAAACTCAAAGATCTCATAAACTACCTAACAGTAGTTGCCTATCGGGAGCTAGCATTCATAATAACTCACATGCACTTGTCACTGCACCATATGTACCAGTATGATTCACTCATACGCCATGTGGGTGTAAATGACCTGAGATGTACCTCACCAGACTGTTAAAAGAGATATTATGGATCGCTCTGAATATGTGTCACAGACAGGTATGTGCTTTGCATTGAGCAGCATTCTACCTTCACCTAGGATGTTGCCACACTCTGAACAGAAAATGACTGACTCTAATGACTGGCTTAATTTATGGTGTCACTTCAGGGGAGGACATGGTTAACAGACCACATTGCTCTGCTAAAGGATGGCCTGCACCTGTCCCTCCTGGGCCTTCAGATATTAGCCACCACTTAGAGACTTTTTTAGGCAATGCCAAAATAATAAAATTACCAAATAACAAAAAAAAAAAAAAATCAAAGCAAACTTAAGATGCTAATGCTCAGTGCTAGGAGCTTAAACAAGAATCTCACACCCTATGAACCTATGAACCTATACTAACCTTAAAAGGGCTACCTTCTGTGACCTACTATACAGAGGCACAGTCAACTAATCTAAAAGGGTGGCGAAAGCAAAACACACTCTGGCTAGGCTTATAAATGCCCTAGGGCAGATAGCCTAGTATCAACCTATGAACCTATGAACCTACAAGCTCTCTTCACTCTGGCAAATATAGACCTCTGTGCTGTTACTAAGACTTGGTTTAAAGCCATAGGAAGTACTCTAGCAGTGCAAGGTTACAGTGCCTTCCACACATTTAGACAACCAACAACAGACAGAGGCTAAAGGTGGAAGTGTCTCACTTTACATTAGCAGCAAATACAATTACATGTTAGTTAAACAGGATGATGCCCTAGAGCTCATCCACATCCAGGTCTCCATAGACAAGATTTCATGCCATGTTCTGATCAGCTACAAGTCACCCTGTATGACCAACAAAGCTCATAACTTGACCTACTGGATGTACTCAGCATCCAACAAAATACCCTATTCATGGGAGACTTTAACTACACCTCTAGATTGGGATAGTATACTGTCTCTAACTCACAGCCTCAATGTTTCCTGGACTTTGTCAACATAAACACCCTGGATCAAATACATACTTCTCAACCTCTGAGAGCTAAAAATCTGGACAAATCCATAAATAAAAGTGGAACAAAGGCCCAAACATAAGGACAATTTTTAAATATTGCTCTTACAAACTTAGAAAGTTGATAGAATGATAGGTCTTGTATTAGCATGTATTTTCTGAAGGGTATAAAGTCTGAAACTCAAATGTTTGTCATTATTATCTAACTCCAGTCTTTAATGATTTCCCACTATTTTGCCAGAAAACCAAACATCTGGACATTCTCGAAAATCTGTACAGTTGAGAGATATGACCAGATAGTGCGGACTCCAACCAGATAATCAAACATACTAGACCTGGTACTCACTGTGACAACCCTCCACTGGATCAGTAATCAAGGAGCCTCAATCCTCACCACTGGCAACAGTGGGTCTATAGTGAATGTTTGAACATTCAGAATTCCGAATCTCATATGGTTGACACCATATGATCGGATTTTTGAATGTTAGAACATTGTAATGGAGATCTCCATACAGTATGGAATGGGAAGATTTCCCTTTTCTGCACTGTAGTGCGATCTCAGAATTGGTATATTTAAAGAGTGGGGGGTGTGGAGGGTGCAGCCCCCACATGAGGGGTGCAGAGGGGCTTGCCCCCATGCTTAGAGCATTCAGGTAGGCGTTTTGTGCAGTTTATTTTTTTTTATTAGATATTTGAACTGTTGAAAGTTCAATCATATGGTATTGACCATATGGTAGTCGAACTTTCAAATGTTCGATTATCTAATATAGACCTGGCAACAGTGGGAGATGTTCTCTGATAGGATAATAAATACATACACAGTATTTCCAGATGCAGCTCTCTGCATCAAGTGCAATTTCCCTTAAGAGCACACAGATACTGCAGTCAGTCTGGGACTGGTTTCTCCCTCTTTCTCCATATCCCCAATAAGACTCCCCACTGGCACAGCTATAGATTTGAAATCTCAGCTGAGTGACCAAGCCAAGACCTCCAGCATTCTTTTTGTCCAACCAGTGCTTCATGTTCCAGCTCCAAGTAGCTGACACACACACACTCTTTGAGATTTGATTTACACACACACACACACACACACACACACACACACACACACACACACACACACACACACACACACCTGGAAAAGGCTGGCACAAGTTTACCAGCTATGCCTCCTTCTGTCCAGACTATAAGGTAATTTTCACTGCCACCAGTCACTCCTTATCTACTAATTTAAGGCCCTTAACAAAGGGTGTCCAATCTTACTGTGTAATATTAATACTAATACAAATAGTAGTTTGACCAAGAGCATTTCTATTAGGAGAGGCCCACACAGTGTCACCAAATAAATGTGCAATGCTCACACAAGTAAAGAAAAACATCTAAACTAAGCTTCACTATATTCCTGAGTGACTCTAAAAGAATTATACTGTTCCCTAGAAACTTACTTCATTAGAGGAAGGCAGATGTGGTGAATGTTTTTCTTGTTGCTGTTGTCAGATCCAAGACAGAATGCAGAATGCTCTGTCTCACTAAGAGACTTCTCAAATTAATATTTAAAATATTACTGCTGGGATAGCTTGCAGAATAACATAACTTCTGGTAATCTGACTTCTAGTTCCCAGTCCAAAACCCCCATTGCTAGAATATGACAGCATTTAGCATCTATCTGTAAAAATATACAGACAAGAACTTTTGCTCAGATCTTTGGCAGATGTTGGAAGTCATAAAACAATTGCACTCCTTTATTCTTCAAAAGTAGCAATTAGTTCACTCCAAGGACAATACAAAAAGCTTCCTAGTACAGACTTTGTGTCTCTAGCTGCATTGAAAACTTGAGAGATAGTCTCTTTATTGTGTCTTATAAAGTAATTTAATTGCAGCTATTTTTCTAAAGTTTTCAAGACTGAAGTTAAACCTTCAGTTTCCTCTGTTGACATATACATTTAAACAGTTACAATAGTGCATGTACATTTCTGTTCTCTACCAGTAGGGCATACTGTGGATACATTTTAAACACAGAACTCTACAAATACCTTTTCAGCACTCGTCTGTGCTACCAGTTTGATACACATAACATACAGTTCTAATACATTTGTAACACAAGCATCTTGTATAAATTATTTCAATATTCACCAATGACATAACATTATTTACGTAATTCCAGCTAGCTGTGCTGGTAGTATCTCCTTTTGTCACATTCACCAGCATGTGAGATCATGGTAACCCCCCAGCCCATGCCACATCCTCAATAGTAAGCCTGACTCTCTCATAATAAATATCTACCCAGAAAACCTAACTAAACCAGTAACAGCTGGGAACCATTCTAAAACTAACTACATCTTGTTAAGTGACATTTTATCAAAATTTGAGTTTCCTGCAAACCACAAAAACACAGTTGCCTATGCAGAATTGTTCACAGAAACCATGTACAAACACATAGATGGCCTCATTGAGGTTGTCATACCTACCATAAACAAACCTAGCTCTAACACTAGAAACAAACCCAGCTGATGGAATCCTATTCTTAACAGGGCATATAACAAAAGAAAAAGTCATGACTAAAATCAGAAAGAGCAACTCTTACAGAGACAAAAGCCCTCTGATTCAACTACACTAGAAACTAAGAGATCAGATAAGGTACAACATGGTCAGTTATGAGGTCAGGATAGCCTCTCAGGTTAAAGGCGATCACAAGGTCTTCTTCAGCTATGGCAGAAACCTTAAAGGTTGCACAAAGCAGTGTACAGAGCTGGTGGTAATTGGCACAACCTTCATCTAGCTGATTAATTTAGCTATAACTTCACTCAAACTACTCCCTGTGAAATCCCTTCTAGCATCCCTTCTGGCATACCCCTCCCTATCAAAAGGGAGCAGGTTTTTGCAGTGTTCGCTAAAGCCAAAAATACAGCTTTAACAGGCCCTGACAATATACCTCCTATATAGCCTCAGACATAACCTAGCAGGACCACTAGAGGAACTCTTTGGCTACAGCCTCAAAACAGGTTATGTACTGAATGAATGAAAGGCCACAATGGTCATCCCTGTCCATGAAGGTGGACCATCAACTGATCCAAAGAACTACCAATCCATCAGTCTGACAAATCTAATATGCAAAGCCATGGACTGAATTATCATGGAGTTGATCAACAAGGACATTGGGAACCTACAGACACTTGACCCATCCCAGTCTGGCTTTGTCAAGGGAAGGTCTTGCCTGCTCGGCCTGGTAGACTTCTTTGTGAAGGTCTGCAAGGCTATGAATAATGGAAAAATGGTGCACACCACCTACCACAACTTGGCAAAAGCATTTGATACAATACCCCATTTGGATATTGTTGACAAACTCCTAGAACTATGCATAAATCCCTACATAACTTACTGGATTGTTGGCTGGCTCACAGATAGGTACCTGTACCAACTGGAACACCTTCAAAGGGTTCTCATCAGAAGAAACTGGGGTATTTATACTCTGCCCTACACAGATCTCCATAAGGCCCTATCTCTTTACCCAGTCTCTAGCAGGTTACTGAGAGGTAGCTTTGCCTGGCATATAAGGCATCCTCAGATCCAGCTCTGATGGACCTTTTGCACATCCACCAAACAAAAAGCCCCAGGAACACTAAAGGACCTGAAATTTGCTTGCAAAATAAATAAAACATGCTGGACAGACTGATAAATGTCACAATAGATCGCCGCACTATGGAACAGGCTCCATATCCATTTGAGGCAAAATTCATCCTTGACCCTTTTCAAGTGAAACCTTGATCACTGGATGGGAAATCATGAAGTCATCCCTGGTTTGATCACCATGTCTCTGATGGACAGAGACTGACTGTAAGTTAACTAATCCCAAATGTATTTACCCTCTTCCCCACATAACCCTTAGCTACCTCTTTACAAATATATCCCACACCAGTGTACATAAGGACAAAGCCGGGTTGGGGTGCATGGCTAGGCTTATAAATACTCTGGTAGTCAATAACCTAGTATAAGCCTATGAACTTATACACGAAATAATAACAGTTGCAACAAACACTACATTGACCCAGACATGAGGCCCTTGTTGATGAGATAAAAAAAAATTCTAAGACAAAAAAATTACAATTTCCTAAGAAAATGAAGTTTTCACAGAAAAAAACTATAAGTGGAAGATAATTTTTTTCCCAAAGAGCATTTAGCTGACCAGTTTAGAAGATTGATAACAAGTGTCAGTTGTGTTCCACAAAGCCTGCAGTACTAATGAACTTCAGCATCAAGAAAGCTCTGAAGCTTTTGGTGTCCTAACCACTCCTTTTGTATAACTCTCCTTGAGCCCCCCTGTAGGTAGGGTTTGTGGAAGGTGCCCTAAAGCTTTGTAAAGCTGGCTGGTGGTCATATCCTTTAATGATACAAACCATTTAGCTTTCGCTGCTGTAGAGTGATCATTATGTTGAACAGTTTTTTTTCTCACAGCAGAGAACAGTTATAGCATATAAAAATAATTACTTAATGCTCGTATGTGGTGTCACACTTCCCACCTTAAGAAAAGACTAAGGAAACTAGTAAAGAAGTTTAGGAAACCACTAAGAACATCAAAGCTGAGAAAGAACTTAAAATAGCCACTAAAACCAAAAATAACTACAAATATTTCTTTAACTATGTCAGTAGGTTAAGAATTAATGAACAAAATCTTTGGAGCTAGTCCACAATAATACTGCCCACTCTGACCCAAAGGAAATCGCTAATGTTCTTGATGATAAATTCAGTTCAAATTTTACTGCACCCATGGTTTTAGCAATTCCACATATTCCACAGTCTTAGCCTCCCCTTTAACTGCTATGGAAGAAGTTGTCTTATCACTCTCAGAAGCCAAGAACATCTCATCCAATGGCCCAGATTATATACCAGGTTGCCTGATTATCAGTGCTAAATATGGCTTTTCCGAACCCCTACTTAACCTCTTTAATGAAAGTCACTCCACTGGTTATACACCTAAAGCATGGAAAACAGGTACTGTAGTGCAGTAATGCAAGGTGGCCCATCCATGGATCCTGGTATCTGTAGACCCATTAGAATTAGTAGCCTCATATGTAAAGGCATATAACATATTGTCTCAGATGTCATTAATCTGAGTTTAGAAAATCTCTTAACCCTGTACCCTCATCAGTTTGGCTTTGTCAATGAAAAATCCTATTCTTTAATCTCACTAATTTCTTTGAAAAAGTCACCAAAGGAGTAGCTAGTAGATGCACAATGCATACATCATATCTGGACCTGACCAAAGATTTTTTCACTATTTCTCATGTGGGCATTATTTACTGGCCTGCAAATTAGAATATATAAACCATTTATGTTATACTGTGGGTAGATGACTGATTATCTGACAGAACCCATGTGGTTGGATTCACATGTGCCACTTCTGAAAGTAGACAGAAAAAACATTAGCAATAGAATATCACTGTGCTCACTGTTGGCCCCTCTCCTATTTGCCATCATTTTTCAGACCATCAGTCCAGCACTCCTAGCCAATGGTTATCTAAGTTTGTAGGTGACTGAAAATTGGTTGCTGTTATTCAATTTTTCATTAACTCACAATTGCTCCCATATGGATTAGACCATGTTAACAGTTGCTGCAAGGTCAGCAGTCTTCAACTAATTAAGAAAAATGTAGTATACTCCATTTTGGTAAACAAAACAAAATATTTCCACAAACAATATAGGTAGCACATCTCTTCAATCAGACAGCTTAGCCAAGGTTCTATGCATGATTGCTAATAATTCCTTACTTTTTGACCATCATGTCTCTGCTGTAGTTTGGAAAACCCTCTGTCTAGCTCATCTAATTCCCAAAGGCATTTCCAGTAGATCCAAAGAAGTCTTAATTCTTCTTTATTCATATCTCATCAGTGCCATAATTGAAGATAATGCCCATTTTGGAATACATTTGACTGAATGTGTCACTCAGCTTGAAAGACCTTCATCACTAAAAAGATCAATGGCTTCAAAAATCTTAGTTATCTGGACAGACAAGCAGCCCTTCTTAGTACTTGGTCTCCTACAGACTCCTCCATTGTGACTTGTGTCTAACCTTTTAGGGCATGAAAGATGTGATCTTCGTTGACTTCCTAGTCATTCACAGAACAAATGGTTCGTCTAATACCTGGTTAAGTGAACTAAATCTTCATCAACACATGAGATGTATTGACATTATTGATTCATATCCAAATGTACATTCTACTTTTGGCAAAAACGTTCACTATATGTCAAGCAGAGTATCACTCTTACCACTTTCGATATAAATATACATAATTTGAATGGGCAGCCTCAGATTCAAACCAGGTTTATTTTATCTCGCCCTCCTTGAAGCTGGAGGGAAATTTTTGAATATAGATTATTCATTAGGCTTGTGATGTTCTGCAGACTGATTGCCTAGTACTTAGTTATGAATTTATGTTAAGCTTAAATCACAAAGAAGATGCTTGCTGCAGTGTCACTCTAATGTTATAGTGGTACTACAACAATTTCAAGTTCTAGTAAATATTATTTTAAAAACTGTCAAATCTGATAACAAATTCCCACAGACGCACACAAACACACACAACATGCACACACACAGACAGACAGACACACACACAGACAGACAGACACACACACACACACACACACACACACACACACACACACACACACACACACGCGCGTGCGCGCGTGCGCACTCACACGCGCACATACTGACACACGTGTTCACACACGCACACAAAACAAGAACCTTGGCACAAGAGATGGCAACAGCCCACAGTCAGTGAAAAGGGACAGAAAAACATGGAAGGTAACTAAATCAGCTACTATGTGAGCTTATGGAAAGTACCTCATCTATTTGTAAATAGAAATATGAAGACACACACACACACACACACACACACACACACACACACACACACACACACACACACACACACACACACACACACACACACACACACACGAACATCTCCGCTTTGTTTGCAGACTTTTACAACTTCTTTTCAGTGTGATACTGAACTTTGATGCTTCTTTGTTATTCAGGGGTGATCTTGCATTGTTTAGAATATCAAACCACTCAATTTAGTTTCACAGTATAATTTTTCTTGTTCTAAAATGGCACAGTGTGCAGTTTCATGAGACACACCCTAAAACTAAATACATAACTAGCATGAAGTTGCTTATTGCACAATGCTAGCCTGGCATAGTTGACTCACACCATGCTCACTTTCAGGTACAAAGTTCACAGATGTTATGAGCTTAGATATTGGAAATGTAACTTAATTCAGACTAGTTGGCTCTGAGTGTCCATTTGTAGTTCAGCCTGGTAATACTGATTACTTTGTTCTCACTCCTCACAGATTTTTATAATTAAATATGTACAAAATACAAAAGACACATACTGAAATTGGGTTTAATAATAATTTATTTTTATGATGGCTACCTGCAAATTTACCAGTATTTATCCATACAAATAAGTAATAATATTCAGACTTCAAATTAATAGCTATAAAACATTAAATTGTAAAAATAACAGTTGAATAAATGCACTATGATACAAAGATTAACATACTCTATTTTAGCTGAGATGTACCAGGGTTATGTAGTATCAAAGAGGGTAATCTACAATAAATATTTAATTAAAAAGCTAAAGTTTAAACATATCATACTACATTTGTGTCTCATGTTATAAAATATTTTGCACCACAAAAATAATTTTATTTGATTCTACTGTATTATTTTAGGTTCTCCAACCTGACATAAATGTAACAACAGTAAAAACAAAACCTATCAACAGCTTCCAAACAATTTCAGTATGAATATGAGTGAGACAAGTCTGGACACTCCATACACCTCAAGGCACAAAAGACTGAAATCCTCACCCATATTAAGATATTACACGTTTGGCCAGTGGCATGGAAGATGACAATGAGGTTTGGACTTAGTAGATGTTGCCAGCTTGCCCATTCTGGGGAGAGGGAAGAGGTTCTAGCTTGTCATTAGTTGTTACCTAACTGGTGTCTGAGCCATGGACTAAAACTAAATACCAAGAAATGCATAATAGTATGTTTTAGGAAGCCATTCATCCCTAGTAACTATCATATTGACAACACACCCCTTAGAGCTGACCCAGTTTAGGGACACACACAGATAGTAATCTAGCCTTTGATCATCACGTGTCTACAGTGATGAGAAAATCATTCGATGTTGCGCAACTTATAAACAAAGGTATGGCATCTAAGTGCAAGGAAGTCATTGTTCCACTATATATGGCATTCATCAGATCCATCATTGAGTGCAATACCCCCTTTTGTATGTATCTAACGAGCCATATCCAACAATTGGAATGTCCACAGAGGTTCCTCACTAAAAGAATACAGGGCATAAGTAATATATCCTATGCAGACCACCTCAAGGCCCTATCCCTGTGTTCTGTCTCCTACAGGCTTTTGAGGGGAGATATATGCCTGGCATACAGAGCATTGTCAGATTCCACTCTGATGGACTTCCTGCATATCCACAAAGCAAACAGCACCAGAATTACCTGTTCTAAAAACTTAAATCTTGACTGTGATATAAATAGGACCTGCTGGAGAGATAGGTATGTATCCCAGAAACTACCTTGTCTATGGAACAGGCTCCCTATCCATGTGAAGCAAAGTTCCTCCCTAACCCAATTCAAGTGCAGCTTGGACAATCTGATGGGAAACTGTAAAATCATCCCTGGTTTGGCACCTCAGTCTGTAATGGACACAGGTAACCTGTAAATGTTTCATCTCCCAGGCTCATGTTTACACTTATCAAGGGTATCAGAACTTGTCAGAGATTTGGGAAGCATGGTTAGACTTAAAAAGGCCCTTACAGTCGTTAGCCTAGTAAACACCTATGAACATATGGACCTATGTTACACCCACTAAAAAGGGGTCTGCTGAGCACACACTGCAAACCAGTGCCTTGTAGCAGTCAGATAAAATGTCTGCAGGCATGCATTTGCCATGGGCACAACAGGCAGTGAAGCTCCAGAGAGCTACCATAGGGGTTAGGAGCTCAGCAAGGTTGAGAGGTGGCACCTCTGCTGATTGGCACATGCTTTACCTTCTGATTTTCACTTTTCTGGCAGAAAAAATGAGCTGATTAGGCCATTTAAACAAGGGATGAATGGGCTGTAAGGCTCCCACATGGACTGGAACACACCTGGCTCTAATTCTTAGAGAAGAACAAACAGGTTGTTTGGGCAAAGAATAGAGAGCCATTGGACAAGACCCATGGGATGGGATTACAGATAAAAACATTAGAGTGCCAACTCTCGTACATAAGGCATAGATGCTATGGTTCAGATGTATGAATGTGGATGGGCTGACATTTGATTTTTTTTCTTGTGTGCATTTATTATAAACTACAGGCAGGATTCACGATGGCTTGCACGGAGTCTAAGAGTCGTGTAAGACTCCATGCCGCCATCGCGATCCAGGAACAGCCCAAAATCCTGTGTAAGAGATAGCTAAAACGACTCTTACACGGGCAGGGCTTGGATATGCTAATCACCCCACTTGCAACCGAAAGGCATGCGAATGAGGTAGATTAGCGATCCACGAAGCTGAAACCAGCCCGTGTAAGAGTCGTGTTAGGTGCAGAAATGTACTCAGTTGACAACTGAGTACGTTACTGCAAATAACACAACGGAGCCATGACAGCTCCAAATAAAGTGTGCAAATGTTGCAGTCAGCATGCCAATGGCCAAATATGTGGCCATTGGCATGTTAACCCGATGCAAACATGAAATAAAATATTTTATTTTTTTCGGTGATTGGCGATGTTTAAACGCAGCGCAGCCCCGCGCAAATGGGCTGCGCTATATAAAACAGAAAAATAAAGGTTTGAAACCCACAAATGTGGGTTTTATGTAATGCATGGATTTGCAATGCAGGGACTAGCAGACCAAAAACAACATGGCCACCGTCTAGTGGTTGCTAAGGGGGGAAGCTGAGTGTAAGACATGTAACTAAGCATTAGTAGGCAATCCTATGTAAATGAGAGGTAGGATAGGGAATCACACTGTCACATAACAAATGAGCACATTCCGTGTAGTGTAAGAGTTAGATAAGGGGGAGTAACAGAGTAGGAGATAGGTGACAGCACAGGGGGGAATGTCAGGAAGAAACCAAGCTCATTGGAGCAAAGTGGTATGTGAAAGATGTCAATCACACAGCATAAAAAGAGGAGTGTCAACAGATAAGCATGGGAAAGTCAAGAAATGGAAGGTGTACACTGTGGCCAACACCAAAGTTTCTTGCTGTGCATGCATGCGCTGGTGTGCACGCGTTTTAACCCGAATAAGCAGATTCTAGTCCGTGTAAGCATGTGTGCGCACGTGGTAGCCACTGTGAGCGTGTTTTTGCTGGTATGCGCGCTGCTCCCCCCTGAGGAAACAAAGAGGAAAAAGGAAGCAGAAGAAATAGTAGGAAGCTAGCAGGGAATACTTGTAGAGGTAGCAGGTGAAAACAATTAGAAGCAGGCAATTACACAGGCAGAATACAAGCCCAGCCCAGCACTTAAAACACTGCAAACAGCATTGCAGTATGTTTCTCTCAAGAGACACTGCAAGACAGGAGTAAGCTAGTAGAAGTGAAAACTGAAAAAGCTGCACTCAGACCAAACATGCTAGGGGCTGCCATAGCTGTCATAAGGAGACATAGGAGACTTGCTGAGGGTGGTGCAATGGAAATGCTGCCAGACAACCCACAGTGAGGAGATGGAGAAGAGTGTACAGGCCCAGGGTCACCTACCAGGGGTTACATGAGCTGGAGATAGTGAAGCACTATAGAGTGGACAGACACCTCCTGCAGCAAATTGTTGAGCTGTGCAGGCCATGCCTCACACACAGAACCAACAGAGGGGAACCCATCCCAGTGGAAACCAAGGTATGTGTTGGCCTAAGAATACTAGCAACAGGTACCTTCCAGAGACCAACTGGTGATATGATGGGGATATCACAGGCATCAGCCTCCAGGGTACTGCACCAGTTCCTGGATGCCATGTCAGCACATGTTGGTGAGCATGTATATTTCCCCAATGCCCGTGAGGTATTGGCCAGCAATATGCGTCTCTTCCAGCAAATAGCGGAATACCCTGAGGTAGTCGGTGCAATAGACTGCACGCACATACACATCAAAGCACCAGCCAGTGAGCGGGGTAGGGCCTACATTAACCGCAAGGGCTTCCCCTCCATCAACTGCCAGGTTGTGTGTGATGCCCAGGGCATAATAATGAATGTGTGTGCTGGCTGCCCTGGGAGCTACCATGATTCCCATATCTGGCATTTGATGCAGCTATACCAGACATTTGCCAATGGGGACATCCCACATGGTCACCTAGTGGGGGATGCAGGTTATGCACTGGAGCTGTGGCTGATGACACCCATCAGAAACACACACACACCTGAACAGGAACACCATAATGAGGCATACGCACAAACACTTAATGTAATAGAGCGTGTGTTTGGGCTGCTCAAGTCACGGTTCCGGTGCCTGGACACATCTGGTGGAGCCTTGCAGTACTCACCAACTACATGTACCCAAATTGTCATGGTATGTGCTATGCTACATAATATGATCCTGCGAAAACAGCTGCAGCAGGACCAGCATAGGGCCGGGACAAACAGCCCCCCACCATTGCCAAGGCCATCACAGGCAGAGCGGGACTCGGAGGAGGAACAACTTGAGCCTGCCCCAATAGGCAGAAGGGGGCATGCCCAGTATGCCCTGGCCTTGGCAAAGAGGCAACGCATAGCACATACACTGGCTCAGTAGGAACCCTGGGAATGATACCCCTCTCTGACTCACTCATATAGTAACAGGGATGCCTAACATGACACAACCTGCTCTCAAATATGTACAGGGAGTATAATATGTGCATCCGACAGAGGCAGCCCTGCAGCACCACCTGAGGCATGATTGCCATGTGTTAAACAATGTAACACCATCTAGTATATGCAAACATGAAGACCAACCTAACATCTCACCCTCACCAAGCATGATGCCACACTATGAAGACAACAAGATCAAGTACAATAATTGGCTGAGGTATTGCTGTTAGCAAAGGGGAACACATGGCTGACAGCCTGGGCTGACATGCCGAGCAAGACATGATGCCCCACCTGCTAGGGATGGCACGCACCCAGCACACCTGGCTGTGTAGATACTGGCAAAGGCTGTTGTCACCCCCACTGTGCCTGGAATAGGTAAGTCTGGAAACGCAAACCCACCACCATAGGTAGCACAAGGGATAATAACCTGGACGTAATGGTACCCAACGCCAGAAGTCTAACCTGCAAGGTGCATGCAGACCAAACACACCACAGCATGGAGAATGGTAATATGTGTTCTGTAACAGAAACCTGGGCAAGGCCCAGAAGAGCACCCTAATACTACCAGGTTATGCCTCATACCATGCTCTACAGCTCCCAAACATGGAACACACGACAATAGGAGTGTGGCTACCAGTAATTATCAAGAATATCCACACCCCCAGGTAGGTACCACAGCAAGAAGCAGCATGGACTATCCACGAGCAAGTAACACTGTCTCAAACTGTGTACCTGTGTGAAGCCTGCTACAGACCACACACACAAACCCAGGTACTCCAGCCAGCCTTCCTGAAGACACTTCAGAGTATGAATGTCTCAACAAATACCAAACAAGGCAAACACAAAGTATGACATAGGTGGCAATCCGTTATGTATGGAAGAAGTAATCATGGACCTAGGGACACAAGTGGACGGTAACCTGTCATGTGACACTCACACTGCCAAGGTGGCCAGGAAGACCTGCTATATTGCCCACCTTAATATGAAAGGATGCACATGTAGAGCTACAGAGGTCACTGTGCCCCCATACTCTTCCCTTATCAGGCCCATACGTGACAACAATGCCCCAGTTCGGATTTACCTTGCCTTACACATGCAGCAGTCAGAAAGACCCCAAATGTACCCCACCAACAGGATAAAGGGTCCAAACATTGGACATCTGCAGCCTGGCTGAAGAAACCACAGCCCAATTCAGAAGTATAGTGCACAGTCAGAGGTGATGTATGCCTGATGTACAAGGCCATGTCCAATCCAGAATGAATGGACATGCTCCACTGCAGAAACCCCAAATCCAGCAGACACACCACAGTGAGATATCTGAACCTCCACACATAGATTAATAGGATGTGCTGGAGGGACAGATCCATAACCAGAAGCTACTGACACTCTGGAACAGAATCCAAGTCCATGATAGGCTGAGCTCCACACACAAACTCAACAAGAGAAATCCGGTGAAGTGCATGGGAGATAGTAGGTGTACACTGGGGGGCATCCCTGTGTCACATCTAGGAAAGTAAACCCTACGTGGGCATAATATGCACATTGCAAGGGGTGTTGAGACCCACACACAGTCTGTCCGTGCTCAAACAAGGCCAGGGCAGATAGCCTAGTATGAACCTATGAACCTATGATGATACAAATTGTGCAAGACACAAAGGATTATCACACAGCTGTCCTACCTGATGGTAGGAACCATGGTGATAATCCACAGATATGCTCTACAGCACTGTAATATCACAAACCCACACACATTGCCAACAGCCTACCGAACAGATTCCTTCCAACCTCCCCACCAGCACCTAACTGCCAAATATCTATCCCAGGAGAGTGCTGGCCCCCTGACATTGCAGATGCTGAGGTAACAGCCAGCATCCACAAAGCACAGCACACAGCATCAATGGTACCAGATGGTGTCCTGGGTTGTGTCCAACAAGTGCTGTAAGAAGAATGGTACAGTAAATAGCATTACTGTGCACTATCAGTCCTACCACAGGATATGTACCCAAAAAGCAGTGTACAGCAACAGTGGTCCCACACCACAAAGGGGGTGCCTGAATGGATCCTGCAAACTATCATCCCTCAACCCCGACTGTCTAGGTTGGCAAAGTAATGGAGAGGATGATCATGGATCCCATGAATAACGAGATTAGGTACCTACAGAAATTGGACCCTACCCAGTGTGGCTGTCATAGGGCAGATCCTGCCCCTTACACATGTCTGACTCATGTGAAATGTGCACCAAGCCCACTGATGTGGGGAATGTTGATCACACAGCCTATCTGGACCTTGCTAAACCCTTCCATACAATACCCTAGTTGGCGGTACAGATAAGCTCACCAGCCTAACTATAAACCCCTATGCAAGTAGATGGGTTGCAAACCAGCTCAAGGACAGAACTGACCTGGCAGACATGCTGTAGCCATGGCAGACTGCAAACCAGGTACAACTGGCATCCCACAAGGCGTGGTCCTGGGACCTCTCTTGTATGCTATATATGTCACATAGGTACAGGCCAACATGGATGGACTCTGTCTGAACAGGTTTGCAGAGGACTACAAACTGGCCACCATATCGGACCCTCCAGCTGACATAAGCAACCTACAAAAGGCACACATAGAAACACACAAGTGGTGCCACAGCCATGTCAACAAGCTAAATGCAGAACAGTGTATAGTCAACCCCTGTGGAAACACAGTACATGGCCAGAAATTACCACATAGGTGTTAACCCAGTAAGTACATCAGGAGCAATAAGAGAACTGGGGACACAAGGTGATAGATATCCTGCATGTGACAACCATGTGTCTGTAGTGGTTACAGAAACATACCATATACTCACCTAATCATGAAGGTAAGCACAGCTTGGTTAGGGTAGGTCAATGTGCCTCTCCAGTCATCCATCAGCAGCCTCACAATTGTGTACAATGGCCCTTCAGGGATGTACCATAGCAGACACCTGCAGCAACTGGAAAGACCACACAAATACCCCACCAGGAGGAACGCAGAGCTGTAACAGATGCCATGTGTCACCTGAGTAAAGAAACTGCAGCTCCACACAGTGCCATACTGCCTGGCTGGAGGTGAACTGTGCCTGATGTATAGAGCCATGACCAACCTGGTATCAATGGACATTTGGCACCATGTAAACACTGAATGCTGGTGACCTATGCAGCTGACAGGCCTGAACCCCAGCACAGACATAAACAGGACATGCTGTACCGATTGGGCCATGACCCAGAAGCTCACTCCACCCACGACTAAACTCCCACTACAGGATATCCAGAGGAATCATGATGACTGGATGGGAGATGGTAGGTGTACCCTGGATAACACCTATATGTCACGGGTAGACAGAGGCACAGCACACTAACCGTGACATATGTCATGGCAAACACCAGTAAATGTGTGTTGAAGGACAAACACTCTCTGACTAGCATTACAAATGGACTAGGGCACATGGCCATTGTTTGTCACTGTCCACACAAGTTGTGGAATACATTAACAATGTCGGACAATCATGTACTATGCTGTCCATATCTGAACAAAATGCAACATGGTCATAGCTGCACAACTGGCCCTCAACCAGTCTGGTGTGCTCACTATATATATTACAAGCAGTGATAGGACTGAAACCGATTATACTGTCCACCACAGTGAAAGTTCTGCACCAGTACACGATACGACAATACAACTGTTTGGTCAGCAGGAAAGGATGATGACAACTGTATGCAAACTATCCCATGGCGACCCTGCAGGCACAGCATAATGCCTGTTAGGTTCAGACACAAAGCAGTTGGGCAGTAAGAACACAACCTGATGTCCAACACTCAACTGTACATGTGATATATAGATGGCGTCCACACACAAACAGAAATGTGGTGGTCCACAGATCCCAACATAAGGAAAGGTCACACTGGGCATGCTCGCACACTTAGATAAATGAGACGTGGCAGTCAAGAAGCCATACAAACTGTGAACTGGGCATGCTCACACACTTATGCCATGTCACAGTTCAGCAGTTGCACACACATATCTGGCATGTCTATGTGTTAACACAGGAACCTCCCACAATACAGACATCTGCCCAGTGCACACAGTGAAGTTACAACAGAGACATAAGTAAAGTACTAGATCCCACTCATATGCAAACATCTCCCACAGTACACATGTTGTTTATAGAGATAGGGAAGGCTATGGCAATAAAGACCCACAAACAGTATATGAGCAACAGATACTTGCATCTGACAGGTAAACATATGGCTGCAGGGTGCAATACTTGACTGTTGTCCCTAGGGAATACAGAAGGCTATCCACAGTGTATTTGGCATCTGCCTCCACAGTACAGTAGGCCACTGTGCCTGTGCAAAGTTAATGCATAGATATGCTCTCCCCTGTACTGATTGATAGTCACAGATGTACATACCTCTTCATTCATAATGATGTCAGCAAACTATACATATGTCTGGAGCAAATATTATACCCAGTAATGTGAATAGCGCGCTTCATTACTGCGTCTCTCACAAGTGTCATAACATAGTTAGGTAGGGGTTTGAATCCTGCAAGTGCCCAGTGTGTGTGTGAATGCGTGTGGGGGAGTAGTGTGTGCAATTCCATGTGTATGAGGAATGTCCCTTTTGGCAACTATTACTGAACAACACATGCTGCATATTCCACTATCTAAACACTGATGATGTCAGCACCCTATAAGTACAGCAGGAGAAAACAATCCCCCCAGTAATGCAAATAACGTGCTCTGCTAATGCGTCTCTCACAAGTGTCATAACATAGCTAGGTAGGGGTTTGAATCCTGCAAGTGCCCAGTATGTGTGTGGGTGAGTAGTGTGTGTACTTCCATGTGTATGAGAAATGTCCCTTTTGGCAACTATTACTACACAACACATGCTGCATATCCCACTGTCTAAACACTGATGATGTCAGCACCCTATAAGTACAGCAGGAGAAAGCAATCCTCCCAGTAATGCAAATAGCACACTCTGCTACTGCGACCCTCACAAGTGATCTAACATAGTTAGGTAGGGGTTTGTATCCTACAAATGCCATGTGTATTTTTGTCACACAGTTTGTCCATGTGTGTGGGGTGTTGTTCTCAATATTGCACGACATACATTATATCAGTAATGTCAATGCACACATGATGTATATGTGTGCCACCTACACATATGTACCTGTGAACTGCAAGAGATCCCATGTCCAAAGCCTGCCTCATGTGAATACATGGAATATGCATCAGACAACTGTATGACTGTGGTGTTCTGTGCAGGGGCTGCATGTGGTATGTGACTATACAGTGTGGGTTGTAGATGGTGTCATCACACCAGCGAGGGATACATGATAGTTCTGGAGCATATAGTCCACATGTTGGTGATGAACAGGTGCAGCATGTTGTCACCACTTGTGGGAGTGGTAACAAGTTGTTCCATAGCAATGCAGGGAATGAATGATAAGAACCCTTCAGATAGGGTCTTGCAGCTAGAATAATGCTCACACTGTATGTTTGGGTATTCGCAGTACAACCATATAATGGTGTGTGTAGAGACCGTCATATTCCCAGTGTTGTCAGGAAGGCCAAGTGGGTTTCCTGGGTATGGGGATGTGGTGTGTGCCAGGCTATGAACCTGAAGGCAGTCTAACCCACTGTGTGTTGCACATGGAGAGGCTCTGATGCTTTATGCAGTGCCACCAACCTGGGGGTGGGTGTATCTCAGGTGCCTTTGGATACATCCCCCCTGTTCTGGTTTGGTGCATGTGTAGGGGATGACAAGCATGGTATCAGGAATGACCTGGCACTGATGGTGTGCACCTGGGAGCCTTGTACCAGGAGTCTGTTACTGC
Organism: Protopterus annectens; assembly: GCF_019279795.1. Classification (NCBI taxonomy): domain Eukaryota; kingdom Metazoa; phylum Chordata; order Ceratodontiformes; family Protopteridae; genus Protopterus; species Protopterus annectens. The sequence continues at coordinate 182,094,596 of NC_056734.1, forward strand.
ATGGATATTGCTGTACCCCATGCTAAGGACAGTTTCCACTGCATGCATCTTGAGGTTTACACTGCTGCTGTTGAGTAGCATTGCTATTAGTGTCCTATCCCGTGTGATACCTGTGTAGGTGGCTATGTAATGTCAGCCTTGCATACAAAGGCAGTATGTGTGTAGCAACAGCCTCTGCCAATATACAATGGCCCATGGGTGACAGGTGCAAGCTGTCCCAAGCAAAGCAATGTGGCTTGTCCAGCATGTAATCCCACACTGACAGGCATTGGATCCCCTTTGAATGTCACTGAAAGATATGTTAATTGCAGAAATGGATGATACTGTCTACATATTGTGGCAGCATTCTTGGTGAGGGTGAGATGCTATTCAAGGCCAGGGTCATACCAGCCTGTGCCACAAGCTCAGAGAGCCCCTCTATGTCCCCTAACATGTAGTCCAGGGAGGTGCGTCAGAGGTCATACACACTGGCACAGACAATGACTGAGTCATACTTCTACATGCCTTGGAGTGACTGGTATGCTTGTGTTATGTGGTGGATCATAGTGCCCGACGGGCAGCTCAGCGTGACCGTCACCTTGTTCAGCCTGTGAGCAGGACCTCAGTGTACGTGACGATAGAGGTACCTCATACAACTGTAGCAGGTGTGTTGTCAAGCCGTATGGCCTGTGACTGTTTGGCACACAGGCTTTGTGAGCTATGTGTTGCATGTGCTCCGCTCTGGCTTAACGTTTGCTTGTGTGTCTGCTTTGCAGGTGTCAGCTGCTCAGGCAGGATGCTATTCTGAGAGCCCAATAATGTACCTGTGTGTGTCTGTGTTTGGATTGCGGTCGTGGCAGGTCTATGGGAGACTGGTACTGTATTCACTGTAGTATCCCACTCCACCTGACAGGGAATGCCAGTGCTGTGTTAACAGAGCTTAGCCCCCAGTTTGGCTATGTGGTTTCAACTCTCACATGTGTTGTACGTGTATGGGAAGGGGAGAGGGTTGTCTGTGTACATGAGGCTGCTGTAACATTGCCACATGACTCACAGATTCACCAACTGGACCTGAGAGTAAATCGACAGGTGACCTTTGCACATGCTACCATAGCATTGTGACTCCCATACTAAGTAACGACACATAGGGCCAATGGGGAACAAGGTACTCAAGGTGACTATGTGAGGGTGTAGTGCTCCTGATTTGTTAGTGCTGGCATATATGAATGCTGTCTTGAGCAAATGTGAGGTAAGTCATATGCAATGTGTTACAGGCAAGCTACATGCAAACAGGACAAACAGTGACGTTCTGTCAAGTGACACATGGACATCAGTACAGTAAACAATACAGATGTCACTAGGGATCCACAGAGGCACTGTATATCTGCACTGCAGGTGGAATCAGTGTTTCAGGAACATAACAGACAAACATGCATACAAACAAAGCTACAGTCAGCAGGCCTGTATGTAGACTATGCTACAACAAACAAGGTGTATGACTTCCAGTAGGTAACAGTGCATAGATGCAGGCACTATAAGCCAGTACCCAGACATTCACAGGTCAGACGGGCTGGGTCCAGCCGCACCCCACACAAGTGTATAGACCACATGCCTTCGTAATGTTGAATAACTGGCCTGATACCCAAGTGCTCATACCTGTAATAATACACATGTCAAATAACAGACACTGAGCCCACACTCAGCATTTCCAGACCTAGTATGATGTATGCTACCTGTCCTGGCACCACGGTATCCTTGACATGTATGGACACTCTCCCTCTTGTCATAGTTAGTTCTGTGTTTTGGTGCTGCCATGCATGGTATGAGGTGTGACCTTGTAGTGCTAGTGTGCTCTTGTGAGCCTTGAACCTGTTGTGTAGTACTGTACAGATATCAACATCCTGTAACATCTGCATTGCATAGTCATGTGTGGACAGCATGCAACTCACAGTTGACATGGCCATCATTGAGTATCAATATGTACAGTGTTGTATCCCCTGTGCTACCTATGTAGGTGGCCATCCCTTCACAGCCTCACCACCAGTATGCAAAGATGTGCAGACAGAACACTGTGGTAATTACTATGAGTGTACAAAACAATACATTGACATTCATACTGTAATTGCATCAGGCATGCTGGTATATACCCACAATGCTATCAATACACTGTACTGTTGTCAACATCATACTATTACAATACATCTATGTACTCACCCTGTGCATCAGCACCATGTTAACCTGTTCCTGCACCGATTTTACAGATTGCAGGAGGTGGCACAGTTTCATCATATGCACAGGGTGTGTACCTGGTATGCCTGAGTCTGCCACTGATACAACCAATTGACATGTCTGTGTGTGTGTGTTGGTGATGGACAGCAGTACAAGATGGGGCAATGTTGATGCAGTGTGTACGTGTATGCGGTAGCCCTAGGTGTTATCACTTTGCATGTGTGTATGAATGCACACAGTCCCACCTCATGGTTGCCATATACAGGTGTTTGTGGACAGCCACAGACTGTACCTGCCAGGTCATACAGATCACTTTCTGTGGCCATGGACATGGTACCTGTGCTTGGCAGGGGTGCTACGGGCCATATCAGGTACTAAGCCAGACTGGGTACTGTCATCAGAAGCAGGTGGTTGGTGACTGGAGATAGGTCCCTGTTGGGACTGTCCAGCGCCACGTGCATGTGGTCTTCTGGGGCGGTCTGATGACAGCACAGACCCAGCATTGCTGGGGCTGCTGCTGGCACTATGTGAGCAGCCGTGGGCCTGTTGTTGTCTGCGATGGCTGCCAGCTGCTGCTGTTGCTGGCATACGGCCACGTCGACGCCTCAACCGTCCACCATTGCCCTGGCTCATGGACATGTAGTTGTGGAACAGATCTAATGTGTCCCCCAATGTCTGTCAATGACCTCGGTGAAGTTGTGGATGGCAGCTGCAACATCACGCATACTGTCACTCATGGCTGTGCGACATGCTCTCAGCTCCCTCAGACCCTTTCTGGTGTACCGTTCCATACGTGACTGTGCCTGCATTACAGCCTGAAACATAGCTGAGGTTGAAAGACCTCTGTGGGCACATTTGACAGGGGCGGTACGCCCACGGATGCTCCCACGAGAACCCATGGACGTCTGCCTGTGTGGTACTGTGTCAGGACCCTTGCCATGTCTGCTGTGTGGGGATGCATGTGCCACCGGTACCACATTACTCTGGTCAATGCCCACTGTATCCTGTCCATCACCTAGGGACATTGGTGACAAAGGATGTATTGGCAGGATGACTGTGCGCATTGATGGGGTCGACAGCTGTGTAGTGTCAATTGGCTGACCAGTGACGGACCCTGGCACACCTACCTGTGCCATTACACAGGTATCATCATTATCACTATCCACAGCAGCTGATTCAGGTTCCCTGCTGCACGACACCAGAGCAGCACCAGAACCTGTGGGAGTAAGACAGGAAACACAGTTTACAATGTGTACACAATGTCACCACTGAAGCACACATGGGCACATGCACACATGCATAAATGTACACATGCACACATGGGCACATGCACACATGCACACATGGGCACATGCACACATGCACACATGCGGACATGCACACATGCACACATGCACACACCTCAGTATATGAAATATCAACCCACAGACACAAACACACCTGCAATCAAACACATAGCACTACTGCTTCAGCCTATTATTACTATTAGTATACAGAGTATTGAAGGTAATGGTATTACACACTCACCAGCATGGATAGGCTGCCTTGCTGTTACACCAGAGGGACCTGCAGAAAAGAGACATTTATCGTCAGTGGGCACAACTGTGCCATTGATACTGTGGGCATGATACAGTTCAGTAGTGCAACAGTTAGCTTCCACAGGTGTACTGCAGATATTGAGGATATCACTAATGCACAATAATTACCAAGATTACAGCTACAAAACGAGGACACACCTCACACAAGCATAACCTAACAGTGTACAGAATGGTCAACTATACACATGGCATGTTACCTGCACGCTCTGTGTCCTGCTACTGTGTGGCTCCAGCCTCCATCATTACACATGTATGCTGCTGCTGTTGCTGCTGTGCTGGAGCCACAACACTTAGGAGTAGTCCCTCCAGTCTGGTGAGGGGGGGAGGTCTAGCCACCCCACCACCTGTGGCAAGCTGCTGCCTGTGGATATCCGAAGCATGCTGATGGACATTTCTAATGAAATCACTGCAGTGATAGCGTACCTGCTCATATGTCCGGTTATGTGTGCCTATGTCATTTACCTGACGGACCAGGTCTTGCCACAGTGCAGCCCTCTCCTGCTGGTTCTGGCTGGTGCGGGAAAAGAGTACAGCAAAATCCCGCACCAGGCTCTGGTGTATCTCCTCCTCCTCTGCAGCGGAGTAGACAGGGTTCCGCTGGTGAACCATGGCCCTGAAAAGGAGAAGGAAAATATGTCAGCAATATCTGTCAGCAAACTATAGCACACATAATACACATAATACTCGACTGCAGTGATATAACTTAAGCACCATATATAGCATCTGTCTGTCTATTGGGGGATACACATGTAAATGACCAGATATCAGTGCTCATCCGACAACTGTGCAACAGTACCTGGCACACTCCATACGACAGACTAGTATACTGCAGCAGTCAACACACTGTTTCAGGTACAATACACAACCTCACACTGGGGGTTTGTATCAAGGTACTGTATGGGGAACATTATCAGCCCATGCACTGCACACAATGCACGTTACATATTTCACTGGTAATGCACACTACTCTTACTTGCCATAACCCTACCAACACCACAGTGACATACAGGGTAACACAGCACAACATATGGCAATGTAGTATGTGTTGATTGCAATACCTCACACACCTGTCCCTGGCCTCACACCAAGGACACACACTACCATGACAGACAGACAGTCATGGTGAGCAATCACACCAGTACACAACATGCACCCAGTCACTAGCACACTCATTCCACCTCACATATTCCGTTTGCAATGTGTTCATGGGTGTGCATTGTGTCTTAGGTAGGTAGTGTGCTTTTGGCCCTGGGCCTACAGCAGCATACTGTTATGCTACCCTGCCCCTTGTGACACATGTGTTATGATCGTACCTGCTCCTTACAAACAGTTACACAGGGTGACTCATATGGAATATTACCTATCTGCATAACATTCAGCAGGGGTATGTCTGACATCTACTCATGGGGAGCCTTGCTTCTTAATTCTGTGTGGTCTACTGCAGGGTATGTCATATCTGTGGGTAGGGTCCTGTACCTCCACCATGTGCTCTATACTGCAGTGACAAGGACGACAGACATAGGTAATTTGTGTTGTGGATGTTGGAGGTGTTACCATGGTTGTTAGATAACTGTCATGGGTGTGACCGAACTATGTATATCCAGCAGTGGTAACCTCTATGTAGGTAGTCTGTGTGCGCTCTGTGGTGTTTGGGTGCATTGACACAGTTACTTGCATATGTCTGTGTCCTTCTCCATATCTGTAGCTGTCATGGGAGGTACATACTGTGTAGGACATTGTGGGGTGTGGAGGGGTACAGTGACCTACATGTCCATAGCTGACACACCATGTCCGCTGGCACATTCCATGTACAGGTATTACAGGACTAGTGTGCCACTGTGTATATCAGTGTGGAGCCTATTGTACACTTGTTGCCCCTGTTCCCCCCTGATACATGCAGTGGTGGGCAGGCATGTACATATGTGGTGGTTACTGGTGTCAGTGTTTTTGAATGGGGTATGGTACTCCACTATCCACACTGGTGTTCACTCCATGCCTTTGACACCAGGCACCTGTTGCAAGACATCTGCACACATGTGCCTCACACAGTCTATATATATATATATATATATATATATATATATATATATATATATATATATATATATATATATATATATATATATATATATATATATATATATATATATATATATATATATATTGATATATTTATATCTGTAGATGGATATATATGTTTGTATATATGTATATAAAATATGTATATATATATAGATGTAGATATATACATATAGATGTGGGGAGAAAGGGGGAGAGAGTGAGAGAGAGACACAGGGAGAGTGAGAGTGTGAGGGGGTGGGACAGAGAGAGAGAGAGAGATAGTCATATACAGACATATCTGTTGTCAGTCAGATCTATCTGTATATGTATATGTCTCTACAGATATCTATATATGTATGTGTGTATTACATATATCTGTACGTACATATTCTACCAATGTCGATGTCTGTGCAGTAAGTGAGAACCTGGTTCAAGGCTCCTGAGAGCACACCAGCGGTACCAGGCTATATCCCGGATCATGCTTTTTGGCCCCAGGACTCAGGACAAAACAAAAAGGGAGGGGGGGTGTGTCCATATTCATGGAAGACACACACACCTCCAGGTTAGTGGCAACACATGAAGCATCACAGACCATCCAGGTGCAGATAACCATAGGCAAACCTGCTATACAACTGGTAGCATGTTACAGGCCACCCTCCCAATTTCAGGGACCACAGCCAGCCTTCCTGTAGACATTGGAGGATATGAATGTCCCACCACACACCATCATATTGGGATACTGCCACTACCCTAACATACACTGGGTGCATTATTCTACCCCAAACACCCATGCCCAAAGGTTCCCGGAATTCACTAAGTCGAAAAAAGGAACTATAAACTATTGAAACAAAACAAAAGTGTCCGAGCAAGCCAGGAATTCAAATAATTGTAACGCACTTTATTTAACCAAATAACAGCGTTTTCGCTCCCGTTAATACAGAAGCTTCATCAGCAATAACAGGGCGCCAACTCCCATAATTTAAAAACTTCTGAGTGACGTGTAATTGATGTCACTTCCAATTAAGCAATTCAAAACATATTTAGAACAACATGTCTTAATAAAATATGTATGTTTAAAACATATATAAAAGTATGTAAAAATGCATTAAAAACAAGTAAACAATTCACTAAGTCAAATGCAATGGAACAGCTAGTCACCTCTCCCACAACAGGAGATAATATACTAGACCTGATCATCACAAACATGGGGACAATGTGCTACACACTGGAAGTATACCCCTCACTAGTCACATCTGACCACAGACTAATCCCCCTGGATATACATATCCCACCTCGCCCACAACACAAAAGACTACAGTGGGAAACCTCTCACATGCCAACTTTACACTTCTTATAACTGAGTTGGTATCCTTAATGCCCACTGGGCCAGTGTAAACCACTTCCCACAATGCAGACACCTTCACATATGCTTTCTACAGACATCTCCAAGAATGCATGGATCATGCAATCACAAATGAAACCATGACCCTCTCCACCAAGGGCAGGTGTCCTGTCTGGTGAACCCCAGCATTGAACAAATTGTATAACAACAGAAGGTAGCTACTGCACGGCGGAGCATACTTCCATAAAGCTACGGCATCTCTGATCAGCAGTAGTAGAAAGATACATTTTGTCGTACAAACATGCAAGGCCAACAATGAGAAGGACATCGCTATGGTCACTACAGATAACCACAAGGCCTTCTTCTGCTATGTTACACACCTGGATGGGAACCCTCAGTTGTGTTCACAGTTAGTTCACAGTGACGAACGCTACACTGAACACACAGATAATGCCAACATTCTGCCAGACAGGTTCAGTGCAGGTTTCTCCCCTCCCTCACCCACACATGTGGAATTACTTATCCCCGCTCACTGTAACCTCACTGTCATCTCAGATGTCCAGCTGGGAACCACCCTCAGCAGAGCTGTAAACACAGCATCAATGGGACCCAACGGTATTGCAGGTTGCATGCTACGTGAACTGCAAGAGGAGCTACATATGCACATTAAATGCTATTCAGCCGTAGCCTTACTACAGCATATGTACCTGGACACTGGCATACAGCAACAGTAGTCCCACTCCACACAGGAGGCACCTCTACAGACCCTGGTAACTACCGCCCCATAAGCTTAACCAGCCTGGTCTGCAATGCTATGGAAAGGATCATTATGGTACCCATACACAGAGACATTGGGGACTTAGACACTTGATCCCACCCGGTTTGGCTTTGTAGAGGGCAGATCCTGCCTTAGGAACCTGGTTGACCTTTTCAAATCAGTCACTAGTGCCATTGACGAGGGCACAGCGGTCCATACAGCCTACCTGGACTTGCCTACGGCTTTTGACAGAATACCGCACTCTGGCATCATAGACATGATCAACAGCTGAAATGTAAATCCATATGTCACATGATGGGTTGCAAACCAGCTAACGGATAGAAACCCTACAGTCAAACTCACTGGTGCCATGTCAGACTCAGAGCCAGTCACATGTGGTGTCCCACAGGGCTCTGTCCTGGGACCGCTCATGTTTGGCATATAATTCTCAGATGTGGAAGCAGACATGGGAGGGTAGTGGCTAACAATGTTCATAGATGACTGCATACTAGGCGCCATAGGTGATACACCAGCTGACACATACATCCTACTGACAGGCCTCACGGACACCAACAACTAGTGCTGGAGTCATGGCCTTACACTGCATGCCACGTAATGTATACTCATACCCTTTTGGACGGACAAGGTACCTACATATTATCACATAGACAATAACCCACTGAGTACAGACAAAGTAATCAGAGACCTGGTGACACTGATCAATGCTGACCTCTCATTTGACACCCACATTGCCAAAGTGGTTGGATAGACTTCCTACCTTGCCCACCTTATCATGAAGGGATTCATATCCAGATCAAAAGGAGTCATTGTACCCCTATACTCCTCCCTTATCAGGCCCATGACTGTGTACTATGCCCCATTTGGTATGTACCTCACCTGGCACTTGCAACAGCTAGGGGGACCCCATAAGTACATCACCAGGAGGATCAAGGGTCTGCAACAACTGTCATATGCTGCCAGACTAACGTAACTCATGCTCTATTCCATAGCATACTGCCTACGTAGGGGTGATCTGTGCCTGATGTAGTAGGCCATGTCCAATCAGGTACTGATGGACATGTTCCACCTCATACAATCCAAATCCATCAGGACCATGACAGCTATGGATTTAAACCTCAGCACACATATGAATAGGACATACTGTAGGGACAGATCCATCACTAAGAGGCTTCCCATACTGTGGAACAGGATCCCAGTTCATGTTAGGCAGAGACCCTCACTGACACTCTTCATGTGCATTCTTGACAAGTGGATGGGAGATCATAGGTTTACAGCAGGGGTCATCTCTGTGTTACTACTAGACAGAGGCACAGTAAACTAATGCTATTATGTAGGGGGGTCTTCACTGTGTCACTACTATACAGAGGCGCAAGTTTCTAAATCTATTCTATACACTGTCTGCAGATAGCCTAGTACTAAACTATGACACTGTGAAACTATATATGTCTATGTATTTCTACATCCCTCTCTATCTATGTATACACATATGCATATTATATATATATATATATATATATATATATATATATATATATATATATATATATATATACACATACATATCTCAATATACATACGTATACACATGTTTTATATATATATATATATATATATATATATATATATATATATATATATATATATACACACACTCCTTTTTAGTTCCACATATGTATACACACAGCCACGTACTGCTAAACATCCATTACTGTACAACCTACTTGTACATTGCACTACAACCTACATTGCTATGTGCACATAGCTACCGTCACATACATATGTATGTGGAGCCTTCAGTGACAGTTTCAGTATGTCCCTGGCCCTATGCACATCTACATATACATAGATACAGACCAATAACACATCTGGAGGGTTCACAGTATGTAGAGTATTATAGTAGTACTTTACATTACCTGTGTTTGTTGCAGCTGTTTGTGTAGGCTTGCAGTTACTTGGCCTGCTGTCAGCCTCTTTGTTTTGTTGTTACAGGTTTTTTTTTTCTCTTTCTTTCTTTCTTTCTTTCTTTCTTTCTTTCTTTCTTTCTTTCTTTCTTTCTTTCTTTCTTTCTCTCTCTCTCTCTCTCTCTCTCTCTACCTCCAGTGGGTGCAATGAAAGTATTGCATGTGTGGACTGGGAGTACAGGATGCTTTTGTAGGTATCTGCACATGTCCATGTGATGGCCTCTGCACAAATTGTTAGCCAGCATTTACTAATTGCATGCAGCCTGTTGTGTAGTGATTGCAGTTCTCACTGTGATTACAGGACTGTGCTATAAAAAGGCCTGTTAGGTAGGCGTAGCCCTTTCAGATTATCAGGGTGAGGACCATGCTGGTTTGCTGTGGCCACTGTTCTGTGAGTGTAAGGGTTGGTATGTCTCTCATATTTCAGGCTGTGTTGTAGACACTGCAATGCATGTTGTTCTGTAAGCTGAGTATTCCTTCCTCCAGTGTCCTCTTCTCCGTGTGTATGTAAACTGACACCTACGACTAGTAATACTGTGTATATGGGTGTGTGTGCTTTCCTGTGGGGATTGTGGTGTAACTGGTATATAGCAGTGGCTCTTGCAATCTGTTGCTATGTTTGCAATATTTGGCCTTTACATTCACTCCTTGTATGCCTGCTAGGTGTCTTTCCTGTAATGTGTTGCTATGGCTTTCCTATTTTCCATTTACATTCACAGCTTGTAATGCTTGCTAAATCTGTTTGGGCAGCAATTCCCTATGTGTTTGTTGTGGTAGGGTGTTACTGCATGCAGTGTGGTCTGGCCATGGTGCGGGCCTTGACACTTACAGGGGTATTTGATCATGCTGCTGAGCAGGCCTCAGATACTCTCTGGTGCATCTTTTATCAGCCTCATGGAATGGTACATAGCAGTGGGTTACTCCAATGACATATTCTGATACTCTGCAGTTCTGACTGTGGGTTATTTCAACCATATGTATTAGTACACCATTTGTGACGTGCAGGTGGTGCATACCTTCAGTCAGTCATAGTTACCATTGCATGTGTAGTTACACCTTTCTGCCTACTGTTAGTACATTTGACAGGGTGTCAGTGGGGCACAGTTGACATTTTTTTTCACATCAGGGACATCCCTGTAACTCAGTCACAGTTGGTATGTCTGATCTCTTAACTATTCAACTATGGCAGTGTTTATCCTGCTCTGAGTATGTGTGTGGCTTGCCAAATGCTACTGTGACATTATTACCTAGTAGCTACCAATTAGCATGACTGTTTCTCAGCACACAGTACTATTTTACAAATCCACTAGATTTGACAGTAAATATACATGACATGCTTTGTGTACTAGACTTGCTATATTCCCTTTACATTAATTCCTACTATTTTATGATATATTTCTTTCAGCACACTGTTCTTGTATAGCAGTCAGTTAGTGGTAAGTCATGCAGACTAGTGTTTCCTGGGTTCGAGACTGAGAGAGGTATTTTATTTTGCTGCTGAGAAAACTACAGGCCTTGTCATTCAGAGTGACTAAGGCACTTTTAAGCAGTTGTAAGCGGGTTAGCGCTGGTTTGCGCGGAGGTCACGCATGTGCACTGCCGCTTAGCTTCGCGCACCCCCACTTACTACTGCTTAAAAGTGCTTACTCTTGCGCACACCCGCGCTATTTTCTTTTAAAGAAAAGAAAATGGGGAGATAGGAAAGTGGTGAAAAAGGGGGCACAAAGAGGGTAGGACAGTAGGAAAACAAGCTCGGGTTTTGCAGGAGGGATGTAGGAAAGGCCCATAGCTGCCCATTTCTTCGTCAGCAACAGCTGTGCATATGTTTGTAATTTGGTGTGAAATTTGAAACCTTCCACCCCTGAGAGAGGTGTGAGGACAACAATAATATTTGTTGTACAGCCAATTGTAATTGCCAGTTTACATGTCCAGCAGACATGTGTGCAAAATGGGCAGCTATGTATGGGGCATAATTTTTTTGTGGGTACAGAGTGCCCTTTTTTTTTTCAGGTGAGAGTGGTATGTCAGGTACAGGAAGTCGGTATAGCTGGGGAGGTAGGTAGGGGAGGTTAACAGACAAGACAAACAAGACGCATACAGGGGTGGTGTATGACACATGTGAGGGGTTACACAATTGACGGGGATGGATGTTTGGATATCTTGAGCCCATGAGCCCACAGATGGCAACAGTGGAACTGAGATCCCAACTCATGGGCAGTTGCCACTGTGCCTTCACTGCCCAGGATGGGGCTGTGCTGGGGGCTGTGTAGGCTGGGCAGCAGGCACGCCCGTGAGTTGTGCCACCCATGCCTCAAGCTGGCGTAGGGGCCCAAGCACAGCGTGCCGGATCTCCCTACGCACCACAGTCCGGACACTATGGAGGGTGAGTGGATGTTCTCCTCCGGCCACACTTGCAGAGGAGGGACGAGCCCCATCCCCTGCAGCGCTTCCACCCGCAGGTGGCACAGGGCCACCGGAGGAGTGTCCGGCCTGGGCACTACTGCCAGGTGCACTCACCAACTGAGGTGGGAGAGGTGGGTCCGCTGGAACCCGCCTTCCCTGTCGTCCTATGTTTTGCATTATGTTATGACAGTTTGGGTTAGTAACGTACAATACCATTCACAATTAGTTGTAACAGCATGCATTAGTATTCCCATTAACCAAACACCCATAAATTCAAGCCATTGAACAGCAAGCATAACACATGCATAATCTGAACAGCAATACACAATCCAACAACATGCAGGGTTGATTGATGGCAACAGGCCATCAGGTTTGGATGTATGAACAGGGCACATGCATCAACGTACATGCAAATATGTATGAACCAACAGGACAAATGTCTAGGGGTGTTAATTGTGAATGCACATACCCATTTCACGTGGAATGGATTATTTGTGGTTATAGGGTAGGGTGAAGAAATATTTCATTAACAACTTCAAATACCTATACATATGCTGTACATTTCTACTAGCTGCAGATATGTTCACACTACAGGTCTGACTACAGTTTCCTATGTGATAACTAATTCAGGTTGGTGATAGAAATGTTACTGCTACATCAATATACATTTCATATTTATTCATACACATTCGTATCTGGCTCTGTTCAGCTACAACATCCTGCTACATTTGCTTTATATGGCTATAGACAACTGTGGATGTTTGGTATTTCATACAACCATACTATCTGCATATTGCAAACAGAGAGCAACATATCCAGATTTTGGGACACACATTCCAGCTTCAGTACTTTTTTCAACACATGTTGCTGTTTGGTTCTGCCTGTCACATTCATTTCATTCTGTACTGACTGCAGTATACTTTATTCAGGAGTTATTACTACTTTATTGGTGGATTCATACCTCTTTCTCATACTCTCTCACTTGTTTTATTTTTCCAATTCAGGGTGGTACTTAATTCTAGGCTTTATTGACATGTTTTACTTTTAGTTATAACAATCCTTTCCAACAGTCTCACTTGCATCATGTTTCAGAATTTAAACAGGGATATATTTCACACATGTGTTTTACTCAGCTTCTGTAGCTGTACTTTTCAGCCTGCTGCAGGTTATGTACTATTATATTACAGCTGAGACATCTTTATTTCAGACTTGTTTCATTTTTATTTTTGGATTACAGGCTGCATCACACTTTTGTAATCAAGCAATACTTGCAAACTCTCTTACACTGTTACTTGCACATTTTATTAATAAGTGACTACACTGCACTCTTTTGCAAACTGTCATACTTATATATTTTTTTACATTTACAGGGAAAGAATTACTGACCTGCCTGGTGGCGCAACCGCACCAGCCTATCGGCATAGGCTCGACGGTTCATGGAACGGACACCTGCAGCTGTAATATAAATGAAGTAATATTGGAATACACATCTCCATAATATCAGCTAGGTTAATTTCTTACATAAATAATTACATGTAACTTACTCAGTAGTGGGGCGTTTGGCATTTGCCGGGCCTCCTGGATCCAATGGTTCAGTTGGTCCTGCTTCCATCACTTCAGGTCCGCATGGTGGTAACGTACCTGTTCACCAGTCCTTGGTATTCCTGTGGCACTGGTGAGATCATGTGCCAACCGGTCCCATGCCTCAGCCCTATATGCTCCCCACAGGACCTGGCCTTGCATGAGTTGGGCCTCATGATCATGGACGAGGAGCCAAACCATATATTTGGACTCCTCAATGCCCCACCTCTGTACTCGGAAGCAACTACCCTCTTCTACACCTGCCATCCTGGCTGCAAGTCGGTTCCACAATCGGTTATGCTGTGTATTCCCGCCTATGGGGCTTATATATGCTGTTTTTCCCGCACTTATCTGTGATTGGCCATTTTGGAATTGTATCAGCTTCACAAAACCTGCTTTGTCATGCTCCTCTTTCTATTCATTCCTATATATATGCTATTACTGCATTTTTAAGTGCAACTGTCATGGCTTAGTGGTTCAGTACTTTGACTATGTTGCATGGTATCTTGGGTTCGAGCCTGGCCATTGCTTTTTATATTTTATGACTGTCTACACAGGCTAGGAGGTGTGTCTGTGTAAAGGCAGTTTTGATACAGCTTGCTCAACGTTGCCCGTTGGTTAGCTTGTTGGCGCGGTGCGCAGCTCCGCGCAAATGGGTTACGCTGGTTTATACGTTGTTTGGCTGTCAGCACGCATATTTCGCTCAGCTCAGCTATGGGCACACAGTTTCAGCGTGTTAAAATGCTGCTCAACCCCGGGCACTCATTTTAAACCTGTTAAACCACTGCTCACCTATGGGCACTCATTTTACACCTGTTAAACCACTGCTCACCTACGGGCACTCATTTTACACCTGTTAAACCACTGCTCACCTACGGGCACTCATTTTACACCTGTTAAACCACTGCTCACCTACGGGCACTCATTTTACACCTGTTAAACCACTGCTCACCTACTAGCACTCATTTTACACCTGTTAAAACACTGCTCACCTACAGGCAGATATCCTCAACTTGTTAGACTGTAGCTCAGCTATAGGCATATCTGACATTTTTTTTTATTATTATCTCACATTTCTTCAAAATACATGGCCCATTTCATTACATTTTACATAAAATATAATTTTATATATGTACATATATGTCAGGGAATTGTTTCGTGCTTATTTCACTAAAAATAAAATTTGATGTTGTGGGGGCTCGAACCATGACTGCCTCATCTTCAGCCAACGTCTTTACTGCTACACTATTGCTTCTTGGCTTACTTTGCATATTTTGTTCTTATATACTTTTCCACTGACTGCTAACTGTGGCTAAGCGACGGGCACACCCGTGCAAACGAGTGCACTCACGGGCAAACATCTTTACAACTTATAAAAAAAAATATAAGATGTTCATTTATACATTTTATGTTCATAGTCTGTGGGGGCATGTGTTGTGTTGTGTTTATTCACATTTACACGGACTCTGTCATGGGGGTTTACTTTCGGGACTTTTACTCTTCTGGGGGCGTGTCCATTTGCAGGGCTCGTCCTTCGGACACGCCCCCTACTGTCTTACACGGACCGTGTTAGCCTTAGGTGTGATTCAGCATGCCCTCATGCATATGCATGGCATGCTGACATCACACCGTTTAAGTGCAGCCTCCGTGTAAGCCTTGTAACTCTTACACGGGGGCTTCGTGAATCCTGCCCTACATGTATCACATCACTTTATTTGTCTTAGTTCAATTAGTCTCTTTTAACATTGTTATTTACACCAATTAATTTCTTGACAGAATTAATACTCTATCCTTTGCTGGTTAATTATAGCCTACAAGAGGAAAGTTCTTATTTGTATGGAAAGTAATGGTGCAAATAAAGAAATGGTCAGAAAAAAGAAAATGATTAACTGTAGTGCCCTAGCTACCATAACAAGGATTATATGGAGCTATACAGCAAGCTGGTAGCATTGGTAAAAATGAAACTCAAGGATTGTTTACTATATTCAACACAATCAAATCTTACGCAAGGGAAACTGCATTGCCGAACCAGTGAAAAGTTTTTGTATTTATTTATTTCATAGCTTAGCAAATACTTTTGTCCCAGGGACTGTTTACAAGCACATTCTGTGATGCACAGATGGCATTTAACAAAATGTCCTAATTTCAATGCTCTAATGGTATTTGTTGAGCTGAGAAATTTGATAGCCTTTATTCATTCCCTGTCAAATGTATTAGTTATTTGATTTGTTACAGTCTTTGTATTTGTGGCACTTTCCTTCTCTGTTTACTCCATCTTGAAATGATAAACAGACAAGAGACTGCTGTCTGCTCCTGTCCCAGCGTCTTCTGCCTTGTTCCATATTCCTCCTGTGCTATTACCTGCACTAGTCTCTTGAAACCAACTTGCCTGTGGAAAGAATCATATCAGAATCACTTCAGTGGCATCTAACAGCTTAATTTCCCTGCATCCTGTTTCAAGAAAAATAAGAAATTCCATATTCCTCCTGTGCTATTACCTGCACTAGTCTCTTGAAACCAACTTGCCTGTGGAAAGAATCCTATCAGAATCACTTCAGTGGCATCTAACAGCTTAATTTCCTGCATCCTGTTTCAAGAAAAATAAGAAATTCCATATTCCTCCTGTGCTATTACCTGCACTAGTCTCTTGAAACCAACTTGCCTGTGGAAAGAATCCTATCAGAATCACTTCAGTGGCATCTAACAGCTTAATTTCCTGCATCCTGTTTCAAGAAAATAAGAAATTCCATATTCCTCCTGTGCTATTACCTGCACTAGTCTCTTGAAACCAACTTGCCTGTGGAAAGAATCCTATCAGAATCACTTCAGTGGCATCTAACAGCTTAATTTCCTGCATCCTGTTTCAAGAAAAATAAGAAAGTATGTCACTGGTCTCCATAACCTGCTAAGAACATTGTGAACTATTGTATACCTTTGTACCAAACCCTTTAAGGGTTATAACTTAGGCATTAGGCCAGGACAGCCAGCAGTCTCTACCCTCCTCTTGCACTACTATCACCTGCCTCCTTACCTTCACTACATCTCCTATTTCTTGCAGTCACCCCCTCCCAGTTCTATAACTAGCTTACTCCCCCTCTAACTCACCTGCAATTAGTGGACCCAGCCACTAGGTGGCACCCTTTACCAGCTTTCACCTCTTGTTTTACCTTCTGCTCTCTTGTTTTCCTTAACTAACTTTTGGACCTCCCAGACCTTACCTTATACTCTCTCCTTACCCTTATTACTACTGTCTGTAACCTTCTCCATCTCAGACTCCTTGCTTATCTCTGCTCTTACCTACTCCTCACAACCAATCTTATCCTCAGTATCTAGCTCTGCTGATTGTTTCTTGTCAAACCATCTGACTACCTGTTTCTACCCGCTCCGTTCGCCCTGCGGGCTCACTCCGCTCCCCTCCCTACCCCCAATTCCCACCCACCCCCAGGGGTCCTAAACTTAAAGCTCCCTGGACACACCCCCTACTCTAATCTTCCAATCCTCCTCCTTCCCTCTCTAACTTCCTACCACACCCACCCTTACCCTTTCTCAGCCATATACTCACACTTATTCTATCTATTTCTACCCTTTATTTCTTCCACTTACACCTCCTTATTATACTCCTTTTACACTAAGTCTTACCTCTTTTATTGTACTCCTATCTCTGTTTTACACCTATCTCTTTTCTTTCCTACATTGTTCTATACTTCTACTCTACAATAAAATATACCTTTTTACTTTATCCTCTCATACTTCTCTTACCTTTCACAAACACTACTACTTCCCCTATGGCTCCTTACCTGCCAACCCAGATTGTACTCTCTACCCTACTAGTTTCCACCCTATGCTCAATTTACCTCCTATCCCTCTATGAGAAACCATTGTATGTCCAACCTTTCAATCCACATAAACACACTACAACATTGCTCAATCCTCTAAATTCATATCCATATACTTCTTCTACCCCTAACTATCAACTACCTAGATTCCACCGACTGTCACATCTCAAATATGTCTTGCCTTCTGATAACAAAACTAAATTTCTAACCTTTCTAAAATGGAACCTCACTATGAAACCTATCATTCTTAACCTTCAAGCTGGAGATATCCACCCTAACCCTGGTCCAACCTTCTCCTCTCCCCTAATGTCCATACCCAAACTCAATAACACCTTCCTAATAGGACATCTTAATACCCAAAGCATAAACAACAAAATACCCTACGTGCATTCCCTCCTTCATATACACTCATTTGACATTCTCTGCATCTCTGAGACCTGGCTAAAGCCCTCCACTAAAGACACTGAGATTACTCCCCAAGGCTACAATATGGTAAGACTTGACCGTCCCAACCGTAAAGGTGGTGGAGTTGCAATTCTTTATAAAAATCATCTAAATATTACTACCCTTCCTGCCTCTCCAAAACAAGATAGCAAGGTAGAAGCAATCATTTCAAAACTCCAATTAAATTCCAAAAAATCCCTTTATATTATATGTATATACCTACCACCTGGTAATAACATACCAATCCTCGAAAATTACCTTAGCTGGATATCTGCCACATATCCCCAAGAAACTATCATCCTAGGTGACCTGAACATAGACTGGAATAGCATTACTGCTGATAATCCTTCTTCTCATATCAACCTCCATGGTTTTATCCAAACCATTACTTCAACTACTAGGCTCAACAAACATAGTAATAGAGAAAGCATTTTAGACTGGATTCTTATAAATAAAGTCAAAGATAGTTACAAAGTAGGAACTTTGCCAGATGATGTTAGTGATCACTCCTTAACATTCATAACAAGGGAAAAGGCTGATTGTGTAAACCCCTGCATTACAAGAAACATACGCACCGTCAAACACTTCAATCCTGAACTGTTTCAGTCTGAACTTAGTGCATGTAATTGGAACCCCTTAAAAACACTCCCTCTTGAAAATGCAGTAATATACTTTAACTCTACTTTTTTATCCATTCTTGACCTACATGCGCCTGAACGTAGCATTAGAATTAAATCTAATGCTGCCCCCTGGCTCTCCCATGATACCAAAAAACTTATTCTCACTAGAAATAAAGTCTGGGCCGCATGGAGATCACACAGAAATAACCCTGATCTTCTACACTTCCGCCAGCTTAGAAATCTAACCAAAAAGGCAATAATAGCTGATAAAAAGAAATTCTACTTCAATCTACAACAAACTCACCATAATAATTCAAAACTTTTCTGGTCTTCAGTCAATAGACTCCTCTCCCCAGGAAGTTCTAAAACACCTTCCCCACTTAATGCTGATCCTGATACCCCTCAACAAACTGCAGATGCTTTCAACTCTTTTTTCACTGAAACTATACAAGCTCTTGCTAATCAATTGAACGCTAATAACTCACACCCAACATGTAACCTTATAAACTCTGCCTTTAAATTCTCTCTACATCCTATCGCTACATCTTACATACACAGACTCCTTCTCAAACTAAAACCTTGTACCCCCTCTGCTGACAAGTTACCTTCACTCTTTCTACAAAAAGCTGCCAAGGCTATCGCATATCCTATTTCTATTCTCATAAATAGGACAATCAAAGAAGGTATCATCCCTGATTTATGGAAGGTCTCTCACATCATCCCACTCCATAAAGGGGGTAACTCCATTGACTACTCTAACTATAGACCTATTGCTCTCCTTTCTCCGTTGGCCAAAATAATGGAGAAATGTTTACACCATCAGCTTGTACAACACCTCTCTCTCCACAATATCATAGCCAACTGTCAACATGGCTTCAGACCATATCATAGTACTACTACTGCCCTCCTTTCCTTCGTAGACACTATTAACCGGAACCGTAACAACAACCTACTCTCTTCTGCCATCTTCATTGACCTCTCCAAAGCATTCGATATGGTTAATCACTCTTTATTAATCAATACTCTTGAATCCCTATCTTTTGATATCCCTGCCATTAGATGGTTTACTTCTTATCTCACTAACAGAAAACAAGCTGTTCTCTGGAATAACCACATCTCTTCTCTTTTGCCTGTTTCTATCGGAGTTCCTCAAGGCTCTATTCTCGGCCCACTTCTCTTTTCCCTCTTCATTAATGATCTCCAAAATATAATCCCTCAAGCTACTTGCATTCAATATGCTGATGATTCTACACTCATCTGCTCTGCATCATCCACCTCAGAACTTAGATCTCATACTCAAAAGGTCTTTAATACCGTCGAAACATGGTTCTCTAGTCGATTCCTCTTACTAAATGCTAAAAAAACTAAACTCCTCCTCTTCACCCCCACATCCAGGACCCCCCTTTAAACTTCACCATCTCCTCTAACAATGCCACTATCATCTCTCCTGACTCTACCACTAAACTGTTAGGTATTACAATTGATAATAATCTCTCTTTCAACCAACACATTAACAACTCCATAAAACTTGTCAATAGGAAAATAGGATCCTTATATCGTATTAGACCATTTCTAACACCTTCCTCTAGAACTAGGATTGCTCACTCCCATCTGCTTTCCACTCTTCTCTATGCTTCTCCCATTTTCACCAACCTTAAGAAAAACAACCTTTCTAAATTGGCTACCTGCTATAATAACATTGCTCGCTTCGCTACAGGGAACCCATACAAAACACATCACTGTCTCAACCTGAAACCACTAGGCTGGCCAGAATTTCAAAACTATCTTGCAATCCAACAACTCACTATTGCCCATAAAATTCTGTACCAACCTATGAACACCCCTATACTCTCTCAACTCATAATCCCCTATAATAATCTTAACTCTCTTCGCTCCTCCAGTAAACTATTGGCTAGTTCTATAAAATCAAATAACACTGCTGGTGACTCACTTTTTACCAATTCAGTAGGTACAAAATGGAATTTACTTCCTAGCAACATAACAAAGATTACATCATTACCTCTTTTCAAACAAAACATTAAACTGCACTTCCAAAATCACTGGCTGTGCACCTGTAATAAACCTGATTAACTTTCCACTACTTATACTCTACTTCAAAATTATCTCCTACTTCTTACCTACTTACTTGCTCCCCTTTCTATAGCTAATCACTTCTAATTTCCCTTATTCTTAGCCCTCTTTTCTCTTACTTCCTACCTGTATCAATATCCTACAAAGCATTTTTAACTTTATACAATGTCTTTGGACTTTAACTGTGTGTGGTAGTAATTATTTCATTTAATATCTTTATCATACTTAGTATTTTATGTTTGTATAGGTATTTTTTTGTTTTACTTTATGGACTGTGTGAGTCAGTAATTAACTCACTTAGTAATAATAAGTAACTGTAGAGTTGTTAGTTTTTGTCTCTTCAAACTTTCTTTAAAACACAAGTATGTTTTCCTTTATTGTATTCACTGTGGAGCTTTTCTCCCCGGGCCTCTACTGAAAATGGAAATATCTCCAGCTAGACTAGCCCGGTCAACAAATGTAAAATAAAAAAAAAAAATAAAAAAAAAAATAAAATAAAAATAAAATAAATATTAGTCGTGAGAAGCTGAAGCAGTGTTGGGAAGGAAGATATTATTTAACAGTGGATCCACTGGGAAGCCTTGTTTTAGTTATTGTGCAACTTATTCTATGTGGCACACAAGAACTTGTGTGTATTATGAGAGATTCCTGTTACAGAGCTATAGGAACAATTATAACCTTATCTAAGCCATTCAGTTGTTTTTCTTTATATGACCTCAGTCATTTGAAAAAAAATTGTTTTGCTCCTATCAATAAATGTCCCTTTTCTCCTTGCAAATAAAAACAAACTGTCAACTGATGGAAGCATTGTTTCAGGTTGGTGGGTTGGCGTAACAGTTAGGGTCTTTGCTTCAGAGACATAAGTTACAGGATTTGATTCCTCACTAGATGGGTTGGAGTTTGGCATAATGGTTAAGCTTTTTACCTTGCAGACAAAAGGTACCGGGTTTGTTTCTCACCTTTGAGGGAAATTGGATAGGCTTAAAAAGGCCTACAAGATCTGCTAGCCTAGTACTTACCTATTACGCATAAAATATGCAAGCAGCCCTGTTATGAGAATGGAAGACACACACACACACACACACACACACACACACACACACACACACACACACACACACACACACACACACACACACATATCCATGGATTAAAACTCAATACAAAGAAATGCATTACAGTGCCCTTTGGGAAAATGTCCATTCAAGCTAATTACTTCATCAATAAAACACCCCTAAGAATTGACCTGATGGTTAGGGATCTGGAAACATGTGTAGATAGTAATCTGGTGTTGGACCAACATGTAGCTAAGATAGGAAGAAAAATCATTCCATGTCTCCCAACTCAAAAGCAAGTATATGGTATCCAGGTCCAAGAAAGTAATACTACCACTCTACATTGCCCTTCTCAGACCCATCCTTGAGTACAATGCCCCTTTGGCATGTATCTAGCCAGGCACTTGCAGCAGTTGGAATACCCTGAAAGGTTCCTCAAAGGAGAATCCAGGGAATGAATACACTGTCCTACACAGATTCCCTTAAGGTCCTATCTCTGTAGTCAATCTTTTACAGGTTATTGACAGACAATCTACGTGTAGTGTAAAAGGCATTCTCAGATTCAGTTCTGATGGATCTCTTGCACATCCGCAGGATAAACAGCACCAGAAGCACTAGATCTAAGGATCTGAACTTTGTGACATAAATAGAGCCAGCTGGAAGGACCGATATGTGTCTCAAATGATCCTTATGCTATGGAATAAACTCCCCATCTACATTAAGCAGAATTCATCCCTGTCTAAAGAAACCTTTATCAGTGGATGGGAAATCGCAAATTCACCCCTGGTCTGACCTCCATGTTTCTGATGGACAGAGACATACCTCGTAACTGTCTAGATTTTTGCAGAACTGCCAAATTTTTGCCTCATATTTTCAGTTTGTTCCTCATAAACTTGGTGGCTTTCTAGCAAATCACTGAGGATTGAAGTCACCAAATAGTGACATACATTTGAGTTTCAGACTTCACAAAGCCTGTTATTCTAGTAACTTTTTAAAGTTTTTAAGAGTAATAATTAAAAATCTGTCCCTATTTTGGGTCCTTTATCCCTCTATTATTTTAGGCTTTGTCCAGATTTCTTGTACTAGGAGGTTGAGAGGCGAGCAGTGAGTAAATAAATCCTCAGCTAACATACCCCGGCACATAATTCTAAGCTACTTCTTTACTAACATACCCACCATGTAGGTGTCCAAGTAACTCTGGGACAAAACTGCATTGGGTTGCATGGCTAGGCTTGTTAAGACCCTGTTAGTCATTAGCCAAGTATGAACCTATGAACCTGTGTTTCTAGACAGGTGAATAATATTTTCTACCTGTCAACATTTCAGTATATACTTTTATATATCACAAAACACAAAAAATGTTTTTCAGTAAAGCAAAGTTAAGTATCCCACACAAGTTGAATGTTAGACACTAAGGAAATCAACTCTTCCTATAATTTCAGAACAATCCATAAAACTTGTAAAACAAGTCCTGTAAATTAAGTCTCCAGATATCAGCAATGATTGTACTTTTCTGTCATAGTGCATGACTGACAGTGAGATGCATGCTCATTTTATAGCTATATATGCAACGCTCAAAGTGTCGACTACATGTGAAATTAAAATGCTAAAGTATAGGGTCAAAATTATGTAAAAAGTCTGTCGACATTAATTGTGAAAGTAATCTGAAACTTCAAAGAGCATTCTGCCATGCTAGATATGAACTCATTGCTTTGAATGGAGGGAACTTCACCTTGAGGCAAAGTAGGTTGGTCATGTCAATGATGGAACAACTTTTGACCTTACAAATAAGGGGTATAGATATCAGGAAGTAATCAAAACAAAGAAGCTATTATATAAAAAGGTATGTTTTCCTCTGATAGAAAAATAGATGGAAGACATGATAGTCTCCTGTGTCCTATGTCAGTCAGCTGCACCCTGCATTAAATGCCAACTACGGCAGATAGTTAACACTGGCTCTTTGGCAGGATGCCTGCAATTGCTTCTGCAGCTCCCTCCTTCCTTATAAATGAATATTTTTGTATCATTGCAGATGGAGTCTTTATGAAACCTTTTATGGAAACTGCTGTCAGTTTCAGGGAACATTGTCATTTTAATTTTTGATGACATCTTCTTGACCAATGGAATTTCAAAGCAGATGAAATCGAAAATTCTCACATCAAAGCTATATAAACATTGCTATCAAGTTTGTTTTTTACCACATAAAAATAAAATCATTCTTTGATAGCCTAGTGTCAGTACTGTGGTGAAAAAGTTAATGAGAAATCATCGAAGGCTTTCACTGGAATGATGTCCCTGAAAACAATGCTTATAGAGGTTCCAGAGAAATCACAGAGCCTGTTGTCATTTCACCAAAGGTCAGTCACCTGCTGATCTTCTTTTAAGTAAGTCAGTATTACTAGAACTATTTGCTTTTTACACACATACTGATGATTCCTTATTACATCATGCTAACTGTTTAAGGCCCTTACTAATGTTGTTGTTTTTCTCTCAGCTTTTCCCGGTTAGGGGTCGCCACAGCGAAACTCCGGTCTGCTAATGATTGGCAGTCGATTTTTATGGTAAGGACCTTTCTAATGAACTATAGTGATCTTATCACCTAGTTGATGTGTCACAGTAATAGGTGTCAGGATAACTGGGATAGAATTGCACTTCACTCGGTTGTTACTTCATTCAGTGCGGTTCTTAGAAAATTGAAAAGCAGAGGTGTTGTCTACTGACTGGAGAGAGGAAATGGACTGTATGCTATAATATGACTATTACTGACGAAAAATTTAGTTTAGAGATGTTCTGTGTCCAGTGAGTAGAAAACCAAAAAAGCATTACCAGTTGAATTAAGCAGAGGTCACAAATAACCTAGAAACCATACAGATTGAACTGTGGGACTTTACTGAACTCTTTGAAGTTTATATTAATGGTATGACAGTGGTTGCCATTGATGAAGACCCTGTAGGACTGGCAGGCAAGCACTAAGAGAGTTAAACAATAAATGTGTGAGAGTCAGGAAAGAATAGCTGAGATGGTAAACTGCTGTCAACAGATTATGCAATGCTTACGTGGAATGAAAGATAATATAATCAAGCAAAATTTAAGGCTACGTTTGTTCTGAAAGATAAAGAAATGGATCTTTCGAAATATGTGAAAATCAAGATAGTAGTGTGTACTGGGTTTGCAAATAATAAATTGCAGTTAGCATTTATGAAATAATTGCTCTTGCCAGACTTAGAAGTCAAGAACTGGAAACCTAGTGCAATATTGATAGGATTCTTGGTATACTGTGTGAAAGAACAGATATTAAGAAACTGCACAAATAAGATAAAAATCAATTGTGGTTGGGAGACTTGCATTCATGCAACAGGATTTCTCTGAAGATACATTGAAATATAATTTATAATTAGTAGAAGTGATATATTAGAGCAGAAGAAAACTGATGTTTAAATGGCTATTCTCTGCTACTTTAATGGTGTTCTACAATGGTAATGTCTTGAACCTTAGCTCAGATTAGAGAACTGAGAAAATGAACATTATTCTTGAGATTAACACAATTAAAATTGGAAGAAAAAAATAAAGAGAAAGATAAACTTAGATATGCTGATGTTAATGGAGAAACAGGGGATACATGGGAAGAAAGATCTGATTTGACTGAAAAGAGATGTTTATGCAAGCATTTGCTGGGATATGTTGGCTGAGTAGACTGAAAGGTTTTCCTTGATGGCATTGACTGTGTAGCTGTATGATCATGGTTATTAAAATGCAGATGGCTTAAATATTAACTCAGTGAACATATGTGTAAGATAAAGATGTCCTATACTTTAGTCAAGTGACTGTTTTCATATCTATTGAAAGTAATTTTTGCCACTAAAAGGGATATTACCCAAGTTTTTAAATATTTTGATAAAATGTATGTCTGTTGGTAGAACATTTTTATGTGCTTTTTGCTGCCATGCCTACTGTCCCCCCAGCCTCCCCCATCAGCCGAGCTGCTTTCTGTACCACATGCTGGGCATTCCTCAGTGAGTATGACAGCTGGCCAGGGAAGGTCATTATACGGGCAACATCATTAGTCATTTATGCCCTCACTGTCATCCAGGCAATGAGGATATTTATTGGACCTTATCCACTCCCTTGGGCTGGAGACAAGCAACCTGCATGACAATGTGAGCCACTATGCTCTCCCTATGGTAGTGCATGTTTATGTGCACTTTCAATAAAGGCTGCTATTTTCACTGTTTTGTGACCGAAAGTCTCCCACTGGTCCATCTTTTACACTGCTCCCGCTACTTGAGGGGTTGTGTCATTAGCTAGCCCCAGTTGACTCCTCTCATGCTGAGGATGGGCAGACCCACCATCTCTGCGCCAGCTTTAGCAGAACACAAATCAAACACAGGCAGATTGGACTGAAGTTAGAAGTTTATCCATGTATGACAGCAGAGCTGAAAAGTGAGTTGGCTATTTCCTGATAATCATGATTTATGTGAATCTTAATGGATCCAAAATATTATTTTTTATTTACCTACCTTTAATTGTTATATATAGATACATCTCTGTCTCTCTCTGAATATCTATCTCTATCTATATATATATGTATATATATATATATATATATATATATATATATATATATATATATATATATATATATATATATATATATATATATATATGTGTGTGTGTCCCCTACTAAATCCCGAATGCACAGAATCCTGATGCCCAAAATACCGAAACAAAATGCCCGAAACCCCACATTACCGAAACGTTGAAAGTGCGAAATTCAAAATCCCAATGTTAAGGGATTTTGAGTTAGCGCTTCTGGTGTTGCAGTTCAGGTACGTATGCGTGTGTAAGTATGTTTGTGAGGGGCTTTAGTGTGTGTAAGTGTGTGTTGTGACCGTGGTGTGTGTGTGTGTGTGAGGGACTGTAATGTGTGGGTGTGAGTTTGCCTTGTGTATATGTTTGTGCGATCCCGGAGTTAGAATAATAAAGTAGGGGGTGTGTAGGGGGTATGGGGGGGTGCAGGGGTGCAAAGCCCCCCTGCTTATCTTTAGTGTCTGGAGGTTTGTTTGGTTATGGTGGGAGGGTGTGTGTATTTTTGTGTGTGTGCTGTATGTATGTATTAGTTTCACAATTTTGAATTTCGCACTTTCAACGTTTTGGTAATGTGGGGTTTCGGGCATTTCATTCATCTTGGTATTTTGGGCGTCAGGATTCTGTGCATTCGGGATTTAGTAGGGGACCTATATATATATATATATATATATATAGAGAGAGAGAGAGAGAGAGAGAAAGAGTAATAGATGGGTGGCACAGTATTGCAGGGATTTGCATTGTCATGTCTGGTTTGATTCTTGTCTGGGGTGCCTTCTGCAGAGTCTGCATGTCCTCCCTGTGTTCATGTGGGTTTCCTCCTGGTGCTCTGGATTCTTTCCACCTTCCCAAGACATGCAGCAGGTGGACTGGACACTTTAAACTGGCCCTAGGTTTGAGTGTGGGTGCCTTCTGAGGAAGGTCGGGCACCAAGCTGGCAACTTGACACTGTAAAATTCTACTGCCATTTGTTCTGCAGATGAATGATCCCCTGTAGTTACCCCTAATGAGAGCAGCCGAAAGGAGAAGAAGAAGAGAGAGGGATATTTATAAATATAGCCATTTACTGCATTATATGGGGGAGTTAACAATCTAAGTATATAAAGCTTCAATTTCATTTAGTATATGAAGGAGAGTTAATCATTTTAGTAAAGAATGATTTATGAAAATATCTAACACAGTAGTTCTATAAATATTTTGATAACAATTCTGATTTATGAGAAATGTAATATATAGGGGATTGCATTTTTTGGGGAGAAAGAAGTAAATAATGTTTCTTTTTCTGTTAATTATTATACAAGATATTCAAAGAGATGTTATTAAGATTGTTGACTACCAAAGAAAAGGGCAGAGTAGATGATGTGTTTGTGCAACTGCTCTGTGTCTGTGTTTAAGAGTTTATTTCCATATGATACGCTAAGAATAGATGTTTATTGACATTTTTAATTAACCGGGAATGTTTAAGGAAAGTTGGAGAGAGGATTATACCTTAGTTAAAGTATGTGATCCGCAGAGATTGTGAATTGTTTGACTCGCAATGAATTTTTAATTATTTATTTTATTTTATTTTGCTTTTGTTTATCGGGTTTGCCCATCTTGATTCAGTCAGAAAACTCATTTCATCGGAGGCCTGGGGAAGAAAGCTCCAATATATTACAAACATTTTTAAACAGACATTCAGCAATATACATGAACAGACATTAAGTATTATCCTTTAACAATTACACATCTGTTTGCAAGGATAGAAGCAGCACTTGTTATTTTCTGATGAAGTTCTAAATAATAAAGGAATGAAAGTGCTCAGAAACTCAACTGTTCAGCATGTTTTGTCTTGTGACTTCATGGGACCCCTTTCTATTTAACCTCCCTCTGAGAATTGTATGTATATATATATATATATATATATATATATATATATATATATACATATATATATATATATTTATATACATATACATATATATAAATTATGGCTATCATAAAGTTATAGTAGAAGTATGGAGGTGGGGTGAGCAGTGTCACAAAATTATGCATACGGCTGGGAGATGCTAATAAAATTATTTAGATATTGATGAAGACTTGCTGTGGGACATAGGATTCCGAACGAAGAGAAATGGATGGCAGTATGTCAAGCTGAAGGTAATAGTAGCATTTATTCTGGAGATGTACAGGAGCAGATCCATTGATTTGACCGATGAAATTTTAGTTGCGTTTTAAATGAGTTCACATTCTGGATGGATTTCAGTGGTAGTGAAATGTGTTTCTGTAGTTTACCAACACTATTTGTACATAGAGTCCCCAGCAGTATTAGATGATTTAGTTATAGAGATTAGTGATTTTTTTTCTAGAGCATAAAATTATTTTGGAGGAGTAGTATTGCTTCACTTTTTGCATACAGATTCCTCAGGAGGCAAATGCTACATTTCTAAGAACTTACCAAAGTTTGGTCTGGTCAACACATTCAAAGGATTTAGAGTAGTCAATAAAGCAAAAGAGGAGTTTTTCTGGCACTCCCTTGTTTTCTCCATTATCAAGTAGATTAAGTCAATTTGATCTGTTGTACCTCTGTGCCACTTCTAAAACCAGTCTACAAATCTGGAAATTCTCAGTCCATATAGTGCTGGAGTCTAGCTTGCAGGATCCTGAGCATTAACATGCTAGTATATGGAACAAATGCAGTTATTCAATAATTCGAGCACTTTTTAGCACTATCCTTTTTGTGGGATTGGAATATAAACTGAACTTTTCTAATCAGATGGACTCTGTCCTGTTTTCCAAATTTGCTGGAAAATTCCATGCAGCACTACAACTGCAGGGTTTTAAACAATTCAGTTAGAATTTCTTCACTTCTTCCAGCCTTGCTATTATCAGGGCCTTCTAGAGCTGATTTAATGTTTCTCTCCAGGATGTTTGGTTCTAGATTAGAAAATACACAATTGTACATGTCAGTGATATTAGGCTCCTTCTTCTCGTTCTCCTATATATTCTTGCCACCTTCTCTTATCATCGTCTGCTACTGTTAGTTCTCTTCATCTTTGTCTTTTATCATGACCATTTTTACATGGCAATTTACCTTAATATCCCAAGTTCACTTGAACATATCTTTTGTCTTTCCCATTCTATTGTCTTTATTTCTTTTAGTTTTTTTTTCAACTTTTAGGTATGGGGCACAAAATGAGAAATAGAAGTGTGGTGCCCTGCTAATAAGATAAGGATTTTTCTTTTCTTGTCTGCACTATATGATTGGAATTGCCTTGTCCTGCTAGGCAGAGCGTAATGTGTGGTGATTGATTATAGAGAGAAAGTGATGGATATCCATTCTAAAATGTCTACCAGTTATGTTAACAAACCAGTTGAAAAAACAAACCACGTCCACAAAGAAGAGGTATCCAACAAACCACGGAGACTAAGGAAAACAAAATTTATTCACAAAGTATGCGTAAAGCGCTTTTCGTCGCTCACAGTATGAGCAACTTCTTCAGACAGTTAACTCTTGGTCTAATTGGTAATTTATACTCTCGTCACTAAACCCACATGATTATATATCAATTACGGGTTTAAAGTGGTGGAGTTACATAGACAAATAAAGCAGCAAATCGTGTACATAAAAAGTATATATAAAAATGTATATACATACTAATAAACAAATGTTATACTGAAGAAACATACATATATTTCTAAAAGGACACTAAGCCAACTCACAAATAACCCTAAAAGAATATATATAGTAATAATAATATATGTATATATATATATATCTATCTACTTATATAAAAGGAACCCTAAGAAGTGTGTTAAAAAACTATTATTGTATTATATTATATATTAATATACATGTATATGTTACAAAAACAGTTAAATAAAACCACAGTTGTCAGTATACACAAGAAGTCTACTAAAGCTCTATACTGAAGTATGCTCTCTCAAAACAGTAATTCTATTCGCAACATTCAAATAACAAAAATACAGTAAATATATATATTTCAAAATATTGAACTGGCTAGATGAATATACTGAAGTTGTATAATTACCCTCTTTGTATAAATTGTATTTATTACTTTAGAAAGAGCTAGGACAACACTAGCAAAGAAAAATCAAAAATCAGGCAGTGTACAGTTATATATATATAAACAGTTCTAATTAGTTAGCCTTATCGTACTCAGTATGTCTTAAAAAGTTTTTTAAAAGGTTTTTTAAAATATGTATGTATAAAGATGTTCTTGTGTTAAGTGTAAATATGTATTTAAATAATCAAATTAATAAATAAATACATTAATAAATTAATAATTAATTATTAATTATTAATTAAATTTATTTTACGTATACACTTCTCAAATATATGAATATGAATATGTAATGTGTAATATAATATGATAGAATGTAAAACATGTCCTAATAACACAAGTAAGGTGGTCTTTCTATAATGTATATTAGGCCACTCCAAAAAAGTTTTTTTTGTGTATATATATATATATATATATATATATATATATATATATATATATCATATTTTAAGTTACACTAAAAAATGAGTAAAGATAAAAAGAGTTATTTAAAATTAAAAGTAAATTTAATGGTTTATATAGTATTATTAAATAAATAAGGTTGTGACATAAGTAAAAGTTATTAGTTTGTTATTTCCTATTCAAGCTCCTAAGTTTCAATAAACAACTGATATTACAATGGTCGTTTAATCCTGGATGGACAAATGCATTAGTACGTCATTGCCAAATCAATTCTCGTTCTTCTAAAAGCAAATTGTAAGGTCCACCCCTAATATTGGTCTGAATCTGGTCTAATGCCATAAATTTAAAATTGTGACCTGGATTAGCTGAAATGTGTTTAGCTAAGGCATTTTCTACTTTTTTGTTTTGTATAGCATATGTGTGTTCGTACACTCTTTCTTTAAAATGCCTCTCAGTCTTTCCTATATAGAAAGCTGGGCATAGTGTACATGAAGCCACATACACTATAAGTTTAGAGTGACAGTTTAGTTTGTATTTAACTGTATATTTTGTGTTGTTAATAATTATATGTTCCCCACTAGACATATGCTTGCACATATTGCAATTTTCACAAATTATCATACCTTTCTTCCTACTAAAGTTGCTCGGATTGTTGCCCTCTAAGATGTTTTTCATATTATTCCCTCTTCTATATACAATCCTGGGAAGTTCGACTAATTTGTTAGAAATGCTCCTGTCTTGTTGAATCAAACTCCAGTTTTTAAATAGTAGTTTTTTGATTAAACCCGTAATTGATATATAATCATGTGGGTTTAGTGATGAGAGTATAAATTACCAATTAGACCAAGAGTTAACTGTCTGAAGAAGTTGCTCATACTGTGAGCGACGAAAAGCGCTTTACGCATACTTTGTGAATAAATTTTGTTTTCCTTAGTCTCCGTGGTTTGTTGGATACCTCTTCTTTGTACCAGTTATGTTAACCCTGCTTTACTGATTACACAAGGTAGCAATGTTGGTTTTATTAAAGAAAGTACAGTTGAGTAAGTGAACTTACCATAACAGTAGATGTTTGAATGATTACTGTTGCAGTAGCTTTAGCTATATGGGTTATATCCTGCATAGGATATAACAGCCAGCCAGCTCTGAAAACTTCAGGGCACCTTCCACATGCCCAAACCATTAGTCAGTTTAAGCTGAGCTAATTAAAAAGTTAGATTTGGCCACAAAACTGTTTGGAGCTTTCATGATAACCGAGATAGTGAGCCTAAGCTCTGAGAGGATATTGCTAGGGAAAAAAACATGCCCACAGTGTGGCATAAAGAACATGTAAAAGCAAGGGGAATGGAGGGAGGGAGAGACCACTGCAGCAGTGACCATTTGAACAAGTTCATTTACAAACCTGTACTATGTTCTTTATATTGATCACTTTATCAGTAGCTTTAGCTATATGGGTAGATTACCTTAGCTTGAAATAACTGAGCAGTGGAAGGAGAGGAGTCCAGGAACCCTCAGAGAATGGTCCCAGCCAATCCTGCCCTAGACCTGGAGAAGGAATCTAGTTTGTAGTGCTTTGTAAAAGTATGTACAGATGACCAAGTTGTTGCTTATAGAATACTTCAAGAGCTCAGCTCTTTACAAAACGTCAGGGATGAAACCAAGACCCTGGTAGATTGAACCTTAAACCTGCCTTGAATAGTTTTGTTGTGGTGGGAGTAATAAAAGGTAATAGCCTGAGACAACGACAGTATCTGGAAATAATTTTCTTAGACAATGGTTTCCCTTCAAATGAAATGAAAAACTGATCAGAAATTCTGCTAGATTTTGTTATTTCAAGATAGTACCTGAGCTGTTTGTGGATATCCAAGGTATGAAGTATCCTTTCTCCCTCATTTTTGGGTTTTCGAAAGAAAAAAGGGAGATGGATAAATTGGCTTTAGGTAAACTCAGATACCACTTTAGGAATACAAGCAGGATTAGTTCTCAATGAAATATCCAAAAATGAGAAGCTGAATAAACTGATAGTTGACTACAAACATTCAAATAATAAACAAAGCTTAAAGATCCAAAGCTATATTCAGAGATACTCAAATAACCAAAACATGCAATTAACACTCCAGCAGCAGAAACACATTTTCACTTAATGCTTCATCAGGCAAAATTCGAATTCAGTTAAAACATCTTGTTTATATATCATTTGAAAAAAAAAACAGAAATGACATCATAATCATATAAAACAGATTGATGCTTAAGCCCTTTCTCCATTAAAATAGGTTTTAATGATACATGGTTATTTAAACCAGGAGTGGTAAATGCTTCTAATTCCAATATCCACTGAAATTCACCAACCTTTTTTCTTTTTGCTAATACCTGGTGTATATTCATTTATACATTTCCTAAAGGAATAGTTCACCTTTCTAACATAATATGCTTAGCTAGTTTGCAAGAAGCCAGATATACTATTTGCTTAGTGCTACAATCTGCATATTGCCAAAAATAATATATCTATCCTGTCTTTGGACTTATAAGGCATTCAGTTTTATTAATATAAGGACAAGCCAAACAATTTATCCAGACGGAAAGTGCCTGTTCTAAAAATATTCTTAACTAATGTAGAGTTTTTATAATATAATATTCTTGAAAGTAAAACTTGGTGAGTCACCCAAAAACTCATGCAGTTTCTTATCAGTGTTGCAACTACACCAATTCTTTTTCACTGTGTCACACAATTTACTGACATCCCTTGAATAAATTAGAGGAACATATATTTTATTGTACCTCTTTTCTGTTTGAGATGTATCGCTTGTGTCTCTTTCTCTCCTAAGACCGAAATGTGGTCTAGTTTTATTGTCATGTTGGAGGTATTCTGATTTCTAGTGTCTGCTTACCAACATTCTGCTGAAGCTGATTATTTTGTTTTTGACAAAATTTCATCAGGGTGCAGGGAATCCCTTGGAGAACTTGAAGAAGGAGGTCTGAAAAATCTGATAGATTACTTGAATTAGTTTTCCTCACTCATTACACCTTTTGATAACTTTTGAAGAAGAGGGTCCAAGAACTAAATCTCTAACAAGGGAGAATTCAAATTTTCATTTTTGACATCATCTGAGAGGTTTTGAGAATCCAACTAGGCAAACCACCAGTTCCAGGGGCAGCAGCCCTGGAAGTAGTATTTACAGAGTCATAAACACATTTCAAACAATGAGAAGTGAATAGAGAAAAAGAAGAAACTAAACTACACAATACAGAATTTTCCTCACAAGAGGAAACTGATGCCACAGCATTCCTCATACATTCCTAATTAGTTGGGGTAAACTTCAACATATGAACCTGAGAGTGTTTAGAATTCTAAAAAATCAGAGTTACAGAAGCATACAGTTTTTCCCAAATTTATCAAAAGAGTTTCCATCCTTTCCAGAAGGAGAAGGATTAAAATTTGCAAAATGTTTGGCAGCTGGATTTACTAAAGGTATAGCCACTCTGAGATTAGTGTATAAAAACCTATGAAACTGTATACAATTTTAGGGGCAATAGGATGACTGTAAAGGAAATGCAGACTGTAACAAAAACACCCTCCAGTGCAGACATCACTGTGGGGAATGGGTAAAGGTTCTGGAAATTCCATTTGCAATGAATCATAATATTTTCTTAAGAACTCAGAAATCTCAGTATTCTTCCTGGGAAAACATTGGTTCATCCCGGAAATAATTTCAGAGAAGGAGTATCCCTCACAGAGAGAATCATATGCCAATCTCTCCTTAGAATCTGCATCAGAAACCTTAAGAGAAAAAAAAATGCAACTGACCCTTCACACTCCCCTACGGATTCCAGTTCTCGGACCTCTTCAGGGAAAGAGGAATCCCTTTTTCTTTTACTAGAAACTACCTGATAACAAAGATCAAGAGCCTGCACAAGAGCCTGAGCTATGCCAAATAAATTACTCCTGTCTAGAGTAACTGACTCAGGAGAAGATAAATGTTTAGTGTTCTGTCTTTTTTTTTTTTTTCCACTGGAGAATGTGAAAAAAAAACAGACCCAGTATTGCCAGCAACAGCTTCCTCAGGAATGGACATAATATTCTGTCTATGCAGGGTGTCATTCCTGCCCCTTCTCCTAGGACCAAAAAAGTGGCTCTCCCTTGACGTCTGAGAGGTCACTCACAGCTGCAGAGGCAGTGGTTAACCCTGGTCCGTGGTGGCTATACAGACTACAAAATGCAAACTCCAAAGATACGGACATGTTGAAGATTAAAAATATTTAATAACTCACAGAGCTTTCAGGTTACAGAAACCATTCTTCAGTGTGTAACAACTACATGAAAACATCACATTTTATACTCTCAAAAACAAATAACACAGCCCATAATAAACCAATAAAATAATTAACAATTAATTACCTAACAATTAATTAAATGCTCTCTCTGAAATACTATCACAAAAATACAATAGTTTGCTTTATCTAAGACACACAAAAGTACAGAAAGTTATTCAAAACTTCTAAAAGTAATAAACATTCTAAAATTTAAACATCATGTTTTTTTAATTTATTACTTTATATTAGTTTCTTAACTGCATTTGTTTTTTCCTAAGTACAGGTTTAATACTGACTGATGTGTTCAGTCCTGGTGAATTCTCAGCATTAAGCCTCAGGATCCATTCCAACTCACACAATTCCAGAATGTTATTCATGTCACCCCCCCCTAGTATTTTTAAGCTTTACCCCTATAACACGAACTTTAAAACGATGTTCTATACCTTTATGCATAATATGCTTATAGAGAGCATTAGTATAAATACGTCTTTTAATTTCTGATTTGTGCTCAGTGATCCTCTCTTTAAGCTTCCTTGTGCTTTTGCCAATATAAAATGCCATGCATATTGTACAGTTAAGCAAGCAAAACTGTTGAATATACACACAAATCCCAATGTCGAAAAAAAGCAGGACCCAGTAGCTTGAATTCGAGTAATTCTTTCAAATCGGTTTAATGTAAAATCAGAACATAGTATACATAAAGCACTTTTCGTCTTCAAAATGTAAAGACTTCTTCAGATGTAACAAAATACAATTAAAATGGTTTAAACACCAGCACTACAAGTCATGTGATCCCAGTCACCCAATAGAGTTACCGGTAGGTGTAACTTTTAAACAAAATTACAAAACCCGGTACATTGTAATCTTTCCATTGTTTTCAAGGGCACATTCCACTCTTTGCATGTGTGTAACAATCATGCATCTTGTGCAGTACTACTTGTACTAACGACAACATAGCACAAAATATAAAATATAAAATTTGACATAAGTATAAATAAGTTTCTCTACATTATATTTTTCTTTAGATATAAAGAATCTTTATGTGTGAAACATCTTTGTAAAAAATCTGTATCTGTTAAAAAACGTAAAATATATATTAGTGACCTACAACCCTATATTTTCACACATAAAATCTACTAACCATATTTGTGTGTGCATGTATCTGCACATTCATATGTATACACACAGATATAAAGAATACTGATAGTTCATGGACCTACTGATTTACAATGGCCCGTGTACAATACATAAAGAAGGGCATAGATGTATTTTTCTATTACATTCAATTACTACATTCTACTATAAATATTCATTTACCTTTCTAATGCTTTCAGTTTAAGCACACTGGCAATAGTACACATCTCATTCAAACCCATATGATTATATGCGTTTGTTAAAATCTGCCAGTACAACTCTCTGACTTCAAGCATTAGTGTACTCGGACCACCTCTTGGGTCATAAGGGATTTGATCTATCACCATGTACTCAAAACTGTGTGTACTATGGTTGTTCACGTGCTTGGCCAGTGCATTGTCCAGCTTACTTTTACTAACTGCATACTAATGTTCATAGATTCATTCCTTGAACTTGCATTCAGTTTTGCCAATATAGTAAGCTGGACAAACTTTGCACCTGGCCAAGTACAAGGTCATTTTAGAGTTATAATCAAATCTATTTTTCACCTTGTATTTAATGTTCCTTACTGTGAAATAGGTTGTGGAATCCACTACATTACACTGTGAACACATACCACATTTGTACATACCCTGGTTTCTTGCCCCGTCACTCAAATTGTTCTCCAATAATTTCTTTAAATTTGAACCCTTATGGTACACTATTCTGGGTTGAGGACCAAAAATTTCACTGAGTACTGGGCTGTTATTTATTATACCCCAGGACCTTTTTTATTGTGCGTACAAAGTTGTTGACTTCCCCACAAAAAGTTATCACCAAACTTAGGTGAAAATTGTTGTTGTTCGTTGTGGTGGATAAGTCCACTTCCCTTACCTCATTTTCATATTGTGTGTTGGGAAGACTGTTCCTGAAATGTAATAAGGGTTTGTATGTTCCTCTATCCGTTTTGAAAGTAACTTCATGTATGAGTTCATCCACTAACTTAAGTGGGTAACCTCTGCTCAAAAACATACATTTCAAGAGCTTACATTCCACACTGAAGTCAGATGCCTCTGTGACCATCTTGGCTGCCCACACCAACTGGCCCTTAACCACCGCACACTTTTGATGAAAGGGATGACCACTAGAGAAATGTAAAAAACAATTAGAATGAGACACAGGATATCCGATCACCAGTGGTAACGAGAAGTAAAACATCTAAGGGCAATAATCCTACTTACAACAGGAATGACCATCATAACATTAATAATAGAAATGATTATCAGAATAATAATAGCGCTGGAAATTTTCAGAGGGGACAGAACGTTTGGCACAACACACACCAAACGAAATGAGGGCAGCCCAACAAGTATCCGATGAAAAACTAAATATAGACATTGAAGTCGACCCAGGTGATCACCATACATTGTGTAAAATTTTACACAATGAAACAGGTGACTTTAAAGTATACAACTTTTCGTCAGTATCTATTGATAAAATTTTAATTGAACTATTTGTCAAAGGAACCGCATTTGTTCCAACTCCACATTTTAACATCGCACAAGCTATTATTGATATAAAATGCTTTGTGCATAAGGCTAATTTTAAATTGATGTTTCAGAACGAGTCACCACAATTTGATGCAAAAGTTAAAATACCAAGTACCTACAACCCACCACTTTATCCTGTATTGGCTCTATTTGAGAATATCTGTGAGTTAGATGTACGGACCCTGGAGGAAAATAGGAGTAATATTAAACCACACTACAACATTAGTAAAGATGAGAGGGAAGCCCTGAGGATGATCCACTCTTGTAAAGTTAGGTGTATGAAACCTGACAAAGGCGGAGGCCTAGTCATCATGGATTTGTGGGATTATGAAAACAGGATGCATGAAGTATTAAATAATGAAACATACTTACCTGTGTCATTGAACGAGGTTAATAAGGCCTCTAATAGAATTAAAGGATATATAGAGGACCTCTTCATAGACAATAGAATTGACATTCAAACATACAATTACATGACCATCCCTAGTCCAAAAATACCATTGTTATATAGTATCCCTAAGATCCACAAGGATACCATGAATCCACCAATGAGACCACTAGTCGATGGACGTAATTCCATAACTTATGGTTGTGCCAAAGTAGTCGACCATATCCTCAAAAAATATGTAAATGAAATACCAGCCATTTGCAAAGATTCATGGTCATTCTTGCAACAAATTAACAATTTGAACTACGAACAAGAATACGGGTTCTTGACTATAGACGTAAAGGACCTGTATACCTCTATACCACAACAAATAAGTATCGAATGGGTAACACTATTCTTGAAGTCTAGAGAGGCAAAGGACTCAGAAATTTCACTGATAGGTGAATTAGTAGACATCATCCTATCTAATAATTTTGTAATGTTTGGAAAACAGCACTACCTAGAGAAGGTAGGTGTCACCATGGGGTCTCCCTGTGGCGGCAGCTTTGTCAATTTAGTCATGGCAAAATGGGAACATGACTTTATCCAAACAAAAGAAAATATTCAACAACTAATCTACTTTTATAGTAGATTTTTGGATGATATTTTCATTATAGTTAAGGGTGACCATTCTACAGCCCACCACCTGGTGCCATTCTTCAATAATACCACTGACTGTTTGAAATTTACACATTTTTATGATTATGACCAAATACCCTACCTCGACGTACTGTTGAGGAAGGATAGACAGAAAAAAGGTTACTTTGCCAAGGTTTATAGAAAGGAAACATATTCTAATTGTTTTCTACATTTTTCTAGTGGTCATCCCTTTCATCAAAAGCGTGCGGTGGTTAAGGGCCAGTTGGTGTGGGCAGCCAAGATGGTCACAGAGGCATCTGACTTCAGTGCGAAATGTAAGCTCATGAAATGCATGTTTTTGAGCAGAGGTTATCCACTTAAGTTAGTGGAAGAACTCATACATGAAGTTACTTTCAAAACGGATAGAGGAACATACAAACCCTTATTACATTTCAAGACCAGTCTTCCCAACACACAATATGAAAATGAGGTAAGGGAAGTGGACTTATCCACCACAACGAACAACAACTTTCACCTAAGTTTGGTGATAACATTTTGTGGGGAAGTCAACAACTTTGTATGCACGGTAAAAAAGAAGTGGGGTCTAATAAATAACAGCCCAGTACTCAGTGAAATTTTAGGTCCTCAACCCAGAATAGTGAACTGTAAGGGTTCAAATTTAAAGAACTTATTGGAGAACAAGTTGAGTGATGGGGCAAGAAACCAGGGTATGTACAAATGTGATATGTGTTCACAGTGTAAGGTAGTGGATTCCACAACCTATTTCACAGCATGGAAAATTAAGTACAGGGTGAAAACTAGATTTGATTGTAACTCTAAAATGATTGTGTACTTGGCCAAGTGCAAAGTTTGTCCAGCTTACTATATTGGCAAAACTAAACACAAGTTCAAGGAACGAATCTATGAACATCAGTATGCAATTAGTAAAAGTAAGCTGGACAATACACTGGCCAAGCACGTGAACGACCATAGTACACACAGCTTTGGTTACATGGTGATAGATGAAATCCCTTATAACTCAAGAGGTGGTCCCAATACACTAATGCTTGAAGTCAGAGAGTTGTACTGGCAGATATTAACAAACGCATATAATCATACGGGTTTGAATGAGATGTGTACTATTGCCAGTGTGCTTAAACTGAAAGCATTAGAAAGGTAAATGTATATTTATAGTAGAACGTAGTAATTGAATGTAATAGAAAAATACATATATGTCCTTCTTTATGTATTGTACATGGGCCATTGTAAATAAGTAGGTCCATGAACTATCAGTATTCTTTATATCTGTGGTATACATATGAATGCAGTGATACATGCACACACAAATATGGTTAGTAGATTTTATGTGTGAAAATATAGGGTTGTAGGTCACTAATATATATTTTACGTTTTTTAACAGATACAGATTTTTTACAAAGATGTTTCACACATAAAGATCCTTTATATCTAAAGAAAAATATAATGTAGAGAAACTTATTTATACTTATGTCAAATTTTATATTTTAGATTTTGTGCTATGCTGTCGTTAGTATAAGTAGTACTGCGCAAGATGCATGGTTGTTACACACATGCGAGGAGTGGAATGTGCCCTTGTAAACAATGGAAAGATTATAATGTACCGGGTTTTGTAACGTTGTTTAAAAGTTACACCTACCAGTAACTCTGTTGGGTGACTGGGATCACATGACTTGTAGTGCCGGTATTTAAACCATTTTAATTGTATTTTGTTACATCTGAAGAAGTCTTTCATTTTGAAGACGAAAAGCGCTTTATGTATACTGTGTTCTAATTTTACATTAAACCGATTTGAAAGAATTACTCGAATTCAAGCTACTGGGTCCTGCTTTTTTTCGACATTGGGATTTGTATGTATATTCAACAATATTGTACAGTTAGCCATGTATATTATATTAGTTGTGTCACATGTAGCAAAACACCCAAAGGTGTATTCCCTACTTGTCAAAGGATGTATAAAGCTAGTTTCTTTCAAAATTTCAGAACAGCACTTACATTTATGGCAGGGAACCGTACCTGCATTAGATGGAATAAACCTTTTAACAGCTGTACTAGTTACCAACCCCTGGATTCATGAAGCTCGGCGCAAGGCCGGTGTAAGGCCTGTGCCGGCCGTGCAGTGTATATATGGTGTAGTAGCGCCATATGCATATTAATGAAGGTGCGCTGCCACCACATCCACGTGCATAGGACACGTGCGCGAGTGCATGGGGCGTTACTAAGCTGCGCCCGGAGGCGTGTCAATGTCGGCTGTCGATGAGCAACCTAAACTGCTGAATATTATAGTCTGCCTGCAATAGTAATCACACCTATCAGTGTCCGTGGATAATGAAACGTATGCAAAGCATGCAAGACAGTTCCCGGCCACACAAAATTGAGAACCAAACAGAAATGCACGCAACACAATATGAGTTTCCGTCCATGGAACAAATGATATTTAAAATCGTGTGTCCGTAATGTACTGCACTGTAAGTAGTTATACCCAGTGGAAGTGAAGCGCATCATGTCAGCGCGCTGCCAATACACACTTCTAGCCCCATGGGCAGGGTCACCAGCAGTCCCACAGTGGTAGTGAAAGTACACAGCTGGGCAGTTGTGGCCATATAACAACCATAAAGAAACCTGACAGTCCAAATTGTATACCAAACTCACACAAACATATGAATATTAAAATGTGCTATACACATGAACAGGAACGTAACCGGCACATACACATAGGACGCTATATGCAGAACCGGGACATCCAAATGCAGAACCCATGCATGCAAATGCAATACGCAACAACCCCTGTATAGCACATAACCCGCACCCATGTCCAAATGTCCACCATATCCAGCTACCAGCCTTGCACAGCCGACACCTACACATAGCGAGTATTCCCCATATGTAGTAGGAAGTATCATCCTAGGCAGTGTCAGGATTGCAAATACGTATCCCACGTGTGTAAACATCCCATCACAGTTACGTAAATCCAAATGCCCGCACGTGCATGTTCTGGCAAAATGTGTGTACATCCCGCGTGGGATAAGTAACCTGTTGAAACATCAGAGTTGTTTACATGCCACGGTGTCTAGTACCATACACATCTGGACAAAACATGTATGTGTAGTCATGGTACTGTTCAGTTTCTAGACAGACATGCAAAACATACTACGCAGGATGGAACACCTGTCCACCATGCAGGTCTCCCCACTAGGGTTGCCACCTGTTCAGATGCCCAAGGTGGGACATCTGTTGTAGAAATGTGAGAATTTGCAGGTTAAAACATACCCCCGGCCAGTGCAAAGGACAGAATTACACTTGTTTGCCAAGATAAAAGCTTATTTCATAGCATTTGAATTGCTTATGCTATCCCAAATAATAGTTATGTGTTTCAGATACAAAATACCTGTATCATGCAACTATTAAAGAAAATAAGAAATATACCTTTGTCTTACAATCACAGGACACTTGCCATGTCTTAGGTTTCATCGCAGGACACAACTGTCCAAAGTGGGACTTCCTCTCGCAAAGAGGAAGAGGTGGTAACCCTACTCCCCACTGAATTATTGACAGTATATATTCAACTCAATCACATACCGACACCACCTCTCAACCTATTACAGCAACAAAATCTGGACAAAGCCTAAAATGATGGGTGGACAAATAGGGACAGATGTAAATACTGCTCTCACAAACTTCGAAAGTTCACAAAATAATAGTACATACATTAGCATGAAATGTTGTGAAGGATGTGGGGTAGTCCCCGAGTATTACAGAGGTCCGTACATTTTTACTGTAACAAACCTTCACATATGTTTACTGTACTACTGCATACCTGTAGTTAATTCATAGTTAAGTCATGTCCAAAATAATAATCCTCATATGAATGAATACAGGAAATAGTCAAATGTGAATGGGAACACCACTCACCGTGGATTATGTATTGTAACTACCCCCACCCATATTATGTATTGCCAACATTATAAGCTGCTGACAGGTGCCCAAACACCTGTGTCTGTAAACACAGATAAAATGTTTAAAATGGACAAACCCTGTCCATGTGCTCTGTCTGACATTTGAACACGGTCAGGGCAGTTCCGTTCACCAGGCGGACAAGCCTAAACCCAGATCACCACATGAACACCCTGACAATTAAAGACTTGTATGTGTCAGGACTATAAGCCTTGGGTTTCTGAATATCCCTGCAGTGATTAAATATGCAGCTTGGGTCCAGAGCAGTAGGGAATAGGGAATGTGTAATATGTAGTACCGCATTTTTCCCAGCAGGAGAATGGATGCCTGTGTCGTAAGTGAAGCGGTGAGGCATATGTTAATGTAGCTATGTACTATGGGTATGCATATAAATCAGTCAGAACACCAAAAGTATAGTGGTTACAGCATCCGGCCAACATGAATGCAGTCCCGGTTCAACTACGACTACAGCACATATAATGTTAAAGTGTAATGAATGCATCTGTGCTGTACAGACATTTAAATATGTAAAGGTGAACGTGTGTTTCGCATATGTCTGTTAAACGGATTACAGATATTTTACTGGTACTGTCACAAGTAATAAAGCCCACGTAAGCACAAAGACTTAGTAAACATATGTAATCCACAATAAGGATATGCATGTGCGCCTGCGCGTAACCCACAATAAGGAAATGCAAGTGCGCCTGTGCATGTGTAATCCGCTCACAGCATAGCAAATGAATGCTGGTTTCTACACGTAATGTCTATATATGGATATATACATTTGTGTATAGATATATATCCACAGACAAACTAAATAAATATATGAAATAAAGAATGCACAGACAGACATATATATATATATATATATATATATATATATATATATATATATATATATATATATACACATATATATATATATATATATATATATATATATATATATATATATATATATACACACACAAACACATACAACATTAATTGATATATACCTAACAAACATATAAACAAATGTCCTCGTAGATATAACACATGTACATAAATAGGTTACACCATAGCTAGTATGGATACACATAACAGACATGCAATTAAGGTAAATGCACTGCTGCTCTCAAAACTATTGCCCGGAAAGTATCAGTGTGCCAGATCTGTAAGTCCTACTCTTTAAACATGGATATAGGTGTCCTTTGCAGGACCCCAAAAATTGTGAATCTATACACGCACTGTCCTGTAATGATTGCTGCAAAGAAGTGTCATCCATAACTACAATATAGCTGTACATGCAACAGTAGCTTGTGCAAGTGTAATAACACATGGGTTGACAGAATGTATGACATATGTCCCGACATGCGGAGAGTGGATAGTGCTTAGAAGTGTCGTCATACTTTATTATCGCTCACATTAAATATGTGTTATGACTACTGTGGAGGGGTGTCAGGTCTGGGAATCATGGGTATGCAATAATGGGCCTAGGTGCCTAGATGTTGGTTGGCACAGATTTATGAGGTCCGCCCCATGGGAGTGATTAATATTCCTATGTGGGTATAGCAGACGCCTCTAACCTCCAAAAATGAAGAACCCATCTACTGGATATTGTGTAAACTAATGGGGGAAGACGTAGGGAGTTA
The DNA here is from genome assembly GCF_019279795.1 of Protopterus annectens. Taxonomy (NCBI): domain Eukaryota; kingdom Metazoa; phylum Chordata; order Ceratodontiformes; family Protopteridae; genus Protopterus; species Protopterus annectens. The sequence continues at coordinate 182,139,225 of NC_056734.1, forward strand.
TATTAGTGTTGTTTAAGCGATTATCATGGATGTACATGCGTACGAATAAGATGGTAACCATACCTCTCAATCAGAATAAGACATCTGGACAAAGGCATTTTAAAATAAGTACAAATAGTGAATATTTCAAATATTCCTCTTACAAAGTCAGAACGTTGATAGAATAATGGATCAGTCATTAGTATGAATGTTGTGAGGGTTATTAATTGTAAACTACAAATGTCTGTCATTATTGTCTAACCCCACAGTCCCTAATGACTTGCCACTAAATTACCAGAAAGGCACACTATTATTAAAAAAGGAACAAAATCAGAAGTCTAAGTTCGGGACATTTACCCAAAATGTGTACAGGTGAGAGGTATGAAGGTAACCCTGACCTAAATAAATGTACAGAACTAGTGAGATTAGGTGGACAGGTGTGAAGAAAAATGTGATGACAAATGACAAAACATGTACAAGTCAAAAGCATGTACCCCGATAAATTTGGATGAATACTAATGCCCTGTGATAGTCAATGTGGAAGGTTAATAGAAACAACATAAATGTGTCCCCAGGGTGCTATGCAGTGTCCCCGATACAGTGCTCAGTCTCCCACACTCGCATGTGAGTTCTGCCACTGACGGAAAGCGCAAATACTGGCGAACACATAAGGTAGATGATAGCAGAATATGTTTTGATTAGCACCTGTTGGCTTTTGTGAGGAACACAACACTCTGGGCGGGTGTGTCCTACAAAAGGAATGTAATGGCATCTGGCCTGTGATTTCTTCATATATTGTGTGTAGTGATGTAATAAAATGACATATCTTGTATCAGAAACAGATACATGTTATAGGAAACAGTATTATCGACTATACCACTACAAGACAAATCTGAAGGTATGAAAAGTGCTGAAGTAGTCTGTTTAGTATTGACCGCAGGTATGTGTGGACTTGTCAAATGTCACAGCTGTACATATAGTTCCTATAGGGCTGTCACCTCTACAAATGATGAAAGTGGGAGGTGCTCTGTAGAAATGACAGACGTAGCAGGTCAAAACATACCTACAGCCATGCTTACTCCACAAATAGACATATTAGCACACAGCAAAGCTTAGGCCAGGATTCACAAAGCTTTGGTCAGTGTGAACGAGTAGAGTAAGAGTAGAGCAAGGCAAGATGTCTGCCGAGCTATTCAGCAATATCCTGTAGGGGCGTGTAACACAGCCCCTTAAACAACGTTACGGACAATGTTAGGATATGCAAATTACCCCATTTGTAGGTGAAAGCTATGCAAATGATGTAAAATATGCGATACATGAAACAGTAAGCTGTCCGTGCAAGAGTAGAGTTATGTGCAGAAATTCACACGGATGTTAACCGAGTAACGTTCTGCAAGTAGCTAAACGGAGCAATGTCATCTGCAAATAAAGGATGGATTTAGTTGAAGAAGCATGCCAATGGCCAAATATAAGGCCAATGGCATGTTTTTCCATTGGAAATTAATAAAACTCTAGTTGTTCTCCCCCGATCTCCGGTGTTTAAGCGTAGCGCAGCAGCACGTGTACACGCTGTGCATACAAAACAAGACAAATATGTAAAATATACATACAAATTGTAATGTCAGTTAAAAGTTAGTTTGTCATGCAGGTGAATGGCAAGCTGAAGACAACATGGCTACTGAGTAGTGGTTGCTATGTGTGGAAGCGCACTCTCAGAGATGTAACCAAGCATTAGTAGGCAATCCTATGCAATTGAGGCTGAGGATAGTGAAGCACAATTTGTCATGCCATATGGGCCAAGCCTCTACAGTGTAAGAGTAGGTTAAGGGGACTATCAGTGTAGAAGATAGGTGACATCATGAGTGTGTATGTATAAAACACTGTAATCTTATTGGAGCAGTGTGTCACATGTTTGCTGTCAGTGACTCATCAGTGGAAGAGGCGTGTTATGATTTATCCTAGGTAAAGTCAGTAAACTGACGGTGTACGCCATGGATATCACTGAAGTTCCTTGCAAACCTGGTGAAGTGTGTTTGCGCCCTTGCAAGCCTGTAAGCCCGAGTAAGCATGTATGCATGTGTGTCTGCCCGTGTGCGCGAGTTGAAGAACGAGTAAGCTACTGTAAGATTGTTGAAGCCCGTGTAATGTTGTGTAAGCCATTGTAAGTGTTTGTACGCATGTATAAGCCTGTGTGCACACGTGGAAGCGGATGTGCACTTCACTGTGCTCCTATGCGCGGCGCCGCTCACTGTGGATGCAAACAGTGAAAAGGAAGGTAAACAAATAGCAGTAAGTTAACCAAGGAGAACTACCACAGCTAGCAGGTGAAAACAATCAGACTGAGTATATTACACAGCCAGTACAGTAGGCCAGCACAGCACAGCACGTACAACTCTACAAACAGCATTCCACCATGTTTTTCTCAGACACACTGCAACACTGTAGTATACTAAGAGAAGTGAAAACTGTGAAAGCTTAACTGAGACAACATAATGTTAGGGGCTGCCATTGCTATTATACGTCAACATATGCAACATGTGGAGGGTTGTGCCAATGTGAATGCTGCTCAGCATCACACAGTGAGTAGACGGAGGGGAGTGTGCAGGCACAGGGTAACCTACCAGGGGCTACATTAGCTGGAGATAGTAGAGTGCTATAGAGTGGACAGAGACCTCCTGCAGAAGATTGTGGAGCTGTGCAGGCCATGTCTCACACACAGAACCAACAGACGGAAACCTATCCCAGTGGAAACCAAGGAATGTGTTGGCCTAAGGATACCAGCAACAGGTACCTTCCAGAGATCAACTGGTGATATGATGTGGATTTTACAAACATCAGCATCCAGGGTACTGCACCAGTTCATGAATGCCATGTCAGCACATGTCAGTGATGACGTATATATCCCCAATTCCCGTAAGGTATTGGGCAGCAATATGTGTCTTTTCCACACAACAGTGGAATACCCTAAGTACTGTGTGCAATACACTGCACGCATATATGCATCAAAGCACCAGCCAGTGAGTGTGGTAGGGCCTACATCATCCACAAGGGCTTCCCCTCCATGAAGTGGCGGTTTGTGTGTGATGGCCAGCACATAATTGTGAATGTGTGTGCTGAATGCCCTGGAAGCTGCAATGCTTCCAATATGTGGCATCCAACGCAGCTGTACAAAACATTTGGCAATGGGGACAACCCTCATGGTCACCTAGTGGGGGATGCTGGATGTGCAGTTCAACTGTGGCTGATGACACACATCAGAAATGCACACACACATGAACAGGAATGCCATAATGAGGCACACGCACATACAGAAACTTTACTCTAGCATGTGTTTGTGTCGCTCAAGTCACAGTTCTGGTGCCTGGACACATCTGGTGGAGCATTAAAGCACTTGTCAACTACATGTACCAGAATTGTCTGTGGCCTAGGTCATCTGTGTCACACACACACACACACACACACACACACACACACACACACACACACACACACACGACAGTTTATTTACATAGTGTGAGTGACTGTTCATGTATGTGTATTACTGCAGAATAGTTCAAACACAGCAAAGCATGTCAATAATGGACATTCATCATAGTTGTACAACCACCTTGGAGGATATGCATGCAGAACTCTCATTGCATATGTGATACAGTGATGTACTTCAAAATACCATTGTAAATGCAAATATCAAATGACAAATGACATAGCACTCATCTATATGTACACATTGTTACCCATTATACATATTGGGGTGTAATACCTATGTGTTACGGTTGGTAAAGTATGTGTAGTAAATGTGGATAACTGACTCTTTTTAGCCTTATAGGTTTACAGCATGGGTTGGATAACACGTATCTGTCTGTATGATACGCTTGTGTAGAATAACTGTGTCATGTGCAGAATGCATTCTAGGCCACAGTATGAATTCCCAGATGTGGACAGGAATATCCCTATTGTCTTTGCTTGTAACTAACATGGCTATATGTCAAACAGTAATGGTCCCAGCAATGTGTGGCAGTCAATACCAGTGCGTACTGCTATAGTATAGTACATGTAGGATCCACATGCCACTGTGTGTCCTACATGTGTGGGTCAGTTGTGAAGATATCATATAGCAATTGGTTATTCAGACTGTTGAGGTCGTGTCTACTACCATAATGCAAAACAATCACAGATAGTAACAGTATCACCCACAGCACCGTGTAAAACCATAGCAATCACACATGTGTAGACAAGTACAACAATATGTGTAGTATAATGCATACTGGCCACCAATAGAAACTATGAAGTGTTAACAGTGTGTAATACAGGGCATGTCACCATTCCAATGTGTCCACTATACATGTACATGCAGACAGTGCACCTTCACCATGTTCACATATAAATACATGAAAATCTGTACTACACACATCACACACGTACTGCACACTCTGAAACACATGCTGCCAATACTACACACGCCAGTCAAATGGCACATGGATGGATAATACATCTTCAGAATTAACAGTGCTGTACACTATACTACATTGATGATCATAGCTGTAATGTATCATGCCTGCTTACATACACCTAGAAGGAAATCACACTTTGTGTTAACAACATTGTAATATTATTACAGTGCTATGAAGCCACCCTGTGCATCAGCACCATGTTAGTCTGTACCTGCATCAATGTTACACATTACAAGAGGTGGCACAGGTGTCATCATATGCACAGGGTATGTAGTTTCTTTTCCAGAGCCTGTCATTGAACCAGCCAATCAACATGTATGCATTTGTGTGTGTGTGAGGGACAACAGGTTTTGCATGGCCCAATGTTGATGCAATGTGTGTGTGTATGTGTTATCCCTAGCTGTTTGTTATATGTGTGTCTCTGCATGTACACTGTTTCAGCATGTGTCAGCCATATACTGGATGTTGTGGGACAGTCACAGACTGTACCTGCCAGGCTGTACAGATCGCCATTCCTGGCCATGGACACCCCTCCATGCATTCAACCATAGTCCAGTCCTGCACCTGGCAATGTATACAAATACATACTTGGGATCTGTATCACAACCTGTGGATAAACGGGTGTCAGTAATGTTAACCTGATTTGCATAGTATTGTCATTTAATACATAGTTATATGAGCCATACTCATCCTCCAAAGTAATAACCACTGCTGACTGCTGCTGAGATATGCACATGACCATTTAAAGGTGCTGTACTATCATTGTTTTCAATGTCCCTTGCAATACTCAGCAACAAAATAACTGGTCACTACACAACTATAACCCAGGATCACTACAGCACACAGTATGTGCACTATCACAGAGCCATAGCACATTCAGATACATCCAAGGTGAACATGTACAGATAATGCAGCACATTCAATAGTGCAAATACCCACATACATATTACAAATATATATATATATATATATATATATATATATATATATATACACACGCACACTTGGCAGAGCTGGGAGTTGAACATACACCTAACTACCTTATCACACTACAGCATTACGCATTTACAGAACACGCTACCAAGATTACTTAACACAGCACTCCCAGAGGCATACTTCTAGGTGGGTAACATCATTGGCAAAGGCAAAGACGCCGATAGGGAATGTATGTGTTGTGAGGCATCTAAAAGCATTATTGCGTCCCCAGGCAGCTGGAAACACACACACACACAAAAACACACTTGGCAGGGCCGGGAGTGGAACATACACCTAACTACCTTATCACACTACAGCATTACGCATTTACAGAACGCGATACTGAGATTATTGAATACAGCACTCCCAGAGGCATACTTCTAGGTGGGTGACATCATCCGCAAAGGCAAAGACGCTGATAGGGAATGTATGTGTTGTGAGGCATCTAAAAGCATTACTGTGTCCCCAGGCAGCTGGAAACACACACACACACACACACACACACACACACACAAAAACACACTTGGCAGGGCCAGGAGTTGAACATACACCTAACTACCTTATCACACTACAGCATTACGCATTTACAGAAAGCGCTACTGAGATTACTGAACACAGCACTCCCAGAGGCATACTTCTAGGTGGGTGACATCATCCGCAAAGGCAAAGACACCGATAGGGAATGTATGTGTTGTGAGGCATCTAAAAGCATTACTGTGTCCCCAGGCAGCTGGAAACACACACGTACACACACACACTTGGCAGGGCTGGGAGTTGAACATACACCTAACTACCTTATCACACTACAGCATTATGCATTTACAGAACGCGCTACCAAGATTACTGAACACAGCACTCCCAGAGGCATACTTCTAGGTGGGTGACAGCATCTGCAAAGGCAAAGACGCAGAGAGGGAATGTATGTGTTGTGAGGCATATAAAAGCATTACTGTATCCCCAGGCAGCTGGAAACACACACACACACTTGGCAGGGCTCGGAGTTGAACATACACCTAACTACCTTATCACACTACAGCATTACGCATTTACAGAACGCGCTACCGAGATTACTGAACACAGCACTCCCAGAGGCATACTTCTAGGTGGGTGACAGCATCCGCAAAGGCAAAGACGCCGATAGGGAATGTATGTGTTGTGAGGCATCTAAAAGCATTACTGTGTCCCCAGGCAGCTGGAAATACACACAAACACATACACACACACTTGGCAGGGCCAGGAGTTGAACATACACCTAACTACCTTATCACACTACAGCATTACGCATTTACAGAACGCGCTACCGAGATTACTGAACACAGCACTCCCAGAGGCATACTTCTAGGTGGGTGACAGCATCCGCAAAGGCAAAGACACCGATAGGGAATGTATGTGTTGTGAGGCATCTAAAAGCATTACTGTGTCCCCAGGCAGCTGGAAACACACACACACACACTTGGCAGGGCCGGGAGTTGAACATACACCTACCTATCTTATCACACTGCAGCATTATGCATTTACAGAATGCGCTACCAAGATTACTGAACCCAGCCCTCCCAGAGGCATACTTCTAGGTGGGTGACATCATCCGCAAAGGCAAAGACGCCGATAGGGAATGTATGTGTTGTGAGACATCTAAAAGCATTACTGTGTCCTCAGGCAGCTGGAAACACACACACACACACACACACACACACACACACACACACTTGGCAGGGCCGGGAGTTGAACATACACCTAACTACCTTATCACACTACAGCATTACGCATTTACAGAACACACTACCGAGATTTCTGAACACAGCACTCCCAGAGGCATACTTCTAGGTGGGTGATAGCATCCGCAAAGGCAAACATGCCGAAAGGGAATGTTTAGAGAGTGAGCAGCCTGAAAGCATATTACTGTCCCAATGTAGACGTAGACAAACACGGCAGTGCTGTCATCGGGCCAACTAAATATCTACGGAGCACTACAACACTAAATAGATACAGGATGCGCCACAGACAGTACACCCTTCGAGACAGCAACCAGTGTGTTCAATGTAGGCATCCATCGTGACATTGAAAATGGACATCTGTTGCCTGGATGACCACCATGGCTATACAGGATGTCAATGGCCATGCCCACACACTTAGTATCACACGTCTGTTTGGAATGTACTGTGTGTCCATCTACACAATGGCGTACTGGGCATGCTCACACACTTAGCAGTTGCAAAGGGCCGTCTTGCATGCACAGGGATTCTAATCACGGAAGGGTACAGTTTGGAATGTACTGTGTGTCCATCTACACAACGGCGTACTGGGCATGCTCACACACTTAGCAGTTGCAAAGGGCCGTCTTGCATGCACATGGATTCTAATCACGGAAGGGCGCAGTTTGGAATGTACTGTGTGTCCATCTACACAACGGTGTACTGGGCATGCTCACACAGCAGTTGCAAATGGCCATCTTGCATGCACACGGAGTCTAATCACGGAAGGGCGCAGTGTGGAATGTACTGTGTGTCCATCTACACAACGGTGTACTGGGCATGCTCACACACTTAGCAGTTGCAAAGGGCCATCTTGCATGCAAACGGAGTCTAATCATGGAAGGGCGCAGTGTGGAATGTACTGTGTGTCCATCTACACAACGGCATACTGGGCATGCTCATACACTTAGCAGTTGCAAAGGGTCATCTTGCATGCACACGGAGTCTAATCACGGAAGGGCACAGTGTAGAATTTACTGTGTGTCCATCTACACAACGGCGTACTGGGCATGCTCACACACTCAGCAGTTGCAAAGGGCCATCTTGCATGCGCACAGAGTCTAATCACGGAAGGGCGCAGTGTGGAATGTACTGTGTGTCCATCTACACAACGGCGTACTGGGCATGCTCACACACTTAGCAGTTGCAAAGGGCTGTCTTGCATGCAGATGGAGTGTAAACACGGAAGGTCTCAGATTGGACTGTACCGTGTGTCCATCTACACAACTGTGTAAATGGACTGTACTGTGTGTCCATCTACACAACAGCATACTGGGCATGCTCAAACACTTAGCTGTTGCAAAGGCCTGTTGTGCATGCAGATGGAGTGTACACATAGAAGGGCACAGTACAGAAGGGCACAGTAAGGTATAACTGTCCTCACGCACAGGGAGGTCACACATGCAGTGACCTGTATACACACAGCTGCCATCACAGCTGTCACAGGTGCAGGTCACACATACACACTGCAGTGTACACTGTAGCTGTCAAGTCAGCACCATGTCGTCGGTGCAGCACTACACAGCCTTACAGTACCACAACACCATGTGACACATGACCACTGGGCTGTACAGAGGTGTACACCAGCTGTGCAGAGTACACATGCACCAACAGGGATCCAACAGGTGGGCCCATGTCTGTTGAATGCTCACACTACAGGGGGTAGCAATGTTGACCGGGACACATACCCTTGTACTGGTCACCTGTGACACCCGTGATATCATACCACAGTCCATGTGTTATGTATGTCAACACACATGTCCAACAATAGCAATGCATACAAACATGGCAACAGGAGACACATGTGACATCTGTACTGTGCATGCAGCAACCATGCATGTGCAGTGGCCGATGTCCGTAACATAGTTGCACCTACCTACGACATGCAGTCACAATGCCGACCCATCATTGACACCTGTATACGGTGACATACAAACAGCACGTATGGAGGGATGTGTGTACATAACGTGGTGAACCACCTGTGTAGATGTATGTGTGCAGGGGGTGGCTCACAGTTGTGTCACACACCATCCTATCATGCCATGTGCAAACAGTACGCTATGTCGCGGTTACGTGACGGTGCTGACATAATGCATACACAGCAGTCAGGTGTTACCAACTATATGTCACATGGCACCTGTAACACCTACAACCTCCTGTGTGCATATAGCAGCACATTTGCCAGATATAGCATTGGTACACATAATGCAATCAATACCGCTGCATGTCTATCAAACGTGTCATCATATGGCAGGTGTATCATTCCCAGCACTGTCATGTGTGTCTGAATGTGTGACCAGAGATGCCACATATCGCGGGGAATATGTCCCAGTTGCTACACATCCCTGTACACCATTGTAGAGATCTGTACATACGTCAGTGTGGGAAGCATGATGTCAGCCGGTGTGGTGCATCACACACGTCGGCTGTCCATATATACCTGTGTGGTCACCACAGTGTGTGTGTGTCTGTATGTATGTCTGGTGCTTGGTGTGAGGGTGTATGCTAATATATGGTGAGAAATGATCACTAACCCCACGTGGTGACTAACCCATAATGGTGATGCATTGCACTACCCTGTTGATGCCATAGGTCCCAGCCATACTGGCTACCTGTGCATGTCCCTTCTCTGTGACACGTCGTGTGGGTGCATAGTACTGTGAGGGTGATGACCACATAGGCAGGGGTCCCCACCTGCACACTATGGGGTGTGCGTTATAGTGGTGTACACCCTGTGAATGCGGCCATGTTCCTGTACTGTTACAGGGTCCTACTGCTGCACAGTGTGACCTCCAGCTACCAAGTGACACCTCACACCATCATTGGCCAGACCGCTGTGTACAACCCCTGCACCATGTCACCATACCTGTAATGTGTCCTGCTATGTATGTCACTTCTCTGTCCAGTGTAGCCTGTGGCACTGACCACATGCGTCAGGTGCAGTATATTTGCGGACATCTGTGTCATGTTGGTGTTTCCAACAGTCAGGTTGAGGGTACATGTAGCATGCTGATATTGCCAGACGTGCTTGTGAGTAATCCACAGTTACATGTGGGGGATTGCAAACACTGCTACCTGTAGGCACATGCAAGTACACCATAGGAGGGATCCAGGGTATCACAACCAAGATGGTGCTACAGATGTAACCGAGACACATACCGTGAACACATCACAATGCATGCTGCACCTGCACTACATGGTATGACCGGTGCATGTCGTCAGTACACAACCTATGTCACATACACATCTCTCAGTATTCACACACAACCACTGCAACATACACATCCCTCACTATGCATACACAGGTAATATTACATACACCTCTCACTATGCTGTTCACCCTGTGCATCAGAATACTTGTGCATAACCCTGCACTGATGGTGTGGATGACAGAGATGCGGCACAGGCTTCATCATATGCACAGGGTGATATGTTTGCCAGGGGCATAGGCTGTACCAATGGATAACATCATGTGTGTGTGTAAGGGCCGGTGAGTTGATTGGGCATGTCTGTTCAGAATGCATGTGGATGTTGTGGAGCTCTACATTTGTGTTTGCTGTGTGTGTGTATGTGTGTACACAGGTGTGCCATTTGTGAGGCCTACATGGGGTATAATTGACAGCCCCAGATTGTACAGAGCAGGTTGTACAGCTCACTGTGTCCGTCCATGGCCACGTGACCTGTGCCTGCCTGGGGTTGCACAGGCACTACCAGGTGGAGGTACAGAGTGGCTACTGTCCGACGACACATGTCCGCTGGAACCGTGTCCCCGCTGAGTACGTCCAGGGCCACGTCCACGTGGCCTGCTGTGTCCTGGTGATGACAGCGCAGCACCAGCTGCACTGCTACTGCTACCGGCACTATGGGAGTGGGCATGTGAGGTGGCATGCTCACGTCGACCTACACTAGGTGGTGTTGCTGGCCTACATCCATGTGGCCTACGCCTCACTCCTACCAGATGTTCCAGCACAGACAGCTCCCGCTCGTGGATTGCCATGCCTCAGTCAAGGATTCCGACCATTTCACATAATCGCCTATCCAGAACATTAGCAATCTGCTGTTGAGCATTTGCCAATGCCTGGATGTTGTCATTTAGGGCATGGATAGCAGCGCTCTGCAGCGTCTGTCCTTCTCTGTTCTGCCGTTCAGCACGTGCTTGTGCCACCATTACAGTCTGGAACATGCGTCTTGTGATACCAGCTGCTGCGCTCTGTCCTGCAGGTGCATGTCTGCCAGAGGTCCTCCTACGAGCAGCACCGGCCACATGCCTGTGTGGCACATCTGCAGTCATTACACTGACACCATGGTGTGTAGACACACCTTCTGTAGCCACCACACATTCCTGTTCCACGCTAACAGACGCTGACTGTCCTTCCTCTATGGCCACTGGTGATGCAATATGTGTTGGCAGCAGAACTGTGTGTGGGGAAGAGGGGGCAGTGCTGGGATGGTAACCATTGGCACAGATTCAGCCCCTGACAACCCTGCCTGTACCTCATGCATATGTTCATCACCGCTAGTATCTGTGGGGACACTAACATCAGATGGACCGCAGGAGGGTAACGCACCTACATCACCTGTGAATGCAAAGAAATACTGTAAAGTACGATAGACACAGACACACACACACACAGACACACACACACACACACATGAACACACACACACATGAACACACACTCAAACACACACACACACACACACACACACACACACACACACACACACACACACACACACACACACACACAAACAGACACACACACACACACACACACACACACACACACACACACACACACACACACACACAGACACACACAAACACAGACACACACACACAAACACAGACACACACAGACACACCATGCATGTGACTTGTCAGATGGCATGCAGCATGCCTGCGATACAGCAGAGGGCATGCAGCTCAGACATTAATAGTGTTAGTAAGCATACCTCCCTGGGGTGCACACTACAGCAAGCAGGTGTCATATCAGTAGCCATGCAGTTCACACAATCATGGTAGTATGCATGCATCCCCGTGATACACCATGTGGCCCAGAAAAGGATAACAGTACACATGGCTGACGTGACCTTGACATGTAATCTGCTGACATGTGCATTAACATGCATACATGTCTGACACAATGGTGTCCTGACACATGTACAGCATCATAATGGGCTTCACATTGCAGTGTTGTGTGTATGCCCTACAGATAGAATGCATGTTTAGCAAATGTGCATGAGCATGGGAGGGTAGTATGAGCCATCTACATTGCTATACAGTGTGAAGTACAGACACTGTGCCATTGCATGGCATCATGAGGCATCTATGTTGCTGTAGAATGCATAATATGTACACATTGCATAGCCATAACTGCAACACTGTCGTGATGTTCAACAGATCGTATATGGTAGACTTCATTGACACCTCCAGTAGCTGTGCACAGGCTTTTAGGTTGTCCAGTTTACCACATCAACTGTTTAATCGGTCAACTAAGGCTATAATTGGACCATGTGTTGACAATGTGCAACAGGGTGTATACACATCCCATGTACTGTGTGGCTACATGTCTCTGGCCATCCCCCATGGCCATGTGTGCACATGTGTTGGCCAATTGTGTGTGATGGCCATCTATCTCACATGTCTGTGTTGTCCCATATGACATACATCCGTAGATGTCAGATATGACACACTCCACAGGGCTATGCAGACAACGGGTTGTATGTTTGGTATGTAGGGTATAGGTCATGCGATAGTGTGACAATATTGCAGACAGAACACTACATGTCTGGGACATGTCAGGTGGCACATCACAATGTGAGCACCCAATGCAGGGGCATATGACACAATGGTGACACCTGTGGGCTGCCCATATCACAGCTCACTGTGTGGTACTGTGTGCGTACCACACATGTTGTTCCAATGCATACTACATATGCCTCCATTGTAGAACACCTCCACCATTGTATGCACAGCTGACCACACATGTCGCAATGACAAGTACTGTGGTTTCAAGTCGGTGTATTATTACGTTTGTATATATTGCACATGGGTGGCCTGTGTGAATGAAGGGTGGTGCGACCTGCATATCATGACCGGAACAAACATCAGGTGTGCAACTGTTACCTGGCCACATGGCAAATAGATCTACACTGTAACATGCCTGATACTGATGACAGTCTCACCTGCAACGGACTCATGTCTGTGAGGCACGCCAGAGGTACCTGTATAGGGGTGACACACCAGTATGAACATTATCCATGACTGTATGACAGCCACAGGTTGCACTGTGCATGTGAACACATTCACCTGTGTAATAGCATATACTATGCACATGTGTGCATACACAATGTAGCATACTGTAGTATGCAGTATGTGTGTCCACATACCTTGCATATGTTGTTACTTTACATAATGTACAGTGACACATGCAACTACATGGGATATAATAGCCATATGTGCAGTACTGACTTACAAGGCAACTCCAGGCTCATTGGTTGGGAGACACCCACCTCCACGATGGCAGCTAGTGTTTCTCGATGCTGTTCCCTGGGTGTCCCCAGACTGGCCAGTAGCTCCTCAGTGTGTGTGAGTGGGGGCTGGGTTGGTGACCCACCACCTGTTCTACCTTGTTCCCTGGCGATTGCAGTGGCACGCTGTTTTGCATGTCGTATCAAGTCCGTGCAGTGTCTGCGCACCTGCTGGTAGGTGCGGTTATGTCCACCCACATCATTCACCCTCCTGCGTAGATCCTGCCACAGGTCATCCCGCTGCTGGGCATGCTGTGGCACATGGCTGAACAACAAGTCATAGTTGTCATGGAGCTGTGGGATGAGGACATCATCCTCCTAGCGGGTGTATGCTGGGAGGCATGTACGGGGCATTATCTGTAAGACATAATGATGGTGACAGGTCACAGTTTCAGAGATGTACAGAGATACTGCTGCACATATATTTCTATGACATCTACTACATCTGCACAGTTATCTTTGCAAAACATCATGACACTGACATGACTGACGTGTTTGTGTCACACACATGTCACACCCATTATGCATTGGATATCATCACCATATATGTGTGTCACCTCATTACAGTGTTCATACTCCATGTAAATGCTGTCTTGCTGTGGGCATGTCTATTTGCCTGCACTTGTGTTCTTACCTATCTGCACATGCCTGGATGTGTCCGCAGTACTGCTGTTGACCTGGATGCTGTGTATATGTCACATATCAACACAGACACAGCTGTAATGGACTTGAGCAGTGACAATGCACACATGCATGGACACCTGTACATGCATGTGTTTTGCCATATACATCTACACAGCACTGTACAACTGTTCAACATCCTGCCACGGATCGCCTGTATTGCACATGTGATAGACATGGGACAATGGCTAGTCAGACGACATTCGCAGGGATGGTTGTCAACCATAGCATGTGCGGGCATGGTTTCCAAGCTGTAACAGACAGCCATTATGCCACCGCAAGGTGCATCAGTGCCACATTACTGATCCAGTCAGTTGATAGTACATCTACCATGCGGCCATCACACCATGTATGACTGGGATGATATGTGCAGCTTTGATGGACAGGGTTGCATGGTATGGTGGGAGTATGTCACATATATGGCACAGGGATCTGTCCAGCCTGTGGCGATCCTAGTATTAGGACGGTGGCTGTCCATGACATATGTCTTATAGATCAGGATATGGACATGTAGCATGTCCATCATCATGGTGTAGCAAATGTCTTTCTGCAAGGTAGACAGCATGCTGCATAGTGGAGGTGAGGATTGTGAAGGCTGGTATCACACATCCATGCATAGCCATTACCCCTTAAAGGTGGTATGTGATCCAATATTAGTCACCACAGTGCTGTATATGCCTGTCCAGTGATCTCCGTGCTCATGGATGGCACCCTGACATGACATGGGTACCTCATATGACTACCTAAGGGGCCTGGAGACGTCACCAAGTCGGGGGTGCACTGCACAGCACCATCCCTTACACAATGTCCATAATGTTGACCACAGCCTAGGTAGTAGTTTAAGGGTACAGGGATGTTCACCTAGCGGTGACAATGCTGGTATCATCCATCAGACTGTGCACATATGCCACACACCTCACCCACACAGCCCATTCTGTATGTTGTTCACAACAATGACACAGCTATACTGATAGGTCATGGCCATTCACAGCCTTACATACACAGATGCCTAACATTTGTCTGTGTGGTATGGGCTACAATGAGGGTGGGGTACAACACATTAACCCTGTTCTACTGTAGCTGGCACTGGTGTGATGTGCACATGTCACTCTTTTACCTTTTGTAGTTGTGGGTCTGTCAACAGGCCACTGGTGGAACACTCCTGTGACATGCAAAGGTATTTGTATTCAAATATCCGTGCTGTCTTGTACATCTGTACTGCTAACATCTACAGTGCTAATGGTTCATGGACATGCACACCATACTCAGCAGGGTTATAGTGCGGTGCCACCCATAATGACTGTCATCACCACTTGTGGTTTGATATTATCCAACACCCTATCTGTATCGTATGGTCATGCTAGGCACTTGTTCAGAACATGTGAGCATGTCATGAGCTACCGATTACTATAGCACCCATTCCACACCATTTCCCACAGGTACATTGGCTGTCCTACACTCCCCAGCTTGCTTATGGTACAACAGCTGTTCTACACACGTAACGCACATATCCTGTGGGACATGGTTGTATATACAGGCATGTGCAACTGTCACGTACCAGTGCTACTGCCTGTCTATATGAGGGATATGTCGTACATGTGGCAATAGAGCAATTGTCTCATGTACACATTCAATGCTCACCTCCCAACACACGACACTACAGCCTGTGGGGGATGCACTTCTGCAGCCGTGCTGGGGGCATAGCTCTCAAGTGTACCTCATTACGAGGAACATACCTCATTTGGTGTTCTAAAAGGTGCATGTTCCTCAAGGTTCCACATTGAAAGGGTCTGTCATACATTCATTGTTGGAAATTGTTTACCTGCTAGCCATGGCTAAATAGATGGGAATCATATTAATTCATTAGAATATCTTTTTATACATAAAACCAGCCTATTTTAGCCATCACATGCCCTTCCTAGTTGAAGCTGTTAGTAAGCCAGTTGTAAGTGTTCCACGTTTTGCCCATTTGTCACACAGTATGAGGGCTAATGTTCCTCATTTTGGGGACAGGAGGTTGACAGCCATGGCTGGGGGTAATGCTGTCACCAACCCTGACTGCACCTGACAGTCATTTGGGGATGTGTAACATTCGCAACACACCCCACCCATCACATAGTCTCACATGATCTACACCACTGGTCACACCTACGAGGACAACTTGTGCAGTACATCTCCATACTCACTGTAGGCACCAGAGGTAGCCCCCATCATGGACAACATCACCAGCTTATAGCCCACAGACTCATGTGTGCCCATCACATACAGCCAATAGAGAGTTATAACATTCACAACACACCAGTCATAGATGACTCTGTAGGGAGTCACACTGCAGTTTCACACAGCAGGCTACACAAGGCGATAGTCGCTTAGATCCTGCTGTCAGGTAACTGCTTCTGCAACATAACTTATGCACCCATGCCACACCTCACCAGGTACGATGTGACTGTCATTCTCCATGTTAGTGTGACTGCCCTGTGATGCCACTTTACAGACTACGTGTGCAGGGACATGCAATAGCTCACCAGTCTTATAGCCCTGAGGGTGTGGGCCAAGCCCTAGGGAGCATTTTGCATTCGTCCGGACATGATACCACTGTACAACAACTGACTGTGTCACTTCAACAGTAGCCTATGCTCCTATTGTCATTCCACAGGCATCTGGTATCTGTCCGCTTTGACTGACCTGGTCAAACACAATGCTGTGGCACAGATGACTTGCACCTGTCAGCCCTGGGAGTACAGCTCACATGTAAGGCTCTTGCTGCTTCTATACTGCCTATCTTGCACAGTTTGCAATAACTGTCACCGGCAGGACGGGAACTGGCAGGCACGACATGGGGTCATGTGACACAATGCTTGCATCTTCCTCTGTGACGCACGCAGGCAAGACACACCTTATAATGCACCACTCAAACATCTCTGCAGTGACTGGGACCTGCCTCTAGGCTCTGCAGAGCACACCTGCAATGACAGGTTATAGACAGACCATACCTTTCAGGCACATACCTGGACTGGCACACCCACAGCTGAGGGGTTCCCATATCCCACTATGTTTTGCACACATCCTGGCAAGTTACTTAGCACAATGCATCAGAGGTGCTCCACGTGCAACTAACTGTGTCCGGGACCACTATACACATTGTAACAAGCTACAGAGTCAACATCATACCCCACGGTTAACATACCTTCTTTGTTGGTATATTGGACAGTGGGCCTCAGACAGCTACTACTGATGTGTGACTGACACTACCCCACACTTCACTGGGATAGCCACTCATGTACCGACACATCCATGAGTCATAACCTCCGCTCTGCTGGATCAACCCATACACACCACCTCCAAGACCTACATTAACCTTGGCATGAACACTACCACCATGTGACTGGTGTTACACACCTGGGGTTATCCCCTCATTGGTGGATTCCGAACATATGCTAATCAACCTTGTTAGCCACATCCCGGCACCACACCCATCACAGTATACACAGTAGATGAGTACTACAACAACTACTACAGACGTCTGCTGACAGCGGTTGTTAACGTCATGACACCCGTGCAGATGGACAATGAACATACAAATGCTGACACATACCCCAGTGCACTTCATTAGCATGTACACAACTGCATGGATCATGCTATTCCACACAGAGCCATGATGGTACACACCAGATAACAGACGCCACTCTGGTGGTCATGTTCCATGGACATATGATGTACAACAACAGGTGTAGGCTGTTGCACAGTGGTGTACATTCCCATGTGTGGGGTGGCTCACTGGTCAGCCGTGGTGGGGCCACAGGGTCCCTCATCACATACTCCAAGACTAGCTACGTAAACATGACTGCCACACATTCCGGGGTGTACCACCAGACATTATGGTGGTATGTCAATAGTCAATGGCAACACCCACATCTGCTGTCACATACAACAGTCACTCAGGAACATTACAGACCCAGGTGATGTTGGCAACATGCTAGAGGATGGATTCAATGCTGGCATTACACCCTCTCACTCACTACAGGGCCACAATCTATACATGAACATTGTGGTGTCCCTGTGGTCACACCTACACAGTACTGACCTACACTCTATATGTCCTGGGACACTGGCCCCATGTCACCTTCCAACGTCCCAGGCTGTGATGTCCACCAACCTCTGAATCATGTCTCCCCAGTAGGCCACCATATTCAGTCATAGCCTTGTTTCAGACATTGTAGCCCCTGAATGGCACACAGCAGCATTTATCACACTACACACCGGTGGCACCACAATGCACGAGTGGGACTATAGTCCTACACACCTGACTGGACTGTTCTGCATGGCTATGGGGTACATCATCAAGGACGTCATTCACAGAGACATTGTTGGGCTCCCGTCCTTTGCTGCCACCCAGGTTGGGCTTGTTAGGGCCAGAGCATGGCCCCTACACATGGTGGACTTCTTTCATACAGTTACCAGGGCAGTTGTTGATGGTACGGGAGTCCACACATCCTACATTGTCCTCTCATTGCCTTTCAGCACCATTCCCCATTCTGGTATTGACAACATACACATCCACCTGCACATCGTACCCTGTGTCTCAGGATGTTATGCTATGTGGCTCATGGACAGGACACACAGTGAGGCCATCATACCATAGTACCTACTACATGTCAGGTACATTTGGCATACCACAGTCCTCAGTCATAGGGCCCCTCGTGTTCAGTATATGCTTCCCTCTGGAACAGGCTAGCACAGGGGACTTTCCCTGCCTAGCTTTCCAACCCCTACATACAAAGCACCATGATTGCTCCACCAGCTGATACTGACTCCATCCATACGGGTGTCGCTGTGACAGATACATAATATGACTATCATGGCATCAAGCTGCATGACACAGGGTGCATACACATCACCTTTGCATTACACCATTCACCCACTGACTATCACATGGATGGTAGTCCCCTACATACATATCACATTGTACATGCTTGCAGTACACACATATGTCGCACCCACTCCTGTGGTTACCGTATTGCCACTGTGGCGTGGATATCCTTCTACATGGCCACACCTATCTGTACTGGGTGTGTAGCTGGTACATAGGCACCCATTGTACCTCTGAACTCATGACATCTACACACATTCAAGGGTACACCACCCCATTTAGGGTGTACCTTACACAACAGCTACAGCTTTACATGCCACAACATTAACACGCCATGACGTTTACTGAGCTCTGACAGTTTAAATATGCGGCTGCACTACGGACACCACATCTGTACACATTTGCATACTACATACTCAGGGGTGACCTCTGCTGATCAGACAGGGCCCATGTCCACAACATTATTAATGGATATACTCCTCATACGCGACATAAGCAGAGGCCACTGTGAGCAACATGCTCATGGATATGTGCACACACGCCACAATGAGTGGGATGTGCTTGTGGGTTACATTCCTAAACCGGACACTCACCATGCTTTGGAACATAGGTCCTATGTACATCACGCAGGGACACTCAGTAGCACTATTCATGTGATACCTCCCTTGGTGGTTGGGAGACACATGTAGGCCTGGGATCACTGCAGTGGCTGTACTGTGCAGAGGTGCAGGTGACACATGGCTCTGCTGTTCATAGGACACTACCCTAGAGAGGTGCCACTAGTGTGAACACTGTAGTTGTGCTTACACATGGACTTGCCAGACTGCATAGTACCCCACTATGCACCTGTGAAGCTATTACATGTCCTTTGTGCATGGTTACTTGGTAGTCCTTCCATTTAGATTAGCTATCATGCTATTACAATGTCCCATGCCTACAAGCCATATGTATCCTGTTATTGTACATACCAATAGACTTTACCTGTGGTATGCATGATATGCCTGTTATGCTGTGTAGAATACCTGTCATATCTACCTATAATACTATACATTACACATATTTCACATAGTATCCCATAATGCCAACCATACTTGCACAGCAGGACCACCTTAGATATGTCATTAACGTTATATGCCCATACACATGCGTGCTGTGACAGTATATCAACATATACTATCCCCTGCTATGGCACGTCCTTGTTGGACATACCCTACCACTAATGGCGGGTTGTATGGAATTGTTCTGTTTAACACCCTCATGTAGCATCCCTTGTGGTGTCTGTGCTGTGTACCTTGTGTCCCACTGCTGGACGCACAGTTTCTACAAGCGTTAGTATGCTCAGCAAGACATCACTACATAAATACCTTTCCCCACTATATGCATTGTGGACATGTTTAATTAATGCAAACCAGGCTATACATACAGTACAACTAATTAATACAGATCATGCTATACATAACCTTACATATCGGGTGTTCTACATACCTTGTTGTCGTTACGGCATTTCGTTTCTATCTCTCTCACAGTGTTTCAACTGGTATTCGGTATGATCATACGGTTTGAATGTCTGGCAAGTCATCCTTATATACGTCGATACCTGTAACATGTGGATTCATCCCGCCAATTGGTGTTCCTGAGTGACTAATTACTTGCATATCAGCTGTGCAGCTACTCCATTCACCAATTACGTGGCAACAGTGGGGTATAATTGGATTCTCCACTTGGGCGTTGCCTATTTGCCCTACCTTCGGGGAGATGGTCTGTATTGTGTTTTGTTATGTGTAACTGCAACTGCTATGCATGGAGACAAGTATACTTTGGATTCATGTCCCCCGTGGATTGTGTGTGACAGGTAGAGTATTTGGTTCAACATGTGGGTGTACCTGTCATCCCTACATCTGATAACGGAGTATTGCAAACGAAACCTGTAACATGGCTGTTTGTTCCATTATTCAACGCCTGCAATTTTGCATGACACCTTTAATTGTGTCTCTCACACGGTATGTTGAGGGTTCTGCAGATGTAATTGACTGACTGGATGTTTGTGCTGCTATTAGTCTGTATTGCTTTAGTTTCTAGTGTGGGGGATGTCGGTGGGTGTACGTCGCATATACAGGTTTGTGGGCCTTGCATTTCTACATAATCCGTATATATGTGTGTGGGCTCCGTCCCTAATTAGAGAGCTAACAGTTAGTAGACTTATGTTATGGGATTGTACGTTGGGCCATTGTTAATTGGTTTCTAAATCATCTGCAGGTGAGCTTGCTACTTGTATACCTCTGTAATTGCAGCGATATATCAAGGGATATGTGTAAGTGACAGCTATCCCTTGTATTTCTGTCCCAGATATTTGCAGTCATTGTGGTTGTGTTGGTAAAAGAGCCTGTTTGCCATGGGTTGCCACCTTTTCATAAGGTCATTGGTGGACACTTGCGGGACACACAGCGGTGGTTACAGGCCAACACGTAGCCACGGTCAGTACACAGGTTAGCACATACTTTTATCCTCAATACATACCTATTGTTGTGTGACTTTGGCTACTTATCATATTGCATGTAACATTTACGTTTCTTACATACAGGCATAACTATTAAATACGACTTTTACATTATATATGGGACATATTTATGTCCTACCATCTCGGATATTTACCCTTTGTACTGTTTTATGTCAGGACACACCTGCCCAGGGTGGGGCTGTCCCTCCTACTGTGGGACAGGTAGTAACCGTATGCCTACGGCTAGCTATACCCACACCTACAGTATTGATCTGCCTCTGACTTGGCACTAACAAACACATGTTGCGGACACACACACACATTACAGTCACACAGAGACACACACAGCACCCTCAACGCACACTTACACAGACTACGGCACTCACAGACACAGTTGAACACAGTACCTATGTGGACCGCAACACCGGCAGCGGTGACTCACTGTCCCTTCATATCATCATACTATTACTCGCGGCTTTACTGTTCCGGTACTGTGTTCTATCGGTCTTTCAGCCTCGTGGTTACGCATGCCGGTATGTTACACATTCCATGGTTGGCGGTATCCTATTTATTTGTACCTCCAAGGTGTTATGAATGTCGTTGAACTATCTATTATATTTGCAGATATCGCTGAATCCATCTATATCACCATATATCACTCTATTGCCCTTTCTATCTGTATTATATATATATATACATATGTGTACATATATATATATATATATATATATATATATATATATATATATATATATCTGGCGGGGAACGTGACAGGCACACAGCACCACCATATGCTGTAAGACTCATGTACTGTTCAGGTGTTGGCATTCCGAGTTCCACTGGCTGTTGTGTTTACAATGTTTGAGAGCTGCCTATGTAGGAGTCACACATTGGGCCACCTATACATTACAATTTACAGGTGGTCATGTTTGTGTGCCATCCATTTTACTGTGTGTGCAGGTGGAGAGGTGTCAGTCCGTAGGGGCCTACACTGTCAGAGTATGTGCTATACGTTCCCTCTTTGCCAAGGCGTAGGCATATTGGGCATGCCTCCATCTGCCTACTGGGGCTGGCACAGTGTGTTCATGGTCTGAATCCCTCTGTGCCTGTATTGGCCTTGGCAATTGTGGTGGGCTATGAGGGTCTTCACCATTTTGTCCCTGCTGCAGCTGCTTCCGCAGGATCATATTATGTAGCATGGCACATACTATGACGATGTGGGCACACATGCCTGGAGAGTACTGCAAGGCTCCACCAGATGTATCCAAGCACCGGAACCGTGATTTCAGCATCCCGAACACACGCTCTATGATGATTCTGGTTTGTGCGTGTGCCTCATTATGGCGTTCTTGCATGGGTGTGTGTGCATTTCTGATGGGAGTCATCATCCACGGCTCCAGTGCATAGCCAGCATCCCCCACAAGATGGCCATGTGGGATGTCCTCCCTGACAAATACCTGATACAGCTGTGAGGCATGCCAGATATGGGAGTCATGGTAGCTTCCAGGGCTGCCAGCACACACATCCATGATAATGCCCTGGGCATTGCACATGACCTGGCAGTTGATGGAGTAGAATCCCTTGCGGTTTATGTAGCGCCTACCATGCTCATTGGGTGGTGACTTGATTTGTATGTGCATGCAGTCTATCGCACCCAGTACCTCCGGGTAGTGTGCCATACGGTGGAAGTGGCGCATATTGCTGGCCAACTCCTCCTGAGTTCTGGGGAAGTATATCTGCTCATTGGCATGTGGTAACATGGCATCCAGGAACTGGTGTAGTACCCTGGATGCTGATGCCTGTGAGATACCCATTATATCTCCAGTTGGCCTTTGAAAGGTACCTGTGGCCAGTATTCGCAGGCTTACACATACCTTCGTGTCCACTGGGATGGGTTCCCCGCTGTTGTTTCTGGCTCTCAGGCGTGGCCGGCACAGCTCCACTATTTGCTGTAAGATGTCCCTGTCTGCCCTGTAATGCTCTACTATCTCCAGGTCATGTAGCCCCTGGTAGGTTACCCTTGGTCTGAACACTCTCCTTCTCCTCCGAGGCCTGCGGTGATTGTCGGCATCATCCTCCACAACACCGTCAGTCTCTAATACATGCTGATGAATCACAGCTATGGCAGCTCCCAACATGTACATTTTAAAAGTTCCCCGTGTGTTTGCACCTATGGTGCGGTGTTTTGGAATACACAGATGTGTGTTGTGTGCTTTCACACTTTATACTATTGTGCTGTGAATACCGATGATGTCATAGGGTGTGTATGTATGATCGTAGCTACAGGGTATCTTATGTGTTTTACTACCGGAACTACTATTGTGGTGCCTTTGGTGTTGAATTACATTTGCCTGCCGTGGATTACCTCTTGACCTTCCCTTTACATTTCTGCATGTTGCACCTTCCATTTTCTGGTGTGCATCCTGCAGCCTACTTTCATTTGTACTTTCCTGGACCTGGCGTATCTTGCGTTATGTGTGCTACTGCCGGTCTGCTGTCAGTTTGCTTTGCTTTGCTGTGTCAGGTCTTCTATCTTTGCAATCCAATACCTCCCCTCCTTTCTTTGCATTCCAATGCCTCCCCTATCCTGTTTTGCAGGTTTCTGCAAGCAGACTTGTCAGCTGCCGTCGATTGGCCTTCGTGGGTTGATTGGTGTTGATTGCTCATTAGTACTCCAATTACCCTACTTCTGCATTTCCTTCTTTTCTTCCCCTGACCTTCCTGTTTCTGCTATTGTTTGCGGCACGTGCGTCCGATTACTGGGTTTCGGGCACGTTTTCATCCTCGTACACATGCGCTTTTGGGCACCATGTGTGCTCTCAGCTAAACGATTCTATGACTTCCTCCCCACCCCTGTCCTGCAGCTTTGCTTAGCAACGGACAGGCCAGATTTGCATTGCTCCAATGTGCTTACTGCTACGGTGGCACACCCCTCTGCTGATGTCATGTATCTCCTCTGAGCCACTCCTTGGTGTTATACCGCTGTGCCGTATGGTACAACCTTCATCCAGCGGGACGTTTGCGATTCAGTATTATCTGCCTCATTTGCATGGCATTGACTACTAATTCATAGTTACCGCACCGAACACTATCGCAGGCCCTTAGCAACCCTTGCACCTTGGTTGTGGTGTTCCATGCCTACCATTGTGTATTATGCTGTAAACCTGATTTCTATTATGTTGCAATTTTATGACATTTTTATATAATTTCTTTATGTTGCAGCTTCCGCACACATGCCCTGCGGTTGTGCTGTGCGTTACTGTGGACATGACATTAAATGTTGTTATTTACATGTTGTGCATCTTTTCTTCTGCCATTGGCTGTGTATTTCGCCATTGGCATATGTTAACGTTGTGATACCTGGGTCTGGTCCTCTTCCATAGCTCCGATGTTCTGTTTGGGAAAATGTAAACCGTGTTTTTTGGTT
Organism: Protopterus annectens; assembly: GCF_019279795.1. Taxonomy (NCBI): domain Eukaryota; kingdom Metazoa; phylum Chordata; order Ceratodontiformes; family Protopteridae; genus Protopterus; species Protopterus annectens. Next base: position 182,164,390 of record NC_056734.1, read on the forward strand.
TACATTTCCGTGGGCTTATGCTATGCCTGCACCACTTCATGAATCGCTATATGCCTTCATTTGCATGGTACAACACTGCACATGGGGTGATTAGCATACCTAAGCCGGGGGCTGTGCAGTTCTGGTGTACGCCGGTAGTGCACGTGGAATTGGATCGTACCTGAATCGCTCGACGGCCATATTTGGCATTATACCGCCTACGCTATGCCTGCGCCTGGCGGAAGCTTCATGAATCCCGGGGCATATCTTTGTAACATAACCTTTGCTTCAGATTTTTACTTTTCTTAAACCCAAAAGAGGGTTCAGTACCAATAACATTAGTAATATCAGGTACTGATTTTAAAATATCCCAGTTTTTTCTAATAATAGTTCTAATCCCTGCTGTTTTACAATTGTGTGTAGTGACATATCTCATGGGTTGCTTAGTCTGTGGTCTATGTAAATTCTGTTCATTTTCTGAAAAATAAGGTTTAGCATGGCCATTACGATTAAGTAGAGCCTCTGCCTTAATATCGTTCAACAATGTTTTTTTCATGGCGTTGTTCCTGAAATTGTGTTCTCAGTCATATTAAGTTTACAAAATTCTTCATCAGTATTGAGTCTACTGACTCGCATAAATTGGCTATTAACAATACTTTTGAAAGCAAAGTCTTATGAACATACCTATTAGCATGAACTGTTTTTTTGTAGATAGATGTTTGGATCTTACTATTCTCTTTCATTAACTTTCTATCTAAATAGTTAATACTATTTTCAGAGTAATTCATCTTAAAGTGCAAAAAACCTTTATGTACTTTTGTGTGCCTTAGATAAAGCAGACTATTGTATTTTTGTGATAGTATTTCAGAGAGAGCATTTAATTAATTTTTAGGTAATTAATTGTTAATTATTTTATTGGTTTATTATGGGCTGTGGTATTTGTTTTTGGGAGTATAAAATGTGATGTTTTAATGTAGTTTTTACACACTGATGAAGGGTTTCTGTAACCTGAAAGCTCTGTGAGCTTTTAAATATTGTTAACGTTCAATGTGTCCGTGTCTTTGGAGTTTGCGTTTTGTTTTTATAATTAGAGTTTTCTCCATTAACGGTTAACCTCAGTGCTGGACTTGTTTGTTTTTGCTGTTTCTTGGATTTACTTGACAGCCTTGAGAGTTGAACAGAAAATAAGATGATACAGCCTACCATTTTTACCCATGAGAGGGAATACAAATGGACAGTCTTTACATCAACTACTGCAGGTGAATACTAATCCCTTGATGGCAGAACCGAACGGGGCTTCATTGGAGAGAACTTCTACTAGTAGTTCTTTTAATGAGCAACTGATTTTGTTGGAGAAGAAAACTAAATCGTTTAGAAAACTACAATGGCAACATTTCAGTTTCACACGTATCTTAAATATGGTATAGCTCCGAGAGGTCAGTGGGTATTGAAAATGCCCTCTACAGGTAATCTTTACCCTGAACTTTTAGCCAAGTGGCAGCAACTAAATCTTAAATTAATCGCTGATTATATGAGGTTATTAAATTATTTTTTTCTTTAAAATTGAAACTGAATTACAGGAAGAAATTGCTGCCACTGAAAGTAAGCTTGTAGATATGCCTGAATTTGTTAGTTATCAAGCAAGAAGAAGTTACTCCATGATTTTTGGGATTTCAGCAATGGGAATATATTTTTCCTGGCTGAAAGTACAGGCAATGGTTGCTACGAATAGAGGGGAGTCTAATAGTACAAATTATACAAACACGCAGCGTTTAGACACCATTGATGATTTTACAGTAACTGATACTATTCTTACCACTGATAATATGCAAGCATTAAGAGAACAATCTGATAATACTGCTATGCCATTATTGTATGTTCGGCCACAGCAGTATAAAGAATCTATGAATGTTATAAAAGCCCCTGCCTTGAATGTCAATGTTGGTTCATCCCACTCTGTGTCCGTTGCTGCCAGCAGTTGTTATACAAAGATGAAGGGTTTCTGAAACCTGAAAGCTCTGTGAGTTATTAAATGTTTTTAACGTTCAATGTGTCCCTATCTTTGGAGTTTGCGTTTTGTTTTTTATAATTAGAGTTGTCTCCATTAATGGTTAACCTCAGTGCTGGACTTGTTTGTTTTGGCTATACAGACTACACCAGAGGAATCTGAAGAAAAAGACAAGTTATAGGAGGATCCAGCTTTGGCTATAGCAGCCACCCATCTGTGCTGAGGCAACTTACCTGCCTGCTGTGATAGCAAGCCTGTGTAAAAATCTGTTTCTTTTTGTGGCTGATAGAAGGTCAGACCTAGGGACTGTTACTTTGTTCCATAGTCAAGCCAAAAATGGTGCTTGTTTCCCAGGAAAGCTTAGCAACAATAATCAGTAAAACAGGAAAGTATCAAAAAGTAAAAAAGGGCACTCCACTTAGTACATACAAGTCATGAAACAATCAAGGAAAATAATTTTTTCCTAGCTTGAAAATACTTGTTTCTCACAAAAAAAGTTACTTTAAAATAAAAAAGCAATAAAGTAATAATGAATGGTTTTCCCTGAAAGGAACTTATCTGCCCAGCAATGGAAAATCATTGGCCGTCTGTCGATCCTTGAAAGCACACCGAGTACAGTGGATAGCTTTTATCAGCATCAGGAGTGCCCTGAAGGGCTTTGTATCCAAACTATTTTAGTCAGCTCAGCTCAAGTTAATGGCTTCGGTGTGTAGACTGTGTCATGAAGCTTTGGAAGCTGGTCGGCTGTTATATCCTGTGCAGGATATAAGCCATATAACTAAGGCCAATGCAGCAATGATCAATATGAAGAACATTTACACTGCTTAAGGAATGATATTACATTTCCTTACCTTCTTTTTCTAATGGGTATATTATGATATGATTTTGTCGGAAAAGTAGGGATATGATACCATTTGCTAAAAAGTAAAGCCGAAGCAATCTGAGTAGAGAAGACATCATGATATTTTTAAAAATGATGTCGTGTTTTAAATATAATGTTGCCCTCAGTCATGATCTCTAAATTTGTAAAGGGATAAAAGGAGTGCTAAATCTGGATAGTTGTTTTTAAGATGTAATATTGAATAAAAATGTAAAGAGGCAGAGAAAGAGTATATTTTAAGGAAACTAGCAATTTAGGGAATTACTAGCAGGATTTCATACAGCATTATCATGGAACAAAATGATTGGCATATATGCCTGCTTTACTGATGGTGGATCTTAGTAGAGAGGTTAGAAATACCCCATTATAGGTAAAGTGGTGTAGCACAATATTAATTAAAAGGAAGTTATATGAAGTTATTAAGAGAAATGATGTAAACCTGTGGAAAATGTGTGGGGCATACTGAGAGCTAATTATAAGCATTAATACTGAGGGAGTAGAAAGGAATATGACTGATTAAATGCTGCCACCATCTTTCATATCAGGTGAGAAAATACTCAAGTTAGAATGAATAAAGTTGGTATGAGTCTCTGTAGTTTCTCTCCATCACAAAAACAATAACATGGTTAGGATTTTAAGCTAGGAAATATAAATTATCTAAATATATTGAAATTAAGACACGGCAGTAGGAATGAGATCAAGATACAGGAAAATATATGTATGTAATGTGAAATTGTATGCTGCTATTCAAAATGTAAATATTGTAAATACATTTGATTAATAATGGCACTGCAGACATGTTTAAAAAATAGTGCCTGATAGCATGAATAAAGTATAGCAAATCAGAATTAGAACCTTGCTTCTGGGTCTGATGCTCATTAGCATGTGACATGCATTAGGAATTAGGTGGCAATCCTAATCCAGGGAAACAGTCAGTTTGTAACTAGCAAATGAAATAAATTGTTTGGGATGGTCTTTGTGCAAAAAGAAGCACATTTTACATCTACTGTGATTAAACATGCTGTCAAAAATAAATAATTTAAGAACAAAGTAGGATAACAGTCTGTGTATAAAATAAATGACCACCAACTCCCCCAGTAATTTCTGTCAAATTATCTCTGTTGAAAAGTCACTGGAAGCACTGTGTATACGTGTATCTGCCTGTGTCTGTGCAGATATCTGTGTGTGTGTTTGCATGCAACTGTGAAATGTGCTACTTTGAGTAGAATTACTTCCTCTAGACCACAATCAAACAATACAGGTGTCTTCTATTAGAAATTTGTATCATGGAGTTCTGTGTGTAACCAGCCAGGCAAGCACCACTATCATTTGACCACCATTTCTTAATTAATTAATGCGTGAGAGTATGTGTGTAAAAGTGAAATATATTGTTGTTGTGTCTTTCGGCTTTTCCTGGTTAGGGGTCACCACAGCGGAACTCCTGCTAATGATTGGCAGTAGATTTTTACGTGCTGAGTTGCCGGCCCTGACGCACAATCTTCAACGAAGGTACGCCCATTCACACATGTCTCCACACAGAAGATGCTCTAGCTGAGAATCGAACAGGACAGCGTCTTACTGTGAGGCGACAACGCTACCGCAGCACCACCACTGCAGTTCTTGCTCAGTATAATGCATATACTGTGATATTCAGTTTGTTGATTTGTTTATTCTGAATTGCTCCAGGAATTAAAATACTGCATATACCTGTTCATAAGTGCACTGTTAAATCTTACTCGTGTTCTTCCTGGTATACTTTCTGTACCTACTTAGTGTCTTTATACAGCTTTTTAACTTTGTGTGCTCCAGACAGTGGCTGAAATGGGGTTTTGCAGACATTTGTTTTTGCAATTCTGGCAATACTGCACCATGCAAATACAGCATTCAGATGAATAGTTTTTACTGACTCCTTCCATAACACAGTATCAGCTTTCATTGATATCCTCCCCTGCCATTTTATTTACTCCTATTCACTTAATTTTATTTATCACCTTCTTAGTACTGCTTGCAAACTCTGTAATCATGCCCCCCTCATTTACTTTAAAAAGTACTGTGAATAAATTACAAACAAACCACCATGGACATCCAAAAACTCTTGAAATCGCATAACAGGCATAATTCCTTTCCTTTGGTCAAACTCTAATGTCAAAGATGTCAACAATCAGGAAATGGTTATATTGTGGGTGGGGGTCATCTTTGCGAATACTAAAATAAATATCAAAATAGAGCAGTCAACATGCACTTTCTATGTAGATACCTTTTTTGCTTTTATTATAGTCAAATAATGTGCACACTTCATCAGAATAGGCTTTTGCTAAAATGACAGCCTGTATTTGAGGGGAGTTGAAACTATTCACTTGTAATACTTCATTAAAAAAGAAAGATATAACCCAAATGTAACTATTATTATTATTATTATTATTATTATTAGGTTTTAGTACATGTACAGCTGTTTTTTACTGTTACAATCTGACAGCCTGCAAACGTTTACTAGGTTCTGGTCACAGCAAACTTGAATACTTCTTTTTGTAAGGAGAAAATATAATCATTCAAAATCATAAATATACTGCATTGAAATAACCTTAGAACTAAAACCAGGATTTACTTATCTGATACTGCCAAGTATTTGAAGTATTCATAAAGAAAATATAATGAGAGCTGTGAACTAGCACAAACGTTTGTGCATGAATTTGTATGGTTAACATTTGCTCCTGAAAATATAGCCCATATACAATGTATACCTAAAAGTCAATACATTAGTGAATTTTACTGACATTGTCAAGTGTTTTGTATTACCTTTAACTAGCAGTATGACAGCACAGTGGTGAAATTGGTAGCATTGCCATCTTACAGCAAGTGGTTCACTGGTTCGGTTCTTGGCTGGGGTGACCTCTGTGCAGAGTGTACATGTCCTCCCTGTGTTTGCATGGGTTTCCTCCCAAAATCCAAAGACATGTTGTAAGGTGAACTGTGGACTCTAAAAACTCTGTGAGTAGTGGTGGTTGTCTGCAGGGTGACTCTAGAAGTCAGATGTTACTTATAAGCAATTAGGTCTCAAAAGATATGTTTATTGTATCTGCTGTAAAACTCCATGGCACTTGTTTTTGTAAGATTTGAATTTTTTTAACTATTTTCAGTACAGAAAATGATGTATTACCCCAGAACATATCTGTGTTGAGTAGGAGGTATATCAGAATTAAAATAAACACAAAAATGATACATTATTGAGATATACTCAGTACTAGAGATATGCTACCATTAGCAGTCTCGTTCCTGCCAACTGCAAAGGCCAACAGGAACATTGCTATGGATGAGAAACATACAGTGCTTATTTGAGGAGTGAACTATGATGGCTCCTGAAATGTTTAAGAACCAACAATGACTGCTTAACATATTTTCTCATATATATATATATATATATATATATATATATATATATATATAGGTCTAGGACACATGCTTGACTAGCATATGTCCGAATCACAAAACATCGAACACACATACACGAAAGTGCTTAACATCGAAAAGTGCTTCCGTGTATGTGTAGTTCAAAAAAAAAAATCTACATTTCTACAGAGGGGCTTCGCCCTCCTGCACCCCCCACACCCCCCCTACTTTATTATTCTCACTCAAAGATCGCACTACAGTGGGGAAAAGGGAATTTTCCTTTACCCACACTGTAGTCCGATCTACGAAACAGGCACACATACACAGAAGCACTTGTCTATGTTAAGCGCTTTCGTGTATGTGTGTTCGATTTTTTGTGATTCGGACATATGCTAGTCGAGCATGTGTCCGGATCTCATATATAGATATATCTATCTATCTATATATATATATATATATATATATATATATATCAAAATATATATCTATATATGTATAGATAGATATATTTATATAGATAGATATATTTATATATATAGACCTACTTATATTTACTGAAACCCTACTAAGTCTAATGATGGAATGATGAGACAACATTACAAAAAATTTACTTTAACGAACACCTGGATCACCATAATCTAACCCTGAAAAACTAACCACATGACCACCAACACTTTACAAAAAAAAAAAAACTGAAGCAAATTAAACCCACCCAAGTGGGAGACTTTCTCCCCCACACCCCCCATGTGGGGGGCAACCCACCCTAACTAAATATACCAACCCCAGGATCACACTATAGTGGAGAAAAGGGCAAAGATCACCATGGTAGCCAAGTGGTTAGTTTCCCAGAGTTAAATTACAGTGATCCAGGTGTACGTCAAACTAAATTTTTAGCAACATTGTCTCATCATTTTATAATTTGATTTAGTGGGAATATGTAATATATATATATATATATATATATATATATATATATATATATATATATATATATATATATATATATGTATACACATACTAAACATAGGCTGGTATAAGCCTTTCAGTGCAGGTATCTTTAAAGTTCCAGTCCATTCTTTTCATTTTGTGATGAGAACTATATTTCCATATTGTATCTGTATTTAATAGAAATTAAAGGAGCTCTAATAATCATATATATTCATTCATAAAAGTAACATTGTCTGACACTGGAAACATATTACCATAAAAATCCCAGTAATGGCAAAAGCAGGTTGGCCCAACATATTCGGTATTTAGTTGCTAATAATTATTGCAAGAATGAGAGTCTTAATTCAGTTCTTATCTGAATGCTCAAATGTGATTAAGAAAAATATTGATAAGAAAATATCAGAGAGTGTTTGAATGTTTGTCGAATATATTTAGGCTCCAGATTTAATACCGTATAAGCAATTTTACACTTAGAGCAGGCTGAGAGCACTTTTTTGGAACCTGGCCCCAGTTTAAGTCTATTTATATATAGATGGGCTTTACACCAATTTAAGCCACTTATACTGAGACCAAGAACTGTAAAAAGGGGAAGAATCTACGTATGGCATGGATTTACGACAAAAAAACATTTGATAGTATTCCACATGTAAGGATAAAGGAGTGCTTAAAAATGTATAAGATACACCCTACACTGATTGATTACATTAGAGTGACTATGAAACAGTGGCAGACCACACAGCAATTAAGCTATGATAAAGGATAAATTATTATTCTAGGGATAAAAATTCAAAGGCAGATATTCCAGGGTGACTCTCTGTCACTGCTGCTATTCTGTCTTACCCTTAACCCATTTAGCTGTCTACTTAACAGCTGAGGCCATGGCTATAATTTGGCTCCTAGAAAACAACAAAGTGTAAAGATGCCTCATCTTCTCTTTGTCAATGATTTAAAACTGTATAACTGATCAGATGAGGAACTGAAAGCACAACTGCAAGTTGTCAAAACTTTTTCAGATGATATAAGAATGTCATTTGGTTTTGATAAATGTGCAAAAGCAACATTTAAAGCAGGAAAACTGCAGCACCAAGAAAACTTCAGTTTGGGACAAGAAAGTGATATAAAAGAACTTGAGCAAGGTGGAGTGTATACATATTTGGAACTGATGAAGGATCAACAATAAAACATGAACAAATGCAAATAAAACTTAGTAAGGAATACTTTAGAAGACTTAAATTAATCCTGAAAGCATTGTTGACATCAAGGAAAAAAATCCAAGCTATAAACCACTTTGTGTTGGATAGATTAGATAGGAAAACAAGAAGGATGATTCATGCTTCATGCTCATCAAATGATTTATTAAAGTCTGTGCATACTAAGATTATATATTCCCCGTTCTGAAGGAGGGCTGGACCTCCTTGAAATTGATTACATGTATAGATCAGCAATTGTGGGACTCCACACATATCTGCTGACCTCAAAAGACCCAAATGTAGTGAAAGTTTTAAAACATGAGGAGAATAAATCTAAGATGACTTCCCTGCTTAGGCTAGCAGAAGCATATCGGCGTCAAGCAGGAATGGAAATCAAACCACAAGTAAATAAAAATCAGGCAGCAATAATGTGCCAAAAAACAAAAGAAAGAATATAAAGTGACGGATCACATGAGAAGGCAAGAAATATCAGGAACAAATGTAGGAATGGTTAAGGAGAGGAGAATTTAAACCAAGAGATGAAAGGTTAATATTGGCAGCACAAGATAATGAGCGATGTACACATTGGTTTACAAAGTCCATTGAACATGTGGGAGAAACAGACAAATGTAGGTTTTGTAAAACAGAATTAGAAACAGTTGCACACCTCATTGCTGGTTCCGGCATACTAACGGCAGAAGGACTGTATACTGAAAGGCATAATAATGTGGCAAGACTGTTGCACTGGGGATTGTGCAAACATTATGGTACTGAAGTGGCTGAAAAAAACACTGGAAACATGAGCCACAAAAGCATCATACAAAATGATGAAGTCTGTATCATATGGGATCATCCATTACCAACAGTTCAAAAGATAAATGCTAGAAAACTGTATTTAATGGTCCATGAAGAGAAGACAAAAGTGGCATTGATCATAGAAATTGTGACACCCATTGACTACAGTGTCTTGCATATAGAGAGACACAAAGTCATAAAATATCAGGATTTGCAAGCAGAAATGACAGCAATATGGGAGAAGTTACCCAGATAGTTCCAATAGTAGTAGGAGCAATGGGTCGTATAAAAAAGAATCTACAATCATGTTTAGATATGTTACCAATACATGTAACTCCATACAAATTGCAGAAGGAGTCATTACTGGGCACACTGCGGGTGCTGTGAACAGCACTTCTGGATTACATCAAAGATTGAAGTGATGCTAATTTCATGAACTTTAATCGTACTTTGACCTAGGAATGGGGTCCATTCCTGTCATGGTATTAGAAACCCAAAAGATTTGGAGAAATTAAAAAAGAGCAATTTTTTCATAATCAATGCAGGCTTGCACAGAGTGCAACTCTTTTGGAATCTGGGTCTCTGTCTTTTAGATGCTATATGAATTCTGACACAATATAACATAACATAACATAACATAACATAACATAACATAACATAGCATAACATGGCATGGCATGACTTGACATGACATATTTTTTATAAGTCCATGTTGCCATAAAGCTGTATTTTTCCGCAGATTCCAGAATAATTGCTAATGTAACTAATGATGTATGTTTAAATATTGAAGTATCTTTTCCAGAAAATGTTATAGAGAACTTTTAAATATTTGCACAGATATTTTAATATGTGTATAAAGTCAAGTTAAGATTAGACTGGCCATTAAAATGGACACAATGCAACATTTCCAAAAATATTAATTTTAAAATAAACATGCTGCTTTCATTTCTCTTCATGGTTATTGATGCCAGAATATCTAAAACATAGGTTTAAAGGCTAGGATTTATAAATGAGTGCTGCATGGTTGTGAAATATTAATATTGATGAGTTTACATTGAAGGTCAGCTTGCAGCTAAGCAGACATGGTATTATGTACTGTTTATGAATTCCTACACCCTCTGTACAGCTATTATTTAGTGCTTTAGTATGTGCTACTTGTCTAAGACTCTCAGTCATATTGTTATTATGACATAGGCACAGACATAGAGATGATAACACCACATACTTCTGATTAGAAGTAAGATTTTCAATTATTTTCAAATCTAATAACATCGACTTTTCTAATTAAAACTTAAATACAGTTTTCATATGTCTTTCAGGTTAGTGGCATCATCTAAATATAGTTAATAGGTAAGTGCTCCAGTATAGTTTTAGGAAAATTTAAAACACATTAATCCTTTTAGGAGATTCATTTTATTATAGTCAGGGAGCAAAAATAGCAAAAGATAGCAACTTTTAGGGTCACGAGCTTCTAAAAATGATTGGTGCTAAGACAATTAAACAGGACAAAAATTAAACATTGCACTTACATGAGTACAGCTTTGTTGATAGTAGTCATTACTGTAAAACATGTAGTTTTGTTTTAGAAAATGAAAACAGGAAAGCTAATACCAACTGATTCTGCATCATACACAGTCACAGGAAAGCTAATAATACCATCTGACCTTCTGTCATACACAGCAGTTAAAGGCAGTGAAGTCTGAAAAGATCAAGTGACCATGAGCAGTCATCCACATTTCTAACTTCACGTAAACCCTTGATGCATTTCCCACTCATTTCCTAGGGAAGAACAGAAACATAACAATGACCTCCAAGATTGCACAAACACTTAGGATGAAGTTGCATGAGAACCAGTAACATGAGACTAAAGAGGAACTGCTATCTAGAATGCTACCATTTTTTTTATTAAATTCAAGTTCTTTCTTAAAGAGTGAATGCTCCAGGATAGCGAATAATACCTTCTTAACAGTTCCTCCATGTTATATCCCTAAGTTGCCCTAAAAGTGCTTGCATGTAGAGTATTATGTATTTATTTTCCTAACATTAAGCACAGCAGCTGAATGTTTACAGGTATGTCTGACAAGTGCTAGATGCATACAGAGGATAGCTTTATAGCTATGCATGACTTTTATTACTTTAACATTAAACACTGCTACCAATGGAAAGCATACATGAACAGTCAACAAGACTGCACAAATGTGGAATAGTCTTTGATAAAGTGAAACCAATATATGCAATTCAGTTGTGTTTAGCTGCGCCTGTAATCAATAGAACATTTGAAACAACAGCTAACTGAATCCACTCACCATCCCTCCCCAGACAAAAGGGAATGGCAATCCAGAGCGTGTTATGCTGCAACTGATCCACCGAGTTTCAGCTAGGGCCAAAGATAACTTTATCTCCTCTCTAAATATATAGTTTCACAGCCTCACACTGTTATAGTAAGTCATACTTGGGTCTATATTTTATTCTCGAAAGCTGACAATGTCAAATCTGACATTGTTGGCACGAGAATATCGAACGCTCAGAATCTCGAGCGTGTAAACGGAAATCTCCTTAGGGGGAGATTTCCATTTACTGCAATGTAGTGCGGTCTTGGAGTTGGTATATTTAAGTAGCGGGGAGTGTGGGCGGCGCAGCCCCCCACATGGGTAACCTGTTAGGGTAAACATTTAGAGTTTTGATTTTTTTTCATTTTTGAAGTTATGGAACTTCGACAATATGGTGTCGACCATATTGTATTCGATGTTCCATAACTTCGATGTTATAATATAGACCCTCATACTCCACCATGAGCACAATCAAAAAGTAAATAGTTTATACCTTGTCTTTCCCTAGAGAATTCCTACATACCTCTCCATTTGTAAGTTAAAGTTTATAATTGCACCTGTATCCTTAGACATTAGAACTCTTCCAACCTGAAACAAAAAATGAGAGAAGACTCCACAGTGCTCCTTCTTTGGCAGTTTAAATTGCCTACACAAAATAATTTTGAATTGCACCAATAAATCTAGCCTGTGTTTAGAGGCAGTAAGACCACATAATAAGGTTCGTTGTTTGGCCCTGCACATTAAGTGGCTTGAAAGGCCTTCTGAAAACTTTATTAGAAATAAAGAGATAACACTAACTACATGCTATACACCTCATCCTTACCATCTAGATCCAACATCCCTTCAACCAGCTTTCCCATTTATTCCATCTGCCCTACCAATCTCCCCATTTTTGACAATTCTACTTTGAATTTAATTAACCAACTCACACATCACTCAACTTCCTTCATATTTTGTAACATTCCACAATTCATTTCCTTACCCATTCCCTTATGATTAGAAGTTTACTTCTTTCCATCCGCTGCCATACTCAATGTTCACACTATGCTCCATGTTTAAAAAATCCCCAGATATCAGTCAGTCATTTTGGATTGATGATTTTGAAAATTAGGCCCAATCTCTTCCTTAACTATCTTGCCATTCTGCAATCTCATCACATATGAATGTCCCTTGCATTCTCCTCTCCACATCTAGCATTTACTCTTCTCTTTTCAACTTCTAACTATTTTTGAATAACTTAACAGGGAGCCAATACCATTTATGCAGTAGTTTCCTATGCAAGTCATAGAGCATGCCTGTCATTTTAATATCATGGCAGAGATTCACACTAAGCAATAGAAATATCCACGGTAAAGTTTACAGCAGTAGCTCTCTTTCACTCCTCTCATACACCAAATAGCTGTTCAGGCATTTATACAAATTAAACTAGCTTACATTTTCTCCCACATCTTTACACTGAAGATAAGAAAAGCAATTCGGATCAATACGCTTATACTTATGTTTGAGTATCACGCATGATACATTTTGACTCCTTAAGTAATACATACTCCTTAGAAATAGTGATTTTTAAAATATGCTGCTTTGTACCCTCACCTGCAAATAGAAAGCACAGCTTTATTATTTTATAGAAAGTAGTCTGATTATTTATCAATACAAGGATCACATTTCTAGCCAACTCATTTAAAATTAAACTACTATTCAAAAGACATGGCTCTCCTATTGCATAAAAAGTGCACACTCCCTTAGGATTATTTCTGAAAATACTCAGCTATTAAAACACTCTCCATTAAAAAAATACATTGCAGAAAATGCCTTATTTAAGCTAAACCATGTATCATGAAATGCCTTACCAGGCAGTCTTAGATCTGATGCCAGTTATCTTATTTTCAGAAAGAAGTTGAAGGCTTGTCAGAAAAATGAATAGAATTCATTATTCCGGTTCCCTATTAGAAGATTGAAGACGCACTCAAAATTCTTTCGAATGCGTCTTGGTCGAACCCAAAAGACAGAAATGGCAAAAGATCAAAGCGTCTTTTAAGCAAATTCTTTCCTTGGGAAAACCCCTCACTTACTGTAATGTCTAAAGTGTTTTATTTATTTATTTTGTTGGAACAGCATTTTTCTTTCCCTAGGAAATAAATCGTTGTACTGACAGCTTTTGCTTACATAGGGTCGATTAATCACCGTTCACTTTTTTAAGCTTTTGGTGATCTAATATAGACTCCATTATTCCTATTTAGTGTACTAAAACATGTTACTGCAGTTACATTGCATCATTTTCCTTTTCTTGTTCTTCCCAATCGATAATCTTATTCTTCTTATACTATTTTTCTCCTAATTTCACTCTTCTCCTAATACTTATTCCCTCATATTTACCACTCTCCTACCTTTTCCCAGCATCTTCTCCTTATCTTATCTATATCCCATAATCCCATAATCCATCTAGAATTAACTCATGTGATTTGAATGTATATTACCATATTAATTAGATTTCATTGTTGGTGCTCCGGTTTCCTCCCACATCCCAAAGACATGCTGTAGGTGGATTGGACACTCTAAATTGGCCCTAGGTGTGAGTGTGTGCATGTGCCTTCTGTGGAAGGTTGGGCGCCGGGCTGGCAACTCGACACTGTAAAACTCCACTGCCAATCATGAGCAGACAGGTGATCCGCTGTGGCGACTCCTCACCGGGAAAAGCCGAAAGAAGAAGAAGAAGAATTAGATTTCATTGTTATCCTTGTTACCAAACAGAACTTATAACTGCAAAACTATTTTACCATATGTTGTACATATCTAACATACATATTTTGTAAGTATGTAGATAGCCAAAGCATGCATATTATTTTCTTTCTTTTTTATGAATATTGCAATGGAAGTTGAATGATAAACACTTCTGCCTATTCATAGTTATAGAAAATGTTTATCTTTGTACTATTGTGTTTATACCTGTGATACTATTTGCTTGTTGACTTGGTCATAGCTGAAAATGGTCGCCGAACCAGTATAACACCTTGGTTTGCAAAGTTTAAGTAAAATAAATAAAACACAATTCCATATTTTCTTCCATACTGCCAGTTTCTGGCAGCCCTCCAATTCATGCAGCTATCTCTTTCTCTCTGTGTTAGTCTAGTGAACCCTTGCTCTACCTTATTTCCCTAAATCTCAGTATATTTGCACCTTTATGCCATTCCAAATAATTACTTGGAAAATCTTTCCTTCCACTTTTTTTCATCTGCTAACATTGTTTTGTCTGACTCATTCATCCATATCTACCACTCTGTAAAATTTTCATAAGAATCCAGCCAGCAGCATTTTGGCAGCTAAATTCTCTTCGTGCTATTTAAAATGTTCTGTGAGAGTTAAGTGGCACAGGATGTAGATATGGATAGTTGAGAGCTCTAGAGACCATGAACAGTCACCCCTCCATTTATCTTTTTGTCTACACATGAGTCCAGAGAATCCATGTATCCACCTCATATTTTCATCTTCAGCTGAAATTTCAGCATTATTTACACCTCTACCCAACATTTCTAAATGATTATTCCTTGTCTCTTATGTTAGAAAGCTTTCTATTGGACTCTAAAACATCACTTAGGTAGACTTCCTCTTTGTCTGAAGCAGCTTATCTGGGTTAATACCAATGACATAACTCCTAGGGTCAGGCATCCCCTATTTGCCTTCTCCATTTTCTTTCTCCAGACAAATATTTCCTATCCTTTCTATTTTACCATTCAAAATGATTTGGGAGCAGATGTCCTGAATCTTCATTTGCTGTTATCTTAAAGGCTGCTAGGGAGAATGCTACCATTTTAAATAATGTGCAGTAGCACCATCTTGAGAATCAGAGATCCACCCAGACAATAAATGCATCCCACCAACCTATTTGTCCAATAAATCTGTCACCTCCTAGCAACAATACAGCTATAATGGTAGATATCCTATAATAGATATCAGTAACAATTACGCAAGAAAAAATACTACTAGGTGATGTGAATGTCGAGTGAGTGGACCTAAACTCTATATCCTCTGCATCTAGCATGAACTTAAATGGTTTTGCACAACTAATTATTAGCCCCACACACTCTAAAAAGACATTAATTTACCTATTAGACTAGATCCTAGTATCAGATCCCAGCAAATATACCACCACAGGTACAATGTCTGACTGCTTCAGTGATCATCTCCCAATCTATACAACCAGACATCTCACCTTTCAAAAATATCTAGGTTTTGTTCTTTATATTTTTGCACTTTCTCACTTGCTTCTTTTTTCAAACAGCCAAGGGTTTCTTGGTCTATATAATGTTTTTCATGAATCTATTGTATTAATGAACACAAGCTTGCATTTAAAACCTTTGACAGTTTTCCTTGTGCAAGTATTTTTCTTTCCTCTAATTTCTCTCAGTCTTTTTGAGTATCTTCTTCCAGAAATTCTGGGCTTCATGCAAAATAGTAACACTACATAATTTCTTTTTTATCCTCAGTAGTCTACTCTGTCATCTTTATGGTTCTTTTTTGGTCTGTCAATTTTTGTTTTTTTTTGTGGGATACTACTTCCTTCTACAAAAGGGGACCATCCTCTCCCCAAGCCCAGCCTAACCCCATTGTAGGAATGTTTTGTGTCTTGAGGCTTCTACACTGTCATTTTTTCCAGTCCTGGCATCAGTGCGCTTGCCAGGACTGGGTATTTTTTATGTTGGGGCTTGTGTACCCAGCTGTCTTTTTTATTTTTTTAACTTACTTCTTTCCATGACGTATGCTATATAAAATACAGTCTATATGTCATTGTCATTTTGGTGAGACTTTGTAAAAACAGCATCCACTCCGTGAAGGTACTTACTAAGACTTGAGGATGAATTCAATTCCAGTAATACTACTCTCCTTTGCTTGTGGACCCCCACCAAACATCTCACACCTCCACTTAAACAGCATGTTTGTAAAACAACATACAACATTTCCAAGTTTAACCCAGAAATCCTCATTACTACACTGTCATCTTTTAACTAGAACTTCCTAAATACCCTCCCCTTAGATGATGCTGTAAATGAATTCAATACAACTTTCCTCAAGATCCTGAGTAGTCTTGCACCAACTAGAAGGAAGAGACTAAAAACAAATAAAGCAATTTGGCTATCCAAAAAGAGTAGAATGGTAATGTGGGATACAGATAACGCATGGAAAGAATGGCAACAATATGAAACACAACAATATCTTGAGAAATTCAGAATGCTATGCAATCATACTAAAAAGCAAAGTAATAAAGACAAACAACTAACCTACAATAGCTTTCAGAATAATAGTAAATACAACTGTAAAAAAGTTCTGGATAGCCATTAAAGAACTCTTGCATCTCAGCCATAAATTCAGTTCTAATGCCTCTCTCAATAACTCATCACTCGAATCTTCAATACAATTAAACACTTATTTCATAGATAGTATAGCATCTCTAACCAAGGATTCCATAGCATCTAATCCTAACCCTGCCCAGCAGCTAAGTATTACCACATCCACTTTCACCTTCAAACTTGTGCTTACATCCTATATAAAACTATTTTTAAACAAACTCAAACCATGCTCTACCACAGCTGATGAGCTTTCAAGGGATTGCATTGAAATAGCAGCCAGTAGCATTTTCTACCCTGTCTCAATCCTTATAGATAGGTCAATCCAGGAATCCCACATCCCTTCGCACTGGAAAAAGTCAACATTATCCCTCTGCATAAAGCAGGAAATTCAACAGGCATTACTAACTTTACACCAATAGCAATCTTATTCCCTCTCCAAAATAATTGAAAAATGTGTTAAAAAATAATTGCTAAACTATCTCCTGCAGGAAGATCTCCTATCTTCCACACAGCATGGTTTCTCTCCTTCCCACAGTACTAACACTGCACTTTTAATCTATACAGATATTATCAATAATGTTGGAGGTAATAGCAAACTGGTCTCCTCCTTATTCTGGACTTGTCATAAGCCTTCAACAAAGATTATCACAGCAAACTTCTACTTCAGATATCCTCATTAGGTGTCTCTCAGCCCACCCTTCTATGGTTCAAAAGCTACCTATCTGATAGGTATCAGTCAGTAAAATGGCACTCCACCCTCTGTCCATAGGCACTACCAAGTATACCAAAAGGCTCAATCCTTGGTCCCTAATCCCTAATATTCTCACCAACAGTCTCCTCACATCCACACAACAGCCCTCCCTAATACAGTATGCAGATGACTCAGCCCTCATTTGCTTATCTGACAACATGGCACACATCCAGAAAATTACTCAGGAATCTTTAGCAGCAACTGAAACATGGCCTTATAACTCATAACTCATACTCAACCTTAAAAAAAAAAACTGCCACTTTTTCCCCAAATCCTCTTCCCATGAAAAACAAAATTTAAAGTACTCAATCTTGATAATACAATAATTCTCATAGTGAATTATTAGGGATGATAGTGGATGATATTCTTAAATTTGACCTGCATATACAAAATTGCATAAGAAAACTCATCAAAAACTAGGGCTGCTTTCAGAGCTAAACCTTTCTCACAGATACAACTAAAGCTACACTTGCCACTATTTATCTCCTCCCCACATTTCTTTATGTCAGTCCCTTCCTTACTAACCATCAGGCATTACAACAGTCAAAACTTGAACTTTACTATAACTAGATAAATAAACAGAGATCTCTCAGGGTAAGGTACCTGCTATGTCCCCAAACGAAAAATGTCAATATCAAGGTGCAGGTACTCCACGACTATCAGTCGTGGAGTACCTGCACCTTGATATTTACTATAACTAGGTTGCTAAATTTGCAGCAAATACCCCTTTCAGAACCAACCACTGTATAGCACTAAAAAGCCTGAACTGGTTAGAACTACCCCCTCAACTAACATATATACAGCTTCTTAATACCTATAAAATTATCCAGAATATATGTGTTTGTCCAGCACTAAATAACATTCAACACATCTTTGTTCCCAGTAGATCATTATGATCCAATGACCAAAACCTCTTGTTTGTCCACAAACCTATAAAATCTGCTGGGCATTGTCTGTACTCATACCATGTTGCTAAGGCCTGAAATTCCTTATCTGTATCTATCAGATTAATACCGCCCTCCCATCTTTCAAAAAATTATGAAACACTTCCTTGCCCAAAAGCTAGCTTTGTTCTTGCTCAACATCAGGATAAACTATATACCTAAATGTGAACAGATACCTATTCATACCTTACATCCCCTTACTCTCCCTTCTTCACTCATTTCCTTACTTCTATCAATTTTTCTTCCCTGGCTTTCTCTCTAAATATACCACAAGCCTGCTTTTCACTCACTTCATATTGCAATTATTGTTTGTATTATATTTACGTACCTTTAATTTCTCTATATACTGGACAAAATTTCTCTAACTATTGAATCATTGACATGTAACTTGTATCTATCCTTAACCAATGTTTTCATATTATGTCTAATTTGGTATAAATATTTAAACCGTATTTGTTTTTTGTATTATTTTTAAGGACTGTAAAATTATTGTTCATAAAATGTTTTGTAATACTTTGGAGCTTTTCTCCCTGGGCATCCTCTGAAAATGAGCTCCTACCCAATCTGGCTTTCCTGGTAGTCAAATGTAAATAAATATCAATAAATAAATAATAATAATAAATGTGCCACCAATGATTGTTTTTTTTCCCTGCAATGACAACACTTAGGAACTTAGGAAGCTCTTCAGACCCAATTATTTTGCATCTCTTTCCTGAATAACCTGGAGCTGCACTCCAAAAAGATGGGATTGATGTCATGGAACTAAAGGCCAGATCCCTCTCTACAGACATTTCTAAATCATGTAAAATACATGGCATTGTTTCAGTCCCATCTTTTAACAACTGTGTACAAACTTCAACAGAGAGGTTGATGCCCCAAAAACTTTTTAATTGCACTACTAACCTAGCACTTATCAGGATTTTCCTACCCCCTGAGCTGCAACATGTGTGACTAAAATAAACAGTGAATCCAAGAGTTTGAGACCCTTTGATTGTCTACTTAAGTATTAGATCTTTGTACAACACAAGGATACTTATTGTAAATATGTTACATATCTCTACCTCCTCCACCTCTCTTAACAGGATGCATCCCCAAATTTTGTCAAAGACCTTTTGACTATTAAATCAGACAATGTTGACTTTTTCATATTTATTATGTTACATGGTCTCCATAAAATCCAATAAACAGCACTAACAGCCATGAGTCCTTATCTACTTGACAAAATCTAACTGATTCTATGAGAACAAGGATCGAACAACCTTATCCACATGGGCAGCAAGCACTAGGATAAAACTTTTGCCTTTCAGTTTGATCAGCAGGTCAGTTTTTAGTTAGCAGGGTCATTTATATTATCCTTGTTTCATCAGTACCACAACTACAATCTCAACAAGGATGGTAGATCCAGATAGTCCTCTAAGATGTTACGGAAAACCTTTACTAGAACCTCCAGGAAATTGACCATGACTACTTTGTAATGTCAGATAAACATTCATTGGCTCCACTACATATCCACCACTTCAATGCTTTTATACAGTGCATACATCCCCTGGCTTCACTATGAAATATAATTATTCTTGCATATCTCTGTTAATAGGGGGCATCCTTTAGTTTATCCTATCTCCCTTTTGTTTTAGTGCCCAAGGCTTTCTTCTCCTCTAGCTTAGCATATAAATCCAAATAAAAACTCAGAAGACATCCATAATTCCTACTTTATATTTATCTCACCTCTACTATATTTTAAAGCTAAAACCATCTCTACATCATTTTCCACCTTCAGTCTATAAGAAAACAAATTAGTGTCTGTCTCTCCTAATGACAACCAGAATTCTCTCATGACCAATCCTGGCAATACTTTCCTTATAGGTTGCTTCTTAGGTGTCTTCTTCAACTAAACCTCTCTTGTAACTCTTTTTCTGTCTGTTCTGCTTATGCAGTTTTTATTGGTCCTTTCCATGTTTCTGTTCTACCTTATAAACCTCTTCCTCCTTGTTCTGTCTCTGAAAATGCATGTATCCCAAAGTTAGCCCTCTAGGTTGCTTTAACTGCATCCCTCAAAACTCCCATCCTCTTTCTATCTTTCCATCTCTATTGTCATTTACTCTCCTGAGATTCATAATCTTTATCTGCAATCACCTCAAATTATCCACTGAGCAAGACACATATAGAATCAATCACCATTTGTGTTATGTTGTACCCCAATTACAACTCACAGTTACTAGCCAGTGAGCTAATATAACCTTTTCCAAATATATCAGTTGTCCTTAATGGTAGTATCCCTCTCCTATCTGAAAAAATAAAATCCAGTCAGTCAGTCTTTTACTGAAATTTCTAGAGAAAGTTAATTCTGCAGTTCTTTAACATATAACCTTCTAGAGTGATAAACCTATTTTTACATACCCAGGTAGATGCATCTGACATTTTATCTCCCTTTCAGCCACTGTCAAATCCCTGTCCTCAGTCTCTTTCAGCATCTTATTAAATCTACCACCCACTACCCTGTCCCCTTAGTGTCTGACTGAACTGAAATAAACATTAAAAATATCTTAAGAACCCCACTACATTATTTGACTGAGACAAAATAATTTGTCTCCTCCCTTCAGCTAACAACCTCACAAATAACTATTAGTTGTCATCATCCTTCCTAGCCTTATTAGCACTCCTAAGAAGGGAAGACTGGGGTACAGCCTTAAACTAGATTAGAAGAGAGGACTGGGGTACAGCCTTAAACTAGATAAGAAGAGAGGACTGGGGTACAGCGTTAAACTAGATAAGAAGAGAGGACTGGGGTACAGCCTTAAACTAGATAAGAAGAGAGGACTGGGGTACAGCCTTAAACTAGATAAGAAGAGAGGACTGGGGTACAGCCTTAAACTAGGTAAGAAGAGAGGACTGGGGTACAGCCTTAAACTAGATAAGAAGAGAGGACTGGGGTACAGCCTTAAACTAGATTAGAAGAGAGGACTGGGGGTACAGCCTTAAACTAGATATGAAGAGAGGACTGGGGTACAGCCTTAAACTAGGTAAGAAGAGAGGACTGGGGTACAGCCTTAAACTAGATAAGAAGAGAGGACTGGGGTACAGCCTTAAACTAGGTAAGAAGAGAGGACTGGGGTACAGCCTTAAACTAGATAAGAAGAGAAGACTGGGGTACAGCCTTAAACTAGATAAGAAGAGAGGACTGGGGTACAGCTTTAAACTAGATTAGAAGAGAGGACTGGGGGTACAGCCTTAAACTAGATAAGAAGAGAGGACTGGGGTACAGCCTTAAACTAGATAAGAAGAGAGGACTGGGGTACAGCCTTAAAACAGACACTGGCAGCAACTGGCAGTCTATCAGGAAAATGCAGAGCAAAGCAGCATTGTTACTCTGCATTTTGTATTAAATAATTCAGGAAATCAGTCAGTAATAATAATTTAAATGTAATTGCATTTACTATATGTTTTAAAATATTTAATCATAATTTAGAGGTTTGGAAAAATGTATACCTCATAATACTGTTTGTAAGGTAGGTTAGTACTCCTTTAACTCCCCCATTTAAGAATTAATCAGTGGAAAAGTGGAGGCCAATTGGCGTGTACCCTTTTAAATGGTATTAGGTAAAACATAATTTGTGTATACCATATATCAGAGCTAATCTTACACTAGGAAGTGTCTGCATTTTCCCTTTTCACAAAATGCAAATTCCGGTGTTCTAGCACACTTACCAACTCCCCCTATTATTATTCATTTATGATCGGAGGAAACAATTACCGTAAAACATTAACTACATCAAATTCAAAGAACAAGGAAGTAAAGTGAATAAACATAAAGGAGATCAAGCGAAATACAATCATAGATATCAGTCAGCATAAAGACTGACAGAAAATTATTATGATAGTTAATACAATACTGGTACTTAACTTTGACAGATCATTTCCTAGGCTTTCTGACTTTAGCACCATCATACTATTAACAAAGCATTTATCCATTGTCCCTGTAGTTGCTGCAACTATAAACTGCCTTCAGTTACCATTTTTCTTCATCTGAAATTCCTCTGGTAAGAGTACATGTTGCAAGAGCAATTTTGTAGCACTCCAGAAAATGGTGCCTACCCAGTATAAGAGATTGCTTAATTCTGAACTGGACACAATGGTATATACCCAATTTATGGAATATACTAGATATAATTTGTTCTCTCTCTTTAGCCTTTTGTGTTTTTTGCAAAATTACAGTAATTACTGATCCATCAGTAACACTGATTCATCAACAGTATTGATTGTTTTTCTCTGTCCACTGATACTCATAAATAATGTACAATTAAGTTTCAACGTGTTATTTTTTTCCAGGGAATGTATAATAAATAATTAGAAGGAAAGATAACCTCCAGTACTATCATGCTGAATCAGGGAAATCAAAGAAATCTCTTATCAAGACACTTAAAAAAAAACACAAATGCAACTTAAAATCCAAGAAGAAATTCAAGTTATGATATGAATTTAATGCAGTAGTGAAGGACTTTGGTAATCTATGCATTCAATCATAATAAAATGTGATTATGCATATGTAGTCATGTCTCGGATGGTAATTTTCTGAGAAAACTAAATTATTTGCACTGATTAAGGTCCCTCAAACTTCCTGTTTCCCCATGTATCCTCTCCCTCCATCCACTTTCTTATGCAGGTTGAAAAAAAAATAATTAAGCAATTGTTAACATGGTAGTGTAATATTAGTGAAGGAATTTTCTCTTTAAGTAGTTCAAAGTCAGTTTTGGGTCTATTTGTATAATGAGTGGTAGATGTTTTTATTAGCGAGGGAAGGTTTGGTGGAATACTCTAGATGTAACAGCTTGAAGGTGAGGACATTTATTAACATGGTAGTGTATTATTAAAGAAGGAATTTTCTCTTTAAGTAGTCCAAAATCAGTTTTGGGTCTATCTGTATAATGAGTGGTAGATGTTTTTATTAGCGAAAGAAGGTTTGGTGGAATACTCTAGACATAACAGGTTTAAGGTATGGGAATTTATTAACAAGGTAGCAGGAGACTAATTGGCAGCCAATTAGATATTTTGCAGGGAGAGGTAGTGATACTTTCTTCAACTGGAAATTTCAATGAAACTCTTCTTTTTTCAGCAAGGTAGAAATGTGTTGCCCTGAACTTTGACACTGAAAAGTAAGATGAGCGAAATATATTCCGACATTCACACTGCCCTTTCTTGGAGAATTCCCTTCATTCTGACATTCAGCAATCTTGTTGTTAGTATATCTGAATAGTTGAGTTGTGGGGATGCAGGGGTGGAAAATGTTTTAAATGTCTTAGAGCAGGTCCTGTATTTTGTGCTGGATTTGGCACCCACAGTTTACAGATCACACATTTCAGTACCAGTTCTTTATATGCCCATTTCTGTCATAGATCTCAAGATTTGATTTAGTGTAAACTGTAGCTCTAAAGCATTCAAGCAATCAAGGTGATAAAAAGTGGTACATATTGTATCATCAGATTAAAAAATCTAATTCCCATCACCACACCAGAGTCAAAAGGAGGAAGGCTTGTTAGCTTATATTATCTCAGTGAGTTCATCACAATGTCTTTATAGATTTCAGTGTGATTTTGTAATGTAAAGGAAGGTTCAAGCCAACCACCTACATATTTATATTGTTTGACTAATGTCTCAGCATTACTATGGCAGTCATTTATCAGTATTTATGGACCCATTTTTGCTTAGTCTTTGTGCGTTACGAAACAGCATAGCCTTGGTTTTAATGAGATTAATGATACAATTGTTGTTCAAAGCCGTTTAAAATAAACAGTTATTCGTTCTTTAGAAGTTTTTGTACTTCTGTACTGATTTTGTCAACTTTGTGAAGAAACCACTCACGTGCATAAAGTGTTACCATTCATTCAGTAAACCTTATCCACTATACAGTTCATTCCAGTGTTAATCACTACCACAGACACTGTCTTCCTTCCCTCTTTATACCACTCTGCTAGAAAAACCTTAAGCCCCCTAAAAATTTCTTGATAATTTCACTGTGTTGATTAAAATGACATTGGCTTGCCCTCTGCTCAAGCTTGTTAAACCTAAGCCTTCTCAATTGGATTAGTTTACCTTTTCACATTCCAGGTTAAAATGCAAACCTTATAATGAATGACAAGATGTCCAATAAGCTGAAGTTCGGATAAAACACACTTTAATTGAGACTCTTGTGCTCAATGAAACTTGAACTGAGTTAGAGACGCTAGGATCTAGTAACTCTGTTTCATTTGTTCATTGTATCCCTTGAGGGTTAATGCTTTCATGAAATGATTTTGA
This sequence comes from Protopterus annectens, assembly GCF_019279795.1. Lineage (NCBI taxonomy): Eukaryota > Metazoa > Chordata > Ceratodontiformes > Protopteridae > Protopterus > Protopterus annectens. The sequence continues at coordinate 182,189,238 of NC_056734.1, forward strand.
AAAATCACAGAACACATTGATCCATATGAGGGCAACCTTGCCACCACATTGAATTTTGTGTCCAAAAAATCTCTGAAGAACTAAACAGGCAGCCTTTTGTTTACTGTGATAGAAAACTTGGCCATCTCATAATCTGGACAGTAGAAGTATCAGCAGGCTTTCTTCAGGTTGAGTGAGCAACAAAGACAAGTTGTTTCATTTGTTAAAAGTATTGCACTTCTGCAGTGAGTGCAAGAGTCTCGATTAAAGCGTGTTTTATCCAAGCTTAAGCTTATTGGACATCTTTTTATTCACTATATTACTTATTCTGGATTCTGTCCTCATCCTGGTATGCTTGTCAACAAAAAGCCAACCTTGCCAGAATCACTCCTTATATCCACATCCCCTTCCTGCACCCATTTCTCATCAGTGCCCTTGATTGCTTCTCAATGTGTTCCTCAAGGGTTCCTTTGAGAAGCTAGGTCTTAAAGACCATCAGAACCATACCATGAGAGTGCCAGTACTTTCTGTCAAGAACCCCAAGAATATTTTGGGACTGATTTCAAAACGACTTGCACATAAAGTAACATACTATGTCATGTAGTCCAAAAGCTAAGTGGTCTCTGTCAGTTTCCACTCAACTTAAGCTATGGAAGCTGTTAGTGCCCTATGTTTGGTTCCAAAAGGGTAATCAGGCTCTTTATGCTGAATTAGTTTGGGATAATACATTGAAGAGGTTCACCAATGTACAAGATGAGTTAATGAAGAGCCCACTAAACTCAAGCAGCATTCTCAGTAAAGCAGATGTTCAGCCTGTATGTCAGACTAGATATGCCAGGCAAGACCTCTTACAAAGCCAGACTGCTTGAAGTACCACGTTCTGTATACAGATGGGGCTATACTGGTTTCTGGTGCCAGTAGAGGAGACACTGTGACTCCAGACATGGTTGAGTATACTGAGGGATGTCCCCCAAACGTCTGTTGAGGATGGCTCCCATTGTTGTATCTAAAATAGAACTAGTTATCTGGTAAGCTAGTGGTCCAACATCTCCATTTCATATCATAAATAATATGAAGGTAAATATGATAGCCGAACTAAACATCTGCCCTACAGATGTGACAATGGCCCTGATGTCCTCCAGACTGTGAAGTTTCACCAGTATATGAGACCTGGTATTGCAACATCTGACATATAACTGAAGCTGCTGTGCCAGGGAACTTTGATAGGATTTTGTGACTTCACTGGGTCCTTAAGTAAGTTCAGGCTATGTTTGGAATAGGTAATTCTTCAACATTGCATGTTAAAGAATCTCATTACCTGTCGCTGATGTAGTGGAACTGGGAGAGCCCATCCCATGTCATCCCAAGGAATGGAACAGAAATCTCTGTTCAGTGTACAAACAGCAGCTACTCCATTCTTTTGGGAATCCAGCCTTATGCGGTAACTGTTTTTGCCAACTGAAAATTGGACTCCAACAACCCCAGTTCTGCTGGTTGTCAACTCCCTCTTTAGAAGATAGTCTATCTGGACCCTTTTATAGTGGCAACGTTTCTCTTGTTAACCTCCCCAACCCAGTTTTCATTTCCTTTTAGAATCAGACATAGTAAACCATCCCTTCCAAGGAAGTGCATTCCCATTTACTGATTCCTTGTCTACTATTAACACAAAATATAGCACCAAAAAGTTTAATACGATAAAGCTTTCTGGCTAACCACCCTTCATCAGTACAATTAAAATAAGGCTTTCATTATTTTTAAATAGGCGATAATTAACATCACATGATCCAGCCAGCCTATCCAAAACTTTCCTTTGCAAGAACTTCTTTAAAACCTCTCTTAAAAATTAGAAACATATCATAACTACACTACATAAAACATGAATTATATCAGCAGTACAGTAACAATATAACAAATGTCATAAAAACATATATTATAAAAATATGTATTTTATATTATAAAAATCACCCACAACAGATAAACCTTTTAGAGGCAGAAATGGAGGAATCTTATACTATCCAGTTATATGATTTCTCTCTGTCTTTCACCAATACTGGTTTCAGACTTACTGCATTATTTAAACCTGGATTTTTGTCGGCTTGCAATCTAATAATCCACTCATATTCCTTTAATTCTAAAGCATTGTTCATATCACCACCCCTAATTCCCATTACTATCAAATCAATTACTCTAAATTTGAATTGGTGTTCCGGGCCACAGTCAGAAATATGTTTACTTAAAGCATTCGACAATATTTTCCTTCTAATTTCTGACCTGTGTTCCCCTATATGCTCCTTCAATTTTCGGGTGGTTTTACCGTCATAAAATCCAGGACATGCAACACATGTTGCTAAATAAACCACTTGAGTTGTGCTGCAAGTTGCAGAAATATTGAAAAAATATTCTTTACCTATTGTTGGGTATTTATAAGTATCTATCCCTTCACAGATGTCATTGCAAAAAATAACAATTATAACATTTCTTTGTTCCTGCTTTACCTATTCTATCCTTTTCCCATCCCCCTTTAAAATCGTTATAGCATAATTTCATTTTTAATGTTTCTGAGTTTCTATAAGAAAAAAGCGGTTTCTCTCCAACTATATTCTTTATATCTGGCATGGCCATTAGGATATTCCAATTTTTTCCAATGATGTGTTTTATTTGCTCAGTGTTTTTATTAAATGTAGTAACATATCTAGTTACTTGTTTCTTTTTCTCCTTATAGGGAATAGCCTGGCGTATAGGGCCAAATTTTGGCTTATACTTATCCGGTTGACCTTTTCTACTATTCCAGGGACATCAATGCCCTCTATTTATTTTGCTCATCTATTCCAAATCCATTCATACTCAAAAATGAAAAGAAAAAAAGGTTCATTTGCCATAGGCAATGTGTTCTGATCTGTAACAAACACTATTAAAGTACTTCTGAGGTCAAGAAAAATCACTGGCAAACTATTTTATGAATACAAAAAGCAGGATCAAATAATGTATCTATGAATGAAAAATAGCTTCGACACATTTTGGTGTTTTAGTTTCATATTCTCTTTTTAACATTTACCATTTACTCTACAGTGAGCAAGTATACCTGAATCAACTTCAATTCCATTCAATGGTATATATTTGCATATCTATCTATCTATATCTACATCTATATATCTATCTGTATCTAGTTAACTGCCTATCTATCTATCTAACTATGTATATATATCTATAAATATTTAAATATGCATACAATGTAGTATACATCTTTCTAAAAGAAATCAAAGCAAAAACCTGATGGAAGCTGGTAGGACTTCCATAATGTCTGCGTTTCTATTCAGAATCCTAATCCTTTTTTATCTGATTTATTTGAATGCTCCTAAGTTGATGGTTATGTACCAGATATATGGAAAGAGGCATTTGTCATTCCTGTTCAAAAATGTAATGTTTAACTATTGATAACTATAGGCCAATTAGCCTCATGTGTATTTTGGGGGAGTGCTTTGTATGGGTACTGTGTTTTTCATTTAGGCACATTTGATTTCAGTACTGACATATTTCAGCATGGATTTATATCAGGGCAATCAAGTTTATCTAATTTTATTAACTTTTATGAAAATGTTGTAAACTCTTTATGTGAAGGATTTGCTGTGGATATGATGTATTTGAACTTTGCTGAGCCTTTGATTCTATCCCTCATGGAATTTTTGTTGAAATTTTGAGGAAGGCTGATATGAATATTTATGTAGCCAGACTGATAACAAACTGGTTGAGAAATAGACAGTGCATTGCTAGAATTAGAAACAAATACTCCAAATGCATGACCATCTGCAATGGTATTCTTCAATGTTATGTGGTGAGACCATTAGATTTTTGGTTTGTTAATGTACATCTTTACAACTACAAGTTTGCTGATGATATTAAAATTAGCAGTATTGTCACTAACATGAGAGATCCTTATTGTCTCCAAAAATATTTAAATAGCTTAAGTAACTGGGTATCACTAAAGCCTATGAACTTCAATAACAATAAATGTAAGGTCCTATATTTTGGGGGCAGAATCCATTTTATCCCTGGATTGGATAACTATATTTGTTCTTCATCAAATCTGTTTAAGGATCTCGGAGTATTAGAGGATTCTTCCTTGAAATTTGATGTTCATTTTAAAAACATCACTAGAAAATGTTATGGCCTTATTAAGAATATATTTCATTGCTTTACTAGTAGGAACAGAAGTGTGCTGATTAAGTTATATACAGCCAGTATAGAACTACTCATTGAATATGGCTGTTCTTTTTGTGTTTTTGGTATTTCACAGCTTAAGGTACTTGAATGAATGTAAAAACAATTATGAGGCAAGTTGCTGGGTGCAACCAATTACCTTATATTAAAGGGCTTGAAAACTTTTCTCTAAAATCATTTTCTTACAGTCTCAGACCTCTGAGGAGCAACTTAATTGTAGTTTATAAATACTAATGGATAACACTATGGCAGCTATGTATGGCATTAAATTTATTGACCATAATATCAATACCAGAAATAATAACTTTTGATTACATTTCTTACCATTAGATCTAAATTAAAACAAATGTTTCCACTCAAGAGATGGTAGATTATGGAACTTACTGCCTAGAATTATTAGATGTAATAAAGAACTATTGCCCTTCAAGGAATTGTTAGACATGGTTTAATGATACTGTTTTTGCATCAGGAATTTTAATAAAGCACACTCTTAAATGGCCTGAAGAGGTCCTGAATTTGGAATCTACTTCACTGAACCATTTTTCATTTAATTGAATAACTATCCAAATACTGCATGGTGACTCAGAGGTGAAGACTTATTTACAGAAATTAATGGTTATATTTGTTTTTGAGAGTTTATGCATTTAGCGGAATGAGAAATAAACTGCAGTCAGAAAAATGGTTCAAATGCAGTCAACAGGAATTCTGTCTCTCTAGGGCAGCAAAGCAGAAAACTGGATGAAATCTGACTTGTTCTTCACCAAAAGTGGAATAGCTAAGAAGCTTGAAAAAAACACAATGTGATACATGCCTTAGTATCAGTGATTAGAAGCTTAGAAGATATTTAAAACATTTGCATTTCATGAAGGGAAGAAAATCAAAACACAAAGAAGCTGAGGAATTATTCATTTATTGATTACTACCAGGCTAACTACCCTTATAGGCCATTTAAAGCCTAGCGCCAACTACCCCATGTGAGAATCAAACCCTGCACCTTGTGTCTGTAAGGTAAACACCTTAACCATTATGTCAAATAACACCCCATTGCAAGCCTTGAAAGAAATTACAATTTATTTATTATCTGTTCTTTACAAGGTTGTACTAACCTGCAGAGTTTATAGATGCTTATGTTACTGAAATAAGGAATCAAGCCAGCTATACTGCATTTAGTAAGTTTAATAATTCATTTATAACAGACAAAATAGGTTTCGATAGACTAAATGATCAAACAATAGACAATGTGAAAAAAAAGTAGTAGACCTGACCTAATCAAATATTATAGATATATGCAGATTTTTTGAAATGACAATTATAAGTATAAAGGAATTAAATGAGGAAAAGGAAATATTTAAGATAAAGTGTAAATCTACGACAAAGCTTAAAATAAGAAATACAGTGACGCTGCAGTTAACAGCAATGATGACAAGAAAGGCACCCATGAGATGCAATGGAAGTGTGATACATTTTGTAGGTGTGATTCTAGGTATGAGAGAACAAAGTGCCCTGTATTTACTATTTTAAGGAAGCTGTAAATGAAAGATTCATGATTCAAAGATATGTACAAAGAAATATGACTGAACCCAAATAATTTGCATGTTACAGAGCATAAAAATGTGATGTTAAAAAGCAAATTATTTTTCTCAAATACTTTATTAGTGGCTAAAAATCAATACAAAGTGAAAAAGACACTAACAGAATCTGATGAAGGTGAAGATGCCTACCTTCAGGTCAGAAAGGGAGGAAGAGGTGGGTAAAATAGGACTGCAAAAGCCTGAGGGAAGTTTAGAGCTGAAACCGAAGTCATTAGACAAGGTACTGAACTAAGGCCCTACTTTATAAGCAGGAAAGATGCCAACTACTACAGCAGGAATCAAAGACAAATGCTCACTTTTCAAGCAATGTAACAGTGTAGCAGGTAATGAAAAGTAGCAACATGAGCGTTCTGACTGAGGACGGAGTAACTAGTCTCTGACCACACCTCTTAACTGTACAGATGTTCGCAGAATGTCCAGGTTTTTGCCTCATATTTTTGGTGTGTTCCCCCTAAAATATGTACCTTTCCTTGCAAATAGCTGAGGATTGAAGTAATTAAATAATGGCAAACATTTGAGTTTAAGACTCCACAAACTTCAGAAAATTCATGCTAATGCCAAACATATTATTCTATCAAATTTCTAAGTTTTTAAGAGCAATTTTTAAAATCTGTCCCTATTTGTCCCCCCATCATTTTAGGCTTTGTCTAGATTTTTTGCTCTAAGAGGTTGAGAGGTATGCAGTCTGACCTGCTCATTTAGCTACTGTTTTATACTGACTTTCAATTTTCTTTTTTGGCTATATGTTGTGTATCCCCACTAAATATCAGTGTTCATTTAAAAGGGTTGGACTTAAGGGGCTGTAGCTGCCTTGAGCTATGAACATTTGCTTGGCTCATGGTGAAATGAAGATGCAAAGATGTTTTCTGTATTTCATGGAGGATGTGACTTAATATTCTTTTTAATTTAATTTATGGAGTGTAAGTGTTTAAAGACATTTATAGGATTGCAAAAGGCTAGAAACTTGAAAAGCAGTATTTACAAATGTTATTTTTACTGTAAACAAACAGCAGTTGGTGAAGTAAACTAGGAGTTGTTACACTGAAAGGGCAGGTAAGTTTATATAATGTTGTTGTTGTATCTTTCGGCTTTTCCCGGTTAGGGGTCGCCACAGCGGAACTCCGTTCCGCTAATAATTGGCAGTAGATTTTTACGTACCGAGTTGCCAGCTCTGACGCACAACCTTCAACAAAGGTATGCCCATTGACACATGTCTCCGCACAGAAGACGCTTTAGCTGAGAATCGAACAGGATGTCATACTGTGAAGCGACAATGCTACTGCAGCATCACCACCACCGCAGTAGGTAAGTTTATATAATACATGGTTTAATTTGATTGATATTGTTTACTGAAGCCAAACCCAAAAGTTTGTAACAAATATAAATCAATTCAGTTGTGACTGGTTTCAGTTGTCAGCAACCAACAGCCTTTAATAACACCAAACATAAAAAAAAAACATTAAATAATCACAAAGCAATCTCAGTCAGTCAAACAAACCCTGAAAGGGCACTGTAACCAACCTTCTTCACTGGTCGGACTGGCCTATTCCTGATGATTATCATTCCTTAGATAACACGTCATCACTCTGAGACTTGTGTCTACAAAACTGCTCCTGCCCATGCAGTTTGATCAATTGCTCACATCTGTCATAAGCACGACCAACTATCAAGCTAGGCATTCGACAGCTAACCGCCAATCATGATTCTTTCAAAGAGGCCCAGGTGAGGAATGGGGGGAATAAAAAGGGAGGGGAAATAGCCACCGGTCTGCTAAACTGAATGGACTGTCTCCATCCCTCCACATTTTCCTGGTTATGCTGACTTAGCAAAATCAAACCATTAACCCCAGTAATAGTAGATTATTAACAAGATCCAGTTCCATCCCTTGGAAGAAAAGGTGTAGGAGGGGAGACCATTCCCACAGCCAGCTAGTATTGCAACTCTTTATCTGTACATAAGTCAGATGACCTTGTGCAAATTAATAGTTATAAACAAAGTCATGCATTGCCCCAAACATGTAAAACTATACAAGGACTGTGAACAACAAAAAATGTTGCAAGACACTGCAAAAGGACTAAAACCTGAGGGAAGAAAAAGCTGCAAAAACAGTAAAACCAGACCATGACCACCATCTGCCCTCTAAAATAAATAAACAACCATACAGAAGGATGTATGTTTTTCGTTCATTAAATCTTGTGGAAATATACCTTTTGGACTGAAGAGTCTGATTTGTTGAACTGGTACATTGGTGACGTTTTTGGGACAGCCTTCATTGAGTCTGTTACGGGATTACTTTCTCATTATTAGTTCCTTTTTCCCATTTTCCATTTTGTGTTAACCATACAGAAGGACCCGACCATGTACTAATGGACAAGAGGGAGAAAAAAAAAGAAAGTAACAAAACCCCTACTGAGGAGGTAAAACCCAGAATATAAGTAGTAAGAAATCTTACATGTGAATACTCTAGGAATCCATTTCCGTACACCCCTGTTGAAAGGGCTTTGACAGTTTAAAGTCAAGCCACTGAAACCAACCCCCCTTCCAATGTCTAGGCAGTTCAGTATAAATGAATGTTGTCCATGAACAGCCATGCTAGCTGCCCAGATGATAAACTACCATTGGCAAAACCAGGAGAAAGGACCTGACTATACTAAAATTTGCGACCTGCCCTTGCCCCCCCCCCCAGTCCATCTAACATACCCAAAAGGTAGGACTCTGCCAAAGTTAAGAAAAGATTTCCCCGAGCTCATCCCAGTCTGGAACATACTGCCCAATGTACTCTCTGGCACTGATATAAAACAATGCAACCCCTTACATGTGCAATCTCTCTTCCACCCAAACATGACTACAAAGTGCAGCAAACTAAGGTACAAGGGCTATCTTCATTCAATGGCCTACTGGGGAGAGGGAAGACATAAAATTAAACCTCTTGTTGCTGATGAACAGCTGATGAGACCCTCAGTCAAACTGCCAGGAAAACAGTATCCCACTTATAGCCTTTAGGGTCCTGCAAAACAAGAAAAAACAAATAGAGGAGGGGGTTGACAAGAACTGGTAAGGGTGAAAGCAAACTACCTAGAAGAGTGTTAGAAACAGGTGATGACTGGCACTAGCCTGTGCTAAAAGATGACCAGAGAAATATTGCATAATAGCATTGCATATTTTGTACAGTATGGACTCAATAAAGTAATAGCTAGACTATTTACCTTTATTGCAATGAAAACCCCACATACACAGGTAGAACATTTCTGAAGGAGCTATAAAGGTGCAATGGATAAGACTTTTCAAAACCAGAAACACATAGCCTATTACAATACTAATGTGAAGGACTGTAATCTAACTTTCTTAATAGGAAGGAAAAGGGAATTAGTTCCCAACCTAGACAGTTACAACCCTGTGTAATGGTGAGATTATGCAATGCAATGCCAAAACTTGGCATTCCAAAAGCTAAAAGAAGACTATACCCAAAAGGGGATTTCCAAATTATCAGACATAATCTTGTTTGCACCTGCCTATGGCTAAAAATAGGAATATACCGAAAAGCAATCTATCCCAAATGGTACATTGACAAATACACCATGACCAATTAACCCTAAGTGCTACTATACCTTGATTCCGCTTGGTCAATGGTAGGCCTAAGCAACCTAGAGTATTATCATCTGCAACATAACTGCCAATATGTCACAGCCTACATGAATGAAAGACATTTTACAGCTGCAAAAGAAAATTATTGTGGTGGACCAGTCTCCAAGTATCGGCCACCTGTTTGCTTACAGTCCCCATATTCAGGACTTGAACTCCTTTAGTTGACAGTCACTAGCTTACCCCTTTTGCTCCCAGAGTTGGAGGTGATATCCCCTTGGCCACTTGACTGAGAATTGTAACCTTGCCCAAACTGAACTGCTACTGAATAGGACCCATCCAAATTGTATGAACAGAAAAAAAAATAAACTAAAACTGCTGAGAGAAAGAGTCCTGACCTAGCCTTCATAAAAGAAAAAAAGGTTACTATAATAGATTAAAGATTGCTAGCTGGAATGAAAGCATCACCCACTGACACTTCTGAACTTACTGAAATCCTGTATCACAAGGCAATATATTGTCTCTTATGGCTCTAGATTGTCCACTCAGATAACCTGTCACTACTTCCTTCTGACTTTCACACAAGATAGTATCAGATTCCTGAAAAGAGAGAAACAGTCAGTGAAAAACATATCATAAACTCTACCCTCAGTATAAAGCAGTAGAGCTCCTGACTTTGGAAAGGCCACCAAACCACAAATTTCAGTGAGAATGTGTGATAAACCCCTGCAAAAAGACCAGGACTTTACAATGTTATGTGATTACCTATCTATAAGAGCATAATTGGATTCCTGTAACTTGAATATATATCTAATAGTCCCATGCCTAAATAAGAGACCACACAGTAAACACCATCCCAGCACATGAATATGAAACTATATATACATATATGAATATGCAATATAAACAAACAGATATGTATACACACACACACACAGATATATATATATATATATATATATATATATATATATATATATATATATATATATATCTTTATATATATATATATATATATATATATATATACATATATATATATATAAACAATATACACAATATAGATATATGCACTATGACCATAGGTAAACACACACACAAACATATTTTAAGTACAAGTTCACATAAAGATATACACCCGTAAATATACATATGTGTGTGTGTGTGTGTGTGTGTGTGTGTGTGTGTGTGTCTGTGTGTCTGTCTGTGTGTATGTATAAAACAATAGACATACAAAACACACATACATATTATGCATACATATGAATGCACATACACATCCATGAATGTGTGTGCCATTATATCATACACACACACACACACACACACACACATATATATATATATATATATATATGTGTGTGTGTGTGTATACACACGCACATAGATATACATACTCATGCACACACACTTATATGCACACATACATACACACATTCATGAAAGTGTATAAATCCATGTAAAGAATACCCATCTGTTTACATGCATAAGTAAACTTAAAACCTAAATAAATTAAGCTATCCAAATGCATAAACATAAAAAGCATTTAACACACACACACACACACACACACACACACACACACACACACACACACACACCTGCATATATATGCATCCATATATAAAACATGAATATCAGATTAACTTAAACAAACAACTAATAAATATATAAAACCTATAAACACATATAACCCTATATAGCTAAAAATTATTACATAACAATGTATGAACATATGCATACATATAGCTCACATGCATATCTATATTGATACCTGCCTCTAGGATACCTACCTGTATAGGCATGTACGTAACAGATATACATTTGACTACACATATATGTATGAAGCATAAATATAAAATGTTATTTTCTTACCAGCGTGGTTGTAGACTTAAAAGATTTTTTAGTTCATAGTACTTATAGGAGACCACAGGAATTGATTACTAAAAGCATTAAATGGGGAGGATTAGTCCCTTGTGAGAAGTGTATGATATGTAAATATGTAGTACCAACTTTTAACACTATTAATGGAATTAAGTTCCATACTCAAGGGAATTTTTCCTTGTAAGAGTACTGGCATTATTTATGCCATAAAATGTCCCTGTCAGAGTTTCTACATAGGTGAAAGCAAAAGAAGTCTTTGAGAGAGGGTTAAGGAACATATCAGACACATCAGGAATAATAAATGTACTAGCCCGCTAGCAGAACATTTTAATCAATTACATCAGGGTGATTTTAATAAATTAGAAGTAACAATACTTGTGCAAGTAAAAATAGATTATCTGAGTGAAGATACAATTAAATATGTATTAAGGAAAAAGGAATCTGTTTTGATATTAAAGTATAACACTTTACATCCTTGGGGCTTGAATAAAGAATGTAACTGGAAAAGTTTCATCGAATAAGCCCTATTGGATATATAAAAAAATATTTTTAAAGTATAACAAGTTTAATTGATTAATTGTTTTATTGAAACATTGTTAATGAATTTAATTATTGTCGAATGATTTCATGTAAAAGCAATTGTTTTTTAAAAAACATTTACTCTGTAAAGGCTGTTCTAAGCCGAGGCACTAAGAGAGATTTAATTCTTGTGCTTTCAAAGTTTTATGCTGTTTTTACATTTGCTGGAGAGAAAATAAATTCTTGGAGGTATAATTCCTGGTCGTATGTGGTAAAATACCAGTTCTTTGTTTCCAGTGGAGTTTATAAATATAAAATGAACCTAAATAAACACCTAATAAATATATAAAACCTATAATCACGTCACCCTGTATATTTAAGACTGTACACACAACCAAGTATGTACCTATACATGCATAGAGCACACAATCACAGCTATATTAATACCTTCCTGCAGGATACCTACCTATATATGCATGTATATAACACATATATATGTAACTACACATGTATATACATGAGAAAGGGACAGCTGTAGCCTTTGCAAGATGCATAAATACATGTGAAACATAAGGTGCATGCCCTCCATTTAATATTTGTAATGACAATCTTTTTCTAGAGAGAACTCTGGCTGATAGGTCCTAAAATTGAGGGTACCCAGGGAAAAAGGACCATGCACAATGAACTTATCAGGTCAAAGTCACAAAACAACAAAATAATGTAAAAATTGACTGAACATTCTATGAAATGATGGGAAGCCAGGATCTGTGCTAAGGTCTGGTTCAACAAGAAGGAAAACCTTGCAATTATCTTAGTAAAACATAATTCCTATAATTCCCTCCCTGTGTGCTTATCAATAAATTTATGTATTTGTTTATTTAGTTAGGGCATACACAATCACGTGAAAGATAACTGACCTAAATTGTTAAGTATGCTAATACAAAGTTGCTGGCATTGAAATAAACCCACAATAAATATTTCACCTGAACTAGTTACTAGCTTTGCAAAAGCCACATAACTTAAGGCATGACAACAACCCTTCCCGGATACTGTGATACCTAGTAATATACAGATGGCCCTTTCTAAAATTATTTAAATTATTTTAGTATAATATTTATGAATAATAATTATGTTGATTAATTTATTACACTCAAAGGATCTTTTGTAAAATTATTCTAATGTAATAAAATTAAAAAATAATAATATTTATTAATTAGCTATTAAAATCAGAGGCTATGTAAATGTATTTAACTTACAATAGTTATAGACTACTTATTATTTATAAACTTGTTTAGCTATATAAGCACAGAAGTAAATGGTGACTGTTGTGATCCCATCTTTAAAGTGTACCTGATTATAAGGACTTATACTAATTTTGGATCTTAACATATACACATTTGTTTCAATTCCACATTGAAGTATCTGTCTCATATTCTGATTTAATAATTTTCTTATCTCTTTTTTGATATCCATGCTAAGTAATAGTTAATGATATTAATTCATTAAAGAATTTTACATAAGTATACATGCACACATTTAGCCGACATGTAAGCTCCTTAGCTGAATTTTGTTAACAAGCTGTTATTAGGTATTGCATATTTATCTAAAATTGTGTTGAATTCTCAATTCATATGTACTTCTGTTGTCACCATAAACAGCATATAAAGACAAAACATTAAATGCCTATGTTACACTATCAAAACCAAGCATACCCTTGCACAAACATCCTGTCAACGTGAGGCAGGAATTTAGTGAAGAGAAACAGAGTAAGCGTTTGTGCTAAAGTTCTTCATAAACAAACTACTACACCTCTCAAGTGTACCACACAATGAAGAATGTTCCTCACCTTGATTCCCAAAAAGTCCATGTTCCCCACAGCTCCACACTGCAAGATTCTGTCATAGACCCAGTACTAAGAATTTTTTAATAATATATTTCCATGGTAAATAATACTGAACAATAGTAATTTAAAGGCTTACAACATAAAGTAAGACATTTCAATCCTCCTTTGAACATCCTAGATTAAGTTCCCAACAAGCTGTTCATGAGTATCCCACACCACCTGCCTGATCCATACCACAAGAGGCAGTGATGTTCATTATACTGATCACTGCTGCAGTAGTTTTAGTTATATGAGGTTATCTCCTACCACCAAGGATGTAACAGCTGACTAGCTTTCAAAGGTACAGGCACCTTCCTTGTGTCCAAACTGTCAGGCAGCTTGGACTAAGCTGATGAAAAGACAAATTTGGGTGCAAAGCCATTCATAGCTTTACTGACGCCAAAGAGTACACTCATCTGAGGCTTTTGAGGATTAACAATCAGTTTATGCTTTCCTTTATTGGGCAGATAAGCTCCTCTTTGTGGAAAAAAGTTACATTTTTCTGCATTTTGCTGATGTTATATTACTTGCTGCTTCAGGAAAGTTATTTTAAAACTAGGCCTGTTATGTTTTAACAGACTGTCTTGAGACTGTAACATACTTTTAAATGGAACACTCATTTTTTTTCCATCAGTTTAAAAGTAGTGTGAGGTAAATGAAAACTTTGTTTGTTAAAAAAAGTCTTTATTTTTCTTCTGTAGGCCAAGTATAGTGTTTTAATGTGCTTTGTACTGTCTTCTTTCTGTCAAAATTGTAACTTTGGTGGACTGGTAGTGTTTATTGGCATTTGCTGCTTGTCTTCCCAGGGAAAGAGGCACCATTTTTGGCTTTACCATGGAATATTCTACTGGTCTACTTGTCAGTGCTTTTTCCAGCCACAAAAAGAAAAAAAATTAAGCAAACAGCCTATACCACCACAGCAGGCTAGCTATTTTCCTCAGCTGCAGGTGGGTGACTATGGTATGACCATTTGTTATACCCCAGACCACTCATCTTTTACCCTGGATCCCTCTAGTGTAGCACCTACAGCCACTATACTATAGACTAGTGACATCCTCTGTGGCTATTGGGATCCCTTAGTAGACAAGGCAGATCCACTCTTGTTAGTCCTTGGAGAGGGAGCAGGGAAAGTTTCCTTGTTGTTTCAAAATGTTGTTCACATCCCCAGGGAATTATCTGCTGCCATTAGTAACACTGTTGGCCCCATTTTTTTTTTCTGTCAAAAGGAAACAGAAAACCAAGCATGCATCTATTCCTCTTCAAACTTCTTTGGATAGGAATAACTTACTGGGTCTGTCTCAGGATATAATTCGGGGTCTTGATCCTTCTTTATTTTTTATTGACATTTAATAATTGGGAAAGTCCGAGTGGGTAGAAACCTATTTTCAGCAGAGGCCTGGGGAGAAAAGCTCTAAAGTATTACAAGACATTTTAAGAATACTAATTTCACAATCTTCAAAAATAAAACAAAAAACATCTGCAATTTAAACAATCATAACAAATTAGTTATAACATAAAAGCACTGGTTAAGAATCAGTACAAGTTATATGACAATCATGTAATATTTATAGAAATTTTTGACAGTTTGTAGAGAAATTAAAGATAATTTAGTCTAATACAAACAGAAATTGCAATATGAAGTGATGGCAAAACAGGGTTTTGGTATAATTATTGAGAAAGTCAAGGAAGAGAATTTGATAGAAGTAAGAAAGTAAGTGGAGAAGGGAGAGTAAGGCAGTATAAAGAATGAAAAGCTACTTGTTCACATTTAGGGATATAGTTTATCCTGGCTTTGGGCATGAACAGAGCCAGAATTTAGCTAGGAAATCTTTCAGAGTGGTTTTGAAAGATGGGAGGGAGGGTATTGATCTGATAGACGAAGTTCCAGGCCATAGTACCTTGTACAAGTACAGACAATGTCCAGCAGATTTGATAGGTTTGTAGACAGAAAGGAGTTTTTGGTTACTTGATCTCAAAGACCATCTGGGAACATAGTTGCATATAATACTTTTGAATGCTGGAGAGGCAGATGGATCCTGGATAATTTTATACATTGTAAGAAGCTCTGTATATGTTAGTTGAGGCAGTTCTAACCAATTTAGACTTTTTTCTGCAACACAGTGGTGGGTTCTGAATGGGGTATTTGCTGCAAATTTAGCAACTTTGTTACAGCATTGTTCCAGCTTTAATTTTTGTGAACCCTGGAGGTTACTAGTATCTGGTGAGAGAAAGAGGGATTCCTCTTTTCCGGAAGAACTTAATGATTCTGAATCTGAACAGGGAGATGCAGGGACAGATACATTTTTTCTCAGGTTTCTGATTCACACTCAAAGTAGAGCTTAGTTTCTGATTCTTCCTGTGGGAGCTTCTCTTTCCCTGAGGCTATTGCAACAATGTGCAAGTATTTTCAGTGGGAGAACACTGAGGTCTCTTAGTCCTTCAGAAAATACCATGAGTTGTTATAGAAGGATTTTCCAGAACCTACAATTATTCCTCCATTTCTATTTGCTTTAGGTGATGTGTGTTATTGCTTGGAGTTTTTTTGATAGTAGCTAGCTGCTCCTAAAAAGGCAGAGAGGAAATACAAAGTTTCTCAGTCTTTTAATTTTTACACACTATTCCCAAACCTGACCTAGCAGCTATAGCTTTATTGACTCCTCTGCTGCTAAGAAATTAGCTAATTCCTACCCTACTCTGGCTTTGATAAGGATGGGGAAATTATTGATAGGTATGGGGGAAAGGTACATACTTCTGCAACATTGATTTTCAGAATTTTTAATTGTCAGACTCATATGTTAAAGCTTGCTCTGACATGTCGTGAAAGTATGAGGAATGTTTTCTTAGCAGTTTCTTCTTGTGAGGAAAAACCTACTTTAAATAACTTAGTTTTTTCTATTGCACAGGCCACTACTCCTTGCAGTGTATGTATGAGTGTTGGCACGTCTTCCAAGGCTAAGGCCACTGCTACTGTTTTGAGGAGGTTTGCATAGCTACATTCTCAGAACCTCTCAGATGAAGTTAACATGAGATTTTAAATTCTCCCTTGGATAGAGATTTAGTATTTGTCTCCACTGCTACAGATGTGATTAAGAGTGTGATGAAAAGGAAAAGCTGATCTAGGGAATTTCTAAGGCTTTCAGCCCTCCTTTTCCAAATTGTCAAAGGGATTTTATATCTCCTCGTCCAATTCTGGAAAAAAAAAACAGTCTCAGTAAAGTTCAGATAAACAAACATTTACGATAAAATGGTAAGGGTGGTGGTGTCCAAAATCAAGTCTTGGACCTCCCAAAACCAAGGACAGGCCAACAAGACTGAATAACTGTTCAAGAGACTTTGTGATGCCTTCCCACCCTGGCCTCTTTTTTTCTTCCAGAAAGTCTGACTCTGCATTTTCTCTTTGGAAATAGACTGTTTCAGTCGAATGGATTCTGAAAATTATTCATCAAGGTTACAGAAAGTAGTGGGAGGAAATTCCTTCTTTCCAGGGGGTCACTCCTCATCTTCCAGAACAAACTCTAGTTGCCACCTGTTCTTCATCACATGCTGTCAAAGGAGTTCCTCCTTCCCAGGGTGGGGAGGGATTTTATTCACGGAAGTTCCTAGTGCCAAAGAAAGAAAATGCTTGGAGACCAGTTCTGACTCTTCCTTTCCTTAACCTGTTTATGATAGTGCCCAAATTCAAAATTATGTCACTTCACAACCTGGTAACTCTTCTTCCTCCTTCAAGTTTCATGGTTCATAGGTTCATAGGTTGGTACTAGGCTATAAGCCCTAAGGCCTATACAAGTCTAGCCATAACAATTCCCTGGCTATTTCTTCCCACACTATTTACTTCCCTGGACCCCTGTCTAACAGGGTGACTGACGTGATCCCCGGGGTGAATTTCCTTTCTCCCATCCAATCATCAAGTTTCCTTTTGAAGAGGGCCAAAGAGGCACTCTGCTTGACATGTATGGGCAATCTATTCCAGAGTCTGGGGAGTCTTTGGGTCAGGAACCTATCCCTCCAGCATGTTTTGTTTATTGTGATGACAAGGTTTAGATCCCTGGAGCGTGGTGCTCTGAGGGATTGGGATTTCTTTAAGTGTAGCATGTCCAACAGCTCTAGGTTTGACATGGCCTTGTATGTTAAGCAGAGATCGCCTCTGAGTAGACGATATGCGACAGAGTATAGCTGGAGTTTTTTAAGGCGGTCGGTGTAGGGCATCTGCTTTAGGCCTGTGATTCTTTTAGTGAGGTATTTCTGGGGCCTTTCCAGTTGTTGTAGATGTCTTGAGAGGTACATACCAAATGGGGTGTTGTATTCTATAATGGGTCTAATGAGGGATGAGTATGGTGGGACAATGACCTCCTTTTTTCTGGATGAAAAGCCCTTAGTGATGAGGTGTGCCACATAGAAGGATTTTCTGACTGTTGTGGCGATGTGGTTATCAAAGGTGAGACCACTGTCCACCTGTGTCCCTAAGTCTCTTATCACATTTTCGGTGTTTAGTGTACTGCCACCTATATGGTAATTCATGGATACATGTTTTTTCCCAAAGGGGATAACTATACATTTCTTGGCATTGAGCTTAAGCCCATGGCTCTGGCAACAAGCATCTGTTTCTGTAAGGCCCTTTTGTAGAATATCCACATCATTTGGGGATTCAATAATGGCTCCCAGTTTGCAGTCATCTGTGAACATTGTTAGCCAGAGTCCCTTAGTGTTGGCCTGTACTTCAGAGAAGTAGATGCCAAACAAGAGCGGTCCCGGGACTGAACCCTGAGGTACTCCACTTGTCACTTGCCTGGAGCTGGATTTGGAGTCAGCTACTTTTACAGTGTGGGTTCTATCAGTAAGCCAGTTAGCAACCCATTGGGTGACGTAGGGATTAATGCCCAGCTTAGTAAGTTTATCTCTGATTCCAGAGTGGGGAATGGTGTCAAAGGTCTTGGCAAGGTCTAGATAGGCTGTGTGGACCACCTTACCCTTGTCCATGGCTCTGGAGACTGATTCAAAGAAGTCAGTCAGGTTCAGGAGACAAGATCAGTCCTTCATGAACCCAAGCTGGGTGGGGTCCAGTGTTTGAAAGTTGCCAATGTCTTTGTTTATAAGTTCCATGATAATACACTCTATGGCCTTGCAGATAAGGCTTGTCAGACTGATGGGATGGTAGTTTCCAAGATCCAAGGTGGATTCCCCCCTTGTGGAGTGGGATAACTGTAGCTCTGTGCCACTCAGTGAGCAAGAAACCTGAGTTGAGGCTATGATTAAACATGACACTTAGGTGAGGTGCCAGTTCATATTGTAGTTCATGTAGTACACAGCCCGGGATGTCATCTGGTCCCATGGATGCTGTATTCTTAGCTTTGGAGAGTGCGTTTTTTACCTGTGTGGCCATTATTACAGAAATTTGGCAATCTTCTGGTATTGAGATGGGCCATTTAGGGGGTGAGAGGGGGTTGACGTTGGCACTGAATCGATCTGCCAGGATATTGGCAATATCCTTGGGATCAGTATATTTAATGCCATTCTGTTTTAGCTCACAGCAGATCTGAGCATTGCCATTTAGAATCTTGACATAGTTATAGAATGCCTTGTGGTTGTCTTTGGAATCTTTTGCGATTTTATTTTCGTTACTAGCTTTGGAGGATTTTATGAGGGATCTCAGTTTCTTACTGAGGCTGGTAAGGGAGTTTTTTACATCCTGGGATTTTTCTCTTTTCTGCAACAGTTTCTTTCTTTTGTTGTAAAGTTTGTTTATGGCAGGGGACCATCAGATTGGCTTCCTTTTTTTGGATGAGAGCATCTTGGTTCTATTTGGGATTGCACAATTCATGCATGAGTGGATGTGCTCATACAGTGCCTTAGTGTAGGATTCAGCAGTTGAACTTTCAGTTCCTGTCTGCATGGGTGTCATGAAGTTTGTCACTTCTGACTTGAGTAATGGGGGGTGGGGGTGGGATGTGGATGTTAAGGGTGATTAGCTTATGGTCAGACCTGACTAACGAGGGGGTGACCAGAGGTGTGGAGCATCGATTTCCCATGTTGGTAATGACCAGGTCTAGGATATTGGAGCCCCTGGTGGGAGTATGGATTAGTTGATCCAGGGCATTGGAATTTATGAATTCCAAGAACCGTTGGGCAAAGGTGTTGGTACATGAGTAGTTTTCCCAGTTAATGGCAGGGTAGTTAAAATCACCCAGTATTAGGGTGTTTGGTTCTATCTTAATATTTTCCAGTATGTTTAGAAAGGTGTAGTGAGAATCTTGGGGTATGGTGGGGAATCTGTAGCAAGCTACAATTTGGATTTCGGTCTTACCTAGTGTTAGTTGCACCTGGAGAATTTCAGACGCATTGTGTTGGGCAACTAGCCTGGTGGTGTGAATATCCTTGGTGAATATTGACACTCCTCCACCTTTAGTGTTTTGGTCCTGGTTTGGTGGCCGAAAAGTGTGGTAAGAGTTGTAGCCTGGTATTGCAGGGGTGCTCTCTGGAGCCTTGAACCAGGTCTCAGTTACTGCACAGATATCGATGTTCTCCATTTTTAGGAGTGCCTTGAGAGAGTGCATTTTGAGGTTTAGACTTCTAGCATTGAGTAGCATTACCTTCAGATTTTGCATGCTTGTACCTGTTACGGTGGTGGTTTTGTCCTTTGAACTTTGCCTAAAAAAAAGCACTATAGGGGTGGCAAGAGCCTTAGCCAGTAACCTGAATCTCTTGGGCGACAGTTGCAGACCATCTCTGGCAAAGCATCATGGTCTATCAATCATGTCGTCCCAGGCAGACAGATACTGGTAACACTAGAGTTAAAAGATGGTTATCATCACATCCCTATTTATCCAGACTTCAGATGTTTCTTAACGTTTTGTGTGCCTGGGTCACATTATCGGTTCTTGGCCTTATCCTTTGAACTATCCACTGGACCAAAAGTGTTCACAAAGTCTCTAGCTTCAGTTATAGCCTATTGCAAGCTTCAGGGTATCCATATTTTTTTTTTCATTTTTAGATAACTTTCTTTTCTTTGCAGATTATTTTACTAAGTGTTAGGAATGTATCTCTTGGGTGGGAGCTCTCTTACATAAGCTGGGATTCCAAGAGAACATTCAAAAGTCTTTCTTGTCTCCTTTACACAGGATTGTATTCCTGAGATGTCAACTAGACACCTCAGTTTAAAGAGCTATTCTTTCATAAGAATCAGATTTTTATTTAGATCTGTTTCTAAAGTTTTCTACTCAGACTTCAGTCACTGCGAGGGAATGCATCAGGATTTTGGGTCACATGACATCTATGATTTTCATGATCTCTCTGGCTAGACTCCACATGCGCAAGATGCAGTAGTATCTAAAATCTCTTTGTTCTCAGCATCAACACCTTTTTTATTTTCAAATCCCAGTTTTGGGGTTTGCCAGTGGAGGAATCTTTTGTTGGAAGCAACATATATACTTAAATCCAGGTCTGCCTTTCTCTTTCTCTGTTCCAAAGCAGTAAGTCACTACAGATGCTTTGGGCTTTGCTTGGGGAGCAGTTTCAGGAGTGATAAAAGTGTACAGGGTGTGCAACACCAAGAAGAGAAGTAGGCACATACATATCAAAGAGATGATTGCCCTGATCAATGCACTCAACTGTTGGAACCATTTTTCCCCTAGGACCTCCACAAGTGGTTACAGACAATACCACAGTGATAGCAAAAAGTAACCAGGTCATACCCCCTTTGCAGACTAGACATGTTACCTTGGGATATAGCTTCACAGCACAGCCTCACTCTATAGGCATCTAAAATTATGTGGCAGACAAGCTGAGCAGGACCAGAACAGACTCTCATGAATGGAAACTAGATCAGAGGATCTTTAAGATTTGATCCATCTGTGGGTAGTTCATGAAGTAGACCTCTTTGCCTCCCCTTTGGACAATCAGATGTGACATGTTTTGTTCAAAGACCCCATGAAAGAAAGCCTGGAAGTAACATGCCTTTTCTTTTCCTTGTCCAGGGATGTTCCTGTGTGCTTTTACATCCATTCCACTAATATCCAGGGCACTTCTGAAGATTCAGAAGGACAGACCATGATGCTTTGCCAGAGATGGCCTGCACCTGTCGCCCCTGGGATTCTGGATACTGGCTAAGGGTCTTGCCACCTCTATAGTGCTTTTTTTAGGCAAGGTTCAAATGACAAATTCACCACCATAACAGGAGCAGGCAAGCAAAAACTGAGGGTAATGCTACTCAATGCTAGTAGTCTAAATCACAAAATGCACTCACTCAAGGCACTCCTTAAAATGGAGAACATTGATATCTGTGCAGTGACTAAGATGTGGTTCAAGCATCTAGAGAGCATCCCTGCATTACCAGGCTATAACTCATAGTGCACATTTTGGCCATCTAACCTGGACCAGAACATCAAAGGCGGAGGTGTGTCCGTATTAATTAAGGATATCCACACCTCAAGGCTAGTGGCACAGCATAATGCATCTGAGGTTATCCAAGTGTAACTAACTCTGGGCAAAACTGCAATCCAAATTGTAGCTTGCTACAGATCCCCCACCATGCCCCAGGATTCCCACTCCTCTTTTCTTAATATACTGGAAAATATTAGGGTTCAACCAAACACCCTAATAATGGGCGATTTCAACTACCCTATCATTAACTGGGAAAACTACTCATGTACCAACTCCTTTGCTCAATGCTTTCTGGAATTCATAAATTCTAATGGCCTGGATCAACTTATCCACACCCCTACCAGAAGCAACAATATCCTAGACCTAGTCATTATCAACATGAGTGTCCGCTGTTCCACACCTGAAGTCAACTCCTCGTTAGTCAGATCCAACCATAAGCTAATCACCCTAGATATCTGCATCCCGTCTCACCCACCGTTAAGGAAACCACAGTAAAAAATTTCTCCAAAGCCATGCATCTTAAGACAGAAGTGATGAACTTCATGACACCCATGCAGATGGACAATACAGTTACGACTGCTGAATCCTACACAAATGCACTCTATAAGCACTTACACGAGTGCATGGATTGTGCTATCCCAAACAGAACCAAGACACTATCCTCCAAAAAAAAGGAAGCCAATTTGGTGGTCCCCTGCCATAAACAAACTCTACAACAGAAGGAAGTAACTGTTGCAAAAGAGAGTAAAATCCCATGAGTGGAGAAGCTCCCTGGTCAACCTGGTCAACCTCAGTAAGAAGCTGAGATCCCTTATAAGATCCTCCAAAGCTAGCTATGAAAACAAAATCACCACTGATTCTAAGGGCAACCACAAAGCATTCTATAGCTATGCCAAGAATCTCAATGGCAACACCCAGATCTGCTCTGAGTTACAGCACAACAGCATAAAAATTGCAGAACCAACTGATATTCCCAACATCCTGGCAGATAGGTTCAGTGCTAACTTTACCCCCCCACCCCCTAAAGGGCCCATATCTATACAGGAAGAATGCAGAGTCCCTATAATCACATCTACGCAGGTAAAAGCTGTACTCTCTAAAACCAAAAACACAGCATACATGGGACCGGACAACATCCCAGGCTGCGTTTTACACAAATTTCAGAATGAACTGGCTCCTCACTTAAGCACCATGTTCAATCATAGTCTCATGTCAGGCTTTGTGCCCACTGGATGGCACACAGCAACAGTTGTCCCACTCAACAAATAGGGAGCCACCACTGATTCTGGGAACTATCACCCTATTAGCCTGACGAACCTGGTCTGCAAGGCCATGGAACATATCATTATGGAACTCATAAACAAAGACATTGGTAACCTCCAAACTCTGAACCCCACCCAGTTCAGGTTTTTGAAAGTCAGATCATAATTTCTGAACCTGATCGACTTCTTTGAGGCAGTCACCAAAGCCATAGACGAGGGTAAGGTGGTTCACACAGCCTATCTTGACCTTGCCATGGCTTTCAACACCATCCCCCATTCTGGAATTATAGCTAAACTCACAAAATAGTTATAAATCCCTACATCACAAGATGGGTTGCCAACTGGCTCACTGACAGAACCCACACTGTAAAAGTTGCAGACTTCAAATCTGACTTCAAACCAGTGACAAGTGGAATACCACAGGGTTCAGTCCTGGGACCTCTCCTGTTTGGTTTCTACTTTTCTGAAGTACAGGCTAACACAGAAGGCCTCTGGCTAACGAAGTTCACAGATGACTGCAAACTAGGTGCCATAGTCGAGTCCCCACAGAATGTGGACATCCTACAGAAGGACCTAACTGAGACAGATGCCTGGTGTCAGAGGCATGTCCTCACGCTCAATGCCAAATTGTGCATTGTCATCCCCTTTGGTAAAAACTCTGTACCCATGAACTACCACATAAACGGCAGTCTACTTAATGCCAAATGTGTGATAAGAGACCTTGGGACCCAGGTGGACAGTAGTTTCTCCTTTGATAATCACGTTGCCATAGTAGTCAGGAAATCCTTCTATGTGGCACACCTCATCACGAAAGGGTTCTCATCCAGGAAAAAAGATGTCATTGTTCCTCATTACGTGGCACTTATTAGACCCATTATAGAGTATAATGCCCCTTTTGGAATGTACCTCACAAGACAGCTGCAGCAGCTGGAAAGGCCACAGAAGTACCTCACAAAGAGGATTACTGGCCTCAAACAGATGCCCTACACTGACCATCTTAAAAAACTCCAGCTTTACTCTGTAGCATATCGCCTACTCTGAGGAGATCTCTGACTGACATATAAAGCTATGTTAAACCCAGAGCTGTTGGACATGCTACACCTAAAGAAATCCCAATCCCTCTGAGCTACACGCTCTAGGGACCTAAACCTTGTCACCACAATAAACAGGACATGCTGGAGGGATAGATTCCTGTCCCAGAAATCTATACTCTGGAACAAGCTACCCATCTATGTCAAGCAAAGTTCCTCATTACCATTCTTCAAGAAAAATCTTGATGAGTAGATGGGAAATACACCCTGGGGATCACTTCTGTGGCTCTGCTCGACAGGGGCATAGGAAATTAACTTTTTTGGGTGGCGTAAGCCAGGGAACTTTGTTGGCTAGGCTTACTTAGGCTCTTGGGCTGATAGCCTAGTACCTACTTATGAACCTATGAACCTAAATCCTCTAAGATCATTGTGATCATTGCGATGACTCCCTTTTGGCCCAGCAACAGTGGTTCTCTCCTCTTTTGGAAATCGCTAGGGCCAATTACCACATGCTTCCTCAGACTGGATCTATTCACAAGAACAGTGGTATTTGATACTTCCCAACATAAATCATATTCAATTGACTGCCTGGATGATAGGTCTTAATTTCTTTTAGGCCCCTGTTTACTGAGGATGTGTAGCAGGTACTAACAGAAACAAGAAAGCCTGCTGCTAGAAAAATCATATATTAGCACACAGAAAAGGTTTTCCATTTGGTGTCAACAACATAACCAGCGCTCATTCAGGAATAGTTGTTCTCTGGTTGTACAATATTTGTGTGAGTTTCTATCCTATAGCCTTTCCTATTCCACTATCAGGGTTCATTTATCAGCCATTTCAGCATGTCTGCACACAGATCCTTCCCTTTCAAGGCAGTCTCATGTTAAAATGCTCTTGAAACTGGTTTTGCATTTGAGGCTTCCAAGAACACCAGTGGCCTCTCCTTGGAATCTTAATTTTGTGTTAGAGAAGTTAACACTTGCTCCATTTGACTGAGATAATTTGTCTGACTTGAGATTCTTAACATAGAAAAAAGTTTTACTGATTGCTCTGACTTCTGAAAAAAAGGTATCTGAGTTGCAGACTCTTATGGTGAATCAACCCTACCTTATTTTTCATAGGGACATGTTTTACCAATGAGGAAGCATGTATTGCTTTAAATTGCCTTTTTTAAATTATCCCACGGGCATTTTATGTCAAACAGTTTTTATATCTGGTTTACTATTAAAATGTGGAATAGCACTTACAGGAAACTGGGATGGTTGAATATGTGTTTTCCAGTTTCTGTAATGCCATTTTGTAAATGTTCAAACTCACATTAGTGAATGGTAACATACACTCGCTAATATGAGATCTATGTTCTTATTGACGATTGCACTACAGTTGGGATTGGGAAATTTACCCTTTTCCTCACTGTAGTATGATGTCAGAGTTGGAATATATAATTTTCAGGGGTGCAGCCCCCCACATGGGGGGGTGCAGGGGGGCTTGCCCCCCTGCAAAATTGTAAGAACTTGTGCTGTAGATGTACAATTTTTATGGCAGCTTCATTACAACTGCCTGAGGGTCTGACATCACCTCCTGATATTTCAAATACGTTCGAATGTGGATGTCGAGGTGATGCTTTCTGACATTCTGTAAAAGTGACATTGCCAAATTCGAAATCTCAGTTTGAGCAATTGAATAGATTTTGTTTTGACATATTCAACATTTCGATAGTAAACCATATAGCTATATCTACATAACCTGTTAGTCCTCAGAATTGCCCATGTATTTGTTTGACTTATCATTTGTTCCTTTATTTATCTATTTATTTATTTGTCTTTGTTGACCAGGAAATTATGACTGGGCAAAGCCTGTTTTTAGCAGAGGTCAGGGGAAAAAAGTTCCAGCAGATACATTGAAGATACTCATGACAAAAAGTTTTTTCAAGATTCATTACATAGATAGTTCTGAAGACAACACGATATAGTACTGTTATGAGAGGGTCTTTTTTAAGGAAGGCTGCATGCTAGGGTTAGGGGGAGGGTCAGAATTAGGTTTAGGGTTAACATGCATTACTAAGGTGGGCATGGGAAACTTCAGACGGTTCTGTCTCAGTATATGCATGGTAATGAGCAAACGTTCAGTTTGTCAACATTTTGCAGTTTACCTTTCTGAGGTTGATGTATGCACTACATGACTAAAGTGAGTAGACACGTATGTAGATATAGATATATAGACCGCTACATGTTACTTTATAAATAAGGAGGCCAACACCTTCTTATCTTAAACTGATAGACTATGAATTAAGTCCTTTGCAGTGTAAAATTTCTTAATTACCTATTTAATGTTGCCATCAGATCAAAACTACCAACGACCATTTCCAGATCCCTAATTTTGATCTATGTCAGTTAAAATACAGTTAGTCAAAATGCATGACCTCACATGTTTTAACTTTGAAGATTGCTAGTTTTTAAATCATTTATGGTATCCATAAATCTTGATAACTTACAGCTGATATAATTTCCCATATTTTAGTGTCATCAACAAGCTTGCCCACCCAGATATTCTGTTCTGTTGGAAATTCAGATGTGAATATATCAGAAAGCTGGAGTCCAAACAATGGCCCTGGATAACTCTCACAGTAACCATCTTTACCTCTAAAAATATTTTTGTTTCCCACTCCATATTTTTTATCCTAAAGCTAGTTTTCTATATGCCTCATAATGTAACTGTTGATGTTTACAGCTTTTATAGCTTTTAGTACTTCTAAGTAAGGAATTGAATCAATGCTCTGGCCATATCTAAATAAATTATGTCTGCTGGTATTCCCTAATCAAGTGTATTCATTAAATTAAAATAGAATGTGATTAAATTAGTCAAACAATAATAGTCTTCCTTGAAAATATGTTGGCTAATGTCCATCCCATGTATAACAGCTTTGGGTACCAATTGGAGAAGTGTTCTCTCAAAACTCTTCCCAATAATTCTAGTTTGTTGCTCACAGTGTTATGATATGGGAATTATAATGTCTCTTTCCACACTTCTGACATAACTTCCAAGCCAAAAAAACATGAAAAGTAACACAGAGAGTGATCTTTAATAATATTACATAGCAAGAAACATTAAATCTATCAGGATATGCGGTTGAGCCAAGTTTGATAACATTGATGACAATTAACACTATTTTCATGGAAATATCTGGAAAAGCATCACAATGGTAGATATGTCTTTTTTCTCCTGTATAGCATTAGTTGCACAGCAAATTGCTAAAGCATGTGAGTCTCTTGTATACTTCTAGACTCATGAACCTTTTTGTTAGATAATTATTTTGTATACATACTTCTAGATGCATGAATAATATTTGTTAATATATTGAAATCCCAGTCTATGCATAAGTGATTTGAGTAATTTTATTTAGGTTCTACAACACAGCATTTTATATTTAATTTATCTTATATACATATGATATTGAACACATTAGCCAGTCTTGTGGGCCTTTCAAACTCTGTGTATAGTTATACTCAACTATGGTCTCAACAATGTTATTCATCTTTGCAGTTTTTGAAATTGGTAAATCCCACTTTGCACTAGATGCATTAAGATCTTTTACTATCATTAGAAATCTGCATTAAAGCATTCCTTAAGAACAGCCCAAAACCTTTCAGTCATTCACTGACTTTGGTTGGAAGGTGCCATAGAACAGAACAATATCCCATTTGCTAGACCCCCTCATAATATTTACAACTATAACGTGGAATCATTGCCCCCCTCTGCAATGGATGAAGATAATTATGTCTCAATGTACATTGAAACTCCATCACTAATTCCACTTTTCCAATATTTATCATGTCTGTTGACCCCTGACAATGCTAATAGTATTTCTCTAAGAGCAAACCAAGATTATGTAGTAAGATGTATTCATCAGCTGCAATTATGCATCCAAATCCTTGAAATATGCTGTTCAAGCTCCTTTGCATTGATCATAAAAAACTTCAAATGACCCCAAATTGAAAGGACACTTTCCTTATATATTTTTGTACTAAAAAGTATTGTACTATATTGGTTAAGCTAGAACTGCAAAAAATATATTT
Organism: Protopterus annectens; assembly: GCF_019279795.1. Lineage (NCBI taxonomy): Eukaryota > Metazoa > Chordata > Ceratodontiformes > Protopteridae > Protopterus > Protopterus annectens. Next base: position 182,217,639 of record NC_056734.1, read on the forward strand.
CCCTGGTGACTTTGATATGTTTCACCACTGTGAAAGCTTATGTATTTGACCTGCAATGCATCTAAGATTGAAACCTCATTTACTGACTTCCTTTGCACCCTCTTTATAGGGCATTTGTTAAGCAACTACCCATTTTTAATATGTCACCCCTAGAGAAGATGTCACAAAAGATAACTGAATTCCCATGTTTTGACTAATAATTATACCGCAATCCACTTCTGACATAAAATTTTCTCATTAGTTCTGCTTACATCATTACCTCATAGTATCAGCAAGATGTTCCACAGAATTCAGAAAGTTTCTCACTGTTCGAGTAAATTACCTACAGCAGTTAGGTTAATTTTATGATGGTGGGAAATGTCATTAAGGTAAAGCTATGCCTACAGTGCGACAGACCTTATATCAGCTGATTAACAAATCTCTGAAATATCCCTAGTTTAACATTTGTGGCATCAAACCAGCTGCATTAGTGTTTTTCTTGGTTGCCCAAGACACTTTCACACACACACACACACACACACACACACACACACACACACACACACACACGCACACACGCACACACGCACACACGCACACACACACACTGCAATTTTTTGAAACTGATAAATGCAAGTTCATAGGTTCATAGGTGTGTACTAGGCTAATGGCCCTGGAGCCTTTACAACCCTGGCCCATAAAAGTGCCCTGGCATCGTGCCGTCCGACGTTAGTTCCCAGTGCTTCTATCAAGTAGATCCACTAGCGTGATCCCCGGGGTGAACTTTCTATTTCGAGGTGCTCTGCTTGACATGTATGGGAAGTCTATTCCAGAGCATGGGCAGTCTCTGGGTTATAAACCTGTTCCTTCAGCATGTTCTGTTGATTGTGGCAATGAGATTGAGGTCTCTGGAGTGTGTGGTATGGAGGGATCTGGATTTCTTTAGCTGTAGCATTTCTAACAGAGCTGGGTCAGACATGGCTTTGTAAGTCAACCAGAGATCGCCTTTTAGTAGACAATATAAGACAGAGAATAGCTGGAGTTTTTTGAGTCTGTCCATGTAGGACATGTGTTTAGGTCCCAGGATCCTCTTTGTGAGGTACTTTTGTGGCCTTTCCAGCTGTTGCATGTGTCTAGTGAGGTACATGCCAAATAGGGCATTATACTTAATGATTGGCCTAATGAGGGACGAGTAGAGAGAGATGATGACCTCTTTCTTCCTGGATGCAAAAAACGCTTGGTAATGAGATGTGCCACACAGAAGAACTTTCTGACCATAGTGGCAATGTGGTGGTCGAAGGAGAGGTTGCTGTCTACCTGTGTCCCCAGATCTCTTATAATGCCTTCAGCATTCAGTGGGCTCCCATCTATGTGGTAATTAGTGGGAACTGAGTTTTTCCCAAAGGGGATGATGATGCATTTTTTGGCATTGAGTTTAAGGCCATGGTTTCAACACCAGTCATTGGTCTCAGTAAGGCCTTTCTGTAGGATGTCTACATCACTTGGGGAGTTAATAATGGCTCCCAGTTTGCAGTCATCTGCAAATGTGGTCAGCCAGAGTCCCTCCATGTTGGCCTGTACTTCTGAGAAGTAGATGTCAAACAGGAGAGGACCCAGGACCGATCCCTGTGGGACTCCACTCATGACTGGTCGTCAGACTGACTTGGAGCCTGCTACTTTCACACTGTGGGTTCTATCTGTGAGCCAATTTGCAATCCACCTAGTGATATAGGGGTTGATGCCTAGTTTGGTGTGTCTATCAATAATTCCTGATTGGGGAATGGTATAAAGGCCTTGGCCAGATTGAGGTAGGCTGTATGAACTGCCTTGCCCTAATCCACAGCTCTGGTGACTGACTCAAAGAAGTCAACCAGGTTGAGCAGGCATGATCTACCCTTCACAAAACCAAATTGTGTGGGATCCAGAGTTTGGAGATTCCCTATATCCTTGTTAATTAGGTCCATGATGATGCTCTCCATAGCCTTACATTTCAGCCTTCAGCATTAGTATTTCTTAAAGCTAAATGATTTAGCCTTCAAGCAAATAATTTTTTAAACACAGGGCAGGATTCACGAAGCCTCCGTGTAAGAGTTATAACTCATACACGGAGGCTGCAGTTAAACGGAGTGATGTCAGCATGCTCTGCATATTCATGAGAGCATGCTGAATCACACCTAAGGCTAACACGGTCCGTGTAAGACAGTAGGGGGCGTGTCCATAGGCGAGCCCTGTAAGCGGACATGCCCCCAGAAGAGTAAAAGTGCCCAAAGTAAACACCCACAACAGAGTCCATGGAAATGTGAATAAACACAACACAACACATGTCCCCACAGACTATGAACATAAAATGTACAAATGAACATCACATAATTTTTTTTAAATTGTAAAGATGTTTAACCGTGAGTGCGCTTTGCTGGCGTGCCGTAAGCGCAGCTACAGTTAGCAGTCAGTGGGAAAGCATATAAGAACTAAATATGCAAAGTAAGCCAAGAAGCAATAGCGTAGCGGTAGAGATGTTGGCTGAAGAGCAGGCATTCATGGTTCGAGCCCCCACAACACCGATTTTTATTTTTAGCAAAATAAGCATGAAACAAGTCCCTGACAAATATGTACACATAAAATCACATTTTATGTAAAATGTAATGAAATAGCCCATTTATATTGAAGAAATGTGAGGTAACAAAACAATAAAAAATGCCAGATGTGCCCATAGCTGAGCTACAGTTTAACAGGGTGAGTGCATCTGCCCATAGGTGAGCAGTGGTTTAACTGGTGCAAAATGAGTGCCCATAGCTGAGTAGTGGTTTAACATGCTAAATCTATGTGCCCCTAACTGAGCTGAGCATAATATGCATGCTGATAGCCAAATGAGGCTTAAACCAGCGTACCCCGTTTGTGTGGAGCTGCGCACCGCACAAACAAGCTAACCGACGGGCAACGTTGAGCAAGCCGTATCAAAACTGCCTTTACACAGACACACCCCTCAGCTTGTCTAGACAGTCATAAAAAATAAAAAGTAGTGGCCATGTTCGAACCCAGGATACTATACACCATAGTCAAGGTACTGAACCACTAAGCCATGACAGCAGTGCCTATAAATGCAATAATAGCTAATATACAAGAATGAATACAAACTGGAGCATGACAATGCAGGTTTACTGAAGTTGATACAATTCCAAAATGGCCAATCACAGATATGTGCGGGAAAAACGGACTATATAAGCCCCATAGGCGGGAATACACAGCATAAATGATTGTAGAACTGAACTGCAGCCAGAATGACAGGAGTAGGAGAGGGTAGTTGCTTTCGAGCACAGAGGTGGGGCATTGAAGAGTCCAGGTACATGGTCTGGCTCCTAGTCCACAATCATGAGGCCCAACTCATGCAGGGCCAGGTCCTGTGGGGAGCATATAGGGCTGAGGCGTGGGACCGGTTGGCGCATGATCTCACCAGTGCCACAGGGATTCCAAGGACTGGTGAGCAGGTCCATCACCACCATGCGGACCTGAAGAGACGCAAGCAGGAACCATTGAACCTTTGGATCCAGGAGGCCCGGCAAATGCCCAACGCCCCACTACTGAGTAAGTTACATTTAATTATGTATGTAAGAAATTAAACTAGCTGATATTATGGAGATGTGTATTCCAATATTACTTCATTTATATTACAGCTGCAGGTGTCCATTCTGCGAACCGCAGAGCCTATGGCGATAGGCTGGTGCGGTTGCGCCACCAGGCAGGTCAGTAATCCACTACCAGTAACTGTAAAGAAATATAAAAGTATGACAGTCAGCAAAAGAGTGCAGTGTAGTCACTAAGGAATAAAATGTGCAAGTAACAGTGTGAAAGTGTTTGCAAGTATTGCTTGATTACAAAAGTGTGTTGCAGCCTGTAAGCCAAACAGAAAAATGAAAATGTCTGACATAAATTCTGAAATAAAAATGCCCCACCTGTAAGAAAATAGTACACAACCTGCAGCAGGCTGAAAAGTATAGCTGCAGAAGATGATGAAATCACATGTGTGAAATATATCCCTGTTGAAATACTGAAACATGACAGAAGTGAGACTGCTGGAAAGGATTGTAATAACTACAGGTAAAACATGTCAATAAAGCCTAGAAGTAAGTACCATCCTGAATAGTAAACTGAAAACAAGTGAGAGAGTGTGAGAAAGTGTCATGAATCCAGCAATACAATAGTAATAACCCCTGAATAAAGTATACTGCAGTCAATACAGAATGAAATGCATGTGAGAATCCAAACCAAACAGCGAAATCTGTTCAAAGTGTTGCTGCATCTGGAATGTGTATCCCAAAATCTGGATATGTTGCTCTCAGTCTGCAATATGCAGATAGTATGATTGTCTGATATACCAAACATCCACACTTGTCTATAGCTATATAAAGCAAATGTAGCAGGATGATGTAGCTGAACAAAGCTAGATATGAATGTGTATGAAGAACAATAAAATGTATATTGATGTTGCAGTAACAGTCCTATCACCAAGTTGAAGTAGTTATCATATTGGAAACTGTAGTTAGAACAGTAGTGTGTATATATGTGCAGCTATTAGAAATGTACAGCATATGTATTGGTATTGAAGGTGTTAATATTATTTGCTTCACCCCACCCTATAACCACATATAACCCAATCCAGCAATACAGTAGTAATAACCCTGAATAAAGTATACTGCAGTCAAGACAGAATGAAATGCATGTGAGAATCAAAACCAAACAGCGAAATCTGTTCAAAGTGTTGCTGCATCTGGAATGTGTATCCCAAAATCTGGATATGTTGCTCTCAGTCTGCAATATGCAGATAGTATGATTGTCTGATATACCAAACATCCACACTTGTCTACAGCTGTATAAAGCAAATGTAGCAGGATGATGTAGCTGAACAAAGCTAGATATGAATGTGTATGAAGAACAATAAAATGTATATTGATGTTGCAGTAGCAGTCCTATCACCAAATTGAAATAGTTATCATATAGGAAACTGTAGTTAGAACAGTAGTGTGTATATATGTGCAGCTATTAGAAATGTACAGCATATGTATTGGTATTTGAAGATTTTAATATTATTTTCTTCACCCCACCCTATAACCACATATAACCCATTCCACGTGAAAATGGTATGTGCAATCACAATTAACACCCCTGGACATTTGTCCTCTTGGGTCATATATATTTGCATGTCCGTTGATGCATCTGCCCTGTTCATACATCCAAACCTGATGGCCTGTTGCCATCAATCAACCCTGCATGTTGTTGGACTGTGTATTGCTGTTCATATTATGCATGTGTTATGCTCACTGTTCAATGGTGTGAATATCTGGGTGTTTGGTTAATGGGAATACTAATGCATGCTGTCACAACTAATTGTGAATGGTATTATATGTCACTAACCCAAACTGTCATGACATAATGCAAAACATAGGACGACAGGGAAGGTGGGTTCCAGCGGACCCACCTCTCCCACCTCAACTGGCGAGTGCACCTGGCACTAGTGCCCAGTCTGGACCCTCCTCTGGTGGCCCTGTGCCACCTGCAGGTGGAAGCGCTGCAGGGGATGGGGCACGCCTCCCCTCTGTAAGTGTGGCCGGAGGAAAACCACTACTCACCCTCCGTAGCGTCCGGACTGTGGTGTGTAGGGAGATTCGGGACTCTGTTCTCGAGCCCCTACACCAGCTTGAGGCACGGGTGGCACAACTTACGGGCATGCCTGTTGCCCGGCCTACACAGCCCCCAGCACAGCCCCGTCCTGGGCAGTGAAGGAACAGTGGCAACTGCCTATGGGTGGGGATATCAGTTCCACTGTTGCCATCTGTGGGCTCATGGGCTCTGGATATCCAAACCTCCATCCCCGTCAAATGTGTAACCCCCCCACACGTGTCATACACCGCCCCTGTATGCGTCTTGTTTGTCTTGTCTGTTTACCTACCTAACCCACCTCCCCAGCTGTACCGACTTCCTTCACCTGACATGCCACTCTCACCTGAAAAAAAAAAAAAAAGGGAACTCTGTACCCACAAAAAAATTACGCCCCATACATAGCTGCCCATTCCGCACACATGTCTGCTGGACATGGAAACTATCAATTACAATTGGCTGTACAACAAGTATTATTGTTGTCCTGACACCTCTCTCAGGGGTGGAAGGTTTCAAATGTCACACCAAATTACATACATATGCACAGCTGTTGCTAATGAAGAAATGGGCAGCTATGGGCCTTACCTACATCCCTCCTGCAAATCCCAAGCTTGTTTCCCTACTGTCTTACTCTCTTTGTGACCCCTTTTTCACCACTTTCCTGTCTCCCCATTTTCATTTCTTTCAAAGAAAATAGCTGGTGTGCCAGAGTAAGCACTGTTAAGCGGTTGTAAGCGGGTGTGCGCGTGTGTGCGCGGAGCTAACCGCCAGTGCACATGCGTGAGCTCCGCGCAAACCAGCGCTAACCCGGTTACAACTGCTCAAAAGTGCCTTAGTCACTTTGATTGACAGGTCCTGTACTCAGTCCAAAAGCAAAATAAAATCCCACTGTCAGTCCCGAACCCAGGACTTTGGAAACAGTAGTCTGCATGACCTACCACTAAGCCATGACTCTTATACAAGAACATTGTGCTAAAATAAATATAACATGTAATAGTAGGGATGAATGTAAACGGAATATAGGATGTGTAGTACCCAAAGCATGTCATTTAGAATTACTGTCAAAACTACTGGATTCCCATAATAGTAGTGTGTGAACAGAAACAGCCATGCTAGTTGGTAGCTTGTAGGTAATAATGTCAGTTAATGTACATATATAAATGTATGTATATGTACATATATATATATATATAAATATATATCTATATATAGTTGTAGGTGCCATTGTGCATACACACTTACTACAGGGAACAGGAGAGAGGAATGGAGAAATGTGAATCTACAACACAGCCTGAATCATGAGAGAGATACTAACCTTTACACTCACAGAGCAGTGTCCACAGCATACCAGCATGGTCCCTGCCCTTACAATCTGAAAGGACAACGCCTATCTCACATACCCTTTTATAGCACTGTCCTGAAATCACAGTGAGAACTGCAATCAGTACACAACTGGCTGTATGCAATTAGCAAATGCTGGCTTACAATTGGTGCAGAGGCCATCACATGGACCTATGCAGATACCTACAAAAGCATCCTGTACTAACACTCCACACATGCAATACATTCATTGCACTGTCTGGAAGCAGACAGAGGGAGAGAGACAAACCGAGACAGAGAGAGAAAAAAAAAAAAAAAAAAAAACATGCTACACACTGTGACTCTAAGCTGTCAGAAGTGACAGTAGCAGCAGGAATCAGAAGCAGTGGTAACGCAACCAGCTGCGACAAACACAGGTAATGCAAAGTAGCAGGTTAATAGTGTGCATACTGTGAACCCTCCAAATGTGTCATAGGTCTGTATCTATAGGTATGTCCATGTGATATGTTGTGTGTACGTAGTTCCACTAAAAGGGGATGACTATACATTACATGTCAGTCAGTGTTAGGCCATGATCCTGGCAGCAGTTGTCTGTGCGTTGCCCTCGGCAATGGCTGTAGTGACTGCTTTGAAAGGTCAGCCAGGTTCAAAAGGCAGGATCAGCCCATCACAAAGGCACACTGGCTGGGAACAAGTGTCTGCAGATACCCGATATCACTGCATATGCATCCCATACTGCATAATTCCATAGCTTAGCAGACCAGGCCAGTTATGCATATGATGTGGTAGTTCCCAGGGTCAGTCGAGGTGCCTCCTTAGTGGTGTGGGACCACTGTTGCTGTATGCCACTGTCCAGGTACATATCCTGTAGTACGGCCAAGATAAATTATCAGTCTTATATGCGGTTGTATGTCCTCTTGGAGTGCAGGTAGCACACATCCAGGGATTCCATGAGGTCACAGTGATGATGTGTGTTCTGCTTTGCTGAGGGCGGCCCTCACCTGGACATGTGAGATGATAGGGAGGTTACATACAGCTGTGATAACTATTTCAACTGGTGGGGGAGAAGGAGGGGGGATACGTGCACCGAACCTGTCTGCAGGAATGTTGCCAATATCTGTGTGTTTGGTGAATGTTAAGTAGGTGTGTATTAACACAGAGCATATCTGAGGCATTTGGTCCATATGTGTAACATAACTGAAGAAGTCCTTGTGGTTATCCATAGTGTTTGTGGCCATTTCCCTCCCAGAGTAGGCCGTGGCCATTGTTATGAGGGACCGTAGCGTAGTACCAATGCTGACCACAGATGCCTTCCCTTAATGTGAATCTGCTCTGTCCTGCAGTAGCCTCCTGCTATTGTTATACAATCTGCCTCTGTCTGGGGTCCACCGGACAGGACGCCTAACCTTTGTGCATAGGGTCCGGGTTAGAAATGTGTGTGCAAGTTCCATGCAATCTGTGGCATGTCCGTGGTAAGCATTTGCAAAGGGGTCAGCAGTGTGGGTTGTGGCTTTCACTGGCCCAGTGTGCTGCATGGATACCATCTCAGTCCTAACAAGTGAATAACTGTCTAATCACATACATATCAAAGTAGTCTACTGTGCTGGTGGTGGTGGTGGGATATGTATATCCAGGCCGAGTAACTTGTGTCCACATCACACTAGTGGATGGCATCCCACATACAGTACCTTGGGATGAACCCCCAGAGTGAGGTTGTGCATTGGACCTGTCAGTGTGTGCTGACCGATGGAGCATGCTACTATGTTGTGTGGAATGTGGCAGGTATTGTTGCACAGGTGTTGGCTGAGCACTGATATCTGGCCATGTACTTGTGTATCCACCATGACACACACACATGCGACATATGGGAGTAGTAGTATATCACTACACATGAGTATCATGTATAGTATGTGTGCCATATATTGCTGACATAGTCTGCTGATATCCTGTTTGTGTTCTCTTCCAGGGAGATGGAGCATCAGCATAATCCCGCCTACTCTACAGCGGAAGATACATGAGGAGATACACCAGAGCCTGGAGCGGGAGTATGACATCCTGTTTTCCCGCACCAGTCAGAATCAGCAGGAGAGGGCTGCACTGTGGCAAGACCTTGTCCGTAGGGTAAATGATATTGGCACGCATAACAGGACATATGAGCAGGTACGACATCACTGCAGTGATTTAATCAGAAGTGTCCGTCAGCGTGCATCAGATATCCACAGGCAACAGGTTGCCACAGGAGGTGGGGTGGCCACACATCCCCCCCTCACCAGACTGGAGGGGCTACTCCTAAGTGTTGTGGCCCCAGCCCTGGAACAGCAACAGCAGTACACCTGCATCATGATGGAGGCTGGATCCACACAGCAGCACAACATGGAGCGTGCAGGTAATATGCCATATGTACACTTGACTGTTCTGTACACTGTTAGTTTATGCATGTGTAAGTTGTGTCCGTGTTATGTATCTGTCATCATAGTATGTAATTGTGCATGTGTGATACTGGCAATATCAGCAGCTGACGTGTGAAAGGCAACTGGTGTACTACTGCACTGTATCATATGCAATATCAATGGCACAGTTGTGCCCACTGACATTAATCTCATCATTTCTGCAGGTCCCTCTGGGGTTACAGCAAGGCAGGCCATCCATGCTGGTGAGTGTGTTTAACAATACCTATAATAGTCCTGATAGTGCTAGTAACAGTAGTGTAACTCAGTAGTGCTCTGTGTGTATACTGAGGGGTGTGCATGTGTGCATGTGTGCAGGTGTGCCTGTGCCCATGTGTGCATGTGCACATGTGTGCATGTGTGCAGGTGTGCCTGTGTCCACGTGTGCATCTGTGCATGTGTGCCTGTGCCCACGTGTGCATGTGTGCATGTGTGCATGTGTGCATGTGTGCCTGTGTCCACGTGTGCATGTGTGCATGTGTACACGTGACCACGTGTGCATGTGTGCATGTGTGCATGTGTCCATGTGTGCATGTGACCACGTGTGCATGTGTGCATGTGTCCATGTGTGCATGTGTCCACGTGTGCATGTGTGCATGTGTCCATGTGTGCATGTGTCCACGTGTGCATGTCTGCATGTGTGCCTGTGTGCATGTGTGCATGTGTGCATGTGTGCCTGTGTGCATGTGTCCACGTGTGCATGTCTGCATGTGTGCCTGTGTCCATGTATGCATGTGTGCCTGTGTCCATGTGTGCATGTGTGCATGTGTCCATGTGTGCATGTGTGCATAAGTGCATCACTGGTAACAATGTGTGGAGACTGTAAACTGTGTTTCCTGTCTTCCTCCCACAGGTTCTGGTGCTGCTCTGGTGTCCTGCAGCAGGGAACCTGAATCTGGTGCCACAGGTACTGGTAATGATGATATTTGTGTAATGGTACAGGAAGGTGTGTCAGGGTCTGCCATTGGTCAGCCAATTGACAGTACACAGCTGTCAACCCCATCATTGCGCACATTCATCCTGCCAGTACATCCTTTGTCACCATTGTCCCTAGGTGATGGACAGGATACAGTGGGCATTGACCAGGGTAATGTGGTACCTGTGGCACATGCGTTCCCACACAGCAGCCATGGGCAGGGTCCTGTGATGGTACCACACAGACAGTTGCCCATGGGTTCTCGTGGGAGCATCCGTGGGCATACTGCCTCTGGCAGACGTGCCCAAAGAGGTCTGTCAACCTCAGCTATATTTCGGGCTGTCATGCAGGCACAGTCGCGTATGGAAAGGTACACCAGACAGGGTCTGAGGGAGCTGAGAGCATGTTGCACAGCCATGACTGACAGTATGCGTGACATCGCGGATGCTATCCGTAATTTCACCGATGTCATAGACAGACATTGTGGGGACATATTACAGCAGTTCCACAACCAAATGTCCATGAGCCAGGGCAATGGTGGGCGTTTGTGGCGTTGACGTGGCCGTATGCCAGCAACAGCAGCAGCTGGCAGTCGGTGCGGATGACAACAGGCCCGCGCATGCCCCCATAGTGCCAGCAGCAGCCCCAGCAATGCTGGGTCTGTGCTGTCATCGGAACGCCCCAGGAGACCACGTGCACGTGGCTCTGGACAGTCCCAGCAGGGACCTGTGTCCAGTCAACACACTCCCGCTTCTAATGACAGTACCCAGTCTGGCTTAGTACTGGATACGGTCCATAGCACCCCTGCCAGGCACAGGTACCATGTCCGTGCCCACAGACACTGATCTGTATGACCTGCTAGGTGCAGTCTGTGGCTGTCCACAAACCCCTGTATATGGCAGCCATGAGGTGGAACTGTGTGCGTGCATACACACATGCAAAATGTTAACACCTAGGGCAAACACATACACGCACACACTGCACCAACACTGCCCCATCCTATACTGCTGCCCCTCACCAACACACATACACACACATGTCAATTGGTGGTATCAGTGGCTGACTCAGGCATACCGAATTCACACCCTGTGCATATGATGACACTGTGCCACCTCCTGCAATCTCCAACATCATTGCGGGAACAGGTAAACACGTTACTGATGCACAGGGTGACTACATAGAAGTGTATTAGTAGTATCATGTTGGTAACAGTACAGTGTGCTGCTATGACTGTGTGTATATCCCAGCATGCCTGATGCAGTAACCGTATGAATGTCCTGAATTGTTAGCTGCACCCATAGTACATACCAAAGTGTAACAGCTGCACATAATTGCATGCCGGTGGTAAGGATATCAACAGATAGCCGCATACATGGGTAGCACAGGGGGGAAGCTAACGCAGGTAGTGATATGCAATGGTGGACATGTACAGTAATGGTGTCAAGTTGCCCACAACGACTATGCAATGTGGATGTTTGCACATGTTGATATGTGTGCAGTACCACTGTAATCCAAATCAAAATTAACTATGACATAATATCAGTTCTACCATGGGCATCTGCGCTGTGTATTCCTGGGTACATGTTGATAGTGCCTACATATTTGCATTGTTACCTACTGTTATTGTTACCCCTTCTTTGTTGTACAATGCACTACTTACAGCCCTGCTTACTGTAGCTTTGTTTGCATGCATGTTCGCTTGGGGTTCCCTGGAACACTGCTTACACCTGCAATGCAGAGTTACAGTGCTTCTGTAGACTCCTAGTGACATCTGCATAGCGTACGATACGTATGTCAAGTTTACACATGACAGAACGTCACTGTCTGTCCTGTACGCATGTACGTTGCCTGTGACACATTGCACATGTCTTACCTGGCATTTACCCATGTGTGCAGTCATATATGCCAGTGCTATGAAACAGTAGCAGTACACCCACACATACACACCTTCAGTATGTTGTTCCCCATTGGCCCTATGTGTTGGTACTCACCATGGCAATCACACTACTAGGGTAGCATGTGCAAAGGTAACCTGTGAATCACCTGTATGGTCCAGTTGTGGTTTATGTGAGTCATGTGGCAATGTCACAGCTGCCACATGTATGCAGTCAGCCATCACCCTTGGCCAGGAACGTACAACACATGTGTGGGATGCCACCACACAGCCAATCTGGGGACTGAGCTCTCTGAACCCAGTAATGCCATACCCTGTCAGGTGGCATGTCATATATACTACATCCTGGACAAACTTCAACCCCAATCCCTGCTGCTACTATTGATAAAACCCCTGAAGATGTTTCTGATAGTTTTAACCAATTCTTTACTGAGACATTTCAAGCCCTAGCTAGCCAACTACCTCCTAGCTCCCCTGGTCCTGAAAGTAGCACCCCTACAAACCTACTTGCATTCAGCTTCCAACCAGTCACCACTTCACTTATCCGTACCTTGATTGAAACATTAAAACCCACTACACTTTCTGCTGATCAACTCCCTGCTGAGTACCTACAAAAATCAGCTGATGCTATTGCTTACCCCATCTCAAAACTAATCAAACGAACCATGGTAGAAGCTAAATTTCCCACCATCTGTAAAATATCCTATGTAATCCCACTTCACAAAGGAGGCAGCTCTACTGAATTCTCCAGTTATAGGCCAATAGCTATACTCTCTCCACTTGCAAAGATTATGGAAGAATGTATTCATAGACAATTCATGCACCACCTAATCCAAAATCGCCTTATGGCAGACACTCGGCATGGCTTCCGTCCTCATCACAGCACTACTTCAGGCCTTCTAGCCTTTATTAACACCATAAACCATAATCGCAACAATAATTATATATCCTCAGCCCTCTTTTTGGATCTTTCCAAGGCATACGATATGGTTGATCACCAACTTGTAATCCACACCCTGCAAACATTCTGTCTAGATACTGGAGCCCTCCAATGGTTTCAATCCTACCTGAATGGTCGACAGCAGGCTGGCCTCTGGCAGAACAAACTCTCTAACCTTATACCTAACACCCTCAGAGTACCACAAGGCTCTATACTAGGGCCCTTGCTGTTCTCCATCGTCATTAACAACCTTTATACTGTCATCCCAAAAGTCAGCTGTATCCAATATGCTGATGACTCTACTCTGATTTGCTCAGCCACATCTCCAGTAGAGTTATGGTCAGCTACCCAGACCACCTTTAATACAATAGAAAACTGGCTTTCTGAACATCGTCTGATCCTAAATCCCAAAAAAACTAAACTGCTGTTATTTCACCAACACGTAGGTCTACCGCTTTCACCTTTACCATAAAATCAAATGATGGCACAATAATCTCCCCTGACCCATCTACTAAACTATTAGGTGTCATCATAGACAATAATCTCAAATGTGACCTACATGTTAACCATACTATCAAAACCATCAATTAAAAACTAGGGTCACTTTACAGAATAAAAGCCTTCCTAACCCCTCCAGCTAAAATTGCCATAGCTCGCTCACACCTTGTTTCAACCCTTCTGTATGCTTCCCCTCTACTCTCGAATATGAACAAGACTGTCCTTAACAAACACTCAATTTGCTACAACCACATTGCCAGGTTTGCCACTGGGCTGCCTTTTAGGACACATCATTGCATCAATCTAAATCAGCTTGGTTGGCTTGAACTACCTAGCCTACTACAGTATAACCAACTGATTATGGCCTATAAATTCCTCTATAATCCAGACAATACTCCTGCACTTAAAAATATTATCACCCCCTATAACAATCCTAGACCACTTCGATCCTCTAACAAACTACTAATTCAGACTAGCAAAATTAATAACACAGCCGGTGATTCTCTCTTTGCAAACTCTGTAAGTAGATCCTGGAACTCACTTCCAGCTGATATTACCTTACTTTCCACCTTAGGTCAATTTAAAACTAGACTCAAACAACATTTGTCACTTAACTGGCTATGTCAATGTATCAAGCCTGGCTAACTTGAATGTGTAAAATCTGTTAACCAGTTTAATGTGTAATTTAATTTAATCCTGACTTGTGCTCAGGACTAACTTTAACCTGTGGAACTTGTTTAACTTGCTTACTTATGTAATCTCTGTAAATAATCTGTTTGTAATATGTAATGCTGGTATTATGTAATGCTGTATCTGCTTACCTTTGGAGCTTTTCTCCCCGGGCCTCCGCTGAAAATGGACATGCATCCAGTTGGACTATCCGGGTCAACAAATGTAAGATAAATAAATAAATAAATAAATAAAGAATATTACAGTGACTACAATACAAGTCAGACATTGACACGCACTGACAGCATGCTGATCACACTGGGGCATACGTGGGGACTCAGAATAGCATCCTGCCTGAGCATCACAAACCTCCGCAGCTGGTACACAGGCATATGTTCCATCGGAACAGAGCACATGCCACACATGGCACACACATCCTGTGTGCCACACACTCACAGCCTGTAGGGCTACACAACACACCTGCTACAGACGTGTCAGGTATCTGTCTTGGGTGCTGCACTGGGGTCCCGCTCAACAGGCTGTATCTGGTGAAGGTCACAGTGATATGCCTCAGGGGCACTATGGTCCACCACAGAACACATGCATACAGGTCAGTCAGAGGCATGGACACATATGACTCACTCATTGACCATGCCACTATGGCTGACCTGAGACATACCTCCCTGGACGACATGATAGGGAACATAGAATGGATCTCTCAGCATGTGGCACAGGCCAGTATGAGCCTGATCTTGGTTGCCAACATACCCTCACCAGGTATGCTACCACTATATGTGGGAAGGGTGTTGTATGTCTACATTCTGCTCAGTCTCCAATATCATCCATAGGGTATCTGCTGGCTGTCAACGTGTGCTTACATGCTAGGGAAGCCACAATGATGTGCAAGGGTCATCTTGCATGTGACACCCATGGCCCGATGTATATTGGCAAAGCTCCTTGATGCACACATACTGCCTTATGCTGCAGGACACAGTTTACAAAGCCACCTCCGCGGGTATCACACAGGTTAGGACACTAACAGTGCTGCTACACAACAACAGCAGTGTACACCGCAAGATGCATGCACTGGACACTGTCCTCAGCACAGTGAACTGCAATGTCTGTGCAGTACCAGAGTCCTGATTCATGGCTCACAGGTGTTACCCATCACTGACAGGTTATGTCCCATACCACGCCTGTCGTCCCCTACACATGTAACGCACATGGACAGGGGGGTGGTATCCCAAGGCACCACAGATACACACACCTCCAAGTTGTTGGCACAGCACAAAGCATCAGGGCCTAATCATGTGCAGCTAACAGTGTGTCGGACTGCCATCTGGTTCATAGCCTGGCACACACAACCCTCCAATACACAGGAAGACCACCTATCCTCCATAACAACACTGGCAATATGACAGTCTCAAGAACTGTCTTTATATGGCTGGACTACATCCAGCCAAACATTGTGCGTGAGCATTACTGTAGCTACAACACACTAGTTGAAGGGTTCACAGCATGTGGTCACTGAATTGCAGTGGAACGACATGTTACCACTACCACAACAGGTGGGAACATGCAGCACCTGTACATCGACTACATGTAGACTATATGGCCCAGACCAGATGTGTATCACCTGCTGTAGGTATTTTACCATATACACCCACACTGTATAGACACATACCACGTGCGGCCCCTGCACAGTAAGACACAGTCATATTGGTATACATTGCAAATACCATTTATCCACTCGAGGCATGTGTCAGACATGGTAACTACTGCAGGTCACAGGTATTTATGTGTATGTGTCACACACATACATCACGTGTGCAATGCCATTGCTGGTTTAGGCAATGGCATGCATTGTTATGTACAAAGACCCACACAAGGTCATAATGTGTGACACAACCACACGTGGCAGTTGTGGGTTACCAAAACATACCTATCTGTACTCTGAGAATGGTAATAGACACAGTAGCAGAGCGCACTATTGGCATTACTGGCCAACTAGCCCTGTTTGGCTGTGCTGATAGTGTGGTGACATCCCCTGTGTTTACTGGGGGAATATGCAGCATCTGGTGTATTGTAGTATTTGCCAAAAGGATCTGTTCTCTCACACTTGCATTTACACACACCCTACTACCCCCACACACACACACTCACACTTGCATTTGCAGGATTCATACCCCTACCTAACTAAGTCACGACACGTCAGAGAGACTCATTAGCAAAGTGCACTATTCGGATTACTAGATAGTTCCTCTTCTCTGGCTGTACTTATAGGGTGCTGATATCATCAGTATTTTGAAAGGGTAATGTGCATCAGGTAGTGTGATCTCCTGATTGCCGAAAGTAACATGTTTTTCATACGGAAATGCACACACACAAACTCCCCACATCCAAACACACACACACACTTGCAGGTTTCAAACCCCTACTTAAATATGTTATGGCACTTGAGAGTGACGCTGTAGCAGGTTGTGCTATTCTAAGTATTGGCAAATGTCTCTTCTCCAGCTGTATGTATAGGGTGCTGTCATCATCACTGTTTGGAAAGGGTAATGTGCATCATGTAGTGTGATCTCCTGATTTCAAAAACGCACATGTTTTTTTATACAGAATTGCACACACACAGAGCCCCCACATCCAAACATGCCATTTACAGGTTTCAAACTCCTACCTAACTATATTATGACACTCGGGAGAGATGCATTAGCAGAGTGTGCTATTCAAATTACTGGGAGGTTTCCCTTCTCCTGCTGTACTTATAGGGTGCTGACATCATCAGTGTTTAGAAAGGGGAATGTGCATCCTGTCGTGTGTTCTCCTAGTTGCCAAAAGGGATATTTCCATCATACAGACTTGCACACACACTAGCCCCCTCCACACACACTGAGCCTTTGCAAGATTCAAACCCCTACCTAACTATGTTCTGACACTCGAGACGGACACATTAGCAGAGTGCGCTATTCCCATTACTGGTAGGCTTCCCTTCTCCTGCTGTACTTATAGGGTGCTGACATCATCTGTGTTTAGAAAGGGGAATGTGCATCCTGTAGTGTGTTCTCCCAGTTACCAAAAGGGACATTTCCCTCACACAAAATTGCACACACACTAACCCCCCTCATCCAAACACACACACTTGCCATTTGCAGGATTCAAACCACTACCTAACTATGATACTTGAGTTGGACGCATTAGCGGAGCACACTATTCACTTTACTGGGAAGTTTCCCTTCTCCTGCTGTATTTATAGGGTGCTGACATCATCAGTGTTTAGAAAGGGGAATGTGCATCCTGTAGTGTGTTCTCCTAGTTGGCAAAAGGGATACTTCTTTCATACAGTCTTGAACACACACTAACCCCCTCCACACACACTGAGCATGTACAGGATTCAAACCCCTAACTAACTATGTTATGACACTCGGGACGGATGCATTAGCAAAACGCGCTATTCGCATTACTGGGAGGTTTCCCTTCTCCTGCTGTACTTATAGGGTGCTGACATCATCAGTGTTTAGAAAGGGGAATGTGCATGTAGTGTGTTTTCCCAGTTGCCAAAAGGGACATTTCCCTCTCACATACACAAACCCCACTCACACACACTGAGCATTTGCAGGATTCAAACCCCTACCTAACTATATTATGACACTTGAGAGAGACGCATTAGTAGAGCACACTATCCAAATTACTGGGCATCTGTTCTGCACCTGCAGTATTTATAGGGTGCTGACATCTTTATTTCTACAGAGGTATGTACATGTAGTACTACCTGTCAGGTGGGGGATAGCATATATATGCATTTGCAGCCACCTACATCAGGGTCAGATATGCACAACGCACTGGTAGGTTATGTTCTATACCATGCTTTGTGACCACAGGACCTGTAACACACAACACAACCAGTCCAGAACACCACACCCACATCCAGGACACACACTTAGCTTCCCTGGGAACAGTGCCGGGATATGCAGATGTTCACATACACCATTCCAGTTGTTAACATCAGGTACAGGCATATTGTGTGTAGGAACTACTCAGGCCTCTACCACTTTACCCTACAGCCACTACAATTTGTGGGTCCATGTGCTATGGCAGAACCACACACCACAGCCACATGGGGGAATACATATTGCACCTGTCCATCTGCAACGTAGGTACTCACTGTTCCACACCAGAGGTAGACCACCATTGTTGATATCTGACCATACCCACCTTTCCCTGGACATCCATATCCCATCTCCACCCCCAGGCAAGGTTGTCACTGCACACAAACTGTATTTAGCACAAGCAGACTCTACACTTGTGAAGACTGGGGTGGACGACTTCAGAGGACCCATGCTGGGGGACTATACTGGCCACTCAGCATAATCCTTGACAATTGCATTCTATGAGCATGAGTATGGTTTGCATTGATCATGCTATCCCAAATATACCGATGACTGCTCCACAACAAGACACCTGTCAGCTGTACACCAGCCATATATGCGCCGTACAACGAACAGAGTGAGCTAATACATTGCAGAGCTGTAGCCCACAGAGGGAGGACATCTGTGAACAGTTCCGGCATGGCACTTCATTCACACATAATCATTACAACACAGTGTTGACAGTGGAATCATCCAGAGAATGCAGATGGGGCTCCGCTCAGTCTGTTGTTGATGGACACCTACTGTCAGAGATCCTCAGCAACCCTCTCCCAGCACACACCGACAACATGGCTGTGGCTTAGCACATTCAATCCCTGGGACCTCCACGGTGCCCCTGCTTGACAGAGGCACAGCTCACTAGCCTCACATGTTGCCTTCTGTGACCTACTTTACAGTGGCACAGTAGCCTACTGTCCTGGGGATGCAGATACCAAGCACACTCTGGCTGAGCTGTCATTCCCTAGGGCAACAAGCCTAGTATTGACCTCTACACCCATATGTTCAATTGTCAGATGCACAATATTTGTTGTGCTGTTCTACTGTTTGCAGGTCTTTATTGCCATAGCATTCCCTGTTCCTATGACCAACTTGTGTATATGTGGAAGATGTTTGCATATGACAGCGATCCACTATATCACTTATGTCTCTGTAGTCATTTACTGTGTGCACTGGGCAGATTGCTGTGTTGTGGTTGGTTCCTGGACTGACACGTACAAATACCAGATATGTGTGGCCAACTGCTGAACGGAGATATGGCCTAAGTGTGTGAGCATGCCCAGTTCAGCCTTTCCATGGCATGTTGTCTGACATATGCCTCATTTATCAAAGTGTGCGAGCATGCCCAGTGTGAGCTTTCCATATGTTGCACTCTGAAGTCCACCACATATTTGGGTGTGTGTGAACTTCAACAATATCTCACGTTTATGGTTGTGTGTTGGGTGTCATGTTGTGTACTAACTGGCCAACTGCTTCGTGTCTGCCACAACAGGGATTACACTGTGCCTGCAGGGATTGCATGGGATACTTTGCAGACAGTTCTCAACATACTTTCATAATGACCTAACACTGTAGTACCGTATAGTGTACTGGTTCAGTACTTTCACTGTGGTGGACAGTATCCTGGGCTTTAGTCCTATGACTGCTTGACATCTTCATAGTGAGCACAACAGACTGTGTAGGGGCCAGTTGTGCACATATGACCATGTTGCATTATGTTCAGATATGGACTACGTACACCAGGCTCATCCGACATTGCTAGTGTATTCCACAACATGGGTGGACATTGGCAAACACTAGCGATGTTCCCTAGGCCATTTCTGATGCTAGTCACAGGGTGTGTTTGTCCTTCGACACACATTGTAACTGGAGTTTGCCATGACATATGTCATGGTTAGTATACTGTGCCTCCGTCTACCTCTGACATAACAGTGATACCCAGGGTTAGCCTACCATCTCCCATCCACTCATCAGGATTCCTCTTGAGGGGTGTCGATATGTGACTCTCTGGCTGACCTGTACCAGGAGTTTACTGAAGAGTGGGGGTGCCTTCTGTGTTATGGATCATTCTGTACAGCTTGTCCTATGTATGTCAGTGCTGGGGTTCAGGTCTCTCATATGCATAGCTCACTGCCATTCAGATTGTACAAGGTGCGGCATGTTCATTGATTCCAGGTTGGACATGGCTTCATACATTAGGCACAGCTTGCTTGTAGCTGGGCAGTATGGCGGTGTGTGGGGCTGCAGTTTGTTTACTCAGGCAACACATGGCATCTGTTCATGCTCTTTGCTACTCCTGGTGGGGTACTGTTGTGGACTTTACAGTTGATGGGGTGTCTGCTGCGGTATATCCCACAGGGGCTATTGTAGTCAATTGTGACGCTGATGGAGGATGACTGCAGAGCCACAGTGAGTTCCCCTTATCTACATCTGCCAACCTTCACGTTTGGGTGGGTATATAGTATATGTTTCTGCGAACACTACAGCCACATGTTTGTCCAGTGCAAGATATCTATCACCTTTTGTACCCAGGTCTCACATTACATGTTAGGTATGTCATGGGTTAACACCTGTGTGGTAATTTGTGGGCACTTACTGTATATCCACGGTGGTTGTCTATACACAGTTCTGCAATTAGCTTGCTGACATGGCTATTGCTCCAGTTGTCTGTTTGTAGGTGGCCCTTTTGTGGGTTGCTTGTGTCAGCTGGGGGTCGGATATTGTGGGCTGTTTGTACTCCTCTGCATACATGTTCAGTCACAGTCCTTCCATGTTGGCCTATACCTATGGGACATATATACAGAACGGGGGGGGGGCGCAAGACCAGGCCTTGTGGGATGCCACTCATATCTGCTTTGTAGTCTGACATGGATACGGCATGTCTGTCCATGTCAGTTCTGTCCTTGGTCTGGTTTGCAACCCCTCTACTGACATAGGGGTATATATTTAAGCTGGTGAACATATCCATACTGAACTTGTACGGTATTGTCTAGGAGCATGTGCACGGTCCAGCTACGCTGTGTGGACCACATTGCCCTCATCAATGACCTTAATGACTGCTTCAAATGGGTCACACATGTTTAGCGGCAGGATCTGCAGTTACGACAGCCACACTGTGTAGGGTCCAGTATCAGTAGGTCCACAATAGCCTTCTGTCTGCGGTACATACTGATCCTTTCCATAGCTGTGCAGAACAAGCTTGTCAGGATCCTGGGGTGGTAGTTTGCAGTATCCATTCAGGCAACACCTTTATTGTGATGGACCACTGTTGTTGTACACTGCTCTTTGGGTACATATCCTGTGGTAAGGCTGACATTGGGCAGTACTGTGATTTGGCATTCCATTATTCTTGGAGTCCATGTTGGCCTCAACCCAGGACACCATCACATACCTTTGCTGCTGTGTGTTCTGCTTTGCAGATGATGGGTGTTACCTCAGCATCTGCAATGTCAGGGGACCATCAGTCTGCTGGGATAGGTATTTTGCACTCTGGGGGGCGGGGTGTTTGCACTGCACCTGACAGGTTGTATGTTAGCAATATGTGTGTGTGTTTGGTATGTTGTTTGTAATATCTGTGTGATTCGGAGCATATCTGTGGATGCCCAACATGGTTCCTACCATCAGTTGGGTAAGCCTTGTGATTATCTTTAGTGTCCTGTACGTTTTGTATCTTCATAGGTTCATGGGTTCATACTAGGCTACACACCCTAGGCCATTAGTAAGCCTAGCCAGAGTGTGTGTGTCTTTCACCACCCCTTGCTATGTTCTATTATGGCCATTTATGAATTTCTTCTGTCTGGTCGTGACACAGTGAGGACCCCCAGTATACATGTACGATCATCCATCCACTTGGCAATATTCCTGTTGAGGGGTGTCAGTGAGGGACTCTACCTAACATGGATTGGGATCCTGTTTCTGGGTGTGGGGAGCCTCTGAGTTATGTATCTGTCCCTCCAGCACATCTTATTTCATTATGTGTTGAGGCTGACATCTGTCACTCTCACAGCTCCAGTGGCTTTGATTTCCTGTGGTGGAGCATGTCCATTACTCCTGTGTTGGACATGGCCTTGTACAGCAGACATACAATGCCTCTGTGTAGGCAGTCTGTGACTGCATTCAGCTGGGGTGTCTACTGCCAGGCAGCATATGACATATATTTCACACCCTTTATCCTGTTGGTGGGGTAACTATGAGGTCTTCCAAACCGCTGCAGGTGTCACGTACGGTGCATCCCATATGAGTCATTGTACTAGATTATGGTTCTGATAAAGGAACAGTACAGCGGCACAGTGACCTCTGTTGATGTAGATGTGAATCCTTTCATGATACGGTGTCCAATATTGACAATCTTTCTAGCCACATTGGCATTGTGAGTATCACATGACAGATTACTGTCGACCTGTGTCCCTAGGTCCCTGATTACTCCTTGCATACATAATGGTTTGCTACCTATGTGGTAATTTGTGTGTACCTTGTCTGGTATTTGGTGGGACATTCATACTGTCCAGTGTCTTCAGGATGTCTGGGTGGAGTTCTTGTGTGTGAGAGTGTGGTCTGTCGCATGCTACAGACTGTTCAGCAGTTTGGACTACACTTAGGTGCACATGGGTGGTCTCCACTGCTTTGTGCATTGTCAGTTACCTGGCCATATGGGTGTCTGTGCTGCATATGGATACTCCCCCTCCTTTGATATTTTGGTGCAGGTGTTGGGGTCATAACACATGATATGTGGTATAACCTAGTAGTGCTGGTGTGCTATCACTAGGCTTGCAGCAGGCTTCTGTCACTGGACAGACATCAATGTTCTCCATAATGGGAAGTGCCTCAGGGGCATGCATATTGCAGTTTACACATCTGGCATTGGTCAGCATTACCCTTATGTTTCCTACCACTTATGTTTTCTAGGGTGGTGGGTAGTCTTTTTGGCCTTGCCTACATACGGCTCTATGGAGGCGGCAAAGGCCTTATCCAGTATCCAGACACATAGGGGTAACAGGTGCAAGCCATCCCTGGAACAGCAGCATGGCTTGTCATGCTTGACATCTCAAGCAGACAGACATTAGACCCTCTTGGACTGACAGCTGTAACTGTGCCAGCTGTTAAACATGAGCATTCTGTGTTTGTACTGTGGCATCATTCTTGGTGAGGGTTGGATGCTGCACACTGCCAGTGTCATACCGGCCTGGGGTACATACTCAGAGGGATCATCCATGTCTCTTTTCATGTTGACCAGGGAGGTACATCTCAGGTAATTCACACCAGCATGGACATTGAGTGCATCATATTTCTGCTTGCTTTGGGGTGACCTGCGTACTTGTGTTATGTGGCATTTTGTGGCAGCCTACAGGCAGCTTACTCTACCCTTTCCCTTGTTTAGTCTGGTGAGTGGGACAGCAGTGTGTCTGCCTATACAGACACCTATTACAACTGTATCAGGCATGTTGTTTCTCCTTCTGGCCTGTGACTGTTTGGCACACCAGCTTTGCGTACTATTCATTGCATGTGCTATATTTGAAGGTTGTGGTTGCTTGTGATCTGCTTTGGAGGCTTCTGTTGGTGTGGTGTGTTTGTAATTAAGGCCTCCGGGAATATTTGTCTGTGTTTATGTGTTTGGTTTACAGTTGTGGTAGGTCTATGTGGGACTGGGTTTGTGGTTTATGTGGTTACCTTCTCCTCCTGACTAGTTTTGACAGTACTGAGTTGGTGGAGCTCAACCTCTGGTTTGGATACATGGTTGCATCTATCACATATATTTGTATTTATTGGGGGTGTTGTGGTTGTCTGTGTACTTGGGACTGGTGTCACATTGCCTCTGGATTCACAGATTCTACTTGTTGTGGCTGGACTTAGTGGATTGTATGTGTGGACATATGTTATTGCCATACTACTGGTCAGTGATTACTTCCCTTTTTATGTTTGCTCTATCATGTGGTAGCTTCCTCATTCTCTTGCATGGTTTGGTAATGGCTGGAGTCCAGCATGCCAGATGCCTGCGTGTATGGCATTGTGTGTTGTTGTTATTTGTGATTGCATACTCCAAGCATTCCTGGCTGTGTTCATGGAATGCCTGTATAACATGTTCTGTGGTGTGTCCCATATTCTGCACTTGCACAGGGACTTTCGTGGATTCAACATCAGTTTGGAGGGCTGCAACCTATGCTTTACATATGTTTTTCACTGTGGTATTCTGGCCAGGGACTGGGGTCAGGATGTGTATATCCAGTGTGATTACTCTATGGTCTGGTCTTACCGGTGAGGGGTACACCTCTCATCTTGCCATCCAGTACACATGTTGCTGATTATCACATCCAGTATGCTTACCCCTCTTGTGGGAGTGGTACATTGTTCCTGGGCATTTTGGTTTATGGATTCTGGGAACTTTTCTCCTACTGTGTTGGTGCTAGTATAATGCTCCCGGTGTATGTCTGGGTATTTTCAGTCAAGCAATATAATGTGGTTTGGGGGCTTGATATATTCATGTATTCCAACATAGGCCAGGTGCAGTTCCTGGTATTAGGACAGTAGTCTGCAGCAGGTTATACACTGGGAGGTGGTTTTAGCCATTGGTATTTGACCATGGCTAATCCATGCTGCTTCTTGTTGTGGTACCAACATGGGGGTGTGGTTATCCTTGACATTTATTGCTAGTAACCCTCCTTTTGTAGCTTGTTCCATGTTTTGCGGCTGTACAGCACAGTATGAGGTGTGACCTGGTAGTGTTAGGGTGCTGATGTGAGCCTTGACCCAGTTCTCTATTATAGGACTGGTATCTACATTCTCCATACTGTGTGCATTTACACTGCACACATCTTGCTCTTTAGACTTCTGGCATTGGGTAGCATTACATCTAGGTTCCTATCCCTTGTGGAACCTATGAAGGTGGGTTTGTGTTTTGAGACTTACCTATTCAGGGCATGCTGTGGGTACTGACAGCTTTTGCCAGTATCCATGGGGCATGGCATGATAGGTGCACGCCACCCCTAGCAGGTGGTGCATCATGTCATGCTCCGCATGTCTTCCCAGGCTGAAACACATTGGCTCCCCTTTGACTAACTGCATTACTTCAGCCAGTTATTGCACTTAATCATCCCATCGTCATTTTGTGGATTCATGCTTGGTGAAGGTGGATGTTAGTCAGGGTGCTCAGGTGTGCATTTAGTACATGGTGTTACATTACTTAACACATGGCATTCATGCCTCAGGTGGTGCTGCAGGGCTGCCTCTGTCGGATGTGCATATTACACTTCCCTGTACATGTTTGTGAGCAGGTCATGTCATTTTAGGCATCCATGTTATTATTTGAGTGAGTCAGAGTGGGTATCATTTCCAGGGTTCCTACTGAGCCAGTGTATGTGCTATGTGTTGCCTCTTTGCCAAGGCCAGGGCATACTGGGCACGCCTCCTTCTGCCTACTGGGGCAGGCTCAGGTTGTTCCTCCTCCGAGTCACGCTCTGCCTGTGATGGCCTTGGCAATGGTGGGGATGCTGTTTGACCCAGCCCTATGCTGGTCCTGCTGCAGCTGTTTTCGCAAGATCATATTATGTAGCATAGCACATACCATGACAATTTGGGTACATGTAGTTGGTGTGTACTGCAAGGCTCCACCAGATGTGTCCAGACACCGGAACCGTGACTTGAGCAGCCCCAACACATGCTCTATTACATTACGTGTTTGTGCGTGTGCCTCATTATGGCGTTCCTGTTCAGGTGTGTGTGCGTTTCTGATGGGTGTCATCAGCCACGGCTCCAGTGCATAACCTGCATCCCCCACTAAGTGTCCGTGTGGGATGTCCCCATTGGCAAATGTCTGGTACAGCTGCGTCCAATGCCAGATGTGGGAATCGTGGTAACTCCCAGGGCAGCCAGCACACACATTCATTATTATGCCCTGGGCATCACACACGACCTGGCAGTTGATGGAGGGGAAGCCATTGCGGTTAATGTAGGCCCTACCCCGCTCACCGGCTGGTGCTTTGATGCATATGTGTGTGCAGTCTATTGCACCCACTACATCAGGATATTCCGCTATTTGCTGGAAGAGATGCATATTGCTCTCCAATACCTCACGGGCATTGGGGAAATATACATGATCACCGACATGTGCTGACATGGCATCCAGGAACTGGTGCAGTACCCTGGAGGCTGATGCCTGTGATATCCCCATCATATCACCAGTTGGTCTCTGGAAGGTACCTGTTGCTAGTATTCTTAGGCCAACACATACCTTGGTTTCCACTGGGATGGGTTCCCCTCTGTTCGTTCTGTGTGTGAGGCGTGGCCTGCACAGCTCAACAATTTGCTGCAGGAGCTCTCTGTCCACTCTATAGCGCTCTACTATCTCCAGCTCATGTAACCCATGGTAGGTGACCCTGGGCCTGTACACTCTTCTCCGTCTCCTCACTGTGGGTTGTCTGGCACCATCTGCATTGTCACCACCCTCAGCAAGTCGCCTATGTCTCATTATGACAGCTATGGCAGCCCCTAACATTTCTGCTCTGAGTGAAGCTTTTTCAGTTTTCACTTCTATTAGCTTACTCCTGTCTTACAGTGTCTCTTAGAAGAAACATCCTGCACTACTGTTTGCAGAGTTTTAAGTGCTGGGCTGGGCTACTATTCTGCCTGTGTAATTGCCTGCTTCTAATTGTTTTCACCTGCTAACTTCAGCAGTTATCCCTGCTAGCTTCCTATTAATTCTGTTGCTTCCTTTTTCCTTTCTGTTTCCTCAGGGGGGAGCAACGTGCATACCATCAGAAACACGCTCACAGTGGCTTACACGCATGCACACGTGCTTACACGGTTCAGAATATACTTATTCGGGTTAAAATGCATGTACACCCGTGCAAACACTGTTACACGTCTGCCAACAGCCTCCAACATACATAGCCTGCCCTACACACGCGCACACCAGCGTAAACAGTGTTAAACATCTCCCAACACGCTCCCACATGCTCAGTCTGCCTTACACGCGTGCACACTGCCCTACTCGCGCTTCATGGTGCGCACACGTGCGCATGCACGCACAGCAAGAAACTTTGGTGTAAGTAACAGTGTACACCTTCCATTTCTTGACTTTTCCTGACTTATCTAGTGGCACACCTCTTTCCATGATCTGTGTCTGTCATCTGTCATGTTACACTGACCTCCAATGAACTGCATTTCTTTCTACCATTCCCCCCTGTGATGTCACCTATCTCCTACTCTATTCCTCCCCCTTATGTATATCTTACACTACTCAGACTGTGCTCATTTGCTATGTGACTGTGAGATTCAGTATCCTAACCCTCATTTACATGAGATTGCCTACTAATGCTTAGTTACATGTCTTAGACTCAGCTTCCCCCCTTAGCAACCACTACACGGTGGCCATGTTGTTTTTGGTCTGCTGGTCCCTGCATTGTCATTCCATGTATTGCATGAAACCCACATTTGTGGGTTTATAACCTTCTTTTTTATGTTTTTATACAGCGTAGCCCGTTTGCGTGGGGCTGCGCTGGGTTTAGATCGCCGAAAAAAAAAAATTATATTTTTTAATATTTTTGCATCGGGTTATCTTGCCAATGGCCACATATTTGGCCATTGGCATGCTGCCTGAGTCATGTGCACCCTTTTTTGGAGCTGACATGGCTCCATTGTGGAATTTGCAGAAACGTACTCAGTTGTCAACTGAGTACATTTCTGCAGCTAAAATGTCTCTTACACGGACTGGTTTCTGCTTCGTGGATCGCTAATATACCTCATTTGCATACCTTTCGGCTGCAAGTGAGGTATTTAGCATGTCCACGCCCAGTCAGTGTAAGATACGTTTTAGCTGGTCTCTTACACAGAGTTTAGGGCTGTTCCTGGATTGCGAGGCTTGCATGGAGTGTTGCACGTCTCTTACACTCCGTGCAAGCCTTCGTGAATCCTGCCCACAGTCTATTCCTCTGCATAAGTTATGATCCTTCTGTTGCCCCACAGTTCAGGCATCATGCCCATGTTTCCTCACTCTGCTTTCACCATATACTTTCTTTATTTCTATTATCAGAGCCTCTGGCTCCATCCTAACTCTCCTCTGTTCCGTCCAGTATTGGTGTCATAGGACCCACTCAATTCCTTTCAGAAATCTGTATCCTCAAATACTCTGCAGTTCTTGCAGGTTTCCTCTCATAAGCCTTTTCTTAGTGTATCATTTAAGGCAGTGTCTGGGTTTGAGCTTTGTACAGCTACTGCAATACATGAGACCAGGGTATGTCGTAAAAAGGAATTAGTTTTCTTTCTGTGTGTTTTCTTTGTGGGGTATGTAATAAGATTTCAAAGGATATTACACATTGTAAGTGAAAATATATAAACAGATAAACAAATAAAGAAAGAAGGAAAGAAAGACATTTTACTAAGTAAAGAGAAAGTTCAAAAACAGTCTTCAGTTTCCTAAATACGGACCCCCTCTATGATTCTGACTCAAGGTACTAATTGCTTTCAGTTTCATGATCTGTGGAGATAGCTAGGATTACTTTTTGGCTGTATACTCTACAAATGTAAGGCCAAAAGCAGTTTTCTTGTTTAAACTGATTTGGTTATCGAAATTTTCTTACCTTTGCACTGCGCAAGGTAGTGCACAAAGTGCCGAACAACACTTCTGCAGCATTACAAAAGGAGTCTGGCAACTCCTTTTGTGGTGTAAAAGCGTTTTACATCACCAGTTTCCCTACAATTATGCCAATGAACTTAAAAGTAAATTTTAACCAATGACGTCATAGTAGTGAAAACAAGAAGAGTGTCCATAGACTTTAATGGGTGTACTGTTGCACATGTGTGGAGGTGCACCATTACAGTCTATGGATGCAGACCTCGCTCTGCTTACAGTGACGTCAAGATGGACCACAATACATTTATTTGGGCTGTAGCTTAATAAAATTTAACAAATTTTTTTTATTAAAAAACAGGCCAAATAAATACTAAATTACAACAATGTAGGTGCTTTGTGGCACGTAACTCACTAGATGCTGTGATGCACCAGTGATCATGACTAAATCACTTTAACTCAAGGAGAAGTTAAAACAGTATGCCACTTTAAAAGCAACACATTTTTCTTTTTTTTTTAAATAGACCAACATTCCCAGCAAAACAGAATAAATTCAAAGCAACAAAACAGTTACTCAATTCTAACAATCAAATTTAACTTAAAGCTGTAAAACAGTTCCAAGACAGCTTTGGCCTACTGCATTAATTATTTTTTTTCATACTCTTACACTTTTTATCTCAACCTCATATATTCCTTTTTACCTTTATTTATTATTTCAGTGTTGCCCTTCCTTCCCTTCCTTGCTTCTTTCCTGATGCTTCCCCACAGTTTTTCCAATGTCATCATTTCTGCCATCCTTCATTTTATTATAATTCTGATTACTTATAAACTAGAATCCACTTTGCTGTAGTCTTGTCATCTTTCTTTCTTGTATTTTTCACATTTTGTTTTTGTTAACAGTGTAAACCCACAAGGTACAAGTTCTGCTTCTTAGAGACAAACTGAGAAGACTTATTAATTGACCTGTTTATAGTCATAGTGTAAGCAAACTGTGAATAAGGAAATCATCATGGAGTGTTTTAACAATACTTCCGGGATTATTTATCAATTTTTATTTAATTTTGCATGTAAGTGGATTGGCTCAAGGTTCATTTAATGCCACTGCCTACTTATAATAATAAATAAGCTAAATACAGTACAATAGCATAAACAGATTAACGTAAATGCAATAGAAATAACAGTCATTGCTCTGTGGTATTAAGACAGCACTGCCCATGATTCAGATTATGATCCAAATGACTCATTTGTGGCTACTGGCTTATAAACTTCCAGAAGGTGGGATGAGAGTGAGTGGATGCTGCTGGCTTGCCTGTCTGGGGGGTGGGGGTGGGTGGGAGGGAATGACTCTGGATGAGATCTAGAAGGAGCACTAGATGTTGCACCCATATGGCATGCTCCTGTGTAAGTGTCATGGCTGGGGAAGTCAGCATGCAGAGGAAGGTTTATTTCAGCAGGCACCCCTGAGTGGGGCTTTCTTGAAATGTCAGGGGTGAGATCAGTCAGTCAGTCAGTAAACCTGTAAGTTGGTTCTCTTCTTATCACACGTTCTTGTAATGTTGGGGGTGAATGGGGTGATTTAGCATCCTGAGCAGTAGAAAATGGATTGTAGGACTCTCACCTAAACTTGGAATGCCAGGGTCTCACCCCGATAAAAATAAGTAGACCAGTTAAGTAAAGGTAGTGATTTGATTGGACATGGACTGGTACAGCAAAAAACAAAAACAAAACAATAGAAAGAGTTACATAAAGTCAGGTAGCAGGATGTTGTAAAACAACATTAGTGAAAAGCAACAGAAATGGAACCCAAAAACACTTTGCTTTGAGGCAGCAATGAACTAGGACATGGGATTATGAAGCCCTCTATGATGGATTCAGCATTGCACAATTGCTTTTTAATAATCATGCCATCGACTTCTCTAGTAAAGAGATAGTGAAGGATATTTCTTTTCCTTTATGTGCCTACTTCTTTTTGTTCAGTTCAAGGTTGTAGTAAGACACTAATTTTCTCTTCCTCCACATTCAGGATGTGAACACTTTCCATTTCATTAAGGGAAGATTAAGATCTGACATGTCTGTATCTCTACATAGTCATTTTTTTCTGTCTTCTAATTATTTTAAAGAATTTGCCATCATCCTTTATTTGACCTTCCTTCCTGCACCTGTGGTCTAGGAACCTTATATATCCAAAAGTGATCACTTTCAATTCCTTTCTCCATCTTCTTTGTTCTTCCTGCTGCTTCTTAATCCATTGAAGTCAGGTTTGCAGGTATTACAATGAAGTGTTGGTACTAGAAAATCATCAGACTTCTAACATTTGAAGCACAAATGGCAATAGGCAAAAGTGTGTGCATGCCACAAGTAGTCTATATCTTGTGTCTTACAAGACACAGGGCATCTGCCAGGTACCATTGAACAAAATATGTAAGATTCATGCTGCTGTTACTGTACTTGGTATATCACTGTGATTCTCTAAAAAGAGAAAACTGGATGTCCATTCAGGAATGGACACGTGACACTTTCTACCCTCCTCTTCAAACGGAAGCACTGTAACCATTATCGATCTTTATTTTACAAGCTTACTATGGCAGTGGTCCACTGCTTGCTCATGTTACAGAATAATGAATAGTGCTTCAAATACTGACAAATAAAGTAAAAGGTAGTAATCATTCAATTCTTGGTCTTGAGGCCTAGAATGAGTTATCAGCTATGGGACAGATAATGATCTTATCTCACCCACTATAGATCACTGTAGATTATCAACTTTTGGGACAGAAGTGCTTGAAAGAGTTTATTCATTTCTCTGTAACATAACTGTTTTCACCTGATACCTCTGCTTTCTATGGACTACTTCCTTAACTCTTTACATACTATCTTGCATATGGTAAACCTTGCTATTACCTGAACTGTTTCTTCACTAGGATATTTTTATGACCACCACCTAAAAGAATTCTTCAGAACTGTCTTAATCCTAGCATTACTATTATAATTTCATATGTGGTTTATCTTGTGGGGAAAGGTTGCCTGCTAATTTTCAAATCATGCCTTTCAACCTCTTAGTGCGAAAAATCTCTTCAAAGCTTAAAATAATGGGTGGTAAAAGGCTTAGAAATAGGGACAGGGTTTCAATATACTTTTAAGCTTAGAATGTAGCTAGAATAGTAGGGTTTGAGTTGGCCTGCATTTTGTGCAGGATATGAACTCTGAAACTCAAATGTATGTCATTATCTAGTGATTTAAATCCTCAGCGATTTGTCAAAAACACAAATTTTATGAGGAACAGACCAAAATTGTGAGGCAAAAATCTGGACATTCTGTGAAAATCTAGACATTTGGTAGGTACGCTTCCAATGTGCACAGTATAGCTATACCTAGTATATCCTTTGATACTCTCCACTGACATTTTAATGCATTCCCTTTCCCCTTATATAATGTGAATATTTTTATAGGCAATCAAGTCATGTTTTTTGCATACAGTAATCTGTACATGACTGTGTATTATTCACAGTGTTAAATGCAAATGCATGCTTCATTCATTTCTACTCTGTAGTATCTTCTCACAGTTGTTTACACCTACTGGCATGATGCTAGTTTTATTTTAGTTTATACTAAATATTGCTCAGTATAATGCATGTTGTTGTTGTGTCTTTTGGCTTTTCCCAGTTAGGGGTCGCCACAGCGGAACTCCGGTCCGCTAATGATTGGCAGTAGATTTTTACGTGCCGAGTTGCCAGCCCTGACGCACAGCCTTCAACGAAGGTACGCCCATTCACACATGTCTCCACACAGAAAATGCTCTAGCTGAGAATTGAACAGAACAACGTCTTACTATGAGGAGATAATGCTACTGCAGCACCACCACTGCAGTTCTTGCTCAGTATAATGCATATACTGTGATATTCAGTTTGTTGATTTGTTTATTCTGAATTGCTCAAAGAATTAAAATACTGCATATACATGTTCATAAGTGCACTATTGAATCTTACTCGTGTTCTTCCTGGTGTACTTTCTGTACCTACTTAGTGCCTTTATACAGCTTTTTAACTTTGTGTGCTCCAGATAGTGGCTGAAATAGGGTTTTGCAGACATTTGTTTTTGCTATTCTGGCAATACCGCACCATGCAAATACAGCATTCAGATGAATATTTTTTTACTG
This sequence comes from Protopterus annectens, assembly GCF_019279795.1. Taxonomy (NCBI): domain Eukaryota; kingdom Metazoa; phylum Chordata; order Ceratodontiformes; family Protopteridae; genus Protopterus; species Protopterus annectens. The sequence continues at coordinate 182,250,594 of NC_056734.1, forward strand.
GACTCCTTTCATAACACAGTATCAGCTTTCATTGATATCCTCCCCTGCCATTTTATTTACTCCTATTCACTTAATCTTATTTATCACCTTCTTAGTACTGCTTGCATACTCTGTAATCGTGCTCCCCCCCCCCATTTACTTTAAAAAGTACTGTGAATAAATTACAAACGAACCACCATGGACATCCAAAAACTCTTGAAATCCTTTATTAAAATGAATCCTCGATAAAAATCCTTTTCCTTGTGGAAAAATATATAAAGACACAAAAGGTTCACCATTCAGGATGGATAAGCACTTTTGGGATTTCCCTTCCTCAGATCCTCTAATAAAGGATTTCAAGAGTTTTTGGTTGCCCATGGTGGTTTGTTCATGATTTATTCACAGTACTACTTTTTCTTTCATGGAACATCTTCAGCTACTGGCAGGTTTGTTTTGGACTGTTTTTATTTTAAAAAGTGGTCACTTTGATGTGACAACCCAACCTCAAGTACAAAATGGTTAAAAGGAGGGGCGATGCTGATGCCATTTTCTGTAGTTCATTTCTGTTGCCTAGCTCCCTGCATTCATAGTTAGAAGGAGCTAAGGCCTCACAAACACATCTGTTGATTCTATGTACTCCCTTTTGTAAATCATATCTTGATTACATTCTGAGTGCAGTTATCACTTAGCAACTCATCCAATTCCCTATAATTGTTTCCCTTTATCAGTTTCATACAAGGCTTCAACAGTATCAAGTTCCCAACCTTCCTGCAAAGCAACACCGACCCAGTTGCTCTTTTTTTTCAACTAAGCTGTCTTAAGCACTATATAATCTATCTTTTTGAATAGAATTTCATTTGGGGATGTTTTCAAAAATATTTTACTTGCTCTTTTAGCTTCATGTTTTGCATAGTATCCAAGTAAGGTAAACCTTGGGTTCCTTTCTTTTTCATCCACCAAGTCAAGTAATAGAATTCCCCAGTAAAATTATATCCCCAGTCTGCCAGTGATCATTTCTTCCCAGTCTTCACTGTTATCCTTCCACTTTTCTTACATTCCTATTTGAAGTTACTTCTGGAACCCCATTGTTTCCTTATGTTGCATACATTCATCTATATATTCTTCTTTAGAAGCCCCAGCCAAGCATTGACAACATCACATTTTCATTTATTTCTCCTAGTAACCTATTCTTCTTAGTCAATAACTTTTTCTTTCTGCCTTTGCTGCTCCACAGCTAGGTTTCATCAAAGTGACCACATTTTAAAATAAAAACAGTCCAAAACAAACCTGCTAGCAGCTGAAGGTGTTCCATGAAAGAAAAGGTAGTACTGTGAATAAATCATGAACGAACCTCCAGACATTTAATGCGATGCTCGCTATCTCATACCTGGGGATTTAATAAAATCCATGTAGGTTTTAAGGTACCATCACCATGTATAGAGTACCCCCTCGGTAGCATGCCATGCATATTAATGAAGGCATGTTACTGAGGGGGAGCCATGTAACATGGTTATTGAATCAGTGTAGGAGTGTGTTACTGTGTCCAGAGATGAGTAACAAACCCCTGTGCTGTAAAAATGCCTGATATCAATGTATGCATATGTAATAAAAGTTTTATTTATTTTTTTATTTTTTTCTGTTTTTCATGTTTGCATGGCACACAGCAATAGACACGTGCCAGTCATCTAAAAATAGAAACCAAATACATTTAATTATGAAAGCAAAGGTCAAGTTTAAGCATAGCTGAGTGGGTTTGCGCACTGCATGGCAGTTCTCAGCAGTGCTTAAACGTAGTATAGAGATATATGCAAAGCCTTATAGTAAGAGTGATAGCCTTATGTGTACTAGGTGCAGGGTTTGAGTACAGAGACATGTTATTTTGCAAATACACATTATGAAAATAATGTTAAATCCCAATTACATTTTGTATGATTACACAGACAGGTTATTAAATTTATTTTGCAAATACACATTTATGAGAAGTACTGTTAAACCTTGATTGAATTTTGTATGGATACACAGACAGGTTATTAATCATTTATGTTGCAAACACACATTAGGAGAAGTATGTCTAAACCCTTGATTACATATTATACGTATGCACAGGTATGTTATTAAGCATTTATGTGGCAAATACACAATTATGAGATGTATTTTTAAATCCTGCTTTGCTGCACTCATCTAAGCTCCACTAAGCACAGCTATGCCTTGCAAATCACTGCTTAAACAAGGAATGTTTTAGCTGTGCTTAGCTGGTTTGTGCATTGCTAAGCAGTGCTAAGCACTGTTAAGCAATACATGTTTAAGCACTGCTCAGCCCAGCTAAGCTGGTTTTCTCACTGCTAAGCATTGCTAAGCATTACCAGTTTAAGCACTGCGCAGTTAAGCTCAGCGGGTTTGAGCAGTGCTAAGCAATGTGCCACATTTTAAAAAATTGCTCAGTGGTGGTAAAGGGCAAGAAAACAGTTATTTAAGTGCAACACATGGGAATACAGCAGAATCAGTTGGAGTTTGAAATTGGCAGGAACTATGGCAGGTGTTGGAGAGGATGTGCACTTCTGGGTGCAGCATTGGGGCATTCTGGAGTCCAGGATCATGGCTGGACTCCTTGTTAAATATCATGATGTCTAGCTGCAGGGTCAGTGCCAGGGATTGGAGTACATGTTGGAGGCCTGGGACATGCTGGTACATGATCTCACCAGTGCAACTGGTATCCTCCGTACAGGTGAGCGGGTTCATCATCATTATGATGACTTGAAAGATCAGAAGGGGGATCTCTTTATTTATTTTACATTTGTTTACCACGAAAGTCCGACTAGACACAGGTCCATTTTCAGCTGAGGCCTGGGGAGAAAAGTTCCAAAAGATCCATTACATATGTATGTTTAGCAAACAATAAGTAAAAATTCAAAAACACAGGAGATAACAATAACAAATTCAGTGCAGTAGAATCATTGCAGTCTTGGCCACCTGGGTCAAAGATGCTTGGGATGGGAATGCCCCACAAGTTTGTAAGTACCATTTGCAGTTTGCATTGTTTTACCAATACCTAATCTGAATGAGTGATAGACAGGTATGTATGATGGTGTGCTTCTCTCCCTACTGCTGCAGAGGACAGAGCTCACAACCTACAGGCCCATGCAGGCCATCTGGCCAGGTTGCACCATGAGTGTGGTGAGTACAGATGTATCTTGCAATCTATAGTCATGTAAGCAAGAAAGACTACTGTAGTAACTGATATTAGGTATATAACAGTTTTGATTGTACTGCAGTGAATGTGGTCATAAACCTGGACTGAAATAAGTGAGTAATGACACATACAGTTCAACAAAGATGAAAGCATGGAACCTGATAATGTTAAGGAAATAAAAATGTTCTTCGTATTTCATTGTTGCAGTCATCACACTTGGGTTATCTGCCTGCAGGTAGCCTTCAGTCGGCCCAAATTCCAGAGACTTAGTATTTCTGCATCAGTTGCTGTCACTCCAGGACTGACGTCAGGTCGTCAGGGGTATAAAAACAGGCAGCCAACGTCATTACATCAGTCTTTCTTGCCGAGGAACCTGAAGCAGAAGCAGTTCACAAGTGCCGGTCAGCCGCTACCTGAGTTTTTGTTTATGAATTGAATAATCCAGAAGTCTTCTAAAGCTAAGTACCCCATTGGGGATCCTTTTTTGTTGCTCTAACCAATGTCAGAAAAAGTTAATTGTCTTGCCTGTGGAAAGCAAATACCACACAGAGATTTTCATTCTTACTGTGTCACCTGTTTAGGCCCAGACCACGACGTACCTCGCTGTCGGTTTTGTGCCTTGTTCAGCACCCAAACCATTCATCATCAGACTCTCCTTGTCGCAAAATTCTTTCGCTCTCAATCCCCGTATTCTGAAATGGCTTCGGTAAGCCATCCAACTACTGATATTCTGAAAAAACATAAGGACAAAGACAGAGACACACTGCACAGGTCCAAAGCTGCCGAAGTCGCTTCCGTTAAGCTAGTCGCAGTTCACCTGTACTCAGTGAGGCGCTTTCGCAGCCCCTGATGCCTGCTTCAATGGATTTGCAAGCCTCTACCGAGACCCATTCAGAGTCCGGTATGCTGCGAGACTCTTCTTCGACTATGGAACCTGTGGATGTCTCTACCTTGGATGCGTCCAGAGACGCTGAGCAGGCACCGACTTCTGGGGCAGTTCTTCACACTACCAATGTTCAACTTCATTTTTATCTAAAACTACTGAGTTTCTAAGGCCTAGAGTACGCACTACACCTAGAAAAAACAATGACCAAAGCGCATGCACCTGCTCCCTTGCCACAACTACAAATGTTTAAAATGGCAGAAGACCTTATTATGATGATTAGGGAAAGTCAGCCTTCCCCTGCTAAGAGAAAAAGAAACCAGTCCCCTACAGCTTCAACAGACCAGGAGTCTGATGACTCTGAGGTATCTGATTATGAAGACATGCCCTTATCTGCTTATGAGGATTCAGATGCAAAGGAATCCATTCCCTCTGCCTCCCCTTCAGAGGATTTTTCTTTTGGTGAAACCTTACATACTTTAAGAGAACATTTCCACTGGGAATGCCAATACTATCCTCAGTCCAAAAAGAGACTCAGCGAATTCTAGATTTGCCTCAGCACAGGCCTTTAGCAATACCCCCAGTCTGCCCTTAGGAAACCAGACAGGTACTACAGAGTACCTGACACTCTCAAATTTATTTTCTAGAGTCCTATTGCTGACCCATAGATCATTTCCCAGGGACCTAACGTCATCAAGGTAACTCCAGCCAAGAATCCCACCCCTTCAGACAGGGATTCTAGAGCTTTGGACAGATGGGGTAAGAAGGTATATACCTCTGCAACTTTCGCCATTAGGGCATTGAATTGTCAGTTTCACATGCTGAAGTACCGGCAACATATTATGGAACTTATTAAACAAAAAATAGTAACCTTTACAGACTGTGCAGAAAATAAAGAATTGCAGGAACTTATGCACTCTGCAAGCCAAGTCAACAAGCATACTTTGCAGTGTGGCTTTGATGCCCTAGAAACATCTTACAGGGCAGCAGTCACTGGTTCTTTACTGAGAAGACATGCTTGGCTTAAGGAGCAGACCTTGCAGACCATTTCAAATCAATGTTACTAGATGCTCCTTTGAACAACAACAGTTTGTTTGGCACCAAAGCAGAAGAGCTTCTTAAAAAGATGGAAGAAAAAGCTAACTCTATGCAGACTTTTAAAGAATTCTTACAAGTGCAACCTCCTAGATTCAGTAGGCATTGCCCCTCCAAACACTGGTCCTTTCCAGACTCCTCCAGGCCATCTCAAACCAGACCCAGGGGAAACAGACCACCCAGACTACAGTCTTAGGGTATGCAGAGATCTAAGCAATGGAGTGCCCTCACCCCCAAAGCAGGGAGTTGTAAGCCACCTCCTTATGGAAATAACTCACAATGACTTCTTTACCCCACTACCCACCTCTGCCCAATTGCTTGTGCCCCTAGGAGGAAAACTTGCCCTTCATGCAAAAAATTGGATGTCCATCACAAAAGACCAATGGGTCCTCAACATTGTATCCCAGGGGTACAAATTTTACTTCCACTTACTGCCAATCCCAAAAGGGTTCCCAGACCTTCCTCCAAACCAGTAGGCAGAGGCACAAAACCAAGTCCTATCCCTACTCTCCATCAGAGCTATTCAGCCGGTTCCAGTGGAACAGATTGGTCAAGGATTCTATTCCAGACCTTTCCTGGTACCCAGAAAAGAGGGCTCTTGGTGCCCAATCCTGGATCTTTCATTTCTCAACACCTCCCTGGTGGTACCAAACTTCAAGATGCTTACCCTGCAACAGCTTCTGCCTATGCTAGCCAAGGATGCCTGGTTAGTCACCCTAGACTTAAAATAAGCCTATCTGCACATCCCTATAAGGGAATCATGCAGGAAGTATCTATGTTTCAGGGCTGGATCTATGCATTATTAGTTCTCTGCACTTCACTTTGGCTTATCTACTGCACCCAGTGCATTCACAAAATGCCTGGCTCCAGCCATTGCATACTGCAGGCAGAGAAATATCCAAATTTACCCATACTTGGACGACTGCCTGATTCAGGTGGACAGTCAGGAATTGCTGTTGCAGCACCTGACATTTGTTTAAAACCTACTCACTGCCCTGGGGTACACCATTAACCAAAAGAAATCAAAGCTAGTACCCAGTCAAAAGATTGTATTCCTGGGAGCAAGCTTTAACACAACATCCCAGATAGCATTCCTCACTTCAGAAAAACAAGTCTGACAGCCTACTTAAAAAAAATGTCCACCAGAACCCAGCTATCCACAAGGAAAATACTGCAGGGCTTGGGGTTCATGGCCTCATGTATACTGCAAATTCTATATGCAAAACTGCATATGAGGAAACTTCAATGGTACTTAAAAAGTCTTTGGTGCCAACATTCTCAGGACCTGGAAACAGTCATTCCTATCATACTCTGTCTAAGGACAGAGTTCCTTTGGTGGGCAGAAGAATGCAACCACAAGGGACTGCCCTTTACTCAACCCCACGCTGCCCAGACCCCAATCACAGATGCATCAGACTATGCTTGGGGGGGCAGACATGGACAGCAAATGCATTCAGCCCACTGGAGCCCAAGTCAAATGCATCTGCACATCAACCAAAAAGAGATGCTAGCTCTGCAGAAGGCCCTGACTGTTTTCAGATCCCTACTCTTTCCAGGACAACTTCTAATAAAGACAGACAACACCACAGTTATGTGGTGCATCAAAAAGCAGGGGGGAACCCATTCCTGCCCACTCTGTAGGTTAGCCATGGCCCTGTGGAATATGGCCTTGGATATGCAAGTCCATCTTCAAGCTCAATTCCTGTCAGGCAAACAAAATTCACTGGCAGACTACTTAAGCAGAATTCTCCTAGACTCACATGAGTGGCAGTTAGAGCCCAGCACCTTTAACCTTCTGATTCAGAAATGGGGGACCCCAGAGGTGGACCTTTTTGCCTCCCCTTACAACCACCAGCTCAGCAGATTCTGCACTAGAAGCCCTCACAGCAAGGACTGGAAAGTGGATGCTCTATCTTTTCAGTGGGTAAATCTCTGAATATATGCATTCCCACCTCTGCCCCTTCTCTCAAGAGTATTACTCAAAATAAGACAGGACAGACCGAGGACAATTCTGATTTCCCCGGACTGGCCATGCCAGCACTGGCACCCACTCCTGTGCAGCCTGACAATGGTGCCACCATGGCAACTACACTAGAACCATACCCTGATCTCTCAGCTGGAGGGGCAGATTTTGCATCCGCAACTGCAAACCTTAAATCTTGCAGCATGGCTTATCCCTTGAATCCTACCCCAGCAGCTATAATTAAGCAGGTGCTGGACATCATTCTTGAAGCCAGAATGCCCAGTACAAGGAAATCCTATGTGGATAAGTGGAGTCTATCTAAAGGAAATGATACAACTCTGCCCCCCCTGTCTTTAATCGTGGATTATTTAGCAGATCTACTCCACAAAGGCCTGTCCTTCTATTCCATTAAGATACATACTTCAGCCATTTCGGCTCATTACAACACTGAGCCACCTCTCTTCTCGCATCCTCTTATCAAACAGTTCCTGAGAGGGGCAAACAACTTAAGGCCACCAAGGACAGCACCCACCCTGGTTTGGGACCTTAACTTTGTATTGAAAAAGCTCACACTTCTACCATTTGAGCCTGCAGCATCAGCAGACTTAAAATTCTTCTGTTGGAAAACAGCATTGCTTCTAGCCATCACTTCAGCTAGAAGAGTGTCTGAACTACAAGCACTTATGGCTGTGGAACCCTTCATTATTTTCCATGCTGACAGGGTCTCTCTCAGGACAAACCCTTCCTGGGTAATAGGAAATTCACCCTGGGGATCACTTCTGTGGTTTTGCTTGACAGGGGCACAGGAAAATAATTTTCTTGGATGGGGAAAGCCATGGTACCTTTTTGGCTAGGCTTGTATAGGCCCTAGGGCCAATAGCCTAGTATCTACCTACCTATAACGTGGTTTCTAGTGTGGCACTCAATCAATCCATACATTTGCCAACCTTTTTCCCTAATCCTCAAAATAAAGGGGAAAGGATTCTGCACTCCTTGGACGTAGACAGACTACTCAGATTTTACCTGGATAGGACTAAGCCCTTCAGAAAATCAGACCAGCTACTAGTCAGCTTTGCAACAGGGGTAGAGGGCAAGGCCCTTCAGAAAATCAGACCAGCTACTAGTCAGCTTTGCAACAGGGGTAGAGGGCAAGGCCATTTCTAAGCAAACAATATCTAAATGGATAGCACACTGCATCCATTTATGCTATAAGCACCATGGGAAACCAACCCCACAGGGGGTCAGAACACATTCCACTAGGGCAACATATACCTCTAGAGCATTTTTCAGGGGATTCCCTACCACGGACATCCTGGAAGCTGCTACCTGGATTTCAGTACACACTTTCACCATGCACTACCATTTGCCTATCTTCTCCAAATCCAGGGCAGGCTTTGCAACAGCAGTTCTGCAGGGCATTCTTGCCAACCCTAACTCTGCTTGACTGCATCCACCCTTTTTTCAGGTTTGGGAATCTACCCAAGTGTGATGACTGCAACAGTGAAACATGAAGAACATAGTACAGTTCTGTACACTTACCATAAATGTAGATGTTCAAGTGTATTCACTGATGCAGTCCTGGTTTCCCTCTCTCCAACCCCCTGGTTTCTCTCTCTCTCTCTCTGTCTAATCTGTCTAATCTCTCTATGTCTTTTACTCCCCCCCTTCCGGGGTATTGGTATTTACTTTTTACTGGTGGTGTTTTCCTCCACCATTACTTAGCTCCCTATTGGGGGGCTCCTGACATTTGGGGCAAGAAAAACTGATGTAATGGTGTCGGCTGCCTGTTTTTATACCCCTGACGACCTGGCGTCAGTCCTGGAGTGACAGCAACCGACACAGAAATACTACATCTCTGGTATTCTGCCTGACAGAGGACTACCTGCAGGCAGATAACCCAAGTGTGATGACTGCAACAGTGAATACACTCGAACATCTACATTTATGTACACAGCTGTACTTTTCTACTGCATTAATTGTGGAATTACAGCTGTATTGCAACACCTGCATTATATGCACTGTTCTTCAATAAAGACTTGAAAAATATACCAATCGCTGCATGAAGTCACCCGTAATAAAGCTGTGTTGTGCAATATGTGTGTATTTTGGGCTCTTAGTCATGAAATCAAGTATTACGTCTGACAGCTGCTGTGAACTAAAAACACAAAGAATACCACTAAGTGACTAAAGATTAGCTAATAAAGAGTGCTCTGCTAAATTGTTGATGTGGAGCTGTACTACAAGATATAATGCATTATGATATTTGTTCTGTACTAAGATCTGAAGCAATAATAGGAACGCCCAAGGTATGTTGTGTATATCAGGATTGTTTTGTGTTAACCATTGCATCTCAGCTACATGCATTCCTGCTATGAGGTACAGTGCTGCAGGCAAGTATGAAACTCTAATAGCTGTAGACTGCAATATACCATCTGCAACTGTATATGGGTCAGGTAGCCAACCCAGCACTCCGATATGGTATGTATACTTCACAGATATTTCCACCCACCAGGGGTATATTGTCTACACCTGCATTCTATGTATTAATGCACAGTTCACCTACTGTCTCTGTCATGCATGAATCTCATCATGTGTGTTCAAGTGTCACTGCAGTCTTATATAACACTTTACTTCCTATTACCAGGTCATATTTTATTACTGGGTGCACTCTATTTATTTATTTATTTCAGTTTGATGACCAGGGAGGTCCACTGGACATAAAAAAGAGCCAGTTTTCAGTGGAGGCCCAGTGAGAAAAGCTCCAGTAACAATGACAAACATATTAGCATATACATATACAAAGCAAAGAAGTCATACAGCTTTATGCAGCATTCCGCAGTAAAAAAAATCTACATTCAGCTTAGCAGTGGCTCAGCAGCTCAGTCTGATAAATGCTAGGTGTGATGTACATTTTGTCACACACAGACCAGGGTTTGAATTCAGTGACAAGTAAGACTAAATATTATTGAATCAGTTATGTATTGTTAACAGATGTTCTCCCCACAGGAATTACAGGTAAATAAATGGCTGTAGTAGCCATTAGAATGGGTTAATAATTTGTGTGTTCAGATGTACCAGAGTGTTAAAAGCATTGCTCAGCAATGTGATAACATGTCAGAAAATAAAGGCAACAAGTACAATACTAACAGAAGTTAATACAATAAATAAAATGTGTAATATTGGTATGGCTGTATGCTTGGTGTACCTGTGAATGTCTGCTGATAGACTAACCCCGTGCCTGCCAAGGACAGCATGATAGTTGTAAACTCTCTGTACTATACATGATATATGGTTCTCAGGTGTCATGCTCTCATGGGCTGTGATCACTGTTCCCTAATCCATCTATCACAGATCTATCATGGACATGATTTATGTCAATAGCACAGTCACACTACATCAGTCCACAGTACACCTTGGTAGTCATATGTGTCCCCTTGACCTGTAATAGTCCCCTGTAGTTGTGTACCTGTAGGTGTTAAGGTGTTAAGCCCATACTGCCCCATGCGGGTAGCTTGAGAGGTATGCATGTGCTACAGAAGCTATAGGGCACTTGTATACATAAAGTAAGGGCAGACCTGTAGAGTATATAATAGTACTGTTGCAAACAATATAGCCTATACTGGTATTAATGGACTGTATGTCTCTCTCCCCCCACCCCTTATCTGCATCATAATTTATTATTGTTATACATCGGTTATGTTTTACTATTAACATATGTTTTCAAAACATTATGTTGGGCCTTGTGTTTTATTATTGTTAATGTATTATAATGGTTGCATACTAACATACCTTGTTGAATTACCTATGTTGTTGGCCTTATGTCAACTGTTACTGGCATTCCACTCTCTCTCCTTAAAAAAAAGGGCATCTGTCCTACAAAAAGAATATTGCCCCATACATAGCTCTCCATTTTGCACTCATGTCCACCGTACACAGTCAATTATTACAATAATTAACACACACAGTTATGTTGCCCTCACCTCTCTGTCTGGAGTGTGAGGCTCCAAATTCCAAAATCTCTGCAACCTGGACAGCTGTTGCTGTACAAGAAATGGAAATCTATGGTCCTTTACTACACCTGTCCTGCACATCCCTACCTGCCTTTCAGTATGTTTTCCTCCCTGCTTGCCCCTATTTCACCCCTCTTTTCTTTATTCTTTTGTTAAAATTAGCACAGGTTTAAGCAGAGATAAGCATCATGGTGTGCTGTGCAAACCTTGTTTAAAACTGCTTAAAACTGCCTTACTCACCCTCTCTGTTTCTGACAGTGTTACACACATCTGCAAAATGATCACCCCACCAAGTCTTAAACCCAAGACCCTGTCAACTACAGCATAGCATATTACCCCACTCAGCTGTGAGGAAAAACAGGTGTTTCCATAAACATAACCTGATTTCCAGTGACACACAGCTTGTACATATAATGTGAAAATTGACAGCATACTTGGCATTGTGATGCAGACACCAAACCAGTACACAGCCAAATAAATAATGATGGATGTACGTGAGGCCTGGGATAGCAACTATAGCTGTCAACTGCACAGACTGTTGCAGAATGTCCACAGTTGTGCCACCTACTTTTGGCACAATTTGCACAAAACCTATTCTGTGTGCTACAGTACTGGCAAGTCATTACAGATTGAGGTAAGAAAATCATGACAGACAGTTTAGTGTCACACATCATACCCATTCGAACACACATACTTATGTGAATCCTGTGTAACAGACTGTATCTATGCACATATATCTTGCAAATACACCTGCTGTATTACTGAATCAGTAGCTCAATTTGTTAAATTCATAACATGCTGTACATTTTGCAACCCACAGCCCTGGGTTCGAATCCAGTGGGTTGCACTTCAATGACATGCTTGTGAATACAACAAATAATGACTAAGTCCTGCAATTCTAAGTAGAACAGATTGCTGCTGCTGCATTCACTGCTACGCATGTTAGCACGTAAAAGGCCTGTAGGTAGGGTCACACAGCACAAATATGTATAGGCTTCCTAAATGTCACCTACCACTCTCTGAATGGCACTATTACATAACATATGTATCTTAAGCACATGCCTCACCTGGACTGTTATGGTTACCCTCAACCTGGCCCTGCTGTAACAACAGAGCTGACACTGCTCCCTCACTGACACATACAGCTTACTATTCTCCAATGTGTTCGCACTCCCCAGTATGACTCTTGGGCAAAATACAGCAGTTGCAGCCTGCAACACCTGCAGCAGTATGTTCGGCTACCTGATACAGACCTACCATTCCTCTCAACCCCTAGAACAAGGGATCCACACAACACCCATACAAAAAGGGGTGGGGGTAAAAGGTCATGTGACAGGGACATATCTCACAGTATTCTGCTACTAACATACACAGCTTATAGACCGGCAGCTACTGCAGCAGCATGCATATTGTGATGCATATGATGTATGACACTCACACCTGTCTTCCCCCTTACCGACCTCAACCCACATTGTTTAACACTAAACTGCCACATTATCAGAAAGTCAATTCACAATAGCCAAACATAGGATGCAAAACTGTGGACATACCACATAAATACCAACAGTGGACAGTATTTTTACCTCCCCCTCTGCAATGCTGTAGTCTCCACACCTCGATAATGCCCATCTCACAGACTAGGAAAGGGGCCAAGGCCTACATGAAGGCCTTAAATATATCACTGTTGTGCCATGCCATTGGCTAATGAAAGTGCAACTGAGCTGTTCTGGATGCAATTACCAAGTCTGAGCCATGTATTGGTGCACAAGCAATCACCTGTTAATGAGCATTACCTACAAAAGGCTAACTGCTGCATATGGTAAACAGGTCTGTGACTTGCTTTACCAAAACAGACTGCAGTTTCAGAAGCATTTTTCTTCAGGATTTCTGCACTAAAAGGAGTACAGCACTTACCAGGTATGTGATAGAAGTCCTCATTTAATGGGATGCAGATGGAATGATGCAGTTATGGGGAATAAGGATTACAACAGTAGGCCTGTAGTACATCAGTGGGAATGACATGGTGATAGACTGCTGTCCAGCATACCTGCCAACCCCCTACAACAGGACTTCAGGTCATAGCCAGCAGACGTGGGGGGATACAGGCCCAACCTCAATACCAGAGTGTACATGTTGATCATGCAAATTTAGGGAATGAATACAGTAACAGATATTACTGTAGCATAACTGTTTTCTGAGGGTTCTGGTGTGTGACAGCTAGATTCCCCACATTCTGAGATCAACTACTAAGTATTGTCCAACCATTTGCCAGATACCCACATGCTTCTGGCAAAGGGTCCACATATATCAGGCACACGTACATATTCTGCAAACATCTGTGTACTGCAGAAGTTTAACACCTACAGGGAAAATACCTTACAGCATGTTTGCAGTGCTGTCTGTCATTGCATCACAAAGATGTTGCTGGACTGTCCCCATATACTTGTAGTAACACTCTCACCTATTTGTCAGATAGTGGCTGTATGACATGGTACTAGGACATTGCCCATAGGGGACACACCACAGTAGATGGCATTGATGGGAGTGAAGACATACAACACACTCTGTCACAGCACACAGGGACATAACTGGAATTGACACTATGTTGCTGATAGCTGCATACATACTGTGTTGATAGATGGTGGGGTATAATGAGGGAGTTAGTGGAGGACAATACAGGCCAATTTGGATGGGCAGGGTCTGTACATAGTGGAGATCAATGTATATGGTCCTGTGATGTGTTCCCTTCTTCTTGTCTTTCAGAAAGGATGTATAGATGGAGGCACCCGCTGTTTTCAGCTGTGGAAAATAATGTGATCCTGGATGGCTTCAGACTGCATCACAACATACTGCTGTCCAGGAGTCACCAAAATCATGAGCAATGTGCTGCACTGTGGGCTGATCTCATCACAGCAGTAAACCAAGTAGGGCTGCAGGAAAGAAGCTATGAGCAGGTCCAACACTGGGTGACAAATATGATAAATACCGTACAGCAAAGACCTGCTGCTGTGACCAGGAACTGTGCTGCCACTGGTGGAGGGCCTGCCTCAGAACAACCACTCTTGGCCACAGAGGAATTCCTGGTGAACCTGGGATCAACCACTAGCTCCCAAGCATCCATCACTCCATACATTGTGGGGGTGAGTGTCACAGCTTCCACAGCAGAGGAGCATCCAGGTAAACCTCCTGTGTTCATCAATGTAATACTGTATTAGTCATTGTGGCAGTCTCTGTATACCAGTACACATATGTCAGGTCAATTTGCATTGGGAGGGGGGTTGTAATGCACACTTGTGCACATGCACTCAGAATGTTAGCAATGTGGGCAGTATCACAATTCCTACTGTACATGTTGATATATGCGCACACTATTCTGTAACAATGCCACATTTGTTTTTGCTGAAAATACTTCTCCTTCACATTTCCATAGAAACGTCAGGTGTGCTCAGAGTCCAACTTCCTGTAGCTGGTGAGTGTAAAACTGTTTTTGTATGGATCATATACCCTAAGAATGTTAAGGGCTGCCATATTGCTGTAGACACAATTAATATGCTTAGCCAGAGTACAATACTTGTATGTTCAGTTTTGGTGGGGTGTTAACTGAGGTGCGTTGAATCAGTAATCACAGTAGTGTAGT